>NC_064034.1:7785124-8392905 GCF_932526225.1 Nematostella vectensis
TTCAAATAATATTGTATTCTTCTTTATTCGAGTTTTATATATTTCATTTGTTTTAACGTAAACGTTCCGAGATTGAGAGTTTATGTCCTTTAACCATTTTTTACGACGCTGCTATGCGCTAAGTTTAAGCTCGATTTTAAATTTGTTCAAAACCTGAAAGGTCAGACATCACAGATTGCAACCGTGTACTTTTTAGGAATAGTTGGCAAGCCGATTGAAAAATAATTGCATTTGTTATTTTCGATAAAGCCTTCAAAAGTCTTCAAAAAATCAGACGGACTATTAACAGACGGACTAAAAACAATTGACGCATTCAAATGGTCTGGGCTTCATGAGGGTAAGGGTCCTTTTAATCGAATGTACGGACAGTTTTCTAAAGAAATTAACCTACTAAAAAATATGTTTGAAATTATAGCGAAAAAATTTTTTCAGAGCATATTTCAGAACAAAGAACTAGTGGAATTGGATAACACAATTTCTCTGAATGATATCAAGCCTTGACGTAATTGATAGAAGATTCCTAATTTTGCCATCCATTTGCGTTTGAATTCTTTTTCTGCAAATGTGTTAAATTTTAATACCTTTACAAAAAAGTTCCATATTACCGACTGTACGAAATATTTCCATTAGCGCGCAAGGTCGTTCGAATGACGTTTTTCTGTATCAGTCTTATTTCCCTTCCAAGCGCTCTTTTTCACCCTGTTATTGTTCTGCATTATTGATAAATTCCACAGCTCTTTGGAATTTCAAATATTCGCGAGAGTTGTGGGTTACATGCTCATGCAGCCATTGTTTTGAAAAAAAGGTGCAGATTTTTCCTGGAATCGGGCATGCAACCAAAAAAATGTCGAGGATATCTGAAATGCCATCGAGTTGTGAAACTATTAATCATTAACACAAAATAACGGGCTGTAAAGACAGCGCTCCCAAGAGGGAAAGACGAGCGCACTAGCTCTAGGTCGCTTTGCGACTGTTTGGGACTCTAAGAGATCAGCTTATTCCAAAGGGTTAAAATTAGTTTTGCCGACGATCATTCCCGTCTATTCTATTCTTATGGGACCCCCTCCCCGGGAGCTTTGGGGGCTTCATTCTTCGGAATGGTGTTTGATCCGAATTTCCAGATGTTATCAGATGACAAAGGGGAGCATATATTAACCTTATTTTCTCATTTTCTAACAAATGATTATCTTTTATCTCAAATTAACCTTTTTGAAAAACAAAGAGAAGTATGTCGCAAAAATAACTCCATTTAGTTGTATATTCTTAAAAGTTATCCTTTTATTCATTTTTGTCTCAGATCACATGCCGAAACAAATGAATACTTCT
The DNA here is from genome assembly GCF_932526225.1 of Nematostella vectensis. Lineage (NCBI taxonomy): Eukaryota > Metazoa > Cnidaria > Anthozoa > Actiniaria > Edwardsiidae > Nematostella > Nematostella vectensis. The sequence continues at coordinate 7,786,451 of NC_064034.1, forward strand.
GAACTGCGGCTCGCGAGGTATGACACACGTGTATAAGATTAAAAGATCGCTTTTCTCACCCCTAGAAATCTTTTCTGTATCAGTTTTGAAAATAAAAACTTCCCAGCTAAATTTACCAGTATACAATTTTAGTAGCGGGTCCTAGGGATCCAGAACGTTGCACCCTCCCCCAGTATTTCACACTAAAATTTAAAAACATATAATACAATTATTTTGAGAACCCTTGTTAACAGTTAACGACTTAGGTACTTTACACCTTAGGCATTTACGATTTTCTCATTTCATGTTTCAGCAGCTGGATGAATTGTTGGTTTCTATTGTCCTTCCAACTCTTCGGCGCATGCGCAAATCAGTGTAAGCCTCCAACAAACAGCGAACCAAGGTACTTGAAGAACAACGTGATGACGTTACTGCAGGGTCTTGGGGCAGAAGGTTGTATTCGGACCTGCTTGCAAACACAAGGCTGCAGGAGCGTCAACCTCCACATGAAGCGTGACATATGCGAACTGAACAGTGCTAACAAGAATGACTTCCCAGAGGATATGGTTGAGAAGCCCGGGTTCGTGTATATTGCTAATAGTCTGGTGCCAGCAAGGGTATGTCCTAATGCTTATGATGATAATGATAACGACGTTGATGATTTCGATGATGTTGATAATGCATTGATGACGAGTGTCATCAAAACCATGATATCAAAACCATCAAAACCATGATTATGGTTAGGATGATTTTAATAATTTTGATGATGTCGATGATTGCTATGATGTTGATGATTTATGTGATATTGATGAGTATGATGATGCTAATGATTATGATGATGTTGATTATTACGATGACTATGATGTTGATTACCATAATGATGTTGGTGATGATGATGACGATTACTGGAATGTTGATGATTATAATTATTTGATGATGTTGATGATTATAATGGTAATAAAAGAGTGTTGAAAATTGCGGTAGTGAATAATGATGACGATAATAAAAATGGCGATACTTAGGATGTTGATTAAGATAAATTGATGATAATGATGATAGTGATGACGATGTTGATTATGATGATAATGATGATAACTGTGATGGTGATGATAATCATTATATGTTTCGGGTACAAATAATGGCACTAAATGTTGAAATCTATTCAATGTTTTTACCCAGATCCCAATACGTTCCTGTGCAGTTTTGAAAAAACTAAAACCGACCTTAAAAAGCGGTTACTACTCTATCGAAACAAAACGCAAGAAGCTCAGAGTGTACTGTGACATGGATAAGTTTGGTGAGTTTGATGTTTTTATGATGATTTTATGATAAAAACGTTTATAATTACTTTAAAAAATAGGTTAGTCCGCTTTTGTTGTTTTTGCTAATGTTGCTTGCTTGTTTCCCGGGAGGGGACTACAGAAAATTAGACGTGGGTGGTCGTCACGTCTTCTTGGGTATAAAATTTCGACCAACTTCCATTCCCTTAGGGGATGTTGGGGGGTTTTTCTTCGATTTTGCCATCTCTTAGGGTATAAAATTCTACCAACTGCTGTTTTTAAAGAAATGTTAGACGTTTTTTTTTCCGATTCTGTTATCTCTAACGGTATAAAATTCGACCAATTGCTATTCCTAAGGGGCTGTTTTAAGTTTTTTTTTGTCTGATTGCGCCATCTCATAGCACAGGCTTACCATCCTAAGGTTTTGTGAAATTGTGTATGTGATGGCATCACGTTTGATCGCCGATCGGCTCACAGTTTACATCTGAAGCATTTAGTAGTTTGCTCTTGAAACGCAAATGCCCTACAATAAAGTCAAAGTAAATGAGAAATGTCTTGTGTTATCTCTTGTATAAAAAAAACAGGACAAAATGTGAAGGTTTGGGGTTGTTTGAGAGAATTTTTCGGGGGTAGAAAGACACTCTCTCAACCCCCAAACCATAACATTTTGTCCTGTCTTTTGATAAAAGAGATGGACATTTCCTCTTAATTTTGACTTTTTTGTATGGCATTTGCGTTTCAAGAGCAAACTACTAGATGTTTCTAATGTAAACTTTGAGCCGATCATACGTGATGCATTACATACACAATTTCACACAACCTTAGAATGGTAGGCCTCTGTGACCACACCCAATTTGCTATCTCTTAGGGGTAAAAATGTCTGTTGGCCACGCCCAAAGTGCCTTCCCTTAGGGTTAAAATTTAAAATCGATTTTGCCTACGATCATCCCCGTCTGTTTTTATCAGAGTCCTTGCTTATTCCTTGCTCGTGCTTAGGTGGGGGATGGACCCTTGTTGTCAGTATCTCCGCCTCCGACAATCTCCATCTTATGAGAGAGAAGAACTGCGCAGACTCGGACATGTGTGTTCCTTTCCCTGGGATCGAGGACATCCCCGCCAGAAAGCACGAGGACGTGGACATCCAGGATATCGCCTCATTTGATGAAGGGGTCATTGCCGCTGAAGGTAAGAACGCGGACGTGGACATCCGGGCCATCGCCCTCTTCAATGAAGGGCCTTTGACGCTAAATGTGAGCAGGCAAAGACATCCGGGACGTTGCGTTTTTCGATGGAGGGTTGGTACTTAATGTAGTCATTAGTATAGTGTGTCTTATAGATACTGACCCTAACTCGAGCCATATTGGTGGCTACTGAGTACTAACTGGATGTAGAGGGCTGTGTTCTCCCTGTCAGCAACGGTCACGATTATTCATTTCAATGCGACTTTTTCTGCTTTCAGGCGTTTTTCGAGTGGAGACAACCTATAGCCCGCATTCCCCTACCAACAAGAATGCTAGTAATGTCTTCTATAAGGTAATACAAGTCATGTTGAAGTGTTTATAATGAAAGGCAAAGGCAAAGATTTAAAAAGGAATACTTCCAAGTGATTTATCAAAGTCTGCTAAGGATTTTTTTAACCTTTCGGTTTTGACTATGCTTTTGTGCCACAATAAAATATATGCAAACGAGATGCGAATTTCATTAGTTTGTATCCCTAGGGGCTACAGTAAATGTTGGAAAATGCGCGACCGGAAAATTCGCTAACACTAAAATTTCGCGTTCAGGTCTTGGACCCCGAGGTTTTTTGCTCCCCCCCCCCAAAAAAAAAAAAAATAATAACAATAATAATAATAATACTAATTTACCAATATATATACAAAATAACTACAAAATACCCGCTGACGGTTTAAATCGCGGATTTAACCCTTGGACCCCAAGACCCGAGGATTTTCCAACATTTACTGTATTTACTATTTTATTCTCTTATCACCAGATTCCAAGTGGTGGCCAATACTTTGACTCGTACTGCCGAGCGGTTAAAGGTTCAGGTGTGAGGTAGGAGAACTTTCTTGCTTGTTTCATTTTAGTCCATATTATTGGTTAAAACAGAAAAAAAAATTTTCTATTCGGAAGTCAAATTATTTCAAACTTTCAAGTTTAAACAAATTTAAGGTCCTAAGATATTAACTAGGGTCAGGAGCTGTATCACCCGGATTCGTAACAATGAACGGGATAGGTTGGTAACAACAACTGGATTTGTAACACAATCAACCAGATATGTAACACAACCGGATTTGTAACAAAAATCAACCAGCGTAACACAACCGGATTTGTAACAAAAATCAACTTATGTAGCAAACTCGTCAACCGGGTTTTGTAACAAACATAAAAACCACCCGGATATGTAACAACTATTAACAACCGGATTTGTAGTAATAATAGTCAACCATTCTTTCGGAGATCCGGAGGCGAAACTCCGAAAACAGTAATTTACGAATAAACCCACTAACACCACGTCAGGAGAAAATGCCGTTTTGCCGTTTAGGGTATTTTATTTAAAATTGGCGAAAATGGAGTGACATTAGCTCTATTTTAGCCGAAATCAAGGGATTTTTCTGTTATACTATAAGTAACGAATTTGAAATTTACAATATTAGACAATTTCTGCAATCACAGCCTTTGTGCAGACGTACAGATATTACACAATTTGAGCGTCGGATCCTTTTCAACATAATGGATTTCGTTACTTTTTCACATGTCCGTAACTTACTCCTTTGAGAGCCCTTCAGTTATTTCAATTTCCTCTACTTTTACAAAAAATTGATATTCGACCTTACCATTCATAACAAAATGGCCATACTCGATCCTTCAACGATTCAGTTCCTAAAGATACAGTAAAAATGACACTAAACCACGATTAAGTAAAGATACTTAACACATTTTGTGTTCCTAAGGCTTTTCTTGGCGGGAGTCCTAAATTTTGAGGAGACTGGATTTTTTGGGCCTTTTTACATGTAAAAAGGAGCGAAACAACAATTTTCAATAAAAGAGTAAAAATACCCTTTAGTTCCAGGGAAGGTATAAATTTATACAATCCCAAACAGTCCCAAACAGTCCCGGAGTTCAAATAGGAATGTATAAATTTATACACTCCCGGAGTTCAAATAGGAATGTATAAATTTATACAGTCCCGGAGTTCAAAAAGGAATGTATAAATTTATACAGTCCCCGAGTTCAAAAAGGAATATATAAATTTATACAGCGGAGTTCAAAAAGGAATGTATAAATTTATACAGTCCCCGAGTTAAAAAAGGAATGTATAAATTTATACAGTTCCCGAATTAAAAAAGGAATGTATAAATTTATACAGTCCCCGAGTTCAAAAAGGAATGTATAAATTTATACAGTCCCGGAGTTCAAAAAGGAATGTATACATTTATACATTCCTATTTGAACTCCGGGACGGTATAAATTTATACATTCAACAATTGTTGTTTCGCTCCTTTTTAAATGTAACAGATACTGACAAATAAAAGATTTTGACATATCTTCCGGTTAACATGGACATTTTTATCGGTTATAGCTAAAACACTCATTGCTTTCTTTTATGAAACACGTCATTCGAGGTAATTTCTATTTCGCTTCTTTATAAATACAATAAATGATAAGAAATGGATGTTTTAGACATTCCATCCCGGAACACATAATCATTTGTGCCACGAATCTTAAAATTATCGATTGACTTCTTAACGTAAAAGGACGGGGGATTCATATTTAGTGAAATTAGCAAATTTTTAAGGCGAGTCTTGAGAAAATCGTATATTCTTGCCATTTCTTGCAAAACGGCATTTTCTCCTGACGTGCTGTTGCTGGAGAGCCGACTATCAGGCTATCAGCCATTCCAATCGGGTCTGTAAAGGCATCATCCAGCAGATAAACAAGTTTGTGCATATTTTTCTTTCTAAATCCATCCTGTTTCACCTCGTTTCAAGCATCAAAATTCGCAGGCACTGACAGCTAGGCTAGATCATGTGACCCGGACCTGCTTGTACTGGACCAGTCTATATTGTGAATTATATCAGGGAGATGTGAGAGACTGCCAGATGATATCAAACATCGTTTTACTTGAAAATTTCCCAAAATTTGGTTGACCCACATTAAGTAAGCCTTTCTTGTTTCTCGATCATTGCGGCTTGACCCAGACCTTAACATACTTAAATGTCCTTGTTAGCTCAATGATACTTTTGAGCTACATAGAACACTATGTTACAGGACGGGTTGCAATATTGTTTAGATTATAGTACTTGTCGTCTAGTTTTTTACGTTCCTATCATGAAAAACGAAAGTTATTAAGTTTTGTTTATCTTATATAAGGATAATTTAGATTTTGTTTACAATTGATGGTTCCCTTAGTCTAGATTTTAGCACGCCCGTGGACCATCCGCTTTAATGATCTTTGGTGCGTCTAAATCCAGAGAATTCAGTTTCTTATATGTAGCAGAATCTTGGTTTCTTCCTTTTGTTTCAGACATTTTTTTTTGGCAAGTTGAACTCCTGAATGTTCTAAGAAACCACATGCCATCTTCACCCCTTGGTTTATACATCATTTGTTTCTATCGTTATTTCATTTAAAGGGAAATGTTGTAGTCACGCGCTCTATGAGCATGCGCAGTTAAGTTTTAAAAGTTGCTTAATCATTAGTGTTATCTTAGTTACCTTGACTTCATTGATTATTTTGTAATTACGCAGGGACGAGAGACCAACTCTGATTGGTTCGTTTGGCCTAATGTATCCCCGTTCCCTCTTGAATTGTTTTACATTTATTTCCTCTCATGTGGGACCACCACATGGATTGCGGTCTGGTTCTAGCGTATAAATGTAGAGAGCCTAGTGCTGTATTTTGTGTGTGTGTTCTTGTTGTTCTGCGATTGCGACTGTGAACGATTAAAGCTTGAAAATACCAGCCTCGCCTTTTCGTCTTCATCTTCCCCCCGTCTTAAAGATCCCGGCTAGTCTCCTAACAACTAAATCGTTTTTGTTTCAGGTGTCCACGAATAATTATTTCGTATCATCACCCATTCGTCTGGGAATCAAGTCCTTGCACTGGGATCGAGAAGGGCTACAGAATAACGTTCAAGGAGCACACCAGTAAGTAAGGACATTGTTAAACCATTGATCCCAGCGTTGGGGTGTATCTTTTACTCTCCAATAAGGATGTATATCCGCCCTAGTATCATTCTACTTTCCTTAGGGGAGGGGGGTGAGGAAGGAAGAAGAGGAGGAGGGGGGTGGACCATATGTCACGTTTCACGAATGTCAAATAATCATCATCCACGCAATAGAAAAGCGTTATTTAACGACACAAGAGGGTCTAATTTTGTCACCAAATAACGCTACTCCACTCCCTATTAACTTGTTGGTGGGGGTGTGGGGAACAGCTTGCAGAGCTTGTGTCGCGGGCACCGTACCATCTATGACTTGCTTGCTGGCTGACTGGCGTAATGATTGATATTAATAATTCTAAAGGATCAACAGGAGTCAACAGCAAACATGAAAGGTATTTTAATCAAATTCAACCTTACATTCTAGTGTTTGACGGAGCCGACGATAGAGAATGCGGCGAGTTCTGGATGTCCTCCGCTTATTCCGGTATTGTAATTCTTGTAATTCTCGCCTTCAAGGATGAGTGGACCAAGTTAGCCAAGTTGACTTCTAATAGGGCCACGAAATCCTCTCTAAATGTGCTTTTTTAACCAATATTTAACAATCACCTCAAAAGCAAACGGCTTATCTTGGAAGTTCTTGCTATACCTTGTTATGAGCACACAGCAGTTGTAGAACATACACATTACTAATAGAAACGACAAGTAAAGGAGATAAATGCCGGCACATAAGGATAAAGTCTAGCATTAGCATAAAAATCTATATCAGGTATACGTGCAAGTATATGTGCTTCGTTTGGTTATGCGATATTTTCCGAGGTTCGATTCAGAATTTCAGCAGTTAGGCACATGAACCGACGATGCACAAGCCAAAAGGGGTTGTATTCTTCCGTGTGCCACTGAATACTCCGTTTCCGCTTGGTCAGATCATATTATATACTTGAGGGAGCGGATGTGGGGCAATTTAAAAATAAACCGTACGTGTACAGCATTCAGAGCGAAAAAAACTTTTGAAGAATTTTTCAGAGAAAAAAGTTGTGTATAAAGAAAATGCCCTCGGGGGGCTCTCGACAAATTTTACAGAGACCATCCCAAGGCTATAGCGGGCCTCTCCCTTTCTTATCCGTATAAGAAAAAACTGAGATCCCCCACCCTTCCCCCTCCCTGCCCCTATGGGATGTACAGAGTGCACCCTTAACAAAATGTTAAACCGTATCTTATATAGGTATAGAGGTCTGTAAAATTCTTACTAACTATTTTCTAACTGAAAGGTTTTTTTTTCATGTCAACAGAAGATCGAATGCTTTACGGCCTGCCGTGGACGCCAAATCATACTGGGATATTACAAAAACGGCAGGGATTTCTGTGGATCAAGTAACTTGCGAAACACCGTAGAGTAAAACATAGAATAAGCTACATACTCATGCGTAAAATGTTAGCAAAATAGAACATTTAAGGACGAGGTGAAGGGGGGGGGGGGGGGGGAGGGTGCGGAAATTTTTTTGCTTCCTGTTTTTTTTCTCATATTTACGCGTATCCCCACCTCCCATGGGGGAATCTTTAGAAAAGTAGACAGGGGTTATCGTCCCATCTCTTAGAGTATACAATTTCGACCAACTGCCATTCCTTAGGGGGTGTTAAAGGATTTTTCCGATTTTGCTATCTCTTACGGTATAAAATTCGTCCAACCGCTATTCCTAAGGGGGTGTTTGACGTTTTTTTTTTCCGATGCTATCTCTTAGGGGTAATCATTTCTGTTGACCACGCCCAAAAAACGTAAGGGTCACTGGCAGGTACACACACGGTGGTAAATCACCCCTAGTACGACAATTCGGCTAAAGCCTGACGAGGCAATCTTAAAAAGGCTTTCATTGCTCTCAGTGTTGGTAACCCTAGCGGCTTGCACACTTAGAAGCACATAAAAGGGTGAGGTACAAGCATCAATTGAATTTTGAATTCAGCTGTGTAAAGATGGTTAGACAGCGCAATTAAAAACACGGTAACTCCACCCCCACAAGTCTTAAAGTCGTTGTTATAGTTTTATCATCAAGGTGGGCAGTTTTGTTAGGGGAAGGGGCGCGCAGCCATAGATGTCAATACGCAAACAGTCTAGATTTGACTGAGAAGACTGTCTTTTCCCGAGCGAGGGAGGTGTGGAGATGCGCGCCGGACAATTGAAATGTTTCTCAATCCATTTGAAGCACCGAAATCCATCTGGTGTGCAGACTGTCTGGTGTGTAAGTAGGTTTCATTGCCGAAAAAGTCGGTAAGGAGAGGGGGTGCACAATTGCTCGTAGGCGATTGGTGACTTGAGAACCCGGAGAAAACCTTCGGAGCAAAGGCAAGACAACCTAACTAAACTCACGTCGGAACCTGGAATCGAATACAGAACCCAGTGGCGAGGCACAGGCACTAAAGAGCGACGCTCTGCCAACTGCGCCACCGAGGCTTACATGCTTTATATTTCAGTGGATGCCTATTTCAGAATGCTATTGCAATATATTTATGGAGTTCGTTTGGCACTCATAAAGGAATGTCGAAGGACTATAGTTTTAACCAGATCAAAAGCCTTTGATTTTTTTAACGGTTCAATAGAAAACATGGGCTTTCTTCTACTAATAACATGTAGATATTACTTGCATGCATTCCGGGAAAATTTAATTCCTAGGCTTACTCGGAGTCTATGATTAGTCACTGTATTACAAAGTGTTGACAGCCTTTATTGTAAAATACCTATCAACTCACCGCCCGACGATATAATGGTAAGTTATGTATCTTTTTTTAGAGAGAATTGAAAGATAATTTGTCGTGACTGGTTGGTAAAAAAAAAATCCACAAGTTTTAGATTTCCATGCTGCGCATTCCTTTCTGGGTAAAATAAAGTATATCTAGAACCTAAATGTGATTAGAATTCACTCCACATAAATAAATTATGAAGTCATTTTTCATGTACTTCATAGCCCTTATCGTTAAATAGAAAATACAAAAGAAAATGACATGTAACTTCGTGAGCCGTTTAGTATTGCGATGAACCACTTCCGTCCCGACGGCTGTCGCTATGGGAACGCATGGTGCCATGATAATTCTCGGCCACGTTTACGTCAGCCACTGGAAAGCCTGTGGTATTGACTTTATGACCTATTTGCCTAAGGTACGATATCACGTGAGTGTCGTCGTACTTGGCAAATCGTTCACCTGGAAATAAAACAGTACATACTTTTTACTGTAAAGTTACCAATGTTTGGCTTCTAGTGTGCACACATTACTGGCAAGCACCGTTACATAGTTTCACAAATGCCACCAATGGTTGGTTTCCTGTGTGCACACATTATTGAAAGCAAAGGAAAAGCAAACAAAAAAACTACTCCATTCCTCGATTAAATTTTACTCTTGCAGGGGTTAGGGGGGGGGGGGCATCGCGATGGTGCCCAAAGTGACACCCTTTGGTCACGTGTACTTTAGTCGCCCTTCAAAAGTAACAACTTTGTTATGGCTCTATACAACAAACCTAGAAATCAAGCATCCAAAAGGCAAAGCTAAAACGCTTAAATCACATTTAAAAGAAAACAATTTTGTAATTTGGTAAATCGCAGGAGCACACAATCCTTTGGAGATACTCACCTTCGGCCTCCACCACATCAGGACTAAATTGATGATGGACTCTTGGTCTTTCAACTGCCTCTGAGAGGGAGTTGCCGAATGACAGTATGTTGATCAGAGTCTGTAGAACAGCAGTAGTGATACGAGTACCACCAGATCCACCCAAAGCAAGTCTGTACGTGCACGGATCCTGAAATCATTAGAGTAAATCGAATGTGATATATCAGAGAAGATCAGAAAATAATAATCAATCTTGGATAAAACAGAGGTCAAACTTAGATGCAACAATGATCAGATTTGGATAGGATACAGTAGAGACAAATTTCGATGCAAAAGAGATCAAACTTGGAAACAATATAGACTAAACTTGGTTACAACAGAAATCAAATTTTGATACAAAATCGATCAAAATTGTTTAAAGAGACAAAACTTCAACACTGAAATGACAACAAAAAAATCTAGATGTAAGGGGCATTAGACTGTATCCTGAGTAAAGACTCCCCAGTAGAGTTGGAATTTTTGCAAGAAAATGACGTCCGTCCGTCCGTCCCTCCGTAAACACAAGTACCGGGGCTCCGATCCATCCCCTCATCCCCATTTTAGCGTGGTACTGTACCTGTTTGTGTCGGACAACCACTGGCACCATCGATGACAATGGGCGCTTTCCAGGCCTGATATAATTGGCCTGAGATAAATAAAAGCAATCAACAATAGTATTCCAAAATATTGTCTAAAGGAGATTCGATACAGTTTCCCGAATTCCCAGCCATCCTGTCAATCACAACTCGTATCCTCTGCTACAGGGATCGGATCATCAAACTGTTTGGCCATGCCATGTAGCTAGGGATGAACTTTATAAAAATGTCGCATGTGTTTACATCGCTTTTTCTATGGCAACGGAACGGTGAACCCGTTATCACTATTCGCGAAGTGCTGCTGTAATTTTTAACAAATATGCTATAGGATATTGTAATTCAGACCTTGGTCGATTATAAGAGGAAGTTTTATTACAATCTATAAGAGGAATTCTGAGATATTGGCGTATTTTTATTTTCAGTCACTCCTTTATTTACCTACTTTGAAATTCGCCCCTGAAAAGAAATCATACGCGGGCAGGGATTTTTTACCATTGTTATTTGGCTACCTCGTATTTCTAATAACATACCAAAAATAAAAGCAATTGGTTGTGTTGATCGTAAGTATTAGGGTCCATTACGGGGACTATTTAATTTTAATACTTTCAAAATAAAGAAAATGAACTTTTTTGCTTTTTTATTTATTTTTTCGTCGTTTTCGTAGAATAAAATTAATATTTTGAGAAACGTTGGGTTAACTTTGAGCTCCATTCAGCGGCGTAGCAAGGATTTTTTAACAGAAGGGGGGGGGGTAAAGGGCTTTTCAAGGCATTGTCTCTTGTGTTTTAGATAATGTCTCATACATTTACTGTATTTTTGGCTGCTAAAAAGGGGGGGGGGGGGGGGGCACGGGCCCCCGGGCCACCCACTGGCTACGCCCCTGCCATTGAAGGGTTGTTAGTAATTCGGGAAACTGTATCGAATCTCCTTAATCCTCTCATGATTGATAAGTAATGGCGTGCCTTCCTGAAGGCAGGAGGAATAAATAATATAAAAGAATATAATCAAGAAGAAGCTGACCTTTGCTGGTTTGATTCCAAACTGATTTGTTATCCCAGGAGAAGAGAAGTCATCCATTTCATTGTTTAAAATAATCCCTGTGTCTGTCATAAGGTATGACCCAAAATATCCATTTATCGTGCTGAAAATATAATCGTTTTCAAGAGACACAAGATGATCAAGTTGAAAGTCATGTCAGAGCAGTACACTACAGTTACAAACAATATTGTGCGATTTTGAAAATATATTTCTGCTTTAATATAAAAAAAAAACGGTTGGGGGTATCTTTCCCAATGGTCAGCTTAACCAACAGGGGCCGGGTTCCCAGAAAGCAGGTTAGCATTAACCCAGGGATAGATACGGCTATCTTCTTGACATTTGATTGGATAAAAACGGCATTCAAGTTAACCTGCTTTCTAGTAACCCAGCCCTTGATGGTAACAGGTAACTGCTAAAAATCACGCCCTGGATTTTTCAAGTTAAAGTATTACCTTGTGACAGAAACAAGCTCACCATCTGGGCCAACCACGGATAAATGAGCTGTTCCATGGGATTCCGCAGCATCAAAAAAAGGCCCATAGTATGATGGTGGAAATGTCTGATTGGCAAAAATCTTCTTCCTTAATTTTGCTGCCAGTTTTTTACTGTAAGAAAATAGGAATTGATGAATGTATACAGGGTGGATCAAAAGTTCGTGCACTTTTTTAAATGCGTTGATTTTATTCTTTCAAACTTGAATATTTGACCACAAACCTTATTTCCAGTTTAAAAAAAGTAACGAACATTGTTTAATGTTCCTATAGAAGTCCTAAGATCCTGAAGAATTTAACTTTTTCCCGTCAAATGTTGCGCGCATGCGAAGTCCGAAAGCACATTTCGAACCATTTTTTTTTTTGTTGATGTAAAAAGAGAGTTCTATTTTCCGAGGTTTCACAAGCATCAGGAGCGTCAGAAAACGTAAACCTTTCTTCGCGAATTTCGCGAACGTTGCTTCGCGAACAGCGACATTATGTTCAGGAGCGGTACTGTAGAAGAAAAGTGACATATTCTAGAGCCCAGGCAGCAATTTTGAGCTCATCAGTCTGTTTGTTTAGAGAAAAAAAATAATGACAGAAAACCGAGGAAAGGTGGAAAGAAAGTGAAAGACGAAGGAAGAGGGTAGCATGGAGAAAGAGAGGAGGGGGGGGGGGGGGGGGGGGAGAAAAGATTAAGAAAAGTAAGGCAGTAGACATAAACAGAAGAGATAAATTCGAATTGATTACTTTAGTGAAGAAGAAGGTATTATGGAAGAAGATGGAGGACAGAAGACCTAAGGCGAAAGAAAAGTGAAAGGAGATTACAGGAGACTACACTGTAGAAAGGAAAGTAAAAGATCCTGAAAAAGGGGTATGGAGAATTGCTCACCTGAGCATGGCATTTGTGACATTCTGCATGTGTGCATTAGCAGGATCTGCTGGATCTCCAAGATGCGTCCTTTGTGCATATGCAAACTTAAGTGCCTAGCCAAAATAAAAAGGATTTGACAAACATTGATTTAGAGTTGCACTGTTAGCGTCAGCTGATTACCAGCTGAGGAGCCCAAAGAAGCAGCGTAGCCAGGATTTTTAACAGGAGGGGGCCCAAAAGGGACTTTCAAGGCATTTTCTGCTGTATTTTAGATAATGTCTCATACATTTACTGTATTTTTGGCTGCTAAGGGGGGGCAGGGGGGGCTCCTAGGCCACCCCCTGGCTACGCCCCTGCAAAGCCAACTTCCATCAGGAATTTTGGCCTTTGTAGAAAGCACCAACCCTTTGACTACTGTACATTAAAAAGAGACTCACTGCATGAATGCATTTTCTGGTGTCTTGGCCTTTATCATCGTGGGCGGCAAATGAACCAAACTTTACTGTCTTGTCTACTCTAGTATGAATATTCTTGGTGCTGGTTGCACAAAGGTGCATTAACCTTGACAATGTCTGAGATGTGCTTTATGTAATCTGGTACATTTACCTCAACAATGTATTGATAAGTCTCATTCTTTCCTTGATCCGCCCTTGACAATGTCTGAGATATGCTTTATGTAATCTGGTACATTTACCTCAACAATGTATTGATAAGTCTCATTCTTTCCTTTATCCGCCTTTGAGAACTGGAACTGTTCCAATATGTTCAATGCCGAGAAAAGAACAGGACCACTTCCTGGTAGAGGTATTGTGGTAATCTGATAGCCTGTAATCACAAACGATTGCATAACGGCAAATTGCATTGCATGTCTTAAGATAGTACAACAAGGCCATGATGTTGTGAAAAAAACTGCATAGATAAATATTACCGTGACACATTTCAAAATTCTTAATTTCTTGCCCAATTCATTCAAATATGGTGAGAGGGATAGACACTATAACGCAGCAGTTCGTAACTACAGTACTACATACTGTAACTATACTGTAGTGCTACCCTGGCTTGGTCTTATGCTTAAAACAATGTCTGACAAAGTGGCTGTAAAGTCTAGTTTGCCCAGTGTGTCTTCTGTAAAGTCTAGTTTGCCCAGTTTGTCATCTGTAAAGTCTAGACTGCCTAGTTTGTCTTCTGTGAAGTCTAGACTGCCTAGTTTGTCTTCTGTAAAGTCTAGTTTGCCCAGTTTGTCTTCTGTAAAGTCTAGTTTGTCCAGTTGGTCTTCTGTAAAGTCTAGTTTGTCCAGATGGTCTTCTGTAAAGTCTAGTTTGCCCAGTTTGTCATCTGTAAAGTCTAGTTTGCCCAGTTTGTCATCTGTAAAGTCTAATTTGCCCAGTTTGTCTTCTGTAAAGTCAAGTTTGTCCAGTTGGTCTTCTGTAAAGTCTAGTTTGTCCAGTTGGTCTTCTGTAAAGTCTAGTTTGTCCAGTTGGTCTTCTGTAAAGTCTAGTTTGCCCAGTTTGTCTTGTGTAAAGTCTAGTTTGCCCAGTTTGTCATCTGTAAAGTCTAATTTGCCCAGTTTGTCTACTGTAAAGTCAAGTTTGTCCAGTTGGTCTTCTGTAAAGTCTAGTTTGCCTAGTTTGTCTTCTGCTTTAGATCACACGTTTCTTTAGTACCTTCATATGTAGAGTTGAGCCCATCCTTCTCCAAAGCTTTGTAATTCTTCAAATCGTCTAAGGTAATTACCCCATCATTTGATCCTTGGACCTGTACCAGCAGCAAATGCAAAAACGTTTTTTTTTTCAATTGTATAAAAGAACAACTGAGTGATGAAAAATACTACAAAATTGAAAAAGCTTGAACCAAAGAGGAGGCAAGTGTAGCTTTAAAATTTACACAGACCAGAGTTGTTGAAGCTAAATCAGGGTTGTAGTTAAGGGAATGCTTTCCTTCTTAGGGGAGGAGCATAATTAAAGTTTTGGAGGCCTTGTGCACACATTCTTCAAACTTTTGTATCACCACCACATCTCAACAAACTCATGTTTACTGGTTTTACTCAAAATGGTCATGTTGGTCAAAATTATTGTTTGTTTACTAGCTATAGTATTACAGTGCTTATCATAATACATATATAACAACTTACAGTCTTTACAATACTCTGTGCAATGTCTCCTGTGTAAAATGCATCAGGTCCTTCTCTTGCTATTATTTCAAGAGTATCTGCAAGTTCTTTGTTCCTTATCATGTCTCCAACCTGACCAAAACAAAACACCATATTGAAAAACATAATCAAGACATTTCATTTCCAAGGACACATGGAAAAGGCACCAACCTTAGGAAGTGTTCCATTGGGTGTGAGCATCTTAAAAAGACGTGGACTACCATTCTTCAGTCTCATCTCCACTTTAGGATTTTTCAAGACTTTGACTAAAAACAAGGGTTTTAACAGAAATTAATGACTCAGTCATACTTGTAGTAACTGTATGATCTTGTTAATACTCTGTGTCTGACACAGGGGCATACGCAGGTCATTTTGAGGGGGGGGGGGGAACCATGGAAAAAGGATGATCATTTCCAATTAGAAATGACACACTTTCTGGCACACGTGCATCCTGTGCGACAAAGGGAATACAGTAGGGTATGGCCCTGTGACACTGGTCGTTTCCTTTTATTATGAATATACTATAGTTATCCCATCCTCTTTTTTAAACTATAACTATCCACACACCATACATGATTATGCTCTTTAGCAAAAACATGGATCCAGATTCACTGTTATTTCAATTAGAATTTATTCATAGTAGCTCTGTCCCTACAGTACTTCATATTCATGACTGAGGTGAATGCTTTAGTTTACCATACAATGACTACAGTTCTAATACAGTACATACTTGGTACATACATACCTGTATACCTGTAGGTACATACCTGTATGGGCAGAAACCTGAAACCCATCTCTTGCAAGCTTTATTGTCGGTGCAAACAGTTCAGCCCATTTCAACCTAGAAATATGTAAGCATACACAACTATTTTTGTCACTCACAAATGAATTACAGCAGTACTATGTATGTACTGTGTATGTTCATCAAGATGCCACCTTTTGGGTGGTCAACCTCTTTTTATAAATCCATGTAAATCCAAAAATATGTATTTCTTACTTGCTGTATTTGGTTGCATGGTCTAATTCAGTGGCCACTCTACTTCAGTGGCTAAATAGAGAGGTACTTCTTAGCAGTATTGTTTGGAAGAGAAGCATATTGACTAGGAAGGTCTTACTGTACAATATATTGCACTTACTTTCCATATTTCTTGTGAGCAATTTCATAGCCTCTTAGTTCTCCAGGGACAGCAACAGCCAAACCCCCCTACGAATAACAAGCACAAGCAGAATTCAATAAAACAGAAAAAGCCTCAAGTGGGAGCAAACATTTTTTGAAAACTATGTGCATGGGGACTGGACCAAAGTCACAAATCTAATTCATAATCAAAGTCAGTATTCAAATCCTTTTTTGATATAAAGTTGATGCAGGTGAAAGCAACTTTGATATTAATTCGGAAATGCAAAATTAAATCTATCCCTTATTTCCCTTAACCCTTTCACTTCTGGGTACTTTTGAGCAAAATTGTAAGAAAAACAGACTGAAAACAGAAACCTCCCCCCCCCCCCCCTATTTCAAGTCCAACACTACCAGTTAAGCTAAGCTACCGCTAACCCAACAAGGTACAGTATGCCTTGAAATTTCCAACAATTCACTGCGGTGCCTTTTCTTTCTAGCGACAGCGCTGCTAGAGCCTGTTGCTTACAACAGTTTTGCTTGTAATTTGCTTAAAAATTACAGCTTTTTCACATCTGGAGAGTGCCTTAGGACATCATAAAGTCTATTTGGGCATAATTAATGCTGTGCTTATGGTTGTTTGCACGCTGAGGTTGATTCAATGGGATAATTCCTTGTCTGGGCTTCACCAAGTGAGAAAGGAATTTTCTGGTGAATGGCCTCATACTCTCCAATGTGGGCCATCTTTGCTACCCAACCTTATTCAAAAATTGTTTTCAGGCTTATTCTGGGTTCCTTGGACTTGGAAATGTTTTGCTTGGCTTCGGGGCAAAGAGACTTATAAAAAAACAGTTACAATTCTGGGGGAGGAGATTTTTCCCCGATCTCCTCCCACCTCGAGAAAACCTGAAGAAAGATGTAGCAAAAGAGGGAAAAACAACGTCAAAGGAACGCGGGCAAGAGATTAGCTGCTGCAAGCTGGTGAGAAAATGAAGGGGAAGGAATTGGCTGAAAATATTAATTCAGAAAAAGTGAAGGCACTCAATTTCTCAAATGTGCCACTAAATCCAGGTTGTCAACCTGATAAAGTTTGATGCTTATATGACACAGAGAAGTTCTTTGTTCATTCTTCTCCATGCAAGAAAAGAGCAGCACGAGAAAAAAATGAAGAAAGGAAGACAGCAAATTAGAAATGAGCGAGGATATTGATGACTGAATGAGCGCTTGTAGCATTAGAATGTTTCAATGATTTCAAATATGGAACAACAGTATAAAGCGGAAACCATGAAAAAATAGGGTATATACAGGTTTAATAAGTTTAATATATATTCTGGACTGGATTTTACATGCAAAATAACTGCCCCGAGACTCGTTGAACCAAAAAGTCCAATTTGACTATTGGTCAAAATAGAAGAGACAACACACAAAGAAATCAGTGCCCCCCCTTTTAAAACTCACACACTTTCGACTCCCCCCCTTAGACCTTGGAAATTTCTCGAGGCCCCCCCACAGTATCCTCACGCCCCCCCCCCCCCCTAGGGGAGGTAATAAATGAACTTTCCCTTAAGATTATTATTCCAGTCTCCCAAAACAACCTTTCAAGTTCATTTGAATTACAAAAAACAAACACTGAAAGAGGTGTGCATGGTGGTACAGTATTTATCTGTTGATTTACCGTAGCTGCGAGTTCTTCATTCCCCTTGTGCATTCCCTCAGAAGCCTTCCCTGGTGCTGTCTCTCTAAAGTCGATGACTTCACCTTTCTTTCTTGGAGGGACAATCAGCATGAAGCCACCTCTAGAAACAAACCAGATCGAACTGAGTCAAAGGTAGTGGCATCCCATTCATGACCCAAAACATTGTATAATTAGAAAAAACCTTTGCCATTGTTTATTGTCTTCACTCTATATGCACTCTTTTACTTGGAAATTAAATCAGATAGTGATTTGATTTAATAGTTTAAGAGTGCAAGATTGAGAAGATTCAACAATCCTCAAATTCTTGAAATAAAATATAAAAAAACATAGAGCAGTGCCCTAGGATACTTCCTAGGGCACTTGAGCTTCCATTTTTTCTCTTTAGAGGGATCTCTTTGAATAGCTGAAAAAATGTCTTGACTACACCATGAGTCACCCTCCCCCCCCCCCCCCACACACACACACAACAAAAAGGACAGACAAGAGTCTCTATCATCTTTCAGACTGACTTTGTCCTAAAATGTGTTTTTAAGGGTCAGTCCTATATGCAGATAACTATGAAGGTTTAATTTCTATATCCCAAACATGAAGCCTCTCAATATTTTTCTGGTCCAATATTCCTGATGAAATAATATTATCATTAATTCATTATTACCCTCCTATGCCACAGCTCTCGGGGTTCATCAGTCCAACACAGAGAAGGGCCCCTATAGCTGCATCTACAGCAGACCCTCCCCTCTTCATCAGGTCCAGACCAATATCCGAGCACTCCTTAACGTCTGAAGAAACGGCAGCATGCCCAGTATGGTGGTCGCCAACATATATGTCAATTATCAGGGCTATCGTCACAGCCACTGCAAACACTAGACATGATACTACTATCACACGAACCCCCTTCTTGCGGTTACACTTGGTTGGTTTTTGGTCCATTTCTATTATATCTAGTTGATCCTGTGAATAAAAATATCAGATCCTTACATGCCGTTTTTATGTTGTTGGTAGGGGATCAATGTAACCCCCATTTAGTAATTTAAAATACTCCCTCTTATTGGGAAAAACTGATTATAAGTTAAGGTAATTCCCTTGAAATAGTTCTACAACCCATAATTTTTTAAAACTTGGCATAAACAATATTGAAGTTAAGGGA
Source organism: Nematostella vectensis (assembly GCF_932526225.1). Taxonomy (NCBI): domain Eukaryota; kingdom Metazoa; phylum Cnidaria; class Anthozoa; order Actiniaria; family Edwardsiidae; genus Nematostella; species Nematostella vectensis. The sequence continues at coordinate 7,805,598 of NC_064034.1, forward strand.
TTTCAAAAAATGTAATAAAAAAATAGGGGTACCGACCTCGTTTTCACAACAGATGGGCGTAGAGTTGACGCGCAAGGAAAAATCCCAACTCTTAGTTTTCAAAAAAGAGTGCCTATTGTCTTTAGAAAATTAGTTCTGTTTGTCGAGCTGCCAAAATCCAATCTCCTAAACAATACCCCGTAGTAGCTAATGTTCAAAACAAATCACATTTTAAGAGATCGCACTGAAAGACATTGTTTTCGCCACTATTCATAAGGTAAAGAGCGCCATTTTGAAGTATTTTTACGACTTTTAAGAGAAATAACAAAACTTCTACAACCCAACTTTTTTTCTTCTTTCAGTATATCATTTTTTTTTATATATTTAACTATTTGAGCAAATAAAAAATGGGGGTAACAGACTTCGTTTTTCTGTCAAAGCGATTGTAAGTAAAAAAACGCATGCCTTTTGCTTTGTTTTCTTGTACAACTGTGGCGCGCGCGCACATAATACAGGAAAATTCGAACAAACAGCGCGCGCCACTATGCGCAGAAGGGGTGCGCAGTGCAATTCAAGGGAATTACCTTGAGGTATAATTAACTTATTTTCACTATGGAATAGTCACATTCGTAAAAAAAATTGTAGGAGGACCTTTCGAAAGGGTAATCTCTAATCAAAATCCTAAATTAATATGTAGCTCATCACCAATGGCAATCATTTATACCAAAGTGACACGTTATCTTACTATATTATTCTAATTCAGTCACGAAATTATTATTCATGCAAGATGGCGTCTTCTATCCCGAAATGAAGAATTCTGCATATCAAATAAATACTTAATTAACGCTTTAAATCTTAAAGAAAAAAAGCATTATTTTCTCAACATTAAAGACACCAAATTTTGAAGTGAATAATAAGAACTTGAGCTTAGTCGCAAAGACGGATATTCGGTAATTAATTTTGATTTCAGTCATGCAATTCGACTTCATTTTATTACCTCTGAATGTTGAAGCAAGCTCTCGGTATCGGCTAATTCTTCTTGCTGAGGCTCTTGGCCTCCAGAACTTCCCTCTTGCCTCATTTAAGCGTCTCTTTCCCTGTTACACAATACCAAAATAAAACTCTTTCGGCTTTTACTTAGCACTCGTTCTCCTCCGAGTTGCTATGTTTTGCTCCGCTCTATCGAATCTGTGACGTCACCGGGACTCGGCCCCAGGGTCAATGAAAAGAGAGGGGTGAGTGGGTGTTAAGGAATGAAGAACAGACTTGTTCGATCAAAAGTTTCGGATCACATTCGCATAATGATTTTCAAACATTGAAACTCCTCCGTAGACTCCGGTCATTTGGAAGCTGGATAAATAAAAAGGTCAGCCTGTTCAATCTCACTATCTAAGAGCCTTGAAATGGTATGGTGCATTGGGACATTCAAAAGAATTTGAATAAGCGTTACATTTCATCTTTTTCTTTTCCTGGGTATCATTATCTAACGTTCTTTTTGACTAGCCCTCAGAGAAAAAGTTCCAACTTTATGGCGGTCGATGGGGGTGGGGGTGAAGTGGTTGCGAGACGCATTCTTAAGGCATAATCGTAATAGTAATAATAGTTTATTACGACACTCTCGCAGACTAAAGTCTGAATTACATGTAACTTATAACAGGTGAATTTAATCAAAGATGAAATTCTGTGGTAAACATGGATTTCGTGTAGGTGCGCATTTGTTGTGATTAGCATCCCGACTCGTGTTATGGGTAGTTTAAATATGACTGATCGAAGATTGATCGAAGCGTGAGCCGCGTTGGTTTATTCTGTGCCGCGTAGGCAGTTGTTATTTAAACGGTTTACACACTGCCAATAAAATCCAAGCATTACCATCTGATGAAGCACCCTGTTTCTGAGGTAAGCTTTCCATATAGTTTTTGAAGCAAGCGGAAGTAGCTGGGAAAGGGAGAAGAAGCCGCGCTCGCCTCGGGAAGAAGGATGAAAGAGCGACTCGAAGCGGCATGGGCACCAGTTTACTTTCTGACGATTACCTAGTAATATCCGATGATTTTTAACTGAAAACGCGAAAAATATTTAAAATTGGAAAGCAGTGTGTGTCTATTGGAAGTTTCTTTGAGAATGTGACTGATAATTTAGAACGGATTCTAATCGATTCTTTTATCTCTTCTCAGTTGAGGTTTCCGTCGGCCCTCTCATAGTTAGTAGAGGGAGACTCTAATAACTATGGCCCTCCGGAAGTAAACTGGTGACAATTCCGCTCTAATCCCGTTTTTTTCCCTTCACGATTTCGCTTGCTTCAAATCGCTTATCTAGTAAACCCTTTGAGCTTGCTACCCTGTCTAGGAAGTGCTGTGATGTATATCATATTAAATTGACCGTCTGCAACCCCAGGAGGAACATTGACCCCTTTGAAGAGAAGTTCTATGCTGATATGGACAATGGGAAACTACCACAACTGATGGGCGCCTTTGTTTATGAGATCACATCAAGGCCAAAAATACACTTGTCACGTGATATCAACTCTACTCAGAGACCTCCTTGGCCATTTGAGACAACGAATGCCTTGTCACACGACTTCATATAGTAAGAAATAAACTTGTCACATTACACTTGTTTGTCAAAGCCAACAGCAGAATTGTGGCGGGACATCAGATCCTCGAAAGCAACATTGGAGTTGTCACGTGACATGCCATTGACTTGGTTAAAACAGGAATCAAAACGTGATTTGCCGTGTCCTTGAACTGGTTTTTTTATACATCCTGTGCACAGTGAACACTGTCTAGCAAGGTAACACAGCTCCTTTCTAAACTCTGGCATGTGTATAGCGTATACTAGAACATTCCAGAAGGAGTTGCTTAAAACAAAAGCTATTCCTATCAGAGTGTACCAGCACTCCCGACACACACTGCTGAGAAACACATAAGGAAGAAAGCACCCGAGTGTGGTGATGGTGACAATGCACAAAGTTTTTGCGAGCTTAGCGTTTTTCTTTGAAGCTTGTTTGTTATCAAACGTTTTCCCGAATCGTATCTTAATCCAGATTGAGAAATAGCATATTGTTATTAGAACCACTGGTAGGACTGTCCATGTAATAAACGAAAAGGCAAAATTCAAGTACTTATTTTGTGGCACACGAAAAAGGGTAAGAAGAATTAGGACGCTCACTCTAGCCAGTGAGAGTGTCCACAAGAGCGCGATCCATATGATGTAGGACCTTCCTAGAGACAAGCGATGCTTGAATGGCAAAAACACTGCAAATGCCCTCTCCACTGCTGTTCCTGTTAGCGATAATAGGGACGTTATAATGGCAAATTCACCCCAAAGTAAAACTCCAACAACTCCAATCTCCGTTCTTGGGATTTTCATGAAAAATATCAGAAAAGAAAATCCTACCTGTAAATCAGCCATTGTCATGCTAACAAGGAAATAGTTTGACTTCTTGACTCGGAATGTTTTGCGTAGAAAGACAGCCAGTGCGAGGATGTTGGCGACCGTAATTACACATGATTCACTCGTAAAAAACACTAGGAATATATCAAACATTTTATCTATTTGACTCGTCGAGTTGCTCATGATGATCGTGGGTTTTTTCGTTTGTACTTCTGAGATTCAATGCCTCAAATCTAACAGAAAATTTGGTATTTCTGCCACTGCCAGGAGTCACCGCATCTGTATGTAGTTGTTATAGCTGTTGATAACCAAAGCTCCTTTGCTTGGTGCTTCCTCTTTCCTGATTGGATGATGTTCATTGGACGTCTATTTATTACAAGAAAAGGAAGCAAATCCTCAAATTAGCTTTTGTCAGTAGCAGATATATGAGCGGTTGTAAATTGCCTCAAACGGGATTTCATCTATTCCATGAGTACTAGCGGACAAGTCTGGTATAACCGTTTTTATCTGTAAAGATTTGATTCGGGTTTTTTTACGCTGGAATGTCGCTCTTTTAGCCAAGGTTTGCTCGTTTTGGGGAAATTTTCGTCTCCGAATCATCGGTTCCTAAGTTGGTTCGACGCAGATAATTTTTTTTATTAACGCCGAAATTCAATCAAGTCTGGAATACAAAAGAAACTATGGGATATCACCTTAACCAAAAGAAAGCCATTAACAAATCTCAGAGGATGCCGTTTAAGCTCTATCCGCTGAATTATGAAATAATAGTCGGCCTTTTGATTAAAATTCCCTAAATCTTATGTGGGTCGAAAACAGCAGAAAGAACCATTCACATCCAGAACTTCATAGTTCTAACACATGGAAAAAGCAGGAGAGGGTATTTAAAAATACACAATCGAGCCCAAGAGCGCGTTTGGAAAAAGAAAAAATAAACGGTAAGACAGAAAAACAAGGTGGAATCCGCTCAATTAAACATAAGCGTAGATTTAACATTTCTAGCATATTTTTACGCTTATCTCAATTTCGAGTGTAGGTCCGCTAAGAAATAATTTTCTTACCCTCGGCGAAAAACAGAGTACAGATTCTTACCCTGTGATTCTGGTCCCTTAATCGCTCAGTTTATTTTTCAATCCGGGGGGGTACTTACATGATACCTTTTCGAGTTGAAACAATATTTAGGCATTACAGTTTATTCGGAACAAGTCCAACAGCATTTTCGTCGGATAATTCTGGTTGCTTTACTTTACTTATTCTGGAAATGTTTAGGAAATACAAATGAACCCTCTTTTTAGTCTTTTCCTTATTCGGATAAGTAGTAAAAACAAAATCGGGCGTTGAAATACCATTTCCTTATTCAAGAAATGTTTAGAAAATACTAAAAACCCTCTTTATAGTCAATTCCTTATTCGGGATAATTGGACAAAACGAAATCAGGCGTTGTTGTGAAATACCATTTCCTTATTCGAGAAATGTTTAGAAAATACTAAAGAACCCTCTTTTAAGTCTATTCCTTATTCGGATAAGTCGTTAAAACGAAATCAGGCGTTATAAAATACCAGTTCCTATTCCAAGAGATGAAAAGTTGAAATTGAAAAAATCACTAACAATCTTCTTTTTAGTCTATTCCTTATACGAATAAGTCGTAAAAAAGAAATCAGGCGTTATGCAATACCATTTCCTTATTAAAGAAATGTTTAGAAAATACTAAAGAACCCTCTTTTTAGTCTGTTCCTTATTCGGATAAGTAGTTAAAACGAGATCGGGCGTTATGTAATACCATTTCCTTATTCGAGAAATGTTTAGAAAACACTAACGACCCTCTTTTTAGTCAATTTCTAATATGAAATATCATTTCCTTTTTCGAGAACTCTTTCGAAAGGCGTCGTTAAAGCGAAATCGGGCGTTACGCAATTGAAATGATGAGAAAACACTGACAATCTTTTTGTTATCAAGGTCAAATTCCTTCTACACGCGTACTCAAGTTAAGCGTGAATATTTCTCCTCTAAATATATTAATGCGTTTGGAAGGAAAGCCCAATATACAAATACGTTGATTAGATAAGAGGTAGATTTCCTCTCTTTTGCTAGATTCATTTGGGAAAGCGATTGCACGCATTGCGTAATTTGACCTTTTGTAGCAGATAGAGTCTCATGTTCACAGCTCCGTTTAGCAGCAGAGCACGTCAATGAGCAACCATAATTATCCGACGAAAATGCTGTTGGACTTGTTTTGAGTAAACTGTAATGCCTAAATACTGTTTCAACTAGAATTAAAAGGTATCATGTAAGTACCCCCCCGGATTTGAAAAAAGGAACTGAGCGGATAAGGAAACAGACGAAAAAGGAACTGCGGATAAGGAACCAGAATCACACTGGTCAGATTCGGTAACGAACACGGTAAAAAATACTGGATAAGTATACTGATAACTGAACCCTTTTCAAGTTTAGAGACTAACAATAGGTTCTTTTAAAATTGGTTTGTCATTGTTTTACCTTCAGCACCTGATTTTGTGGCCTATACGCCCCCCACCCCCCTCCCCCCATACGGCATGACGCAACTCAATTCGGAAGTCGCAACACTATGAAACGCGCAACACTAAAAAATGTTTCACTGGTGTCGAGCAAATGGATATGCTTGTCTAATAATGAATAATGTGCAAAGTTTTAGAATACATTCTTTCTTTCTCGACCCGTAGTCGACAAAATAGTCCGTACAATATAATTGACCCAGGTGTAAAAAAAAAGTATTTTATCGTTTATCCATGTTAAAAATCCAGCTGGGAAGCTCCTGCAATACCGCTGCGTACTCGGGCATGTCTGATTCATGTGTTTCTTACTTCTTCTGCTAAGCAACTGCATCTGTCGTTCTTCCGGGTTTTTGATTTAGTTCCGAACGGATTGCCAGGGACTGGGTCGAAAATAAAAGCTGCATCTTCACGGTTTTCAAACTAGGATCTGGTCAATGCTACCCATAATGCAATGCCGTACAATATTATTTGAATTTATTTCATTATGACCATGAGATATAAGCATCTTTTAGAAATGCTTTATGTAATATCAATTATGCAAATGCTGTAAAAAATATTGTACTTTTATTTCCATTTTATATTTCACTTTTGTCATCCGATGATAATTTCTTAGGCTTAAAAACATGACATATCTTTTTGTTTCCTTATTTCGACATCGAATGACTTGTTTTTACTTAGAGTTTATTTGACTGTGCGTGTTTTACGTGGTATTTTCTTCTTTACACTTGGGAACATACACCGAACGCGTCAACCCTAAGTGTGACACAGGATGTAGACGAATCTCGTGATTAATGCTTCCGCCAATCCTTCGGAAGCCTATCGTAAGTCCTCGGCCTTCACGACTTCAAGACATATACCTGACGTATCCTGCCTCGACTGATCACGTGTTACGGTTGTAGAAGGACCGCTCGCGCTGCTTTCGCCAACACCTCGGAAACCTATCCTCTTTCCGAAAACTCTACGGTACAAAGACCTCAGCTCTTCTCGGAAAGAGCTACTCTGGAATGCATACAACCCTGGGTTTATTGCACTTGAAATTGTGAGGCAAACGATCGAGAACGCTGACGTCAAGACATCGGTGGCAGTTCGAGAAACCGAACGAACGGTCCCAGACCATGACCATATAAGAGAAATCGCAACCGGCAAAAAGAAAAAGAACATGTTGCACATGACAAGAATGAAGATTCGCTTTGCAAGCGTGACGTCATTGCGTTTGCCCGTGCGCAGTCCAGACTTCTTGACCGCGCGATAGAGTTTTACGTATAGGGGAATGGTGACGAGGTACGTAATCGCAACGGTACCGGTGACGTAGAAAGAGAACCAGAACTGCGCCGGGATAGACTTGACTGGGTAAATCGGCACACAAAACAGAGTTATTGAATAATCTGCGACCCCTACTAGTGGGAGGACAGCAAGCAAAAGAGAGTATATCCAAATTACGGCAATAACGACCACGCAAGACCTCAACATCAAGCGATAACGAGGCTTCGTGCTGTACACGATGGATAAAAACCTCTCTACTGCTAGAACGAAGAGTGTGTTGACGGAAAGCTCAGTGGCAAACATCCATGGAAACCCAAGGTAGCTGCAACTCGTGCTTGTGAACTTGAGCATCTCTTGAAAGGTCCTCTGCTGGCGGACGGCAGTGATAGATAACGAATACAATCCGTTCAAAAAGTCCGCAAAGGCGAGGTTTGCTACCAGGAGCATTGCGATATTCTTGCGCAGACGGTTCGAGTACATCGTTGTGGTGATTACGCACAGATTCAAGACAATGGCTAGGGGTCCAAATAGGTAGTTCAACCCGCCCACCTGTCTTGTTACGTCCCAGCATGGGTACGTTACTTCAGAAGGTATCTCTTGCTCAAAGCATTTGTGTCCCTCTTCGAAACAGTTGCTAATAAATCCATATTTGGCGATGGTTCTCGGAAGTGACTTGACAGTGTAAGCTCTTGCACGACAAGGATAACCTTCAAGGTAAATAAGATATTCCCCTTTTTTCAGGTTTTCAAGTTTTGTAGAAATTTCCTTTGCCTTGATAAGGGTACATTCGGAACACATCTTGCTTAGCTTTGTGCCGCGAATTTCTAGGAGACTGGTGAGAAGAAGGATGTCGTTGCTTAGCAACCAGTTATTTCCCGTCATGTCCAGGATAGCAAGTGAAGGCAAATCAGTTGAAATATTGCTGACCTCGAATGACTTGATTCGGTTCATGCTGAGGTTTCTTTAAAAGAAAGAGAAAGATGAGAGAGCTTGTTATATGATATTACATTCCGTTGCAGGTAAAAACAACTGCCCAGTACAAGGGCTGTAGTCAGTATGTGTGTTTTTACTGAAAGACATTGCAGAGATCTCTAATGAAGCTAATAAAAGTACACTAGGCCAGGCACGAAGTTGGGTCCCAATCTAAATTACCCTTAAATTTTAAACTTTTTTTTGCTTATTAAAGACTATGACTTTTTCGTATACCGTCAGCCTTATTAGCGTGTCCAGGGCATTATTGGGGGGGGGGGGGGGGGGGGGAGGACTGACAACCTTGATAAAATATATCGCGGGAGCTAATATATGTGCCTTATTTGAAAGACTATTTAACATTCTGAACATGTCAATGATATTTCTATTCAAGGAAAAATAAGTTAGGACAAAAGTCATAGGTATCGCCATAAAAAGTAGGTCGAAATATGAATCAAACTTTTTTCCACAAGATCAGCTGCAAGAGATATTGTGCTTGTTGATAAAAACAGATTTTTTCATTAATACTTTTTTCATGCATACCTAACTTTGAAGTAAAATAAACTGAAATCCGCGTCGTCTGCTGAGTCAGCGTTTTATTTTTGCTATACTAGACGCTGAACGAGAAAACAAACTGGACTCTTAGATTAGCAAAAAACTATGAGGTACCACAGGCTATGCGTAAAACTTTCCCTTCCTAGTGTCAGCGGTTACATCACCTCAGCTCTCAACTCAAAAAGAGGGCTTCACGCATGCGCCTTAGTTCCTTTATTATGTGATACCCAGGCCTCTCGCGCGCCCTGCAGCAGTATTGCTCAGGTCGGTCTACGGTGGAGTTCGGAGAGCTACATCTCCCCGTCAAGTAAGTACCTACCCTCCGGGGAAACATTATTTCTTACAGAGATAGATCGTGTTTAGTTCGTTTTTAGATCAGATAAGAACAGAATAAATGTAAGTGTATTTTGAGAAAGCATCCTTGACTAAAAAAAGTATGATATGTAAAAGTATGATAAAACTTTGATCAGATTGCAGCTACTTTGAGATTTCTTCACGTAATTTCTCTTCCAGTAGACTAGACTATTATATAGATTTTAAAAAAATGCCTAAAAGCGGAGCCAGCATAAACACCTTTTGTGTTGACTGATCAAAGGTATTATTGGGGATCTAGGATCCTGCTCTCTACTGAGATTTATTTATTGTACCAACCAAATGGATCCAGGCCTTATTCAATAATTTAAATTATGCAGTACATCAAAGTTAACAAACACAATTCCTGGTGTGGATATGGCTGTCAAAGTTGTCAAGAGTCTAATGGTAAATTCTTATGTCCCATCATAAATAAGTATTTTAATAGCCGAAAACGAAGTGTGCGTTTCACTTTCGCGTGCTGAAATCAAATTCTCAAAATTAAGCCGTTGTTCCTCTAAAAGGTTTGAAGACAAAAAGTGGTTCCTCTAAAAAGTTTGAAGACAAAAAGAATAACGGTAACATGAACAGTTACCAGAAAACAAACGTACAACCAAAAGTTGGAATTGGTAAAATGGAACGGTAAAATAAAACGACAAAAGGGGAAGAGTAAAAGGGAACGGTCATAATGCTAAACACAAAAACGGGAACGCTAATGTTATTATAAGGTAATTTTATGAGAGAGAACGGTGGGAACAAAACGAAACGGTTAAAAAACGCTACACGGAAAGCGGAAAAAAATTGAGAAACGCAATTGGGTTCTTTGTGCACAAGGTCTACAGATATCAAATATACCTCTACAAAGCGGGCACTTTACAACATATAAAAGACGTCTCTATTATTATAAATAATTGGGGAGAGGAAATGAGTTTTCTGATAAAAATCTGATCACCCCCGATAGAATAAAATGCCTTTGTAGTATCTCTCCGGACGTTTATTGTCAGATTTGGCTACATAAAAAAGTTTGACTGATGGATTGATGACATACCAGAGTGATCTAGCTTATGCTTTATAGTTTTGCCTACAAATAGCATGTCTATTGAGAACCGAAAGAGGACATTCGGTCCCCTGGGTACGGGCCTGAAAGCCTCTATTTAACAGGCACTTTATGTATACTCACAGATATCGCAGACAGTTAAGGCCAGCAAATGCGCCACTTGAAATGGAACTCAATTTGTTGCTTGTTACAGACCTTGAGACAAATAACACATTTAACATTTATCGTGGTAATTAAGGCAAACAGGATTATTACAATACTTGATATAATCTGAAAATTCATAATCATCATCTTAATCACTATCATGCACAATATTGAGCTTCTTATGAACAAGAGATAATCATATCCAACATCTGTCATAATTCTGTCATCATTATCAAAATATCAACATCTCGTAATGTCATTCTCAATCCCTCCTAAACGACTACTGTAATCTGTTATGATACTAACAAGGCTCAGCGGATTAGAAAAGTTTGTGAAAGTTCCGGGCTCAATGTAATTTATCTGCACTTTATTATTATAATACCAACTACATCTCTATTGCCATGTCATTCTCATTTCATCCTAAACGACTGTACACTTTTTTATAAGAACCTCCAGACTGAGATTTCACCAAATATTAAGAACATGATAAGAACATGCCGAGGCCCAAGATAGCAGAATTTGTTTTTCTTTTCTTTAGTCTTGTTGCGTTCTAAAATGTAGATTCAAATTGTGCTCATAAAACCTTAGTATTGCTATTGATTATTAGTGTATTTCTCTTCCTAATATTCTTGTATCATCTATTGAGGTGGGGGTGGACTCAAGGTGTGCTCCATGACAGTAGACGGGGCTGATCACTTAGGGGTAAATTTATTTTAACACCCAAAGTGAGTCATATTAACAATATAATTTTATTGAAATGTATTATATTTTATTTATGTAAGTGCCAAGTAAACAACAACATTTATTTATTTCGAAGTCAAATGAGAGGGCTATAGAATATCCACACTATTGAAATTAGAGCATATACATACTTTCAAGATCAACAACACTTACAAAGTTCAAACAATTCTCTAGATTTTATTGAAATGTAAAAATCAAAATAAAATGACATTGAGGGAAATAATTAAACTTATCTAAAGAAAGCACCAAAATACAAAAAGGTAATCACCAAAGTAATTTTCATAGATTTACATATCTTACACTACACATGACTACTGACATGTTTACCTCTAAATAGATATAAAAGACAAAGCAGCAGGCTTTTAACTTTTCTAGTACAAGCTTTTTTACGCTTATTGAATGATGAAAACTGCTCGATATTCTAATGGATTTTCGTCTCAATTTGAGTTACACCTATGCTGTTCTTTATTGGAATCAACAAAAATGATATGTCATTCATTGAGAGATATCAAGTAAACAAAAGAAAACAAAATTCATCTTTATGGGAGGCCGGTCAAGCGTCCGATGCGAGTAGCCTATTCTTTGGGATTGATTCATCAACAAAGCGATTTGTAGGAGACGATTTCCATCAATTGTTTCAAACTGCTTCTACTTTAAAATAGATTAAGCAATAAAGGTAAATACCTCGAGTCCATTCATGAGTGTCGAGATCACATTTAATTACGTCTTGAAGTAAACTGTATGAGCCTAAAGCAGCCAGCACATAGAATTTTTATCTCGAGCATTCACGTGTTTCCGGGTCTCTTCGGGTTGCAAATGGAAACACGAAATCAGCGAAATCACAAATACAGCGAAATCATTCCAAGCTGAGATGATTTTCCAAAATAACTTGGTAGAAATTGAGACTATGGTAGAATATGCAGTTAATAATTAGTGAATCGGGCCTTCAACTGCTCAAATAACATGGATCTGAGAGCTGGAATCTCAAAATCAAGATGGCGGCCATGACACAGAAGGTTTCTGGTAACTACGCATTGCGATGACGTATCGTAGGAAAGTAGGCTAGATACTTCGCGTAAGAAAAAGACTTGTGTAAAATCGCAATGAGTACACTAAAAAATATACAATCAGTAACGCATAGGCTTCCTGGGCATTGCGCAACATTGCAGATTTCTCCGGGTTGACGAAAAAAAAAACAGTTGCATTTTATGACTGGGCTACCACAGGTATCCCAGTAAATACAGCTATGAGCATATTAGGAGAGTGTCTCAGGACATCATGAAGTCTATTGGGGCATAATTTAGTGCTTTGCTTATGGATATTTGCAAGCAAAGGTGGATTCATGGTAATTTTTTCTTGTTTGGCTTTGCCTGGATGAGAAAATAATTTTCTAATGAATCACCACAGCTCTCCTAAATGCTGTCTTTTCTGGAACCAAATTGATTCCACAATTGTTTACACTGCTATTCTATGTCTGTATGACCTGGAATTGATTTGTTTGGCTTCGGGGCGAAAAGACTTATAAAAAACCATCTGACTTTGGGGAGAGGACTGGCCCTCCCTTCGTGAATTTTTCCCTGGATCTCCCAGAATGCTTTGCAATCCGTTAAGGCATCCAAGTGGTTTTACAAGCCTTCAAGGAGTGGACATTGTGTTTTGAGGCCATGGAAATAAACCTGGAGGATCAGAATAAAGGTATCTATTTGTGTCTTGAGCTGTGTTTGCTGATCCCTCTCCCCTGTGTGGTTTTTTGAGCGTTTTATTTAGAGGGGGGATTCTGCTTTTCTTTCCTTGTTCGATTTGAAATTTGTCAAAGAACCTGTGCTATTATTTGGCTAAAGAGTAGTTGCTATCACCATGGTTGGATGCATATCATTATCCCTCACGATGCCTGAGTATCTTTATCTTGTTGTGTTTATTTTGCATTTATGATTTTTTTTTTTGGGTTGTGGGTACTCCTCAAAGCCGGTGTGTTTGGGAACATATTCAGCCTTTAAAATGACCCAACGGCCCAGCTTTAACGGAAAATTGGACGTTTTTACAAAAAAAGAGTGTAATCTGTTATGATACTTACAAACTGACTAGATTAGAAAAGTTTCGGAAAGTTCCGGGCTCAATGTAGTCTATCCCTCCATCAGATAAATCCCTAGGGAAACAAAAAGACATCGATATACTTTATGCAGTTTTGTAAAACATGGTAAAAATTTTCCCTATGCTGCAGACACTGAAAAGTCATGGTTGTTTTCGTACGTTCTATGGCCTTTTTAAATCAGGCGCATTGTGTGTCCAGGCCTGTACCCACGTACCCAGGGGGGGGTAGGGGGACCCACAACGGCCGAAGGTCCACTTCCGGTTCTCAATAGAAGTGCATTTTGTAGACAAAATTATAAATTATTATAAATTATATATTTTCGGGGGTGGTCTGATTTTTATCCCCTCCCCCTTCCCCCCACGATAAAATTAGGTTAACTTTTTTCGGATTCCTCCCACCCACCCCCCCCCCCCCCCTCCCGCCTCCAAAAAAAAATCCTGGGTACGGGCTTAGTGTCAGAGGCCAGAATGACCGTGTGAAAATGTAGAAAGTGTTGTTGTTTTATCTAAAACTTTACGTTTCTACGATGCTGAAGTAAAGTCGTTTTTTATACATATCATTATTGCTAAGCCTATGGCTAGATTCTATTTGACTGCGCTACTGATTAAGCGAGCGTGGAATACTCACAAATCACAAACTTTTCTTGGACTAGCGATACCCTGAAGCTCTTGAAGATTTCTCAGTGTATGCTTCTTGGAGCATTTCTCTTCGCATGTGCGGTTAGCAGCGTCCGATAGCTGCTGTATACTGCTGACAAATACGACCAGGGTAAACAGTGGTCTCCATGTATTTGCCATGATAAGAAGATAACAACTACTGGCTTTCTTGCACCATACAATGAGGAAGGAAATAAGGAAATGATGAGAAGAAAATCATGCTACGTCCTTTTATTAGCTCTAAAGAGTAACTTTATATGGTTCTTTCTAGCAACAGCACGTATAGGTGTGGTTTCCGTGGCTTTGTTATTACTCTCACGCCTTTCTTTGAATCGTGCCCTCAACTTCCGGTTCTTCTGAGAATCAGTTATACTTCCGCTAAGAATCATTTATACTTCCGCGTGACAATTTGCAGATTAAGATTGCAAAATGAAAGGGAAATTTTGCTAAATAAACATCAAGACATCAGCTAAAAGATTACCTTCATGTGAAGTACTCAAGAGCTTAGATCTAAAGAAGAAAGAGAATTTGATGTATCACTAAACTATTCTAGGTGTTTCACAGCATATTCCTGCCTGTGTGGCTAGATTTGGATGTAATGGCCAAATCTATGATTTCAGTTTTATCATAATAGTTATCATCACAGGAATAGTTATCGAAACAATGAATACGAGAATCTTCTATAGAAATTGTCGATTTTTGAAAGCTCTCAAATATTTTTCCTACCCATTTGCAGCTCTTTATCCTTAGTTAATATAGAAGTATGCAAAACCTTAATCCAAATGATATAAAACTACTAAATACTCCGTTCATACCTCGCTTGTCGCTCGCTGCTTTACATGTAGAAGCTTGCAAGTCTATTCAATACAGGAAGTCAAATGTCACGCGATAACAATATCAATTACTCTACGTTTAAGACATTTAACGAGTTAATGCACGTCTTGCAGCTTCAAGAGAGCTCTTTTGTCATGTGATTGCCCTTAGTGTGCAGGCAAACGAGACCGCCGGCCTCCCTTTCATTTTAGTGGCCAATATATAGTGTTTGTATGGAGGAAACTGTGTCTTTAGGCCCCCTTCCCTCCTCTCCCAGGAATTTCAAATTCTTTTCGTCAGGGGGGTGGGATCTTTGTGCCCTACCTTATCTACCAACTCTTTAAACATTTTGAAATATTAGTCGATCAGGCCTAGCGACCTTGCTTATTCGACACGCTAAATAACGCTTACTGTCGATTGATTGATTACCCATTTGCAAGAAACATGAACCAGTCCAACAATTTTTAAAAATGTGTGATACTTTATTTTAGTGCTTTTTAACACTAAAAACATCACTTTAGGCAGTAGGACACGAAAAATATGGAGATGTATCTATTTTCTTTTATGTTGTTGTTGTTTTTTGTTCAAAACTTTTGAGTGAGAGGCGGCAGCAAAACTCAAAGTAATAACCTCCGTACGGTGTGCGGTTTAATTATTTCTGATTCAAATTATTTTGCTTCTGTTTCTGCTCAGTTCAACAAAGAGTGAATCGGCCCTCTATGGTAACACCAAGTCCTTGGAGAGCACTTCGGACACCAAAAAAGCTTCCGTACTCGGCGCCTTACGCCGCTGCTAATCCGAGTTTTTGTAAGACCAATCTGGAGGGGGCGCTATACGCATTCTCTAGACTAATTCTAGAATTCTATATCACTTACCTTTTTTGTTTGGTGAAATAATGATAAAAAAACTCTTTGAGCTGTTATTACAAAACACCCTACAAAGTTAGTGTACAATCAAAGTGTCTGCTTTTGTATTGAGGGAAAATATTTTTTACCCTATGTATTATGAAGCATTCAATATTTCAAATAACCAAATGAATGATCATGAATATGTACACAATGAAGCCTCTTCCTAATGAAAAAGAGACTTGATTTGTGCCGAACATTTATTGTTATCATATTATTGTCATCATTCACTAAAAGAAAGGACCGAAACCTTTTTCCAAGAAAAGACAACAGCAGCTATATTACATTTTATCATTATAAGAAATGCTCAAGGCTTGTGCGAGGTCCGTGTGATATAGTGCAAATATACTTTAAACTCTTGTTAATTTTTAAGGTCAAATAAAAGTGACGCATGCTATCTTAAAATTCTTTAAAAGAATCAACCGGTGTCCTGTCTCAGCCAATAGAAAGCGCTTTTGTCGTGTACTAAGCAAATAACCAATCACCTGCTTTTATCTCGAGTTCCTGTCATGGAGAACTGATAATTTTAGCGGTTTGTAACTATGGAGTGATAGTGAAAAGGGTTTCTCTCTGCAGAAAACTAAGTAACGCCGATGACCTGCTGTATGTATAAGGTAAGTCAAGGGGGGGCCCGGGGGGATGAATAGATTCGCGGATCGGCGGATTCAGCCCCGAAATGCTCACGGATTACGGATTTTGATGATTATTTTAGCGGATTGACGGATTTTGGAAATACAGCGGATCACGGATCTGTAAACAATTTGATTACGGATTTCGGATTTTGACTGCTTTAAAGGTCGAATTTCCGATTTTAAATGAATTTCAATCGATGCTATTGTTTATCTGTCAAACCATAGCATCGATTCTAAAAATATCTGCGGATCCACGGATTTGCCCCGAAAATGTTGCGGATCGGCGGATTTACATACCCCTATTCACCCCCCCCCCCCCCCCCCCCCCCCCCGTCAAGCCACGAAGGGAGCGCCTCGCTAAAATGCGATATTCTTTTTCGTTGATTCCGAAACCAGCTCGTGCCATTTTTCATAAAAGTCATTAAAGGTGTGAGGTCTCAAATCATTCTTGAGCTGCCGTAGAAATCTTGAAAGTCTGCCTTTTTTTCAGACGCTATGTCATCCAACACCACTTGACTTTAAAACTTTTCAATGGTTTATGCTACGGTTATGGCTTCACAACATCTTTTATATACATTTATCAAAAGGATTTTCATTCCAAAGATCATCAGATATTTCTATACCACAGAAGTAAATTAAAATTAACTTTATTTTTGTACTCATACATGAGAAAACACAAAGCTAGTATATGATGGTGTTTGATGGATAGGGAGAATTAAAAGCGTTATTCTTCTTTGATAAGTTAGCCAAAATTGAAATCTCAAAATCGATTGTTTTTTTCTTCTGTTATAAATTAAAAAGCCAAGCTAACTAAAAAGTGAAATTTTGGTTTGATATTGTTGGACCTACTTTATAGTGATATAGATTCACTATTTTCGCCTAAATCAAATATCAATATAAAAATCCTGATATCCAAGTGAGATGCGATGTTTAATCACGATTTTTAAAGACAAGCTTCATTATACAAAGCACTATCTACTGTGCAAACGTTTATTATTCCTTTGATTCATGTCAGCCAAAAACACTCCTGTTGGCGTACAATTTTGTTTCTTTATCTGATAAAAATTTGAGTTTGTGGATGCTAAAAACTAAATGTTTTTACCTCTTTATTGCCATTAGGTCAAGTCAACAACCCTCTCAACAAGCAGTTTGTTCCGTCCCTGGTTTTCTGTATGATTCTATTGCGCTGGAAAATGAAAAACTAAAGGTGTTTCAACCCTCAGCATGACTCAAGGAACGCTTAAATAACATGCGCAAATTAAAAAGTTTGTGCAACATAGCTTCTTAATGAACGCAGTATCCAAGAGAGATAAATGTCTTGAGTATATACTTGGCGGGAACGCCGCTAAAACTCGGAATAATGAGTCGATTCTCGAAACTACCAAAAAATCAAAATCTTCAAAAAGATACGAACATTATCATATTCAAAACAATGCCAGAAGCGATACCTCTTCTCGTCTCGCGCGAACATTAGGTCAATAAAGTTGGAAGTTCGATAAAATAATTACAACAAATTTTGTCTTCTTCAGTCCCCGCCATGTATTACTAAAACAATAATTATCCTCAGGCTCAGCTAATAGCGGTGGATAGTCCCGGAGACGCAAAGCGCCTCCGCTATTCAATTCGACTCCGTTGAATAGTTGTTAAATATTCTCTGATTAGTTTTTTTTTTAAAGATACCCTATAGCACTACCATATGAAGACAGCTTGCCCAGAGAACCCCAACGCACGGGCTCCCAGCTAAGCTAATATATAGGTTTAGGCATTCGGAGCTTCAAACGACCAAATCTTTGCTTATTTTTAATTGAAATCTTGAAATATTATTATATTTCTGTTTTTTTACGACATCAACGATTCAGGGATCACATGACCTACATGACCAATAACAAGTTTAGTTGTCATATGATGTTTCGGCGTCAGGGTAGTTTTACTTTAGTGATGTCAACGATGGCGCCACGTGACCATCTTATTGCACCCCACTTGAAACATACATGACACCTACCAAGTTGGTTGTCATGCGATGTTTCTTGAATGAAATATAAATAGCTTTTGATTACGTCAGAATATTTTGCTTCTACCGACACCATCGATGACGTCACAATCACGTGACTCTATTGGTGCCTTGACACATACATGACACATAACCAAATTGGGTTATGATGTTTCGTTTAGTTCTTCTTAAAGTGACGTCATCGATGACGTCACGATCACTTGACCATATTTTGGCCCCGCCCTTGACACTCACATGACACCTACCAAGTTGTTGTTATACAATGTTTATTTCACGAGATATTAATGTTTTTTTATTTTGATGACGTCACACATCTCGCTTCTAGTGACGTCATTGATGACGTCACAATCATGTTACCATACTGAGTACCCCCCTTGACCAACATGGGAGCTTCGCTATAATTAAGCCAGATTAATAAAAAATAACGTACCGCATGATTTGTTGCGTTTAATGCATGCTATAGGAACCCGGACGCCATGTTGTGATAGGAATCAGTGCGATCATGGGCGAGAAAATATTTATTTCAAGATTTACGGCCAAGGTCACTCAAAATTTCGCCCTAATATGTGCCCGATCGATCTGAGAAAGTTGGAATTTTCGTTAGGTCCGGACTGTGTCAGCAAAAAAGGGAATATATCGGCATCTACAATAGTTTGTCCTCATTTTGATGCTTTGAACAAGCGAATACCTCGTGGGTACCCCATGGGTACCCCGCCATTTAGTGTTCTTACATTAAGGGTTAAGTGCGTCATTACATTAAGAGTTGAAAATTTGTTACATTAAGAGTTAACTGTTTTATTACATTAAGCGGCGATTTTTGTTACATTTAGCGTTAGTGTTACATTAAGCGGCAGTTGTTACATTAAGCGGTGATACAAGCTCTATGTCAGAAGCGGAGTGGTTAGGTTTTATGAAGTGTTTAGCGGCGTGGGTTGGTATGGATCGAGATTGGGAGTCTACAGTTCTGCGGTGGTCATTAAAGCATTCTTTTAATTTGCGTTTAGTTTCCCCAATACATTGACGGTTACAGCGGTTACATTGAGTCATATAAATCACGTTTTTAGTATTGCAGGTTATGTGGGAGGTTATAGGTCGTGTTTCACCTGTTGAGAAAAATGTGTAGCTTGTCAGGCCATCGGTTCTAATATGGGTGGTCTCAACCGGCGTGAAGAAACCGTTTAGCTGTTTAGTAATCCACACCACCCTATTTACCATCTTCCATAAGTTACTCCTTACTCAATTACTATTTTTACCTTTTGTTAGTTAATCATCAATGAACTTTGTACATACACTAGCTGTAACATGCCATTGTAACTCATTTATAACCTGAAGAAGGAAAGGTATTGGCCTGCCGAAATATCGTTCTAAAAAAAAATAAATCTGCGTTGTTGTCGACTTTTTCTTTTAAAGGTTTTAATGTTTTGAAAATTACAAAATAATATAACAATTGTCAATTACACCCACATGTACTTTCTTCTTTTGAACAGAAATTCTGTCCAATGCTTGACTAAAGGGTGCAACTTAGTTTACATGAACATTCCACCATTATAAAAAAAAGATGCATCTTATCTTGCAGTAAGGAAGACACGTAGCAAAGCAAAGGAACAGCAGCTGGGCGTAGCACAAGATTTGAATCTTGAAAGATGATCTTCCTAGATGGCCACCAGCTCGGCGCTTTCCTACTGCTGCTTTGTACTCGTGTCACGTGCTCTATCACGTGCTTGGCCGGTAACAAGTCACACGATGACGTAATCTGCCAAGCAGATAGACTGGTGGAAATAGGCAATACTCCGAGAAATTGGTCTTCTATGTAAGTCTCAGACTTCACATTTCTTATTCTTGCTTGCCTAAATACACCAGTCTAGTTCCAGCCGTTTCTTACCCGTATTTCTGATTGGATCTTTAAGTTTTTAAGCTTGAAAACGTCGTTATTATCCATGAGTCGTATTCAATGCAAATACATGCAAATAAAAAAACGATTGTTTAATCTTATTTGCATGTATCTGTATTGAATACGGCTCATAGTTGATACGACGTTTGAACTTATCCATTAATTTGTTGGAAAGAGTTCTGACGTCAGAGAAAACCATTTCTCTTCAGCCTCTTTCGTCTCACGGCCTACCACAGGAATCCCGATAAAACAATTTGAAACATTTTTGCATTGAATACAAGAAGAGCTGGTTATTTACCCTCGCTTCTTATACCACGTGACGTTATTTACTGAAAAATTTTATTCCTGCTCTCGATTTCTGAAAAATTGCTATACACCTCTCGCCTCCTTTTAATTTAGAAATGCCGCCCAATTTAAGCAGGCAGTCCAGTTTCCAATTGGTAGGTCCTTCACGAAGGATTGGTATCCAACCAGCCGTTACACTTCAGAGAATCATACATTAAGTATGCTAGCTGGACAAGAGGGCTAGGACGCATACATACAATGCGAGCCTCGCTTTGGGCACATTTTATGCGTTTACCAGCGAGAATCCTCTTGAGCTTAGAACAATACAATAAAAAAAACTTGGGAATTCTTTATAATCTCTATAATTCTCTATAATCTTATGTTTACCAGCTATTTATTTCAGCGACTTTCCTGGACGTCTAAGTACGTCTGTCCAGCGGACATGCTTCATTTATGATTCCCTGTGTGTAACGGCCGGTAAGCATACAAGTAAAAAATCAAAACTGCACTATTGTATTTTTCTGTCTAGATTCTAACTTGGTGATTGATGTGTCTGATTATTAGCGATCTTCAGCTTGGTGTTTGCGAGCTCCTTGATGAACAGACCTCAGTTGCTGATCCTAGCAGCGGGTCTGCGCAAGTTCAGTTGCTATCTGATTTGTTGGCCTCGAAGGAATACAAAAACATCAGAGGAATTCTATGCACCCAAGAGTGTTCCAACTGCACCCTGTCCATAAATACCTCGAACACTGTTACCAAAGCAGTACAAAACAATTATACTGGCTGCGTAGGGACAAAAAGCTCGCCATCAACTTTTCTAAAGATATCTTCCTTTTATGGATACATGCCTTGTTGCCATGGAAATACAACTACGCAACGGTGTCAAGCGAGTATGATAGTAGTCAAGGAAATCAGTCGTTGCTATGACAGAGCAGCGGTTGTTATGTCAGCAGCTTATGTCATAAGCCCCCTGAGCATGTTACTAAATGGCGTGGTAGTTGCCGTCATAATTGAAAAAAAAAATCTCAGAAAAAATGTGAATATGCTTTTAGCAGCGAATATGGCAAGTTGCGACTTCATACTGGGGGTATACATGGTGCTAATAACTCGCAACTTGCAATACTATGATTATTCAGTATTCATCGCGGAATTTACTGGTATATGTCCGGCTTCTCTGGTGTTGTGGGTGATTGGTAACACAGGGGTGATCTTGACATCCTTGTTCATGACAGTCGAGAGGTACATCGCAGTGGCGCACGCGTTGCATCCTCATAAAAAGATCAGCGTTCGGAAAGCTTTGCGAGGGTTAGCCGGGCAGTGGGTATTTACTTTGGTTTTAGCGGTCCTGCCTTTTCTGTCGCCGGATGGCTACTCCGTCACATACATGTGCATCCCTGTTGACCCAACATCAAAGAACAAGTTCGTGCTAGGATACAGCATCGCAATGGTCCTAGCAGGCTTTATATCTTATGTCGTCATTCTCATTCTTTATGTTCAAATCTACAGGCTTGTTAAACGCTCAGGTACTGCCGTGGGTGTTAAGCGCGAGGGGAGAATGGCAAGAAGATTGGCCCCTTTGATTGTCACAAACATGGTGTTCTTTTTTCTCCCGATTTTGGTAATTCTCATATGGATGCTGAGGTACATTTTCGGAGGGACATCTTTGACGAATGTTCTTCTCAGCCTACTCACGGGTCCAGTAACCATTATTTTGTTCGGATTGAATTCTTGTGCTAATCCGGTACTCTACGTTTTCAGAGCATCGAGATTCCAACAAGCTGTTAGAGCAAGCTCGATACTCTCGACGAGAAGAGCTGCTGTTGTTCATTTTGAAGCAAACAGATCAAAATCCGGGACTAGAACAGAAACACAGACATAATGTCACATAACTCACAAGAACTTTCATCATCAAAATTATTATCATCAGTATCCTCCAACCATTATCATGATATCGATTGCAGGTTATAATTCTTCTTCTAATCATCTTCATCATATCTCTCTTATTCTATGTACTTTTTGTACTTATTACTTTTTGTATTTATTTTATAAATATATGTGTACATATAAATGTTTGTTATTAATATTATTTAAAGCGGATTTTTTCCCAATTTCTGTGACAAAAGCGGGCTTTCCAAAGAGATAAAAAACACAAATAAAGAGAGCCGACTCGTACCAAATTGTGTTTGTTAAACAATCGGCCGCCATTTTGTAAATCTAGCAAAATACCAACTGTGGAATAATTATCCATTTTACACAAAGCTATAACCTCTTACCCAATGAAGACCACTATTTGTTAAGGGTTAAATACCGAGGACGGAGGCAGTTCGCCGTACAGCCTGAGGGCGCAGCTGGGCTTATTACATGATCTATACCAAGTTAATAACAATTTACACTGGGGTAAAAGAGACAAAACTCAATAATAGTTGACTTTTTTATAAAAAAAACAAGGTTCAGGTTATTATTGACCTGCAAGAAAACCCAAGAGAGTTGGTGGTTGATTGCATGAATTTGTAAAGCACATTAGATCAATACTGTACACAATCAAAATTAACATTTAGACAGAGCGGGGCTGCTCCATGCACGGACTCAATTCCTAAAGGTGGAGTTGAATTGCAAACTTTTCATAGCTCGAAGTTTAAATGTGAGCACGCTGCGAGAATGGAGCTCACTGTCAGCGAAGAAGAACGACTTATTTTTATTACGCCAAATATATATTTTCAAGAACTGTAATGAACAAGCGGAACGACTGAGTAGACGCCACAGATAGCCACACCACAGCCTAACTTTGTTGGTGGAATAATTTTCCAAAATGGCACATAAAAATTTGGCTGAACTTATTGTTGAATTTCGAGGGTAACAAATACGAATTTTACTTTCATGACAATTAAATTAATGTATTATTAATATTTAATCGTTCTTGTTATCAAATCTGTGGCGAAAAAGTGGTGTTTTTTGCTCATTTCTACTGAAGGTGGTCCTTCGTTGGTATTCACGGTTTCTAACCTCATTCATATTTAATAAGTTCATCTTAAACCCCACTTTTTCCCTACTGATACATCAAGCTCTCCCCGTTCTTTAAGATTGTGAATTATTCATAGGTATTTTACTGAAATAAAGGACTTGCAAGAACAATGGAAAAGGTGTTAATCATGTAAATTGTAAAAAAAATGCTGTTGACTACGCCTGTGACTATTTACATAAGTTACAAAATAAACAAGGGAAATTGTATGTGGCTTGTTAGCAATTATCAAAGCAAGCTGGGCGAGGCTACAAAACCCGTATGCACAATTTGAGTGGGACTCAATACCCAAAAAGAACATTATTTTCCTGTTAAATGTTTCTATCAATCTTTGTAAGTGTACGTACTTATTAAACACGATGTCGCAGCAAACAATTTAGTAACATTTATTAGAGATTTGAGCTGTGAGATTTTGTCTTAATTAATGGAACACAGCACATAAATTCTAGTTTATCGTAAAGTGCATGAATTAAATATGTTACAATATGCAAAAAAAAATGCATGGCTACACACTCTCTCAGACTCAAGAAAATATTTTTTTTCAAGTGATCATCATCCACGGAAGCAGTTTTATTAAGATAATCAGATAATCAGTTGGGCGATTCCGAATTGATTTCTTAATTCTAGGGGAAAAAAGTGTACCATAAGTTACTTACTTACCTGTAATATCAGTCAATCTTGGTTTAAAAACTGTTGTTTTTCTAGCTCGCTCGGCCATCTTCTTATTAGGCATTACATACCATATTTGGGACGCTTCAATCATTCTTTCGCTTTTTCATCGCTCTAGAGCTTTGTAAGTCGAGAATTTCCACATAAACTTGCAGGAATTCGTGTTTACCACGATTTTGCTGGCAGCCATCTTGGAAGTGGAGCCTAGTCCCTAACGTTTTGGAATATCACAGGTCTCCCGCGCGCTGGCCCCAGGCTCTTTTACACCATTTAGAAAAACGACAGCCATTTATCAGGGCAGGAGGTACACACCCCTAATGGTCATTTCCTTCTACTTTTGAACTAGTAGGGCTAGAGCATTGACTTGACGACTTTTCCTAAAATTTATCTGGGATCAGTCTGATGTAATGAAAATTTTAATATGTGCCCTGGTAACCATAGCAGCCAAGTTTTGAGACAATAGGTTTAATGAAAATTTGGCAAAACGCTTTAAGTCGTTTGGATAAACTATTTATAAGTCGTGCTCACCGTGAATCCATGTCATACTAACGTTTTATACCAAGTTTTGAAAAAGCAAAATAAAAATTTACATTTCTATTTTAGGGGGGTGATGTTTTTTTTCTCAATATATGTCTATTGCAATATAATAAGATTATCGAAAAAAGACATACCGAAATACATATTTAAAAATAGCTCCAATGGTTCAAAATTTACGGATGGGGGGCCGCCCCCAGCCGGAGGAAGCCCCAAAAAGCCCGGTCTGAATAGAGTTAAAAGCTAATAGGCCACCTTCTTAACTTGGCTTGCTTTTAATATAAATGCGGAGGTATCTGTGCTGTGAAATAACTTAAGGTGTGTAGCCTAGATTACTTCAAAGGCACGACAATCATATTAAATTGGTATTAAAATTTATTCAAGGGCTTTACTACTGATTTGGAATATCGGTACGCAATATCTCGCGTATTTATTATACTCTTAAAAGCTAGGTCTAATAACCAGCTTTTTTAAACTATTCCTGAAAAAGGAATGGAGCTGACAAAACTACAATATTTTTGTTCGCGGGAAATCAGTCAATACTTTTTCTCTAGCACCAGCTGTTTTTAAAATAGGTATATAAATACACGGCTGCGGAAATAATTGTGACAGGCATTAAAAGATATCCCTCATAGAGCGCGAGCATCTTTCTGGATGCATTTTTGCTGTGCTGGGATGTCTGCGACATTGCGTTCCTATGGATCGTCACTAAATCGTCACTACTATTCTAAGGTAAGCCCATTCTCTTATTATAAAGGCGGGGAGGGGAAAGTAACGAACACAATAGGCTCAAGGTATCAAATTCTATGGAAACATTTATGTGCAAAAATAAATTTTTAGAAAAGGGGACTTAAAATGGAAGAGCACAAAATACACGGGTCCACCGTGCATTTTTTAAATTGTTTGGAGAAGGAATATACAATTTGCGAAAACTGAGCATTTCCTCTTGGTAAAATAACCACGACTACAAAGCCTTTAGTCCGGGGGCAGACAACAGCAACAAAGCTGATGACGTCTTATCAGATATTTTTCTCTTCCTCAATATTTCTTTCACGAACAGTTTAGTTGTTCCAGTAAGCTATTTTTCACGAGACTCGGCTGTGTTTTTGAGGGTGGCGTAAGGGTTTGCGGCGATGCGGTTTTGCCTTAAATCTGGTGCGGTGTTTCGGTTTTTCGTATTTTATCCCGCGGTATTGCGGTTTCATATTGCGCCGTTTACTGTTATTATTTACTTATTTTGATAGTTTTGCGGTTTTCGCACTTTTCTGTGCGTTTTTCTATGGGGGTTTGCGGTTTTCCTACCCCCTTACTTGTCTTACTTGTCTTTTTTTTTCCAGAGGTTTTGCTTACTCTCTATTTCTAAAGGATATTCGTTATACAAACCTTCAGTCCCTGACGTCATAAAACAGTGCTCACAGCGGTGTTATTTGGGTGTCAGTGGCATTCAAATTCAGATTTCTGAAATATATCTTACTAGTATAAACGTGACGGAAACTCGTAAGATTGCGTGCTCTCATTGGTTTACGGACTCGGTATAATGGATAGTAATCACCTAAAACTCGGAAAAAAAGGTTTGATAGCGAAAAACGTGGTCACGTTTTCTTATTTTGTTTTCTTCCGTCTTCCTGATCCTTTCCCTTCCACTCTCAAAACCTTTATTAAAAAACAATGTGTATGCAATTCATTCGAAATGATTGCTTGTTAGACAATGGGAACATAACAATAACCGAGCCGGAAGTCTGTATAATCTAATCCGAGGCAAATCACCTCCTTGACTTTGCTTAGTTCATCTCCTTCTAATATCCGCTTGTCTGAAAACTGTTTTCGTCTTCTCGTTTTCGTGGGCTGCACATCCTCGCGTACTGTTCTAGTTTGCCTTGGTCTAGACGTTTCACTTCACAACACAGGATCCTTTCAATTAAAGAAAGAAAAAAAAATCACAAATCCGTTTCGAATGCGGAATTATTTCAAAGCTTAGGCGGTGAGGCTAAGTATTGTTTACTCTTCTCCTTAGACACCGTGTAGGATATTGGCTCTACTTACCTTAAGTGGTACGCGTTTAAGACCTTTGCTATGCCTCCCCTTTCCCCCTTCCCCCTTCTTTAAATGAGCCAAAATCGAACATGAGGTACAATCTCGGATGAACAAATGATAATCTTTTTTAACATTACACTAGGTATTGCAAAATATGGATTGCATTTCCTCGGTATCGGATTTTTTCCTATTTGAAATGTCTGAAACACTTTCTTTTCCTTATCTTGACTAATTAAGAATAGTTTATGTTTTCTTGAGTCCGCAAGTTTTGGGAAATGAATTCAATTAACAACCAGTAGTCAGCGGCGTAGCCAGGATTTTTAACAGGAGGGGCCCCAAAAGGGTCTTTCAAGGCATTTTCTCCTGTGTTTTAGATAATGTCTCATACATTTACTGTATTTTTGGCTGCTAAAAGGGGGGGAAGGCCACCCCATGGCTACGCCCCTGGTAGTATTTCTAACATAATCAAGGTACTTTGATTTTCTCTCTCCAACCAATTTTCCCGACGTGTTGTCTTTGGAAACAATGGAAAGAATGTTCTTGTGCTATATATAACACTTCTCCTGATTTAGATTCTGTTAATGAAAATATATTGTCAAATATTTTGATTAAGGAGGCTTGGTCAGGTAACACCTCGCAGCGGACTTTTTCTCCACAGTTTAGTTGAAAATTTATTTAGTTTATCAGATGCCAGATAGAGGTTCAAAACGTTAAGAGAGAACTATTATTCGCATCTTGAAAATATTGCCAACGCCAATATTATATGCTTGCCAAAAAAACATTATTACCTAATCCCAAGCTTGAAGATTTAAAGAATTGTCAAGCATTCCTTATCAGAAAGAAAAAAAACGTGAAACAAAGACAGCATGAAAAGTGAACCATAGAGCCATTCTGAATAAATATGTAAGGCGAATGAAAAAAAATGTTAAATTAGACATTAACAATAGATAAACGAATTTGAACGTAGTTTTAAAGACGTCTGTTGTCATTGCAAATAATGAATATCACCGCATACTTTTTCATTTATTTGTTTTCTATTTTTTGCTAATAACTTTTATCTTAATTATTCCGTCGTAGTGCTAATTTAGAAACAATATTGAAATTAAATTTGAAAAAACTAGATTGCTTTTAGCGTTTATAATCAAATGAATGACCATTTATATTCCGGTCGAAGTGCTAATCCCAGTACAAACTAAAATGGAGTATGATAGAAAAAAGAATGGAAAATTAGATGCAATGAATGTTAATGTTTCAAAGGTTAGATCATTCAGGAACAAGTGCGTGACTAACCAGAAAGGTCTGAAGTGCACTTGTGATTATTCGAGTACCAGTAATAGAAAAAAAATGTAAATCTTAAAAATGAATGCTTTAGATTTGCGAGAGTGTGAGATTTGCGAACATGGACCGCCCCTTCATGGAGAAGCGGGGGTGGGGGCGGGGGCGGATGATTGTGGTGCGGGAGAGGCTGTATGTGAGAAGGCATGGGATGCGCGCATTGAATACGAAGGGGGTGTACGTGGGAGTGTGTGTGTGGGGGGGGGGGGGGGGGGGGGGGAGGCAGTTGGGAGGGAGGAAATGATTGACAAGGGAAACATTAAGCCGCCTAAGAGCAGTCAAGTTTAGCTTCTAAAGCTAAATCTAACTTGCACCCCTAAACCCTCTACTACCCGACTACCTATCCACTATGTAGCCGTTTTCTATTTATGTTTCCTTGCTTATTGGTACAAACATGTGCCTCTCTGCAGCCAATAATGACCTCTTTTCTCATTTTCTCACATTTTCCTGTGCAACCCAATTCCAAAATATGGTAAAGCAGCCAGAATGATTTAAATTCAAATTTCAAACAAATATTTAAGCGAGAGCTTGATGCAAATACATCTGAGCTTTTGGCGTACATTCAGTGGCACTACAAGCTTACTATGGACAAAATAGCCAAAATCGCACCCCTTAACATTCTTCACGCAAAATCTTCAGTGTCGCGGTCATTTAATCTCAAATGGACACAGGAAGCATTGTGAGAAGGCTCTTATCTAAAAACAGACTAATTTTAGATTTTCTCGCATAATTTCTACACCTGTGCAACTTTAATCAGCAAATCCTGGCTACGCTTCCGAGGAAAGTATAAAAAGCGCTTAAGGCGGCAAATCAAAGAGAATTTGTTATGGGGAAAACTGGACATGTTATCCTGCTTTAGTGACTTCATCGCAGTCAATTGCTAGAATTCAAGCAAAGCGACAGGAGACGATGGAAAAGCAGTGAACATAGCTCACGATGAATATGCGAATATGCACAAGGTGACAGCTGCCAATCATTCGAAGTGCATAAAGATGACTGGTTCACTCTACATGACGTCACAAGTCAAGAAAATAAATATTGAATTGGTGTGAGAATAGAAGGTTTCACCTTGCACTACAAACTGCGCTGAAGACGGCTAAGCAAGTTCGTCGAACAAAACAAAGGTAAATATGTTTCGAAGCATTTTAAAAGGTGTGTTATTGGCGCTACTGATTCTAAAATTACCATTATTCATTACACGTTAAAATATTTCATTTTCATCCACTTGAATTATTTCATTCAAGTTCGGTCTCACAGCACTTAGAGTTTTTTATTTTCTTTCTCAAGTCTGGTTCACTTATTTGTCTTCAAATGTGCTTAGCATCAATTTCCCACTTCATAAATTTGCGCACCATATACGCAGCATGTTTAAAAGGCGTCCAATTTGTTTTCGAGGTTTGGAATACGGCGAATTCTAAGTTTTGAGAAGGACTCTTTACTTAATTGTTATAGCATTCATCAAATGGGATGGAGTGAGGAGAGAATGTTGAAAAGGATTGTCGAGAACAAAATACGTTTGAGTTCTAACGGGAAAATACTAACAAGAAAACTGGAGAATATATCCAAATTACACTTATTTATGATTTCTCAATTCGATTCAATTATTCGATGTGTTCCTAAGAGGAGATCAAAGATTCTTTGCCGAAATTGACATTCCTTTTTGCAGACCTTCGCCACAAGTTTTGACGTGCCATCAAGAAAACGTAGGAATTGTGACAAATTGCACTATTTTTCATCAATTTTTATGTAAAGAAAAGGTAAAAAATAAGATATAAAAATCAGACTTTCATAAAGTTTTAATAAAGAAGAACTCATTGTTCAAGGGTAAAACCTAAATTTCTCTTTCCAACGGCCCCTTTACATGGGGATTAGTAGTGAATGGGTTATCTAGTATTCGAACGCCATAACTGTAGTATAGAACATTTACAACAAATTGTAAGCTCCCATGATTTGCCATAATTGTCACTTTACAGTCAATGTTGGGAAGAAACTTTGATTGTATTGACATTTGTTGGATGTATTGCTACTCCAGTTTAAAACCGTAACGCTCTCACGCATTTCTTTCATTTCCTGCTCGCGGCTTACGTACGATTTCTTCCTTGACGCGATGTTAATCGCAAATTGCTTTCTAAAATGAAGGTAGCAACTAAAGTTTAACCCTTAGGCTTGTTTGCAGTGGGATTCAGTGAAGTTAACAACGAAAATACACCTGCAAAGAAAATACACCAGTCCTCAGTGTTGTCAATAGATAGTGCGCTTTTTAATTAGCGTTCATTATTAAAAGGAGGCTCTAGCGGTAAAGAATGGGTATCACCTAACAAAATAAGCCTTTATGAGAAGTACTTAGATATAATTATGGAGTAATTTGGATCTAATAAGGGAAAATTGCAGGCAATAAAAACAAGGCTTATTTTTTTTTAACTCCAAGCGGTTTAAGTTTTTATTTTTATTTTTTGCGACGATTAACGTGTTTTGGTAAAAAGCGTACCGCACGCAAATACGCCATGGTGTACCTCAAAGGTTCGCACAAATAAAATATTAATATAAAATAATGCTCATTCCCTACCCAAACAGAAAATGCGCGCAATTAAAAAAAGTACAAAACTTACGTACGTGAAAATATTACAAAACTTGGCGTGCTTACGATTCTATTATTATTATTGTTAGGCACCCGTTACTTAGTCCGCAAATCATATATAATATCCAGCAGTAACGTGTGATACGTTACATCTAAATGCTACCAATTATTTGATGAACTTAGGGTCTAAAAATATACCATAATATTTAAGGTGTGACAGATCCCCATACCCCTGACCCAAAAGACCGAATGTACTAACCCACGCAATAAATACTACTTAATTATAATACAATATAAAGCGGTTGCGCTTTTCCTGTCTCTCGGGTAATTCGAAACAGGAAAAACATATCAGCATGGTCCCGTTATTTAGAATAACCAAAAGCTCGTTCAAACATTAGATGTCTGAGTCGGTAGCTTTTATCTTGGCGTAAACGAATAGATTATATTTTAAATTGTCACTCTGCACTATCAATTAGATTGTTCTAGAGTGCTATTATCGAGTATTCGAAATGTTATTTTTTCATAACTTTCTTTTTTCGAGAGTAAAATGTTAAAAGTAAGTGTGAAGTTCGATTGCACACGTTTTATGTTTTGATTATTCTTGCACTTGCTATGTGTTTGGCGCGCCACGCTTTTCCCGTTCTATGTTCTGGAAGGGCAATTGACAGCTGTTTGGTGAAATCTGCTGAATCCTGATATGAAATCTTAACTTTTAAAATTAGTTTTGCTTCATTATACACTGAAAATCTAAGTCTAATCTAATTAAGAAAATCTAAGATCAAGAGAAAAAAAGAAATCTTCAAACAAAGTCCATTTCTAAACATTCGTCTTTTAACTTTAAGGTGGTGCGCCGAGGTTGTTTTGGCTAAACAGCTTATACTAAGATTTTCGTATTTTTTTTCAGATTTTATTAATACCTCTATAGATTCCGCTAGATTCACTTTTCTTGAAAATCATTTTTTTCATACAAGTTAAATTGAAGCAATAATTTTATATTAAAATAAATATCTCGAAATCTGCGCGATGAATTTTTTTCTAAATTCACAGTACACTTACCGATACTCCAGCTTGAAGCACACGAATTGTTGACTTAAAACTGACCTGTCAAACTTCGCTATTGATGAATCTTTATTTTACGCCAAAATTTCCTTGCGATCTTTGAAAAAATAAATGCACTCTCTGCCTACAAAGATCCATCCTCGAATTTACGCCCCCTGCTAAGTCCAAACCTAAGGCAACTGTGTGAGAGGGGCAAGGATACCACTTTATCGCGCAGATTTCGAAATTTTTATTTTAACATAAAGTTATTGCTACCATTTAGCTTTCATGAAAAAAAATATGATTTCTAAGAAAAGTGAATCTAGCGGAATCTTATAAAGCTTATATGTATTGATGAAATCTGAAAAATTACGAAAATCGCGCCGAAAATGAGTCTTCTATAGGGAACTAAAGTTTAAGCGTAAAGTGTCATCAACTTAATTAATGTTGCCTTCTGACTTCCTGTCCTTAATATCGGGAAAGAGAAAAGTGAAGAAAGTAATAAGTAAAAGGTCCTCATCTTTTCGCCGTTAGGTAATTATTCTCGATTATTACCTCTAGCTCGCATTGAAGCTCTACTTATTTGTATACGTTTTTTTTGCCGAGTATAGAAGAAAAGCATTAGAAGAAAAACTTAGGGACCAGCCACGTTGCTTGATATTTCATTGAAAGGGAAAATGTGTTTTTTTCCTGCTTGATATTTTTTTCGTGCCAAACTGTTGTTCGATTTTTCGCCACGCCTTTTGTTTGAATTTGTTATTTAGAGGTTTTGGCTTGCATAGATTATCATTTGGGGACCGGTCTGATGATATCAAATTCGGCATGTACCCACTTGAATAACCAATAATCAGATAATTAAATCACTGCACCCCAGCGAGCGCTATCAGTCATATAAACCGCGTACGATTTCTTTTTCTTTTAGTTCACACTCATACAGAGCAGAGAATACCATACAAACAAAGCCATTAGCTGCGAGGCTTGGAGAGAAATTAGAACTGTTAGAAGTAAGTGAAACATCGACTGAATTAAGTTACTGTATCATATGTTGTATCATATGTGAAGGTAGAATGGGTAGACATCACAGCCTTACACTGGATTTTTTTTCAGGATTAGCCTATAAAAAAAAAGATATTGACGGTTAAAGCCAAAACAAAGACGTAAAATACGCCAAGTTCTTCAATCCTCAGGGCGACTGGATTTCCGCCAAGCTGTTTTGTATACTAAACAAACTGTGTCCTATATTAAAGAGTGTGATATATTTAAAAAGAAAAACACCACAACATAATTTCAGACAAGAGGGAATTATGCCCTCTTATCTTGCTCGATGACTTCGCATAAATCATTCGTTATACAATGTAATATAACCGATAACCAGTTCCGTATCACTTCATATTAAAATTGCTCTATCTTTTTTTTGCGGAGGGCCCAATGCTCATGATTTTTTCTAAGACGTCTACAAATTTACTTATGCATATAACATGTACAGAAAAGACTACACATTTTCAAATTTTATTATGATTTATATGTTTTTTTATGTTTGCTAATAGTGATAGTAGTTCCGTAGCAGCGGTTATAGTTCCGTATCACTAAAAAAATCTATCGTATGGTACGAGGTTTTTCATCTGAAAATTTAAAGATATTTACTGAAAAACATATCACATCCCTTCCTTTATGCTCATAATTAATGTATAAAAATGGTTTTAACTTTGCAATGCAGCAGGTTAACAAACCAACAATCGTCAATGGGCTTTCGCTCGCGTGTCGCTAACAAATCCATATTGCAAGAATCAAAACGGTCTGATATAATTCTTCCAAAATAAATGCCACAACCCACACAAATATGGCACGAAAATGGCAAAATAAAAATGCAGAGGATAACCACAGGCGCCCCAAGTTTAGTGGTCTTCTTGTATGAAACAGCTTCGATACTAAAGTTTATGGACATAGAAGAAGTCTGAAGTCTTACAAGAAGTCTCTGTCTCTGTGTCGTTTTCTTTCCTATTTGAGCCGTTTTGGAAGTTCAGAGGAGGCACCGCCAATACCTCGAACCCCGGAGACTTCTTGTAAGACTTCAGCCTTTTATTGTGCACCAAATCCATTACTAATTCTTTTGTTTTTAATACGTTTCTATGTCCATATATAAACTTTAGTATCGAAGCGGGTCCATACGAGACCACTGAACATGGGGCGCCTGTGGTATAACAGGACAAGGTGAGACCTAGAATTGGGTGATTTATTTTGTTTATTTTCGTGCACGAAAGCTCAAGCAACAAGCCGTTTTTA
This sequence comes from Nematostella vectensis, assembly GCF_932526225.1. Taxonomy (NCBI): domain Eukaryota; kingdom Metazoa; phylum Cnidaria; class Anthozoa; order Actiniaria; family Edwardsiidae; genus Nematostella; species Nematostella vectensis. The sequence goes on from NC_064034.1 coordinate 7,839,350, forward strand.
TTTTCAAGAATAAAATGTGAATGCTACGACCGCCAATGCTTTGTTGTCGTTCTTTTAAGATTTCTGCAATCACACATCCCTTTGTAAGTTTGCCAGCTAATGATTTAACTATGGTTAATCTTGGCCGTTTTATTTAATCATCCTAGCATATTGATATATCAATCACAGTTTCAATAAATTATTATAGAATTATATTTTATCAGGCGCTAAAAAATATCCAGAAGGTTGTCTTTCAAATGAAGTTATTTATTCAGCCGAATGACTGAAATCTAAGGCCCACATAATAAAAATTAACAGTTAAGATTTGACATTATTGGGAATGAAATGAGCAATTGAGATGTGTATAAACAAATCCATCCTTTTCGCGGCTTTTTTTTGGCAGTCAAACCAAAAACACACTATGGGCGTAGGATGATACGGAACTATTATACAACGACTTCCGTGAAGCACGAAAAACTAAAAGCAATGTAGATCGAAAATATCGCATCAAGCCAGAAAAAAAAACATACACATTAGCAGACATTCTTTCTTCTAAGCATTCGTATAAAAATTAGGACATTTTTGTTAGAGGAGGTATTGTTTTCATTAGATGAAATAACCTCGATTTATATCTCAGGAAAGGTTAATAGTTTTGTATCATTTAGGTAGTTTTGGGTTGTTCAAATCTACAATGATATTCGAGGCAAAAAAGATTAAAAATATGCTGAGTGATACGGTACTATGACTGCTACGGAACTGGTCATCGTACTATTCCCTTTTTGCGATCATATTAAAAAGGAAGAATACTAGAATTCTTGTTTTCAGGGATAAAAGGATAAAATGTTCCCGAACCTACCGGTCTTCTTGTGGATTCTCGTTTTCGCGCAAGTTCAAGGTAGCGAGAACATGACGTCACAGGTGTGTCTGGCCCCAGCGTGCGAGTGCTCTCTCGACACAAATGGGCTTCTAATGGCAGCTTGTAAGGTCCAACATCTAGGCGACATCAGGGCAAATATCCTACATCCTCGAAACGTGTCTTCGCTGTAAGTAATATAAGTAATATATCTCTTCGGAAATTGTTGTTATGACTCGCTGGAAAAGTGTTTATTTGTAACTGCACTCTCATTTTTTTTATTTTGTGGTCAGGGTTTTGCATGTCGTTGCTGGATTTACCGTCCCTTCCAATGGACTGCAAATGTTTACAAATCTCATAAACCTGTAAGTATTGAATTTTGATACCGTGTCAATAATCCAATTATTGTTTAGAGTATTTAAAGATTCGAGATTAAGGGAAAAAGCTCGTTCAATCCAAAATACGTTGTACTATTTTTCCTTTATCAGTGCATTTTACTGTTGAACTCACAGAGAATATATTTGGCAAAATTACCCTGGGTACCAGAGGCTCCTGGAGCTTTTTCTCTTCTTTTTCCCTTCCATGTATGTACCACATTTCTCGTTACTGTAGAACCTATGTAATTAGTCGATCTTTTTTTCCTAGGACACTTGAAAACAACAGTATCAGTGCCATCGCACCTCACGCATTCAAAGGATTAGACAATTTACAGAGTCTGTAAGTTTAGCGATAAACCAGTCATAAGTTAGCAGCGGCGTAACCAGGATTTTTAGCAGGAGGGTCCCAAAATGCCCTTTCAATGCATTTTCTCCGGTATTTGAGATAACGTCTCATACATTTACTGTATTTTTGGCCATTTCATCCCTTGAAACTTGGCTCCGACTCTACTTTGCCCGATATCCATCTCGTCTCTGCGCTGAGCTAAATATTCACCAGCAATTTCAAATGAAAATTCAAATGTGTGTAAAGAAGAAAAATTTCAAAAAAGGAAAAACAGTGTGAATTTCCTTTTTTTAGCGCGACATCCACACTTGAATTCTTCTCAGGCAAAATACCCGCTTGAGCGAGAGAAATTTTCGACTAAATGGCAAAACGGGGATTGGTTAAAGTTGTTTGATAGTATATGGTTGGGTCGTCAGCGTATTGTTTGATATTTTAGTGTACTTTCGATGTCTTGATATTCACGCTTTTCTTTTAAATCCTTTGCTTCCAGAAATCTCCGTCACAATAACATTAGTTTATGGGAAGGGAACATTTCACGTGATCTTCCAAGTTTAGAAATTCTCGAACTTGACGGTAATCCTGTTTGGAAACCAACCAATAACGTCCTTGAGCTGGGCTCGCTGAAAGAGATCAGGGGACTGGCATGGAGTGAGGCGTGCGGTGCGGGATGCAATCTCGTGAAAAACCTGACTGATCCAAAGATCGCTCAGTACGCGAAAGGACATTTTGACCAGTATGTCGTATGGCATTGCAGAGGATTTGAATTCACTGTTAGCGAGACGACACGGACATTTGCGCGGTATAACTTTCTCCCTACGTGCTTTGACACTAACATAAAGTGTTACTCCTCGGAGGTTGTAAAAGTTCCAAGACATCGGTGCTGGGATACGGACAACAAATTTCTCTACGTGGAATACTTCATAGGGATTGCCGTGATCATACTCAACTTCAATGTGGTTGTGATCACTTCCACGACTCCTCTGCTGAGGAACAACATTGCGATGCTTCTCGTGTCGAACTTGGCCATAAGTGACTGTGTTATCGGCGTATACAGCATATGTGTCACTGCAGCGAGACAGAGCGCCTCTTACCAGGTCTACGTTACCTTCCTCGACCGCTTGTGTTCGGTGCTAGGCTTCATGTGGGTGCTGGGACAATTTGAGACAATCCAGACGTCGCTTCTGCTCACAATGGAACGCTATGCAACCATAGTGTTCGCAATGCGCCCGAGATTTAAACCAACTCAACGTGTTGCTCTGACGGCGGCAGGTATCAGCTGGTGTATTGCTATCTGCGGAGCTATCCTCCCTCTGGCGGGTATTGGCTCTTACGTCACCAACACGTACTGCGTGCCTATTCAGCCATCGCAGTCAGTCCCCTCAACGTATGCGTACAGTGTCGGCGTTGCCTTATATGGGATATTACTATACGCTATTACTATTCCTCTGTACATTCACATATTTCTATTCGTGAGTAAGACAAGTCACCAGGCGGGCGTCAAACGTGACGGTAAGATCGCCAGGAGAATCGCGCTTCTTGTCGTCAGTAACATGGTTTTCTTCATAACGCCAATCATTATTTGCTTATTGTGGCTTCTCACAGACATCTTCAAGAAAGACATTTCCGTGGAGGGAAGGAACGTGCTGGTTGGAGTTTTTCCGACGTTTTGTTTTACGTTTAATAGTTTTCTAAACCCTCTTCTGTACGCGTACAGAAACTCACGATTCAAGATCGTGCTCAAGCAGAAGATGAGGCGCGTGTTCCAGAAGAACGTGGTTATGGACATTTCATTAAGGTCTACTAGCAAGGCAACCTAGGCGAAAAAAATATATTATGAATAAGACATTTATTCAAGATCTACTAATAAAGCAAAAATGAAAGCTAGTCAACTGACAGTAAGCTGACATTGAAATGAAAAGTTTTAAAGCCGCAGTGTCACCAGTTTACTTCCGGTCGATTACGTAACAATCTCCGATGGTTTTTAACAGAGAACGCGTAAAACATTTCAAAATATTGAAAGCAGTGTGTCTTTTGGAAGTTTCTTTGAGGATGTGATTGATATTTTAGAGCTAATGCCCTGTTAAATCTTAGAATCTAATAGATTCTTTTGTCTTTTAACGGTTGAGGTTTCCGTCGGACCTCCGGAAGTAATCTGGTAACAATGCGGCTTTAAGGACCTTTTTTACCCGAACCTCGCGATATGCATCATTTAATGGCGACCCAAATCCTTCACAAGCACTTTACTCACAAGCCGCACCTTCCGAACGCAACCCGCAGTTTTTTTTTTCTCCTGCGTGCCGTTCCCTTAATCTGTTAGCCTTGCCTGCTAACCGTACGAGCCGCAGACACACTCATGAACCACACCGTCCACCGGCGGCCCACCCTATAATCGCGATTTTTCAGCTGCAACTTTCAAACGACCTGCATCTCCACTTAGACACGAACCGGCGACCCACACCCTTCATACCCTTTGACCGCGAGCTTCACTAATTACCCTGTACTTAGTACCTTTGACCAGTTAGTCGCACCCTTGTCCCGCGAGTTAAATCAATTACCCGCGAGTCGTAGCCATGACCCACAAGTCATACCTATGACTCGCGAGTAGTACATTTCACCCGCGAACTACACCCTCCGCCCGTGACCCGGCCACAAGTTTTACTGGTTTGTAAACGTTTTACTTGCGAATCGTACGATTCAGCCGCGAGCCGTACTCTTAACACTTGAGTCGCACATAAAGTAAAGGCAACTGGCCTTTGTTAGAGTTTTTAGATTTTAAATAAAGATTTATTTTGTAAACCTTGTGTGTATCATGAGCAAGGTATCAATGCGCGTACAGTTATCTGTTATTTTAAACAAATGCACGGCAACGTCCTAAATCAAAATAACGAACGTTCGGGTTTCAACACTCTGAGCTTCCGGTTTGTTAACGAGTTAATGTAAATTGTACGTGTTTTTACATTTGTACAATTTATCCTATTTATTCTATAAATGTACGCACACGTCCTGGATCAGAACAGTATTAAATGCCTCGGGTTTTTTAACACTATATTATCATCCGGTTTGTTAACGAGGTAACACGGTATTGCACGTAACCAAAACTTAGAACCAGAACATTTCGTTCTTTATAATTGACTCTTGTACAAATGTACGGTCACGTCCTAAGTCAGAATAATGAATGTCCCGGTCTCTTTAATGAGCTGTTTACACCGTGTGAGCACGTTTGCACATAGATTTTATACCTAGGGAGTCTGACCTGCGAGGGTCACACTAGGCTCGACCTTTCACTTATGTTCTAAGTACTTTGCTTTAGAGCAGTCGTCTCTACGACTAGCGAGCGCCTCAAGAAAGCGATTCTGTGACAGCATGGTCGCACACACAAACGCGGCACTCGATCGACAAATTCGAACTCTTGATCGGTATTCGTGGGTGCACACTCGGATATCGCGTGACATTCTCAACCATTCGTGAAAGTTATGTGCTTGTATAATTGATCACACTCTAATGGGCAATCAATATGAGCAAAATTGAATCTTAGTCGTGCAGAACGTTAATCGTTCCCGGAAATACGACGTCGCAAAATTCCTTCATTTCACGGAACTGTATATCTTATTTATCTTAAAAATTGTTCAACTGCCCATCCTGGGTCCAGCCTATAGACATACTCGTAGATGTTTACAATTTTATTTTGAGTCAATACGGGTGCCATCATCAGCATATCCTCCAGTCGTAGCATGACAACTGTCATGCCATTCAGATGGCTATATATATAGGACGGTATTCTATTACACAAGACCACTTTTATCATATGCTCGATCGACGCTGTTACTGCTGTCCTTAACCAAATGCTAAGGAACTAAGACTGATTTTCCCTACATGTGTATTTTTAGAAGGTAGGTTCTAAAGACGTAGGTCTAAGCATACTAAAGCCGTGTAAATGTTTGTGTTACTCAAGAATTAGAATTGAATCTGGTGCCAGGATAGTCTGAAAAGGTTAGGAGATGCAGTGGAGATTCATTATGAAATCGAATCGCGCTTTAATTGGCAGTCAATATCCCACACAACTATGTTGACATTCTGATTTACACCCAGGTAATTAAACGACTCCTAATACAACATAACTAATGTATTGACGTGAATTTACTTTTATAAAATGAAATGGGTTTGACATTATGATCACAGCATACGCATCAGCTAAGATAATTTTACTGCTCTCAAACCAGAAGAGTTAAACAAAAACAAAATCCGGCGTTGTGCTGAGAGTTGAGAAATTAATTGTTGATTATTCAGACTCTTCCACCGCTTCGTCATGGTACGATAAGAAAATAAATGTAAATACGGTCTCGGTAATTTCCTTTAGGCTTTTACTTTATCCATTAAACTGCTTCCTTCGTTTTCAAAACTAAAGTGCATTTTATCGAAATTCCATTCTAGAAAGTTTGGTGTAAACACCATTTTAATTCAATTAGCACACTTGTATCGTCTGCTTTTGCTACTCGAAAGTGCTCGATCCCTCATATCAAATAAGCCTTTTGTAACATTCTATAGCAACACAGTTACCAATTGAATTTTAATTTCAAAAAACCTTCTAACTTAAATTACTTTGGCACTTTATTATGACGCGCGTATTTTAACGTCAATGCGGCGAGAAGTTCGAAAGGAAAGGAGCCAAGTGCCCCGTTATCCCTGACATCCAGACAAAAATAGCCCAAAAGTTACGTAGAGTTTTGCTTACATTTCCGCTTAAAACAGGATACTTGAATTACTTGTAATTCTACATTCTGTCCTCTCAGTAAAACTGTGTCCGCTCGAAATCTGGTACTCAGGAGGAAGGTAAATTACAAAGAAAAACCGGAAGTTTGTTATATCGACCCACGAGGACAAAGTGCATTTCAACTACGTTCCTTTAAATCACAGAATCAGGTGATCCAGGGTTCCCTATACGGGAGCAGGAGAAATTCAACGATCAACCAAACGTTGCTACAGCTGATAAACCCTCAGTATTTACAAAAGTGCCAAGAGTTTCTAAGCGATTTATAAAGAGCAACCCATAAACTTAAATTCAATAATAATAAAATAATAATAACAACAACAATATTTATGATACTACAGTAATAAAAATAAACTTTGATTGTTTCTTATTTCAGATGGAAAAAAGCTTATTTTTACTCGTGCTTGTTGCGTTACTGTCACCCACATTGTCCAAAGTTTGCGTCACGCAATTTTGCAGTTGTACGGACATGGTGAACGCTACCGTTGACGTTAAATGCAGATTGACAAATTTGACGGAACTTCGAAAACACTTCGACAACACGGATAGAATTCATTCACTGTAAGTATCAGAGAAATTTTAGAAAACTTGAATCATTTCAATCAAAAGCCTGATCCATGCCATATTTTATAGGGATTTGTCATCGAACCAACTAAAGATCATTCCAGAATTTGTCTTCCGGGGATTTTCAAACGTAAAAAACCTGTAAGTGTGTACTAGTTAGGTACTGTATACGTCCACTCTAATGGAATAAAAAAAAGATTCGTCTTAAAAGACCATGACAGAGATGTAGAAGGCCACGTAAAATTCGGGGGGGGGGGGGGCACAATACAAAAACATTACGAAAATATTAGGGGGGGGCAACCACGCGCCTACTGGTCATTTCCCTATTTGCTTTGAATATATTGTGGGAAGGGGGGGGGGGGGGGGGGGCACATGCCCTCAGTGCCCTGCCCGGCCCTGCATTAAAAAAAAAGGTTTTGTGGTACATGAGTCACCGACTTCTTTAAATTCATAAAAAAGGTTTTTCTAAAAATAAAACACTTCTTCTGATAATGATTTGTTTCGGTATAAATTAAAAAGCATCAACTATGGACTGCCAAGATGGATGCTAACTTTTTTTTTCCTTTGCAGGACATTGGCCGATAATGACCTCGAGGAGATAGGAAACGCCAGTTTAAGTGGATTAAAGAGCCTTTTATACCTGTAAGCTACACTTCCCTTCTGGTAGAACACATCACTAGTTTGAACACATTCACTATCTTGAACACATTCACTTACTTTATTTGAACACATTACTAACATGAACAGGTCACTAACTACACATTTATAAATTTGAACACATTCACTAACTTGATTTATACACATCACTAATTTGAACACATTCACTAACTTGACTTTAACACATCACTAATTTGAACACATTCACTATCTTGAACACATTTACTAACTCGAACACATCAGTATCTTGATTTGAACACATTACTAACATGGACAAGTCACTAACTACACATTTACTAATTTGAACACATTCACTAACTTGATTTGAACACATCACTAATTTAAACATATTCACTAACTGAAACATTATATCTCTATAACCAAATCACATTAACTTACTTGGTCACATTAACTTGATTTGATTACTCACTAGCTCTTGAACCTCTCACTAACTAAAACATCTCACTAACTTGAACTCATAACTGCTTTGAACACATTAGCTCATTCACCGACTAAAACACATCAGTTACTTGATTGTTAATAATTTATGCAGAAAAATAATACGTTAGCTGCATCCGTCGGTTGCACGCAGGCTACATTGAGCCCCTAGATGTGTGTACTCACCTGTTTTTTTTAAAGTATAGATTTCATGTTTAGGCTTTGCTCATTCATATTTTTTTCTGCAGAAACTTAGCCAACAACAAACTACGCAAATGGAACGGAAACCTTTCAGTCAATACCCCAGAGCTTGAAACAATTAACATGACAGGGAATTATTGGTTGCCTAGCAACAACGTTCTTGAGCTAAAATACTTGCGTGACATTGGCGGAGTCACGTGGACAGACAATTGCGCCGAGTGTTGCCTCTCGAAAGAGACCTCTCAAAATAGCGTCACATGGGAGAACCTAAGATCCGAGATGTACTATATAGGAATCGAAGGGGACTGCAGGGCGATCCAATATACAGTATCCAAGGAAGTCCAAACATTTGCCAAATATGGCTTCTACCCAAAATGCCTGAAAAATGATCAATGCAAAGTTTCTGTGCTGACTTCCAAGCCGATACATCGATGCTGGGACACTGATAATAATATTCTTAACGTTGAATACTTGATCGCGCCTATCTCCCTCGCGCTAAACATCATTGTGATGGTTAACACTCTGACAGACCGCCATTTACGTGGGAACGTGGCTTTACTGCTGGTGACTAACATGGCAGCAAGTGACATCCTGTTGACCGTTTACACGCTAGTCTTGGTTAGCGTGCGAAAGATTCCATATGAAGACTTTCTTAAAATCATGAGCGATTTTTGTCCAGTTGCTGGATTTCTGTGGTTAGTGGCGCAAATAGTGACTATCACAACTTCAGTGCTTCTGACGATAGAGCGGTACCTTACAATTGTGTATTGCATGAACCCTGCGGCACGACTGCGAAGAAAAGAAGCCATCATTTGCTTGATCGTCTTCTGGGTCATCGCTACAATCATTGCTATTCTCCCGACAGCTGGAATAGGCGTATATACTAGTAACACGTACTGCGTCCCAGTGCGACCATTGAGAGACATTCCTCATATGCTTGAGCTTGGTGTCGGGATAGGTTCTGTGGCTGTGTTGCTATACCTCGCTACGATACCTCTATACGTGCATATCTATATCTATGTTGTAAAATCCAAGCAAGGGGCGCCTACTGCTACAAGCGGAAAAGTGCTCAAGGACTTCTGCCTTGCTCGACGCATCGCAATTATGGTCTTTAGCAACATGTTGTTCTTTTGTATCCCTGTCTCCATCGGGTTGCTATGGCTGGTTGGGAACATTACCAAGGGAATGTCACCGATTGCTAAAGAAATAATCACGGGAGTTATACCAACATTATGCTTTTCGTTGAATGCACTGATCAATCCTCTGTTGTACGCGTTCAGGAATCATAAGTTCATGCATTCATTACAGACTCGGTTGCAGCTGTGTCGAAAGAGAACTAGAACAATGAGCTTGACTCCCGTGTCCAGTTCTCGGTTGACAGACAATGAAATCCCTAAAGCAAATGCCAACAAAAAATGAGGTTTTGAAATAGCATTGTGAAATGTTGACAGGTTTATTCGCATAAGGGAGCTCGTACATTTACCCGGGTCCAATTTTCTGTCGCCGGACATTGAAACACCAAAGATACCGATTAACACAAGTCTGCGTTGTGAGGTGGTAAGATACTGGTGAGCTGCTCCATGTCGTCCCTTGACTAGTTCTTCAATAGGGTTCTGGATTCCATGTGGGTTTTTTTTCCGTGGATTCCGGATTTCATTTTTGTTTTCCAGGATTCTTGTTTTCCGGATTCCAGCTTAAGTATTGAATTCCGGATCCCAGTGTGTGGATTCCGGATTCCAGTAGCATGGATTCCGGATTCCAAGTCTCATTTTTTCATGGATTCCGGATTACCTGTCGTGGGGCGATTCAAGGAGAGGGATTCGTTAACCGAGCTCTTGCATTGTATGATAACTACGTTTTTGGATGTTGTAGTATATAGTGGAATATTAAAGACTTAAAAGAGAAATTTACTGCAGACAAATGCCTAATAAAGGCTGCATTGTACTATAGCTGATACTATGGGGTGGAAGTATAATAAACTGCAAATTCCTTTCAGTGATAGGCTCCATCACTCGGGTTGCCAATACTCAAAACCCTGGCATATCTTAAAATAGTTATAGCCGAATTCGTTGTTGCGAGACTTGGGCGAATCCAGACTCCTTGTCTCGTTTGGGAATAGCGCGTACTCAATCAAGGTCTAAACCAATCGATGGCTTTCATGTTATCAATGTCGCGTCATAAACCATTTGACTGCACACAGCAAGGACATTGATTGGCCATGGTGGTATGATTGACTACGCGCAGAAGAGGAATGGATTGAATCCTCGGCGGTCGCAAAACAACGAATTCGGCTTTAAAGGGCAACGTCATCGGTGAACCATCTTTTCTGCATGGGGTCTTACGTATTACGTAATCCACTCTTTTTGTTCAATATCTATAAGCGGAGGCCACAAAACTTATGCGGGATACGACTAGCAACTAATTTTCCGTGGCCCACGTTATGACCGTCATGACGTAAACCATTAACTAGGGACTTAAAGATACGAAGACGGCAATATTTATGTAGAGTGTGATCTCCATAAGCCCGTGAAATACACTTTAGCGTATTACGCTTTATTGCGATCTAATTCCATTGTTCTCTTTTCTGTTTTCCTGATTATTACACTTTGACTATCACACTTTGTTTCACGGGTTAATGAACGAAAACCACTCTAATTGTACAAGTTGGGAGTGCGTGAATAAAATCTTGACTGTTGACTGGTTAATATGGGCAGTAGGCTGCTGCTCTTTGGTAATGGGGTAATCCTGTAAATCAAAGACCAAAGTTTACAAATATCGCATTTTATTTAAATACGCAGTTTGTAGCGCAGACAGAGCTCGAGATGCCCTGCTTAATTAATTTTATCTCAAATTATAGAATAAAGGATGAAATACAGTGAGCACTGCCTACACTTTTACAAGAAGACTATCAATAGCCTTAGGCACTACAAAACTATAGTAGTAGGATTGATTTCTTTCTAAAATGTACTACACAACAACATAAAACTAGCATTAAAATGCAAAAGAGAAAGGGGATTTCATGATCCCATCATACAATAAATCAGAAGAGTGTTTTTAGTTTCAAAACGAATTATAGCAATAATTATTATTAATATAATTAAGTATGGCCATGTACAAGCAGGCCACGAAAGGCACCGCTGTCTCAAATAACGTTAAACCTGCGTTCCGCCAACCATGTGATACACCAATACATGTAATCTGGAAATTTTTTAAATTTTTATTTTGTCACGTGACTCATTATAGAATTGCTTCTCGGGAAGGGATTGCTGCATACAATATTTGAATTAACCCTGATCCAGTTAAAAAAAAATAGATATGCGAGAAAAAGTGACAATTCCAATGTTGGACATGTCTTTTTAGGTGGACCTTTTCAGGATCAGCTAAATGCTTAGTATACCACGACGACACACATTAAGGTGATTACATATGGAAATCCAAATCTTATATCTATTTATTCGGAAACGAGTTTGCTTTGATTGTTATCAGACATGAACACACTTCGGCGCGAAGTTTTTTAAAGTAAGGTGTACAACATCAAATCAAATGTTGATTTACCCGTTGACTTTGTGCTGATATCTAACAGGAAAAAAGATTCGTGTTCTTGAACAGAAAAAAATGAAAACTGCTACAAATCAACGCACGTGAACAAGAAAAATGTGCAACAGCGTTCAACGATAAGGTGTCTGCTTTAAAAAAAGTATATTTACAAGTTAAATATTATTCTTAAATAGATTTTATGAATTTAAAATACACGACGCCTGGCAGACATTTTCTAGTCTCGGCGTTTACACAAACTCTCCTCCTCTTTCAACCAATCGGCACCTCGAGGCTCAAGACTGTGCTCTCATCCATGTATATGTTGGCAGGTAAGTAGCGCCTCACACAAATACACTTGTGCGTGGGTAATGGCACGCTTCTCAGCCCAGCTCAATGACCCCCTCTGCACGCAGTGGGTAATATTGCGGGTTTTCACACTTTGCAGCCGCAAATGCGATGGATGGTTCTAGAAGAAAAGTGACTCAATTTTCCCGCCACCGTTACACCTGGGTTGCGTCCATTTGTGCGTTCAAAGCCTGAAGTTCCAGCGTAGTGTTAGAGACTCTTTCTTGCTCTATCTCATCTTCGTCTTTCGCCTTATCTTCGTCCCTTTTCTTTCTGTCATCAAGGCGAACGCGAAACCTCTGCAGAGGTATTCTTACATATATTTCGTCTTCTTCTCTAACAATAGAGTCATTTGCGAGTTTTTTCTCCACGCTGTTCGAGTGACGCAGCATTGGGCTGGAGACGCAGACCACACCGTTGTAATTTTTCGTACTTTTATCCTTTTCTCTGGCTTTTTTTGATTTTCGTCTCTTTTCAAGTCTCACTTGGAGCTGTTTCACTGGAATGCAATTGTATTTGTTACTGTTAGGCTGTTGGATTCTAACTTTTTTCTTTGATGGAGATGGTTTATCGTGGCAATTATCCATATTCAGTCTTGATTTCTTCCTTTTCCTAAAGCAAAAGAGGAAAGACTCTGAGTAAACAAAAAATGAAACAAACAAACAAAAGACAAACAGAAAAATAAAGACAAAGAAACAAAAATGATTGATGAAAATTGAGCAAAGCAAAATAACCGAGCAAACAGACAAATTGAGCTGGCTCTCTGAGCTATCATTTTATTGGAGGGAGGGGGGATGGCTCACCGTAAGAGTATTATCACCGCGACTGCTATACAGATGACAATGATGGTCGGGATGACTAGTGCCGGAATAACAGCCTTAAGATTAACTGAGTTTGCTTTCTTGTTACTGAGCACCTCCGCCCTCTTTTGCCAGGTTCCTAAAGCAACGATAAAAGAAGATATCATAGCAAGAAATTTATGCATACGCGACAAATCCAACCACTCAACTTACGACAGATCCCGCATGTTTTTGGGCAGTATTTGAACATCATCGGTCGATCCTTGACACACTTCATCTGCTGGCGCCACGTGGTACAATCACCGTACTTGTCCTCAGGCTCATAGTCTTTGCATTCTGTTGACATGTAATCACAACAAATTAGATTTGTTCTAGGGTACTGCATGTAGAACCATATGGAATGACAACAACTTCACAACAAATAAAACACATTCATTTTCGATTTTGATACTATTTAAGTACCTCTGCACTGATCTTTAGATGTCGCCCCCTGTAGGCCGAATGTGGAAAGCCCGGCCGGACACATGTGGCACTTGGACTGTTGCTCCTGGTCTTGATAAGTGTTCGGCGGACACAAGGTACAACTACATTCGGTCGCGTTATGGAAATAGCCAATCGGACAGTTCACTGTAAAGAAACAAGAAAATACTTAAAAGCTCATACTTATACAAGACCGTCGTTGTACACTTGGCCTGACCCTATGCCTCCAATCAACGCCTTTAATCCGCATTTGATTTTAAACCCCTCGCGTTAGTGACCCCACGACAACGACAACATAGCCACACACTTTTCCTCATTGAAAGACTGTATAATATATACATAAGTCTGCATGTCCGAAGAGTTCTTACCACATTTCCCGTCGTTGTAGACTTGACCTGATCCACAGATGCCTTCAACCAACACATTGAATCCCTTGTCGACGTCCACAGAAGTCTTGTTTTTGCCAATCATCATGTGGAACACGCTGACATTGATTCCCCGTCGCAGCATGTTGAGGATATTGTGACGTGTTCTGTTCATCACAGAGAAGGACGCCTCAGTCTTTAGGAACACCTTAATCATAAACCGGACGCGTAACCTAGGTGACGGATTGACAGCTCTTCTGCGACGCCTTGATTCTTTATCATCTGTTAAGAGTGGTGATGAATTAAATATGCAATATTTTTATTAAAATTTACCAAAATGTTTTCAAATAAACTATTTTTGTCAGAATTTGTTCTCATAAGAACATTAAGCAAAAAGGCATTCTTTTTGCAAAATAAGTGGCTTTGGGACCTTTGTAAGAAGTACGTATTGCTATTGTAGCACTACTTTCGTCCAAACTATAGAAATAACCTTCTTTGCTTCTCTGTGCGTAAAAACAGAAAACCAACAAAGACCCTGTCAGTATGTGTAAGTCTTCTTATACAAGGGAAAGTGTAGCTTTTTTGTAGCTGCGGAACATCATGATAACTAAACTTGACAAATACATAATGGTGAGTGTATAAAATGCAACGCAAACAAAGTTTGACTAACAAGGAAGTTATAGTCCCACTGCTGTCCGACCCATAGGGAATCAACAATCCCTGACTGTGCTTCTTACCGTAGCATGCTAACAAGAAAAAGTCCCCTTGCCTACCGACCCAAAGGGGATTAAAACCAAGTGTTCTTCTTACCGTAGCATGCTGGTTGAATCTTGCCAACTTTGCAGGTACCATTTGTTGTACAACACTCGAGTCTAGATAACACGTGAGCGTTGAGCAGTTTGGAGAAATGCCGCTGTACAGACCTCTGCTGGTGAGGGCGCAGGCACATGCTGCTCTTGTAATACAGGACTCCCTTAATGGAAACCTCTTTTACCTTGGATACTCCTGACACGATAGAGACAATAGTATCATCAGTTTTACTTGCAGAAAGGGCTGGTCTCGTACATAGAGCGCTAACATTGACCAGCATTGCTGGCGCCACTTCGCTCGCTGACTAAGAGACTACAAAGTAAATATTGGCGAACTTACTTGCAGTACCTTCCGACATGGTATACAAACATTAGCAAGCATTGCTGGCATTGCCTCGCTTGATTGACAACAAGACTAAGCAACCTGTTGGCGAACTACTCCCAAGCACCTTTAAACATAGTGCAGGAGCAGCCCTAGCGCTGATGGTCCAGTAATGATGACTGTATTTGCTAGCAATGCTTAATTTATTGGCAAGTGGCTTTGCACCGATGAGACAGCTACTAAGGTGTACCGTAACCTCACAAATGTGTTCATAACGCTTACTTGAGCAGTCTGGAAAATGTGCCAGCCCATCTACACTCATGCGAGCGTGGATCCAGTGATCCGAAACCGAGCACATGTACATCTTCTCTACGACGGTGGAGAAGCCGTAGCCACTGTTACAGCCAATAAAGCAGTAAATACCGCCGTCTCGCCAAAACCGGCAATGCTTGAATCCGTTCAGAGGTGAGTCTATAGCACAGGACTTGGCTGAGAAAAAACAAATGAAAGGATTTAATGACTTACAAAAGTATTTGAGTTGACTTGAAATTTAAAATATTTCTTTTGTACATAGAAATGTATAGGAGAAAAAGCAACAATCGTCAAGAGAATGACGAAAAAAGTAGTGCGGAATGCATATTTAGAGTAAAACATTTCACATTTCCTATGAATCAAGATGTTTCACTTGATCGACAAAGTGGAGGGTTTAATGGCTAATTGTAGTTGAATTATAAAAAGCGACAGCCTCTTTTTCCCCATTCTGTACAATCCAAGGAAATCCTCCACACTAAAAGTACTAAAAATGATAAAATAGTACTCACAGTATACCATTGTCTTGAACATGCAGTCAGCGGTGTTGCCGGCTTTATCATGCGCGCGGACGGTCACATCATGATCGCCCCACTCCAGCTGGGTTCCATTGATAAAATCAATTCGTTCGATCCCGACATTATCCTCGAAGCTGATGCCGGGAAAGTTGAGCACACTCGGCTGCGTCTCGGTCATAACGGTATAATTATGCGGGCATGACTTGACCCGAGGTGCCTCCCTATCTGTTGGCATAGTGCCAAATAACACGTATAATCAGCAGAAAGAGAGGGCATAGGGGCTTAAGGACTGACGAGGAGCCTGCATTCACGGGGTCAGCGGTCTGAGCCGTCTCCCTGTCGACGATGTCTTTTTTCTTTGCGCGTTCTTTGGGAAAGAAAATGGCGACTTACTCATAAGGCCATCAAAGAACGTTGACGAGAGGTTGGTGAAGGGAGGTTGATGACGTTAGTCTTAGGCAATGACCGCTGGCCCGTTAAGTGTTAGCGCGTTACGTCAGCCTTAAGTGAAATAAAGGTCCCAGGTTTACGAGGGTGATCATTCAAGTATATCCTAGAGTGTTGAATCACTCCGCAGTTACTTCTGTGATAAACTCCTGAAAGGAGAGCCAAGGTCCTTTAGGAAACCCGTCTCCAGATTAATGTATATACCGTGGTGTGAGCACGAACACAAAAATGCAGACTCATCTAAGACTATCCAGTGTCGACTCACCGTTAAGCGTCGATTTCCTATCAGATGCTATAGATTGTCGACTTACCATCAAATGTCGACATTCCATCAAGTGTCGACTCAAAATCAAGTGTCGACTCACAATCAAGTGTCGACTCACAATCAAGTGTCGACTCACAATCAAGTGTGGACTCACAATTAAGTGCCGACTCACAATCATACGCGACCATCAAGTTCAACTTACCATCTATTGTAACCAGAAAGCTGCAGGAGCTTGTCAGGCCGGACTCGTCCTCAGACGTATACGTGATCATGGTGTCGCCCGCGGGAAATTCATGTGGAGACCGCATCCCCTTTGGCTCAACTCGCAGGCGCGGCTTCCTGTCCGCGTTATCTTGAGGGACTGGTGTCGGCCAAGTGACCTTTGCTGTGGGCTTTCCAGGGTCTGTCTGGGTATAGATGTTCTCAGGGCAGACAATGATTGGAGGTTTGGTGTCTGTAAAAGACAGACGAACATTTAGAAGGAACAAAAAAAAAAGCTCGATCAAAAAGTCAAAGCTTGCTTGGTTAGCAATAATTTAAATCACAAAATAGAAATTCTTTGAAGATATAACAACAACAATAACAACGACAACAAAAACAATAACTTTATTTATACCCATAATAAAAACAATACAAAGGGTCTAGAGATACCAAATTTGACAAAAATAGTTGCAAAAAGTAGGAAGGATAATGGCCCAAAAGCGATAAAAATGCGCAATGGCAACTGGGTCTCATTTGTACGCTAAAAAAGGCTTTCAGGACGAAAGGGAAAGTGTTCTCCGTGTTACCAAACATATTTTTAAATACAAGAATGTCACTAACCTCTGCACGAAGGTGGCACCGTGTCCATAGTCCACATGCCGTTTGATTGGCAAAAGGTAGACTCAGGCCCCTCCTTCATGAAGCCAGCCGTGATGTTACATACATAGTAACATGTGACACCGTAGCTGACACCCGCACCAAAGTTACACTCTGGGGGGTCCATGTAACCGTACCGGGGCGGGATGGGAGGCAAACATGTGATCACTGAAAAGAGAAAAGAGAAATTTACAGGAAAGTCTATAGACTATTAAAAATGTTCGAAATCCTCGAAATCCTCGAAATCCTCAATCTTTTTTTCCAGAGAGATTACTTAAGGGAAAGATCACGCATAACTAGAGACTTTAAACAATAACCAAAGCTGAGAGAATTTGAATTGAGCGAGATTTATTGATATTGTAGAGGGACCGACTTCAAGGTGTCAAGACTGGTTTACCTTTACATGTGGGAAAGGACGCGGACCAGGAGCCGTTGTTGTAGCAGTGCAAGGTTGCCTGTCCCTGCATGGCGTATCCAGGCTCACACGAGAAGGTGCATCTCGTCCCCGGGAGATTGTTACAGAGTGGATCAACCTTGCGGTGCCTCGTACGCGGAGGCTTAGAACAGCGGTAGACTGCAGCAGAGAACATATCAATCAGACTACCGATTTTACCCCTTTTTTTTACTTCCGGGAGAGTAAAAAACACAGATTGATAACGGTGAAATTAACAACACAGATTGATAACGGTGAAATTAAGAACACAGATGGGATAACGGTGAAATTAAGAACACAGATGGGATAACGGTGAAATTAAGAACACAGATGGGATAACGGTGAAATTTTTAGACGAGCCCTATTTTTCACTATTTGCTAGCAATCCTAAGAAAATTTCTCTCATTTGCTAGCAATTCTAAGAAAACTTCTCTCATTTGCTCGCAATCCTGACGCTGTGATATCAAGCTCGCAGGTGAACTGTCTCGGGCGCCCGACTCGGTGGCCCTTAAGAAGCCAGGAAAAGCGATACACCTCTTAACAAATAGGTTTATGTCAAACAAAATATTTCACCCGAATTGTGATGGTAAGGCTGACACCTTTTGACAAAATTTAGAAAATCAACACGCAGTTTTTGAATTTCTCAATAAGTTCTGCAGTACTACTACAGTTTGGTAAAATCGATGTCTTTGTTGCGAATAATTTTTTTTTTAATTTATTTCGTTAAGAATGATATAGAGACCAGTGGACCATACTGTCTATAGCATTAATTTAAAAAGGCAGACTGCGACCTACCTCCTTCACAAGTCGTCGGGTCGTCCCTCTTTAATTTAACACCTTTTGAGCATGCGCACCTCCTACCAGGAGGAGCTAGTCGCGGTAGGCACAGGTTACTGCAGCCACCCTTCAAGTGACCACACTTGTTCGTGACTGAAAAACCACCAAGTCTCCAAATAAGAAAAAAACAAAGGGGCAGGAAGGAGTATAGAAAGATATAGCAAAGCTAAGAAGGATACTAAACATTGTCTGTTTGGAAAGTGAGATCGCGGCTCTCAAAGTTGGTTTTCTTGAGTTTGATAAATAACATACCATTAAAAAAAATCGATCAGATTAGCTGTTTTGAGAGTAGAGATGTATGTGGAAAGATTGAACTCGATGGTTTAAACGGGTCATGTAGAAGCTATCGGAAGATTTCACCACATTGGATTGGTTTGGTTTGATGCAACACAGACGAAGAACGGGAATACAATAGAACAATGAGGGCAATCTAGCCAATCCTGTTAGGGCTTATACGAGCGGACTTCTACACTTCTCGTTTAAACGTGACAACGACTATAAACGCCTTGGAACCCAGTTAGTTTTATCTTGTTGTCTCACACACGAAAGATAAAGGATGATGCAAAAGATAGCTAGCCATCCATACTTTTGCTATTGTAATTAATCAATTTACAATTTCAGAAATAAAAAAAAACGTTTCGTACTTCATTTACCAAGTTCAATCGTAATATAGCAATGGCTAACATACAGTAAAATCAGCCGAATGGAAATGGATTCTCTCTGGCTTATAGTGGCAAGACCTAGGTGTGCTTGCTGGGAGCACCGGAAAAGGTAAAGTGGATTTCGCACGATCGGTAAAGCATTAAACAATAAATACAATGAATTATCAAACGTCCGGCATGCCGTATTACATGTAAGTAACATTATCAACATGGTTAATTCGTAAGAAAAAAATATTAACAAAGCAAATGGTTAAATATAATTGAAAATGGCTGCGATCAGTTTAATAATTGTACTTTATGTTAATCCAATTAGCATGCCAACAAACAAAAAAGCTCAACGCCATCAATCGCGCGAAACCTCCTTTACACAGCGAAAAAGAAATAGCCATTCGTTTGACTTACAGTTTTTACGCAAAGGTGAGCGATTTTCTGCATCTGAAGAAATTAATCATGCCAATACAATTACAAGGAGATCACAAACAAGCACACCTGACGTTGCACGTGCTGAAATGCTATTAAAAGACTGTCAAACACGTGAACATGCCAGCTTACTAGTGCAACGGCACGTGCAGCGAAGCTCATCAGCATGCTTAGCAAGGCACATGAGCACGTGGCCAAGCAAGTGTACAGGGGTACGACATTACGTGCAGTAAATCACATAAGCCTTCTTAGCAAGACACACAACACATGCACATGAACATGCACGGGCAAAGAAGCTTATGAGTACTTGTACACATCAGCACAACGAAAGCAGACTACACACCACGGGAGGCACGGACAAAAAGAATAGCCCAAAAGGATAAATAAACTAGTAAATAGATTATACTTTGCATTGGGTCAAGGCATGGGAATGTCCAGTGAAATGACATTTCTTTTTGAACTTCTGCACTTTTACATAAAGTCCTTTGGTCTTTCTTCATGGATGGTTATATTGGGTGCAGCCGTAGAAAATTGAAATATCAAAACCAGC
Source organism: Nematostella vectensis (assembly GCF_932526225.1). NCBI lineage: Eukaryota > Metazoa > Cnidaria > Anthozoa > Actiniaria > Edwardsiidae > Nematostella > Nematostella vectensis. The sequence goes on from NC_064034.1 coordinate 7,859,490, forward strand.
AGGTTAAAATGGTTTTTGACCTATACATTTCAGTCGTACGGTTTTCAAGTACAACCTTTTATTATTGTTAGGAAAATAAGTTAAAGGTGGCACTAAGCGTCTTTCTATCCGTCACCGTCGCCCTTCCAAGATTCCTTATGTACCGCATAATAACCCCCCCCCCCAAAAAAAGCAAACCTAATGCCCAATCAAACTTACCATCAAACAATTCCCTCTGGTCGACAACCCTAACATCCGTCGGTGAGAACAGCCCTGATGCGACCACCCTCGTTGTACCGGTCGCCACCTCAAGCTCGTACACGGTCCCGGCCATCATGTCCGCCCAGTATAACTTGCCCTTGCTAAACGCCAATCCGAACGGCCTTGCCCTGAACTTCCTCCCAGCATTTAAGTCATACACTGAAATTCTATTTCCGCCGTTTAGAGACATGCTTTCGATCTTGCCCGTACCCATATCGCACCAGTACAATCTTCGGAAGCGGAAGTCGATAGCTAGCCCGGTGGTAATGTTGATACCGACCCCCATTAGGATCTTCCTGTTGCTGCCATCCATGTGGGCCGTCATGATTTTGGGATTCGTGCCGTAGTCTGCCCAGTACATTCGGCTATTGGGATAAAATACACGGTTACGGTAATACCATTGGTTGTACCATTGGTTCTTACTGGCATTAGGGACTTTACGATGCGACGACGGCGAGGGCTAGGAAGGCATTACCGAGAAAACACTTTAATGCTTGGCGGAAAGTTCCAAAATAGTTTAAATGAAGAAACCTAGACTTAATACTCTGGAACAAATAGAAATTAATCTTTATTTCTACAATAGCGAACACGGAAAGATGAGAGGATACTCCAACCGTTCCCGTCCTCGCTACACTGTAAAACTTTGAATGTCACTTCGTGGTTTGTTGGAAAACGTTTGACATCTATCAGACAGAACGCATTTTCACGTGCGGCTTTTGAGTTCCCAAATTAATTCCTTTGTTCTCTTCCGTCGCCGTTCTCGTTGCCGTATTCGTATCTTAAAGTCCCTATCATTAAAGATCGCGGGGACAATTCTTGTTATCATCTCACCCATCAACGCAAGATGTAGTTGTAGATTGTAGGTGCGCAGGTCTGTTGAATGACTGACCCCCCCCTTTATCCCGTACGTGTAATTGGAACCCCAATCTGAACATTTTCCTACCTAACCTGATAATTGAGTGGCACTTCAACTAGAATTACCGCTTCAAATCACCCCTCCCCCTCCGTCTTCTTAATATACCACTTGCACAAAATGCTCTTTGTTTCTAATTTGTACCTAAATGGCTGTCTTCCACAAACACTCTATGGGAATTTATTAGTAACAAGTAATCAGATACACAATTTTCCTGCTTAGTGAAGTAAAGCCGATACTATTTCTTGCAAACAACACGTTACTCACCCCTCAACAGGGTCCAACACAATCGCCCCTGGCTTATCAGGAGACCAGCCTGTCAGCGTCAACCGATCTTTGCCGTCCAAGCTCGCCACCTCTATCCGCCCTCTTTTCGGATCGGTCCAGTACACATTCCTTGAGATATAATCTACGTCTATACCATCCGGGGATATGATGCCCTTATCAGCAATAACCTCTCGGAAGGAGTCATCGAGCGATGCCCTCATCACTGCACCCCGCCGTTCGTCGGTCCAGTAGATAAGTCTATCCCGGGGGTTGTAAACCACAGAGGCAGCGACTGGGCTTTGCTCGGGTAGATCTGTTCTTGGATTGTTGTAAAGTGAAAGGCAGGGGAAGTCAGATATATGGAGTGGTACTTTGAAGACGTCCCTGTACTGGAGGTCGGAGATTAAGAGATACCTTTCGTTAGACTGTCCGTTGAAGACCGCTAAGGAAAGAAGATGGAGTCATTGAACTGCTTGTAAAGTGTTAGTTAATTGCGAAATGTTTGCGATTATAAAACAGCAGCCATTTTCATACTTGACAAGTAGTCCTAGGATTTGACTCGGGTTAAAATGGATTTAATATGCATAGCACATGTAAGAGAGCGATGAAACCTGGACCCGATGCCCAGGAAACTCAGTAAATTCAGTAATATGGTAGGCAGAAGGGTTTAGTAAACAGTGAAATATAATTGTATTCTAATGACATTCGTAGTAAAGCTTTTACGTTTAAGCCAGTTTTTTTTTACTTGATACCTGCCTGTTTAGTACCTAGATAATGAACATTATCGACTAAAGACAATCGTTCTTTACTGACCGTGGTCACAGGTTTTCTCGTCAGGACTCAGGGGTACTCCTGTGGCACATGCACACGTGCGAGAGTGCGGACGCAGCAAACACAAGTCACTACATCCTCCATTATTCAGCGAGCACTGCGACTCCACTGCGATATAGACCGGTACAAGGAAAGAGGTAATAAGGATATGATAAGGCGGGAGGGAGAGCAAGGAACTGGAGCAGAAAGTAATAGGGCGAGAAACAGCAAAAAGACGAGATAGAAGTAGGGGAGTGGAGAGAGTAGAATACAAGGAGGAGTACTGATGTAAAGAAGCGGACAGAAGAGGGACAGCAAAAATAAAATGTAAATGGACGTGAAAAAAGAAGACGAAAAAGAAACATATAGCAGGGGGGGGGGGGGCACGATACAGAAACATTAAGAAAATTTTGGGGGGACAGCCATTTCCTTAAAATTTTCGACAATATTAGGGGGGGGGGGGGGCACTTCCCCCCCTCCCTCCTCCCTGAGTGGAGGAGGGAGGGAGGGAAGAATAGGAAAGGCACACGAATTTGAAAGAGAAAACTTTAGTAATAGACAACTAGTCTTAACGATCTTCTGTGGAGCACGTTCACGATGCTTAGTAGCTACATACCAAAATTGTAGCGGGACTGATTGTAATAGCGAATTGCTGTTGGCTTCTTGATCTCCTCTGCTACTGTAATGTTAAGCTCCACGTTCGTCTCTATGCTCAACTTGTAGATATTTCCTCTCTTCCAGTCAGACACAAATGTTATCAGTCCGCTAAGTGTTATCCCCCAAGGAAACGTGCCGCGCTCGAAGTACGTAACTTCTCGGTTGGCTCCGTTGAAAAACACACTCCAAATACCGTCTCTATAACAGAGGGCGAAACAACGTCATATCAAGGCTCCTTAAAAATTATAGCAAGGATTCATTATTAATCAATTTTTCACCACGGTTTTCAGCTATCCATAGTCATAAGACGAAGTCAGTCAAATACAAGAATTCAATTTGTGTAGACACTTGGACCGATACCTGGCCTGAGCAACGTAATAACAGTGAGCGTTAAATGACAGCCATAGAAAATGATTTTTCTAACAAGATGCGAGAATGTTGCTGTGATCCCAAATCTATTCATGGACACACCTGTTGTCGTCCAGCCAGTAGATACGCTCTGATTGGCGATCGATATTGAGGCTAGTTGGACACGTGATCTTTCTGTCAACAAACGTTATCCTTGACGTGCCGTCCATGTACGCTTTCTCCATCTTAGGTCGGCTGCCGCAGTCACTGAAGAACATTGTTCTGACGAGAAATGACAGAGGTGTTGCTCTTAGCCTAAGGTTTGCGTGGTGAAAGGCGTTTAAGTTTAATATTTTAAATAACTTTACAAGCTATCCCGATTGCGACTGGACTGCTATTGCAGAATCTCGACGCTGAACTTAAAAGATTGCGGTAACTATTCACTTTCAATAATTGTGTGAGAAAATATTGAAAGTGGATAGTAAGCATCCATTACACGCGTGTTAAATTGCCCATAACGCGTAAATGTGACATTCATTTAAAAAGCGGCAGCATGAAGACAATAGGGATACTGGACCTCATATTGGGCATGGAAACACCTAAAAATCATTACGAGATTGACGAGCAATAGGAAAAAAACTCGATATCGGGCTAATCAACTCGCACCCGAGTTTAAAGATAAGGTTAAATGCATGTTTCCTTACCCCTCCTCTGGAAACAGCACAAGGGCCGTAGGCCGCTCGAGATCATCCTGAATCAACACTTTTCTGGCCGTCCCATCCAGTCTACTGACCTCAATCCGCCCCTTCCCGGAGTCCGTCCAGTACAAATTCCTTCCGATCCAGTCAACACCTATACCATCCGGGCGTTCCACGTTACACCGATGTAGAGTCATGCTCTTCCTAGTTTGCATGTTGTAAGAGTTGATGGTACCCGTAAATGTGTCAGTCCAGAAGATGGCGTCCTCGACTGGGTCATAGTCCAGGTCTGCGGGCTGGACGGCTTTACCAGGAAGGACGGACACAGGTGTCCAGATATTCGTATCGTCAAGAGGAAGGATGTTTAAGCTGACTGCGATGGCATCGATGAATAATAGAAATTCGTTGGCTGAAAATACAAGGAACACGGCATGAATTTATTCACGAAGAATGTGGATTTGGCGCAATTATACTGGAATGCGATAATTTGCGATATCATTGTAGTACATCATCTTTTTTCCTTTTAATTGCACATATTCTTGAGGTTCGTCAAGTATTGACTATCACATTGTCTACTCCAAACAAACACCAATAAAATACAATTTGTTCAGCTTCTTATTCATTCAATTAAAAAAAGCTTTGTGGCGCCGGCAGTGAATTGTATTTGGAGGAAGAAGGATGTATAAGAAAATGTTTACACGGTAAAATATTTAAAAGGCAAATATTTTTCAATTTTACCAAAGTTTCCGTACATTTACAGTAGCTCAAGGCATAATTTGTTTTTCTGCAGCCGGCACGAAAGCTCGTGCTGAAGTTAAACGATTTTACCTCTGATGCACGTCTTTCTATTCCTTCCCAGTCGGTACCCTGATGGACAAGTGCAGGTGTACCCGCCATGACGTATGAAGCACAAGTGACTACAGCCAGCATACTGACAAAGCGAGGAGACAGCTTTGGGAATAAGCGACAGACAATGTTAGAAGATGCCAGTGCTACAGATTTATAAAATGGAATTCTTAGAATACAGCTGCACAGAGGGTATCATGGATTGTCTATGACCTGTGGAAGTAAGTCACATTAGAAGCCATCATGTACCCCAAACTAATGTGTATGTTTTATGGGACTGCAGCAAACAGGAATATAATTTCGGTTACACAAGCTCCATATAAATGAGTCGATAGAAAGTGAAGGCATGTTAGACATTTAATTTAATATCTACGATCCGATTATTCCGGTAGACAAGAGATGTTCGAGTTTAGTTACGAAATAATTAGTTCGGCAGATATTTCATATACCATACTTTCACTATTAATTACGTTTATTTGATTTGTGAACTACGTTACGCCTCCCATTCGATTAGCAAATTAAGTTACTCTTCTTCATTTGATTAGTCTTGCAGACAAAGATGTTTGAACTAAAATTACTCTTCATTAGATACTCTTTTCCATTCTATTAGTAAGGCAGGTTATCAAAACCTATACAGCCCGAGTAATTTTAGGCTTCCATACAAACCTAAGCATGGAGGAGTAGTAAATTGGTACAGAGTTATCCCCTCTTTCGAATGAAAGTTATACTATTACTTTCTTTTCCCAGAGATCTTACAGGTGTCGCACGATTAAAAAAGACACTGAAACCCGCTAGCTACGCCGGCTAAAATTGTTATGGTTCAACCTAGTTTGGAAAATAATCAGTACTTTAAAAACAGTGTTATAAAAAGAGCATTGAAGCCTTGTAAGTTGCCCTTGTCTGCATTAAGGGCCGTTGTCAAGAGTCTGACTGTAAATAAACCCCGGCCTGCACAGCGACACATGTAACTAGTCTGCCCCGGCATGCGCACGGCAAATGCATGCACCCCACGTGACAGCCACATAAGACCAAAGGCATAACAAAAACAAAAACGCCACAAAAGCCCAAGGACTACATCATTACCTGTCTTATAGGTACTAGGATCATATACGTAAAGACCTCTAGGAAAGGACAATCGGCGAACAAACGGCTTTGAGACGCCGCTGGAAAGAGAAAGCTCCTGCACGCTCTTGGTCTTATAGTCAGTCCAATACAACTTATCCCCGAAGAAGGCCATTCCGAAGGGGTGCATTCCTCTTTTTTCGAATACAGGTTTCCGGTTTTCACCGTACCAGTCGCAAACCTCGATGCGGTTCAACTTGGCATCAGCCCAGAAGAGTCGTTTGCTTTGGTAGTCAATAGTGAGAGCGTTCGGCCAAATAAGGTCTTTGTCCAGTAAGGTCCATCTGCTGGTCCCATCCATGTTGGATTTCTCGATTTTCGGTTTGGAGCCCCAGTCAGTCCAAAACATATGACTGCAAAGGAATAAAATATTGAGATAACCACGAGCCTTGTTGAAAACTAGTGAATTAGTATAAATATTGCCTGTATTATCTAAATACAATATTTAGATAATTCAGGCATAAAACAATCAGAGGCTGATGAATTGATACAAGACACCGCGCCATTCAAGGGATTCCTTCTGGATTTGGGTGGCTCAAATAATTTTGGGACGTTATGAACTGGTTTTCTTACCGGCTTACTGTTAGCTATCTACTGGTCAAGCAATGACTACTGCTTCACTTACCCATTAGGCGGGTCCAGTACCAGACCTCGAGGCTTGTCCAGACCTGCCATAATAACCGGTGCTTGAATGCCAGTGTCAAGCTGTGCAGCCTCGATTCTCTTAGTACCCGCATCCGTCCAGTACAAGTGCCGTCCTAGCCAGTCGAGCGCAAGACTTTCAGGGCGAACAGTATACATCCCAAACTGTTCATGCTCAGTCATGTTCATATAAGCCCGATGGATATTTCTCTGGGCTCCGTCTATCCAGTATATTCGATCTTCGAAACGGTCATACGTAATGTCCGTGGTCTCGTTGACGGACAGTACACCGCGGTTGTGGTTAGGTACGTCGAGGTAGATCTTGTAGATGGCGGGAATCTCAGGGTCGGACACGAGCATGAAGATCTCTGAAGCTATCCCAGGAAGAACAACGATTAATAATTAATACCCATCATTTATAGCTTGTTGAGGTGGCGTTGGATATGTTCGATGATGGAGGTTATGTGCGAGGTGGCTGTGCAAATAGCTCAAGCCTTCCCAAGAGTCATGCGTCTTGAATTGAGTGACCTCTCAGGTAGCATGCCAGATGATGTTGGTGCCAGATGATGTTGGTGCCATAAGGGGAATGTGGAATTGATCAGGGATTTCCAGGAAGATCGATATTTTATGAAAAGAGTTGTAAAACAGATGAAGTCAAGCAAGAATGTGGTTTGGAAGACCAAGAATTGTCTTATGTGAGAATGAGAAGATTCTCCGGGAAGAAGAAAACTGCACAAATAGAGTTTTCAAGTGAATGAAGACCGCCATACCAGATAAATGTGGATATTTGCCGCTAAGACTTTCAAGAACGAGTGAAGAAAAACAGAATTTTCAAGGCGATGGATGGCTGATGATTGAAGATGAGCATGCAAGATGATAGAGGTTTCGTGTGAGCTGGAATACCGTGGAAATGAATCACCAATTTTCAGAGAAAGATCAATGGTTGACGAGTGAAGATGTGCATGCGTCCAGATGGTAGTGGATCCAGGTTACCAGGAAAAGCGTGCAAACAAATTAGCTATTTCCAGGAAGATGAAGGGGCATACGTTGTTCTACGAAGGGTTACCGTGACAAACAGTGATGTTTATAAAGGCCTGAATTCTGAACATGAGTTCTCTACAATCAAGTGAAGGTAAGAATGCTAGATGTTTAGTAACAAGACCATGAAGAATATAGTTAAAAGACCAAATAATTACAGTAACAAACGTGTGAATAATTTGTACATCTGGCAAAGATTATTTTCTCCATTACAAAGATAAAAAGGATGGGGTTGATTTATGTAGTGGTCACATGTGAAAAAGAAACCACAGATGTAGACCTGTGAGTGAAATGCTTTTGATGCTCTTCACGTATATAGGTTTTGACCATTAATAAGAGTTGATGATGGAGGTTAAGTGCGGGGTGACTGCGCAAATAACTCAAGCCTTCCCAAGAGTCATGCGTCTTGAATTGAGTGACCTCTCAGGTAGCATGCCAGATAATGTTGGTGCCAGAAGTGGAATGTGGAATTGATCAGGGGTTTCCAGGGAGATCGATATTTTATGAAAAGAGTTGTAAAATAGATGAAGTCAAGCAAGAATGTGGTTTGGAAGACCAAGAATTGTCTTATGTGAGAATGAGAAGATTCTCCGGGAAGAAGAAAACTGCACAAATAGAGTTTTCAAGTGAATAAAGACCGCCATACCAGATAAATGTGGATATTTGCCGCTAAGACTTTCAAGAACGGGTGAAGAAAAACAGAATTTTCAAGGCGATGGATGGCTGATGATTGAAGATGAGCATGCAAGTTGATAGAGGTTTCGTGTGAGCTGGAATACCGTGGAAATGAATCACCAATTTTCAGAGAAAGATCAATGGTTGATGAGTGAAGATCTGCATGCGTCCAGATGGTAGTGGATCCAGGTTACCAGGAAAACCGTGCAAACAAATTAGCTATTTCCAGGAAGATGAATGGGCATACGTTGTTCTACGAAGGGTTACCGTGACAAACAGTGACGTTTATAAAGGCCTGAATTCTGAACATGAGTTCTCTACAATCAAGTGAAGGTAAGAATGCCAAATGTTTAGTAACAAGACCATGAAGAATATAGTTAAAAGACCAAATAATTACAGTAACAAACGTGTGAATAATTTGTACATCTGGCAAAGATTATTTTGTCCATTACAAAGGTAAAAAGGATGGGGTTGATTTATGTAGTGGTCACATGTGAAAAAGAAAACACAGATGTAGACCTGTGAGTGAAATGCTTTTGATGCTCTTCAAGTATATGGGTTTTGACCATTAATAAGAGTTGATGATGGAGGTTAAGTGCGGGGTTGATTTATGTAGTGGTCACATGTGAAAAAGAAACCACAGATGTAGACCTGTGAGTGAAATGCTTTTGATGCTCTTCACGTATATAGGTTTTGACCATTAATAAGACTTGGGTGTTGTGAAATAGATTTTTGAATTTTAGTGGTAGCCTATCATAAGCAACTGGATATTTGGGTGGTACATACTTTAAAACTTTCGGTCAAACGGCTTTGAAGATAGCGTTGCAAGAATAATTATGCGACATGAAATGCTAAGTAAAATTAATAAACTGTCCTTCTCATAAGTACACTTCATAACTTAAGTCAATAGCTACTGAGTTAAGTCCCGTCTAAACATCGCTGAGTCAGCAATGGAGGCGATGTTTTCAAGGGTCTTTAAGCTCTCACTTGAGAGTAACGGCATAAAAAAAAACGAATGGTACAAGCACATGCTGATGAATGATTTCATGATGCTCATGCAACGGATTTAACTAATTTACTGATAAGCTTATCACACCCTGCGCCGCTCGCCACCTTAACAGCTTGATAAAGATAGCAAATAAGGATGCGAAAACATAACTTCTGGTTGACAGAATTCTACTTTGAAGTATACACCTATTTCACAAAAGGTTGTCGGTGCAAATGGCGAATGGCAAATGGTAAATGGCTTATGGGTACTAATTATTCGTAAAATTAAAGGTGTTAAATAAAGTCCAGCAATGTCAGAGTCAAGCATTGGTAACCTTTAATGGATAATTGTTTTAATTTAACCATATTCTTCGAGACGCATGGTTTCTTTCGGTCGTAGAACTGCCATTTGCCAATCGCCATTTGCCATTTGCACTGACAACCATTATTGCAAAAGGTGTATGTTAATAAAAATGGGATTCTCTCAATCCTTATTGACTAACATTCTAAAAAGGTTATCTCAGTGGCCACGGTTAGCAAGCGTCACAAAATGAAATAGTACGCAAAGTCACTTAGTTATCTAGTCAACTTCAGCAAACAGAAACAATGTAAACGTATCACAATTTCGAAGCAAGGAATAGGACGGTTGCAATAATTTTAATATACAGTCGATTGACAAAAGGTTGTCGTCGACCGGCTTCGCGACAAGCCCGCATGTAAGCATGGGTAAAAACCACTGAAGCGCCTAGCTGCGTATATAAGCCACCGCTAGCGCGTCTGAGTATGAAATTATGCATAGGCTAGTTATGCAATGGCTAAGCGCTTCAGTGTTTTTTTTACCCATGCTTACATGCTGGCATGTCACGAAACCAGTTGACGACAACCGACTGTCCAACACGTGCAACATAACTACACCAAGAAGGAATGAAGAGGTGAGTTTTGTTACATGTAAAGTGTAGATCGCAGCACCTTACCCCTTACCCTTACCCACCACACCCCAGACCAACAATAAAAGGGGACACGTTTAAAAACACAATGTGCGTGAGGAATATAGCAATTAAGAAGCAGACTATGTTAATCAACTTAATTTATAGGTTATATTTTTTATTCCTGGTTAAATAATCATGTTAGGGATTAAAAAATACTGCTCCAAGAATAGTATACTTTTAAATGAAAATGTCTCAATGTGAGGGATTTATACAGTGCATTAGAAATATCTAAAGCTATCTCATGCAATGACTTTTCCGTGAAATTTTTGACTCGCAACGTGCAACTTCATAGTGAGGGTTCATGCATCATGTAATTTTAGGTTGATATCTCATCTTTTCGGGAAGAACAGCCAATGCAAAGTCAAAATGCCGCTAAAAAGGTTTTCAGATGATTGAATTTGAGCGCGAAAGCGAGGCTTTTATAGGTCGGAGTTTGTAAACAGACTTCTTTTTCAAACTTCCGCATTTTAAGCCCTCCTAGCCGGTATTCATCGTCACGCTTTACTGTAAAAGGAACACAAAATGTTTAACAAATTTATCGTTGACGTTAGCAAACTCTGACCTGACCTAATCCCCTGTTTTATTACGCTATGGTCTCTGGAGAATCTTCGGTGCCATGAGTCCCCACCACCGATAACGTAAGCTCCCTTTTCCGCGCACCTGTAAAACTCCCCTAATAATGATTTTTTATTATTATTATTTATTGTCTATTCGACAACTGCCTAAGCCCAATTTATACGTCTTTCCTTTCGGCATGCCAAAATATGTCTATTTGTGACGATCTTAATTGTTTCAGGCGACGTAATCAAATAACTAGTTCTGCACGATGAAAGCGCGACGAATGAATCGAGCCTTGCCAAAACATAAAAGAGATTAGAAACGCGAAACATACAAATCTAATGCAACAGCCTTCGAAGAACTCGCAAATACTAAAAACGAATTTAGAATATTTTAATAAAAAAAAGTCGAAACTAAAAGTTTTTCCCGCCTAAAAACTGTGGATAAAAAACCCGGATGATCGTTAGCGCGTCTTACGACCAAATATGGTGTTCAGTGGCTTTTTTTCTGTTAGTGGCTCACCACCTCTATATGTTTGTTTCTTACCTAATACTTCCTGTTCTTCCCGAAATCAAAACATGCATGTGTAGAAGAACGTGCAGTGACAAAAGTAGTGGAATGATCCATGCGTGCATGCATAACAAAACATGTTTAGCATAAAAGTACATGCTTTAACGTTTTACCCGACCTTTAGCACACGACTTGTTATCACTGGACAGCAGACTCTCCCAGGGGCATGCGCATTGAGTTCCTGTCGCGCTTGGCAGACACAAGTAGCTACAACCGCCATTTTGTTTTGAGCAAGTGTTGTTTCCTGCGTTGTAATGGTTAACTGTTCTCAAAGAGGAGAAAAAGCCGTCGATACAGGCTTTGTACTTTAGCCGAGTGTAGATTTTCTTTGAGTTTTGTTTAGTTTCGTGCGGTGTCTTCCTAGTTGGGTTCTTGGACAATAAGGCCCTGTATAGACGCCTTACGTTTCCTGTGCCGTTCCACTGTCAATTTTATTTTATTTTATCTGTAATTCTGAACAAGATCACCTTGATTTGAGGAAAATTGCCTGATCGGAAGGCTGGCCAATAACAAAGACGGCATTGTCAACATGTGGCCTTGTTTGTAGATATTTTTTTATTCTTAGAAATTTTGTATTTATATATTTATTTATTTTTTCATATATTTTTAAAGAATAGAAACTGCAAAGATCGCAGTTATTAGAAGTAGTTTGGTTGTTTGACCAGCGCATGAAAAGTATGGCGTCTAACATAGACCTTGCGAAAATCAAGTATCAATTAAAAAACTCACGTGCTAAAAAAGTGCTAAAACTAACACCAACGAAAAAAGATGGGAAGAAAAACTTGTCAAATGATAGGACGACATAAACACCCCGAAACACTTCTATTTGGGTGCCGGAAAAGAAACTGAATAAAAATGCACAGGGATGGGCCATACAACATTTTAATATTATACTTTTTGTTTATCAACCATTTTAAAAACTTTTATTTTTATTTTTGCAAGAATTCTTTACGACTAAGCTGCCATTAGAATAGGGTTAGGATTTGATCTCAAATAAATCAGCATGGTTAGGCCAATGGGAGTTAGTAAGTTAGTGCACTGTGTATGAAAAACAGAACAAATTAGAAGTCGATGAACAATCAAGGTAGTCTCACACAAAAGGGTTAAAGGCGGGGCTTAATAATATTTGGTCATAATACGTATGTATTTTAATCTTCTGCCAAGGTAGAAAGTTCAGCTCATTTATTTTTAAGTAATGTTACGATTGTTTTACAGAAGTGCATGATTACAACATGGAAATGAAATTCTTAAACAATGTTTACTTAGTGGAGTAGGAAATGAAAGGAAAGAATGAACCACCGATTGCACACAAGTGGATATCACGACATCTTAGTGCTTTTACAGTATGAGTGAAGTTAGATTATTGCTTAAAAGGTATAGAGAGAAAGGAACACCAAGACTGAGGTAGTAGCATTTTAACAGTTAATATAGCAACAAGCAAACGTAAGGATTTTAACAGGAAGATACTAGTTAGTATCACGGTATATCTGAGGCTAAATGGTGCGCAAGTCCGTGCTCTGTTTTGTCGACTACAGCTACAAGAGGGACAAACGATATTAAACATAAAGACGAGAGGAGCATACAGGAAAACACCTTTGCCCTTCTATGGCAGGTAGATACAGATAGAGTTGAAAGGACGGTGGCTAGTACACAAACATAAAGTCCCTATTGTGGTCAAGGGGAGTGGCTGGAGGTCAGGGGGGGACCTGGTTGGATGTTAGAAAAAAACACTATACAGTGTTATACGAATCAATAAAAAATATATGCGAGGCAAGCCGGCAATAGAGCCCAACCCTAATATCTATTGTCCGTCTAAAATAATAACTTTAAACTTTCTCAAAGCGGTTGATTGGTTGCAGCCACGGACCTGCGCATTAAAGACATGCGTACCTGGAGGTTGCCTGGACTTATCAAATACGGCCACGCCCATCGGCATGTTGCCCACATTGTATACGCTCTTCTCCAGCTTCCCCGTCCCCATCCGGTTCATGTGAATACCTTCTGAGGCCCAGTCACTCCAGTACACGTGCTTGCCGAGAATCGATACCCCGAAGGGCTGCAGTCCAGGTTGGCGGAATAACGTCCGTCTCGCTCTCCCGTCTAAATCGGAAGATTCTAACGAATCTCTTATGGCGTCGACCCAGAAGAGTCTGTTCGCGGCATAGTCGACTGCAATACTGTTAGGCCAACCGATATTCGAGGTGACTATTTCTTGGCGTTTTTGGCCGTCCAGCCGTGCGCGCTCGATTTTCGGATTTTCACCCCAATCCGTCCAAAACATCAACCTTACGAAAAAGTGCAATAACGATGAATAAATATCCATGAAGTGGTTTTACTAACGGATACCCTTGACATATCATATAATAAAGACTCTTTATCCTGCCTCCTCCCTTCGGAGTACTCTCCCCCTATGTCCACAATACAGTCACATGTATGAGTCACCTCCCATACATCTCTCCTGTATTTCCCCAGGCTAGCTCCTCCACCCTTTATACGCTTCGTGGAAGCTTTTCTTGCTTTTACCCAAATGGTATGTCTTAAAAAACTACAGGCAAGCTAAAGAATAACTAGGCCTGGGTCAAAACTACAAACAAGCCGCAGTTTAGAATAACTAGGCTTTGTGAAAAACTAAAGACAAGCTATATAATAACTAGGCTTGGTAAAAAAAACTACAGAAAAGCCGCAGTTTAGAATAACTAGGCGTGGTGAAATCAGGAAAATAAATGAATACGTCGGAGCAAAGAAACACAACGACAGGCTCTTGTACTCACCCAGCCTGAGGGTGTACAGCAATACCACGTGGCTTGTCGAGTCCACTTGAGATCAGCACGTGCCTTCTAGACCCATCCAGTGTCGCAACCTGAATAAATCTATACGTTCTATCGGTCCAGTAGATGCGTCTTGTGCGCCATTCAATAGCCAACCCATCGCATACGCCTATGTTCGTGGTTATAATGTCCTCAATAAATGTCCCGTCGATTTGGGCTCGTTTGATGGCCTTTGTCCGGGTGTCCGACCAATAAATACGGCGATCTCGGACATCCACGTCAAGTGCCACGGCGCTGTCAAGGTTAAAGATGACAGGGGTAATCGTTGTTGAGTTCGGCTCGAGTTTATTGATGTTTGAGGCATTGGAAAAGAAGATGAATGTTTCTCCACGACTTGATCTCAAAAGAAGTACTGGGAAAAGAAATTGAACGGCACATGCGTGAGAAGCAGAGTAAAATTGTCTAGGGACATATCGCACTATTTTAAGCATTGTACTAAATTGACTCATTAACAACCTACTACTTAACCGTTCTCATTTATCTTTTAACTATGACGCCACTACAGACACGCGCGCAAAACATATGTTAAAGAAATATCGATCAGGCACTTTGCCAAAAAAAAGCTCGAAATGCTAAGGATTGTGGTCAGATTTTAAGGTCATATTTGCTTTTTTTGCTGTAATTTTTACCAGTAAAGGTGGCCAAAATTTTGGAAATGAATAGAATATTATTACAACGCAATGGTTGATACATAAAAAAGTTTTCATTCAATTTGTCACGAAGCACGCATCAGAGTCAATAAAGTAACTTAGATATTATCTGGCGGCTCTTGTTGCAAAACTTACACTATTTTCAATTTCTTAACGTTTCTTGTGAGCCTCCATTAAGCTACCAACATATATTATGCGGCCAACATCTATTATTCAGCAGTTTTTGCTCAGTTCGTCATGCTCTCGAAGGAGGAAGTTCAATAAAGGCACACTGTAGTTTGTAGCGCCACGTTTTGTATTTGTATTTTTGCGTTTTACTCAAAGTATTTAAGCTACTGATAATGTCTTTTACCTTTTGATTTCTATCATATTTTTTTTTCCGAAAATGAGGCTAAAAATAAAAAGATGCGATTCATAAAGCACCATATACGCGGTAGCGATACCCTTCCTAAAATAAGACAGCCCTTCATAAGACTTGAACGTGAAAGACATTAAACTAGTGTCTATTTTTGTAATATCACGTACACATATCCTCGTTTCGAGTGTGCAAAGAGTTTAGGTGTGTCTCTTCAGGGACCTGGAGGTCAGCTGATAAGCGCGGCAATTTTGGGATAAAACAGCCTAAGTGTTTCCAGATACTTATCTCAAGAAACACACACGTACGGGAAATTATCAAAAGCAAATCGAGTATTTTTTTAATTAATTTCCTACCATTTTGTGTTGAGGAAAGAGTTTGTCGTTTTGTTCAATCTCGAAAAATACATAATGCATGTCAGAAGTCGCTCTACAATAATACTTTTATGGTGACCATAAGATACTTTAATATTTTCAGTGGTCATATAAGCATTGTACTCTTATTATCCAGTTATCACATTATACCAGCATGAAAGTGAAACTCTCGCCTTTCCATCTCCGTAAAAGTGACAAGAGATCTCTCTAAGTCACAAAACACGGTTTCTCGTAAAAAAAACATGTGCGGTAAATATGTATGAATATAAACAAAATAAATTAAACGATACTTATCAAAGAATCTAATTTCTAGTAGAAACTTGCAATTGATAATATTTGTTCTATGTAACTCATAGACCGATAGCTTTCCTATGCGAGGAAACCGCGCTGTCTCGTATCACTGTTAATAATAAACGCAGGGAAAAGGATGCGCTTCTGAAGGTCATGCCTAATTGTCACATTCATACACAACAGCTAAGCCAAGATAAATCCTGAATTCTGAATAACGAAACATTATAGAGCAATTACCCATCATGCCCCCAGGCAGTGCATTCCCTAAGGTTATTAGTCGAGGATTGATTTCCTTAGTGCTTTTCCGAGTAAATAAAATGTTGTCCGATTCCAGTAGTGTCATTCGAACTGCGGTATCGGCCATGTGGGGGTACATAGATAAGCACAAACCAAAACTAATGCTCTAAAGATGTACGGTATGGGCGAACATTCGCCTTCAACGGTAGACCAAACCGTTTAGTCGCTGTCATTTGTAGAGGTCAGGCCATTAAGAGCGTGTGCCTTCGAGATGTTTCGCCTGTCAGGTGCTGTCAATTTTGTAGCAAACGACAGAAAAACCCTTTTATCGTTAACAAGAGATATCTCAATCGAAACCTTTTTTCTACATGTTTTTAGAAAGTTGGTCGTTGTATGTTTTGATAAAGTAAATTTTTCTATTCGTTTTTTTTTTCAATCAACCATTTAATATCTGATGGGGATGCTTGCATTTTATATTCGTATAGCCAGCGCCATTTAAATCCGGAACATCAATAATCTATCAGGTTTTATCGTCATTAGTAGCGCATGACGTCATCATCACATGGCTCGAGGGACAAATTAAGATCTGAACGAGGTATTTAAAGCTCGCATTATGAAAACCGTTCTTTTATTGTCAGCTATTTAGAACTAGCATGACTGTCAAATATAATCAGCCGCGAACATAAAAATAGTAGTACATAGGCAAATTTAAGTTAAGTTATTCCTAGTAAATCCTATTTCTTTAAAGAGTGTGAGGAATCATTTACTGCAGAAAAAATCAATGCAAGTAAGATACATTCACACTGGATTTATTCCTAGTAAATCCTCTTTCTTTAAAAAGTGTGAGGAATCATTTACTGCAGAAAAAAAATCAATGCAAGTAAGATACATTCACACTGGATTTATTCCTAGTAAATCCTCTTTCTTTAAAAAGTGTGAGGAATCATTTACTGCAGAAAAAAATCAATGCAAGTAAGATACATTCACACTGGATTCAATCGAATCACTGTGAAATTCAATCCATCCAATAATAAAATGGCCGCATTCTACAACTATAGCATAAAACACATATTACATATATTTAGAAAACTATGTTTAAAAAAACAGAATTCAAAAAAGGAAACAAAAAAACGTGGAGCGCGGAAATCAGATCCACAGACGATTAATTAAGGCGACAAACATTCGAATTTGCGGGCAGGATCCTGCTAAATCAAGTTTCAATGACGATGAGACATAAATGAGGTTGGTATCAATATTCTAAAGAGTTGTCAATTATTATACTTATATGTTCTTGAATGTGAAAATAACACTCGCTAGCACTACATAGCCGCGTAAGAAAGGACTAAATCGTTTCAATGATGATTCTAATTTGAGCTTCGAAGTTGATCCAATTATATTAAGCTTGGATTTTAAAGGTGACCGGGACTGAAGCCACTAAACGCCAGTAAGAGCAGCAGAATTTAGCACAGTACAATAGTGTACAGCAGTACAAACATAATGCAGCACCATACCTAGAGCAAACAGTAGAAAAGAGAAAGTCGATTCACATAAGCCCACCCGCTGCAAAACCCTTTAGAAAAACCGATTAGCACAGCCAGAGTCCTGCTACGTTACGGTTTTCAGATAGATAAATTACAAGCTAATGGAATGTTTGGGTCGCGCGAGGGTCGAGTATATTGTAGGTTCAAAGTCGAAGAGGATTTTTTTCGATTCTCTGAAACACCAATAACATTCATAATTAATTCAACAAGTTCTTTTTGGCATTTTTTTAAAAACAACACTAAGGGTTCCAACCGCAAGAAACAGAAAAACAGTTTTGTGTGGCTTTCAAATGGAGTTTTCCTAAATTCTCTAAAATTCCCTAAAATAATCGTCTGTTTATGTTATTAAAACGTTATAAGTATACAAATAAATAGAGACTATCTAAAAAGCTGTTTTCGTAAAAAAGCATAGATAAAATCACCGATGTATTAAGAAAACAAGTGGCCTTATTGGGTGTTTTTCTCGCTAGTGTACCTTACTGTCATCGTGTTAATAGCAGTAGGGGTCCAGTAAGTGGCCTTATTGGGTGTTTTTCTCGCTAGTGTACCTTACTGTCATCGTGTTATAGGGGTCCAGTAAGTTTCGAATTCAAAGCAATATGGATGAATAACTTATTGAATTCAAAATACCAGGACGTTATATGTAATTATCGTTAAAAAAAACATCAGAGATCAGGTTCAATAATTATATGAAATATGTATTTTTTTGGTATACGATAAATTTGCAACATAATTTCTAGAAGTAATGGTGGAATTCTATTGTTGTTCTTGTTTTTGTTACTTTTAACCTTAAACGTATAATGTAGTTGTTTTTTTTGGTGCGTGATTCGCAAACACTAGTCTTGTCGGGGTGATCGAATAGACAATTAAAACAGACAATATTGTCGCGTAAATTTTAGCTAGACGATGATGTAGGGCTAAGGTCGAAGACGAGATTCAACCAAAACCTCAAATAAAAAAAAAATGAAAAAGAAAACAAAAATGTGGTTTGTCTTGCTTAGCTATTACCCGGAAACAGGTCGAATGGCATATAAGGCGTCGAATTATTACAAGAAATAAAATCTCTCTGTGGTTTTTTGATCACATGGGGATCGCATTGATAGCGAGGCTAGATTGCCAAAAAGCGACAGGCTTTTCGACAAAGTATAATAGCTATCCTGTAATATAAATTGATACTTTTAAGAGATAGACAATGGAATATATTTTTTTCACAATCCCTGCTATTCATAACAGGCCTTCATCATCTCGGAAAAATCCTTTGCGACCTTTTATGCCGTTAATATTTCATAAGGGTTGAGGGCATATAGTAAGTAAACTTGAGTAAGAAATATAGCTTAATGGGTTTAATAATGGTTCTAAAATACGGCCTTCTTTTTGCGATGACTGCAGCAATAGATAACTACCCCAGTCAGACAAAGTTTCGTATTGTATACAAATTCTTAAAGTTCTAACAGCCGAGTCTAATTTTGTTCAAAATAAATAGCTTTGTTTGTAGATACTGATAAGTAAACCCTTCTGCGCCACGCGCAAGATATTATCCATGGGGTAAAATTAAAGAAATTCATAATTAATTCAAAATGGCTGCCCCTGTGGCGGAGAATAGAGCGAAAGCTTTTCGTTATTTCGCGCTCGACAAAAAGGGTGAGTCACAATCAAGAGACCCTCCTTTAAACGTCGAGGCGGTTCGTCGGTGAAATTTGCGGACGTTTTTTAGTTACGTATCACACCACTAAGCCGGCTCGACCTTCACCTTTTTGCAACTGCAAACTCTCATCGTAACATTTTGTCTGAGTGTAATTCAACACTTTTAAATTGAGGTTATTCAGAGAAGCCAAGCTGGTCTCGTAAAAAGGAACGTTTTAGAAAACTCGAAATAAGAAACTAAGTTGCTTGACGTTGAAATTTGATACCGAAGATCGTTAATTAGACACGACATTCTACACCAGGCCTCATTAAATACGCAAAACTCTTTTTCCGTAAACCGAGAGAGTTTATTCTTAAATACAAAAATTATTTCCTGAAAACGGTTACAATAACTTGCAAGCATGCTAACGAGAGGAGTTTTGTCGTAAACACAAGTAGGAACTTTTGAAAACAGATGCTTAGGGTTAGTTAATCGCGGGGACGAAAATTAGACAAAATTCCCGAATAGCGCTAAGTACTGTAAGAGGCAAATATTCAGCTCTCAATTCATAGTACAATATGTGAAGAGCTAACAATGTGCAGGGATTAAATTGCGATATCGGACTCTTACCTAATTGTAGCAAGACTTGTAGTCCACCTTTTCCTATGTCACATACCATGAGTTCACAAGATCCTTAGCGCCTCCCTGAAACACGTAAAAATACGGTTCTAGCGCACCGCAAATTGTGCTAGATGCATATGGAATCGCGCTCATTAGCAGACTCGGGAGCTTGGAGCGCAATCCACGCTGACACATCGCTGGAGAGAAGTGTATATGACTTGAGTACGGTGCCGAGAAACGATTTGTTCACACATATCTATCCACAGTTAGCTCGTTGTTATGAAGGGGTGATTTTCAAGCGCAGCTGATAAGAACACCGAGCGTGACAGCGCGCAAAACGCATTCCAGTGTCTGGGTTATTTTACGGGCGCTCTCGGTAAAGGCGCTTATCTTAAACCGGTACAGTGTGACATCACAAGTGTTCATGTAAACCTGCTTCTATTAGAATAGAATCCTCTGGGAGATATTCACACCCCAGTGTGCTATACGACAATACCGACAAACAACGAGCATTCGTCTTACATTGTAATGACTTACTTTATCAAATCGTTTACAGAACGCACCTGCCTTTTCGTAAGAAATAATTCTAGACAGTTTTGTGTTAACACGTATTGAAAGACAAATATTTTTCATCACTCCCAAGGAAAGCGTGATTGAAAATATCGCTTTGATTATTGGGTCGCTTTGTTACCTGTGATTATGATAAATGAGAGTACAACATGGGGACTAATAATAATAATACTACTTGTGCCATGTCCATAAACCAAGTGTTATGTATGAGGGAAGGCAAACAAGACAAACACTTGGACTCAAAAATGAAATGGGAGTATCGCTTTTTTTTATTTTCTTGAGAAATGTGTCATGAAACGCGCTCGTTCTATGAATTTGTATCCACAGATGCTAATAGGGCAATCCCATGTATTCGTATTTAGGGTTTAAAGATGCTAGTAGGGTATTCCCACGAATTCGCATTAAAGATTCGAATATGCTAGTAGGCAATTCCCCAGGATGATTTGATGTATAAACACTAAAAGCGAAACGCAATTACTGAGAGTAAACAGAGCATATACTCCTCCAAATTTCTTAATATCAAGATAACGAAACTAATAAACGGCAGCAAAATTAATCCAAATACGTGTTAACAAAGTATTTTTAAACTCCTTTATTGAGACTATCGGTTACGAACTCCGTCATGGATTTCCAATGATAATTCATTTTAATCAATATATTCCCTTGCTTCCCTTGAGTGTTGAAACATTGAGGGTTTCTTTATGATACTAAGTAACCAAACCGCCCACTTCGAAGTTTCAATAAATACAGCTTATGTATAAAACAAACAAGCATCCGATGTAACTGCGCCGCCTGGGGACTGGTGACGAAAGTCACTCTGGTGTAATGCGTAGGTGCGATGTTTCGAGCTAGTATGGTCATAAGTGTGTAAAACCCGTTCTGTAATGCTACGAGGTCGACATTTCCTTCAACTTTGAGGTCATCCGAGCGAGGCTGCAGTACAGATGCACTAAGCCTAAAGAGGACTATCAATGTAGAAGTGAGGGCCAAAGAAACAAAAAAAGCCTCTTACTTCCATAGCGGCATGTGAGAGAACTGTTGTCAGAAAATGTTGGGCAGAAAATTTTGCATATTGCTATCAGAAAATGTTGCATGTTGTCTCGCGGTCATGTCCCTGTGGTATTTGCTCATACATGGGAAGGGTGTCATCTATAGGGGGGGGGGGGGGGAGGGGGGGCAGGTAATATTTTCTCATAGAAAAGGTGTACGCACTTGACTCAAAACAGAGTTGCCATCTATAGGAACAGGTGTAATATTTGCTCATGTAAACACTTAGAGGTGTACTTACTTGCTTTAAAACTGTGCTGCCATCTATAGGAACAGGTCAGTACATTATCGGCACCTGATAAAAAAAATGTTGACAGATTGATAAAAAGAAGTGTTAAAACCGCACCCTGGAAGGGATAGTACTAGAGCAAGGAAATAAGGTCAACTGCTGCCAAACTTTTGATGGTTCCTCATCAATGAAAAGTGTTTTATCTCTGCGACACAAATAGGGGTTTAGGGTAGTAAGTCACCTTAAGCTGCACGTTTTGGTTGAGCAGATGAAATATGAGTGAGCTTGCGTGTAAAATGCAGTGTTTAGTGATTCTGTCGACGCCTCTAACTCTCGCCCACATCTAGAATATACGCTTTCAAGCCATTGTACTAATTTGAGACACGTATCAGTCCTCAATGACAGGAAGAACCCTACGATAACACTTAGGGGTCCTCAACTGATGAGAGAGGTGCATTACTGCAATTGTTCGCCGGATGCTCTAGATTCGAGTACGTTTGGTTTGCCAAGTAATTTGCGATGCTTAGCTTCTGAGTGACCTTTAAGATGTGAGAGCACAGGATTGAAACCAATAAATTCCTCTTATTTCTTTGCTGGATAAATAACTTCTGCCAAGACACAAGGACTGGTGCAAAAATATAAAAGCAAATAATCAATGTATGGAAGATCAAAAAAAATATCACACTTCAGTTTTTAAATTAAGGATCTCGATGAAATTTGCTAACCTCAAGGGTGTTGGGCCAATTAACCTGGCCACAGCGCCACCAGACGTAGTGCTTAGAATTTGCTGAGTCCATAACTTCAGAAAAAAATAAGGAAATACCTTTTTAGAGCATGCACTTCATGCACGATAAATACTCCAGGGGCCGTGGTTAATAATTTGAAAGAAATACGAACGATCGATGACTTACTAAAGCCCTTTCATCAGCCAAACTTAGAATTATCCTAGCTTTTGTTCAAAAGAGGGGATTGTCTTAGATGCATAATCTACTTAAGGGTTTTTCGCGGAT
The DNA here is from genome assembly GCF_932526225.1 of Nematostella vectensis. Classification (NCBI taxonomy): domain Eukaryota; kingdom Metazoa; phylum Cnidaria; class Anthozoa; order Actiniaria; family Edwardsiidae; genus Nematostella; species Nematostella vectensis. Next base: position 7,882,227 of record NC_064034.1, read on the forward strand.
TTGTGGACCCGATTTGATGAAAAGTCGTGCGAGGTGAATATCTTCTTAGCAAAAAGATGAGAGGATTCCGAATAGCTTCTTCTCATGTATGACTCAGTTCATTACATTGTTGGAGTTACATTTCCGGAGGCCTAATTTGTACGAGTAAAAAAAATGAAAATCAATCCTTGTGAATTAAAATTTATATAACATGCAAGGGATAATTATCTCATAACAATAAATCGTACAATCAAGCTCACTAGGAAACATCCAATTTTCTCAACTGCTTTTCATTTGTTTGTTTCCATATCTTTTAACTTGTGGGAATAAACAGCTTTAAGAGAGCACTTCAAACGGAAATTGGAGGCGAGCAATATTCGGCACTTAGCTGATGCAACCAATTTTTGGAAGTTTAAGCAGCAAATTATTATTTCGATGCATCATGGGTTATAAGAGCCTGATGAATACGAAAGTCAACCGGCGGGAAAAGGAGAGAAAAGCAGTATTTACGACAGTCAAAGCTGCTGACTTCTGCAAAAATGTTTACTTTATTTTCAAAACGAATGAAACGTTAATGTTTTTTTTTTCCTGGAGGGGATAATCAAATCTTTAAAAAAATAAACTGTAAGTTCTTAAGAAAGAAAAAGAAATTAACAAAACGTTGATGTACTTTCACTGAAATAGGTTGAGCTAGCTTTTGCCAAAACCAAAAAAAAAAATGAAATGGTAACATCATTTTTAACGTTTAAAACTTGGATAGAAAAGGCGAAAATCCGACATCTAAAAGGAAGGCACTTTTAAGAGTTTTAATGGATCAATAATTTTCGCGGAATCATTGCAATGAAGAAACAATCAAAGTAACATCTTTCAACCCTTGCTCAGTTGTGTGGGTGATGTACGATCAGACTTGAAAGGAGGGGGGAGGGGTGTACTTGATGGGTATTGGCACAAGGTAATCGCCAGACCTTTAATAAAAGGATGAAATCCCCTTATTCATTCCCCACTATCGCCATTATCCAAATAACAAACCGTTAAATAACAGACCTATACAAGTATCTATAGCTCTTAAGAACGATTATCACATAGTTTTTATGGGCGTGACATACGACTGACTGTTACGGACTGCTCCACGCAGTGTACGACCATGAGTATTAGATAGTGTATAAGCACTGACATTAGAGATGGTATCACAGTGAGCGTCCTCGATGGTTCAACACGCACCCCGATACAGGTCAATCAAGTGCGAATCAGGTCTTTTGGCTTGCGAAGCGAGACCCGTGCCAATAAGCTTCAGCTGAAGCCTTATCACTGCTTCCCTTTCCTTAATGAAAATGCTGTTTCCACTTCAATGGCATCAAAATGACATTTTCTAGGGTCGATAAATGTCAATTGGGACTACCCAAGCCACTACGAACGAAAGATAGAGGTCGTTCAAATTTTCGACAAGTGAAAACACTCTTCCGTACCTTATTTAGGTAATAGATAATGCCCGCCAAGTTTAATACTAGTTACATAGGTCAATGATATGAAGATAAATGATATGTAAATATATCAAATACTGTGTAAAAGACAATGTAAAATCTTCCAGTTTACTTTATTAAAGCCAACCAATTTTCCGCAAAATAGATGCGATGTATCTAGTATGCGAAAGAGCTTGTTGGTTTACTCTATGCAAATTCCGTACTGGAAAAGTCCTATTTTCAATCAACTTCCATCCGCTCGATGTTAGACGCTAAAACCAAGCTATTATCTTTATCTGAAAGATCAAAGGTCATTTTTTAAACCAGGATGGTTATTTCGGCTATTCCGCGTGATCTTTTGTATTTTTTTAGCTTTTCGAAATCATACCAAAATCTCTCTCTTACCAAGCGAGTGTCATCTTGGACCTGGCTAACCACTCTCCTCCTCTGGCCGATGATACTAGAGAGCCGGTAAAGCTCCTTGGCATGTGTCTTCCGCGTGTCCTGAGAGGGGTCCGAACCCCACTCTGCCCATGTGACGAGATGAGTTCGACCTGTTGACCACTTCGTTGTTAGTTTAGAAGACAGTTTATTTTATGTGTGTATTTGGATAGAAAAAGTTTCTAGATGGATCCAGGTTTGAGGCTCCAAGTCCTCTTTATTAACCTGTATTGGGAGACGTATTGGGCGATCCGCTAGGAGCAGGCCGCCGGTCCGTGTTACCAGGTACACAGCAACTCTTCATTATGTTAAACTACGTTGAACAGCACGTACCTACTATGTAATAAAATACTTCACGATATTTATTATGTGCAACAGCAAATGCTTATCATTCATTTATTCTCTTCCGGTCAAAATCGGTATTCCTGTGCTCTGGGTGATCTGAGCAAGAAGCACAAAACCACGGCTAGAGACGATGGAAAAGCGATTTTATCTACGTAGCTTTAGCAAAACCTCTCGAACGTATAGATCTTCAGCAACATCATGACTTTCTAATGTGTAGGACTCTTTTCGAGATTGAGAAGTATCCGAATCTGCAGCAACTCTTCCTTTATGATAAACCACGCTAAACAGCTCGTATCTACTATATAATAAAATACTTCACGATATTTATTATGTGCTGCAGCAAATGCTTATCATTCATTTATTCTCTTCCGGTCAAAATCGGCATTCCTGTGTTCTGGGTGATCTAAGCGAGAAGCACAAAACCACGGCTAGAGACGATGGAAAAGCGATTTTATCTACGTAGCTTTAGCAAAACCTCTCGAATGTATAGATCTTCAGCAACATTGAGAAGTATCCGAATCTGCAGCATCTCTTCCTTATGATCAACTACGCTGAACAGCTCGTATCTGCTATATAATAAAATACTTCACGGTATTTATTATGTGCAACAGCAAATGCTTATCATTCATATATTCTCTTCCGGTCAAAATCGGTATTCCTGTACTCTGGGTGATCTAAGCGAGAAGCACAAAACCACGGCTAGAGACGATGGAAAAGCGATTTTATCTACGTAGCTTTAGCAAAACCTCTCGAGCGTATAGATCTTCAGCAACATCATGACTTTCTAATGTGTAGGACTCTTTTCAAGATTGAGAAGTATTCGAATCTGCATTTTTCTTGAAGAAGAAGAAAAAAACCCCGATGATAATCAAATTCGGTCGCTGCATGTTTTCTTTAAGTATTTTTTTTCTTTTTTCTCCATACAAAATATTTAAAAAACCTCAAACCACAAACAGACATCAGTTGCCGCGATAAAAAGGATTTAATACCTCTAGATTCACGCGAATCATCTTGATCTCAAAATTAAAATGGTTTAAAAGCTCATCATACGTTTTGCATCGGTTGTTTTTTTTGTATTCGTTGCTGTGTTCTGACGCTTTTCACTCTCGAACGAAAAACATTGAAGTCAGAGCCACAAACCGCAAAGCCCTGATCACTTAGGGACAGTATAATGCTTGCTTGCAGACGGAGCTTTAAGCCTTGAGAATTTATCTCAAACCAATCTTTTTGGTGTAATCAATCGCAAACGGAACCATCGCAAAATACGTTCAAACGCTATATAATACACTAGAAATGATTGCTTTCCCCCAAATGGCAATTTAATTGCACAGGATAAAGTGACATGTGTGAATAATGACACTCCTGGGAGAACAAGCCTTACCTTGCCTCGGATTTCACCGGGAGCTTTTTTCTGGGCTAATTCTTGAACGCAGTTATTTCAAACGATCTTGCTGCAATCTGCCACGTTCGTTGGAAAAGTCGAGGTTCTCGTTTGCAAACCAATTGCTGCTTGATACACTTTTCAACACCAATACTTCCTTTCAGGAATTAACTTTTAATGTTGTGGATGTCAGTCGATACGAAACAAAACAATTGTTAGCATTAACTTTTCATCAAGCAAAACGATTAACAATTCATGACTGAGGTTGATTATAGCTTTAAAATTCAAGTCTCTAGATTGATATTTGTGTTTTCTTTTGACTACATTATATATCATTCGTTTCGATAAGAAATACTTTATATCCGTATTTACATTACGTTAGAAATAGAGAGAATCGACATTTACTTCCAGTTCCTTTAAGCGATTCGTTTACGAATTCATCGTTTGACATAATAAAAAGCAAATTCTGTTGCAAATGTAACGTATCAAATAGTATCAAGTCTCTGCCGCGCGTGTGAGCCCGAGGCAAACCCCCCCTCTTGTGACACCATCTACCTTATCCTATGAGATTGGGCCTTTAAAATATGAACTTTTAGTAGGATTATTCAGAATTTCCTCTACAAGAACCGCCCTCAGATGAATTATAAAAGAGGACTGAAATTAACATTGGGATGCTCAGGAATATATCGCTTCGGGCGTAATATAAAATACACACGAGAGAGTGGGAAGCTTTTTATACACGGCCTAGAATAGTCGATAGCTTAAGAGCAGTAATGGCTTTATTCTAACCTTAATGATATGATGACCTTTACCTTAACGAGGAGGCACGGTGTGTAATAAAAACTTGAAAATGAATATGAAAAAAGAGAGAAATAATAAAACCTCAAGGGGTAAACAAGAGAAATCTTAAATAAACAGACAGGAGACTAGACATATCCAGTTAGTGATTTAAGTGCTTGGACGTTTGTAGCACTAGAAACCCCAGATTTACAAAAGATTGTGCATTGTCTTGTTAACTCATAAGGGCCTTCAGATGTCAGATGTGAAAGGGAATAATAGAATATAGATAAGGATGCAAAAGAAGCCACTTCCAGTTAGTAATTTAAGTGCTTGGACGTTTGTAGCACTAGAAACTCCAAATTTACAAAAGATTTTGCATTTTCTTGTTAACTCATAAGGACCTTCAGATGGGAGATGTTAGATATAGATAAGAATACAAAAAGTCACTTTTAGAGTGACGAGAAAAAGCGCGACATTTACGTAAAAATATTGCATCTAGCTTTTGATCCCCAGCACTAAAACCTCCAGATAAGCAACATACTATAATTTATATGTAGTCATTAACCTCCAAATAAACAAAAGATGGATCTAGCTAACAATCTCTTATAAATGTTCTCACACTTGAACATCATTTATCATTTTATTCCATATACTTCTTCCCTATACAAGTCGTCTCAAGTAGACAATTGTTCGCAACATCCAAAGACAGTCATTGGAAATTATTTTAGGACTCCCGCAATCCTGGAATCATTTACATTTTGTACACCATGTAGACTTCGAAAATTGGCAACTGGCGAAATAGAATTACAGCTTCCAGACACAGCCAACGCATGGGACTCATTCATACCATCTCCCTATGTTTTGGAACTCCTTCACTCATGGGGAATTTATTCCTATTATTTTTATACAAGTCATGCCGAGTTGACGACACAGACAACCAAGTGGAACTCTCAGACGGTCAACGCACGGGTCTTAAGAAAAACAAAATTCAATGTTTTTTCTTTGTCATTCCATTGAAATCTGTATCAATAGAACAGTGTTCGAATGCAGTGATCGGCATCATATGTCTAAAAATGGAAAATGACCGCCTTGAAAGACCCCCCTGAATCTGTAGCTCAATGCAAGGTTTTAAGCACAGGCTTACCATCTCAAGGTTGTGTAATATTGTGTATGTAATAGCTTCACGAATAATCGCCGATCGGCTCACAGTTTACATAAGAAACATCTAGTAGTTTGCTCTTGAAACGCAAATGCCCTACAATGAAGTCAGAGTAAATGAGAAATGATTTGGGATTTGTTACGCCTGTGTTTTGAGTCTCAAAACCGGCTTCTTTACAAAGTTATCACGCAGTATCCAATAGCTCAAAAAGGAAAATGACCACCAAGTATTGACTATGATACTAGAAAACACCCTTTAAACTGCGATTTTCTAGTTAAATTATGAATCTTGAATAACTTTGGAGCAAGTAGAAACAAATTAGCAACTCTTAATGCGAAAAAGGTTTCCAGAACACACTATTTGTTAGGTAACAAATACAGCATACACTGGTTATCAATAAGGCCTCAAGCACAATAAAATAGCAGTTTGCAACACTAGGCGATACACTTGCCATTGGGCGGTAAAGTACCTGCTAGGTTAAAAACAGGGGGTCTGGTTCTAAATATTCGAGACATCGAGCTCTCAAGAGTTGACTATTAAACAGCAGACTTGGTTATACTCTTGTGACTAGTTTAGTCGAAAATGGAGTAGTATAACTTGCGAGAAATAAAATACTGAAGGCTACTGCTAAATAGATGAGAAAAATGCAAAGACACCCAAAGTAAAATAAGGTACACTTAAAATTTTAAGGTTACAGAGGGTCGGGAACTCCTCACTTTTCGTAATGGAAACTTGGTCTGAGATTTCAACGCCGCATTTGTATTTTTTTTTTTAATAACACTCATATCATGATGAAATTGCTTTAACTTCAGCCAAATTTTTTATCTGTTTGGTAAATATGGGATTTACGTCAGGCTTAAGAAAAAAAGTGCCAACATTTAATAAATACTATTAAAACGACTTTTTAAATTATTGATAAAGCAATAAGGCAATGATTCTCAAGAATACGTCAAAATGACCACAAAATATCTAGGTAACGCTTAGAGAAGACAAGTTATATAAAAAATAATCTATTCCCTAACAATGACTAAAGTACAGTGAAAACTTGGATTTTGCGATGCCTCGGGAAAAAAAAAATGTATAGTAAAATTGAGGTATCGTTGCAAAGAGGTCCCCGATTTTACGATATAAAGGAAAAAACTTATTGAAAATATCGTTGTAGCAAAGTCGAGTTTATTATCAACTTATACAAAATAATAATATTGTAAATGTACTGTAAGAGTACGCTTTGTAAGGCTGTAATATGCATTTAACAAAATCTGTCAAGTGAAAACATCGATTAACTGTACTGAACGTGTGTGGTGTCTGTTTTTCTCTCTTTTTTGATAAAAAGATCAGTAATATCGTTGTATGGAGGTCAAAATTACGCTTGGGAGAACAGATTTTTATCGTAAAATCGAGAATATCGTTGTATCCAATATATCGTTAGATCGAGGTAATTTCTCATATATTTCCATAATATTACCGGCGGGAGGAAGGAACGCCATCGTAAAATCGAGATTATCGTAAAATCCAGGTTCCACTGTAGTAATTCATTTCTGAAGGTCATAGTGGAACCATCGAGATCTGGATTTATGGTTAATGAAAGAAAAACACAACTATTGGTCTGAAAAGAATTTATTTCATTTTATTTCATACAAATTTGGTTTGAAAAAACATTTTGATACACCTCTACGTCTCAATTACATCTGTTTTTTAAAAAATAACAAAATTTATTACACTTGTACCCGTCTTTCTATAATATGTTTCTATAATAATGTTAGCTCTGTTCATCCTCTATCCTATTTGTATTGCTCTCGATAATACATGGACTAACGCCGATATAAGAGGACAGCATTCATAAGGAAGCCACGAACTTAAAAAAAAAAAAAACATGAACCTCACAAAACCATATCATATTGGGCTCTATTCAGGTATTTAAATTTAGAACTTATCAAAAATTCCAGGGGCGTTTAATATAGTGGAAGAGTCGCTTTGTCCGTTTCGGCAACCTTTTACTTATTCACACTTTATCTCAAGCGCAAGTGGGCTTTGTCTGATTATACAACTGAGTCCCCTGGAGTGCATCGAGACAGCGCTCTAGAAGCAGATTCTAGACGCCCACAAAAAACCTATGAAAATCTTTTGGCTACAGAATCGCTTTATCAGGGAGGAAGCAATAATATTTCCGGTGGTCCTGACTGACTGGCCGTGATTTTATGATAATTCTTTGCCAAGCAAAAAAGAATAAAGTCCATCTTGCGCGAGCTTGTTGCGCACCGCGTAGAGTGCCGCGTAGGGCAGGTGTTAATACTGTAAATAAAACACGCGCAACGGAGTCCTTATTCTACCGTTCACCAAGCCGTAGCAAGTTCCTTAATCATCAGAGATAACCTTGACAATAATTATGTTACTATTGCTACTGGCGTTTATACATTGATTAATAAGTTTTGATAGTTACCCTAATAATATACCAACTAGTTTACGGCGCATATACAACACCTCTTTATTGTCCTACGCAGTCCTCGACTTACCGTTTTCTAGGTTACCTGACAGCCTATGATTGCTAGCAAACTGTCACATAACGTCACATGACATCGAGGGAAGGGAAATTGGGCCAGTGGCTTGGACGAGGTCTTGGTCCACCAGGTTTACTGGGGCGTTCCCCGTATCCTAAAAAATGTCAAAAAATGACTGAAGCTCAGAAATATGTCAAGTGCAGTAATCAAGAAATTTGTCGATCGAGTAAAAGTAAACCCACGCCGGATTTAATTAAAATCGTTTGATATTTTGTGTGGGCGTTAAGAGGACTGTGTTGTGGATTAGCCCGAGGGGCAATATGGTTTTTTTTTAAAGAAGGTATTAGATGGCGAAAGCACGCTCTATAAGGCCTGGCGTTCTGGCCGGTTTCCTGCGAGAAAGCGTGGGATCTGGGATGGGCAGAACGGCAATAAGTCCCCGGTGAATTTACACGAAAAACGCGCGCTCTGATTGGTCAAGGGTCCATGTGTTATAAGTGGATATTACATGCGCGCGCTCCCCCAAACTAGATTGTAACGTAAGAAAACATTTTAAATGTTGTATAAAACAGATATATCTAACTTCTTCGTGCGTCTGTTCTCTAATAGATGCAAAGAAGGCTTCGTTGTGTTTTTTTTTTTTCATGACACCCTGTGACTCAATCTGTGCATCAATTTAAGGACAGACGCACACAAAAAAGAGATATAGTCCTTTCTTGGATGTATAACGTGGGAAATGAGTAAATATATCAGTACAAAAAAAATGGAGAAATGTTGCAAGCGCCGTGAGATGCCTACTCTGAGCATGTTTTAAAATTTAGCTGGAGAAAGATTGAAGGACTTAGGTAGGGGGGGGGGGGTGTTAGCCTTTTGACTCAACTATTAAAATATTCTTCTAATAACTTAGCCATTTTTATCAAGATGACTTTTTGGTTCTTTAAACGTGCTTTGATGCCTATAGAAATACAGCCTAGATTTCCAATAAAATCAGAAATCAAAAAAGGTAAACTTACCGAAATCGTTTTGTAAGACTGTCAGCCCTTCATCTTTAAACAAACAAGAAGAGACGTAGTATTAATCAATAAAAAAAACATAGAGCTTACTGTATGTCTCAAAAGAGGAAAACAAGCACTCAAGGACATTTCCTCTGTACTTACTTGGCGAGTCAGAACCTGTGTTGTGAACAGGAGATGACGATCGTCTATGCACTGATAAATGGGAAAGCTGTGGATAGAAGGGCTGACAGTTCAGAATGGATGCAACCCTGGGGATGGTCAAGGGTTCACTCATTTAATGACTTTCTAGCCGAATTCAAAAAAGCTAAAGAATTTAATGAATTTAATTTAATGAAAAAGAATAAAAATATCAGTCGACGAACGACACAATCTTACACTTTAAGTTTTATATCTCTTTTATATAATAAAAATGCTAACACAAAAATGCAAGTTTTTCCCTTCAATTGTGTTCCATAAAGCGGTCGTCATCTTATTTATCGCTGTGCGATTGGATCGCCAAAGAGAATGATATCGACGCTTTATGGTATCGCCCTCACCTGAGCAGCTCCTGCTATAGCAATGTTCTTGGCTTTAGACTTGAACCGATCCAAAGTACCGGCACGGCTCTCGACATTGTCATAGGCATCATCTTCTCCTGGAATACAAACGAGAGTGTACCCTTCTTTTTAAATCCGAGACGGTAAAGAAACAAAAATGCTGTAGTTTTTAGTAACAAGAGGCGAACAAGAGGCAGGGTGAATTTCCTTACGCCTTGTCTCTAAATGGGCGATTGTGGTATTGAGTTAAAGGAACTGTATTAAGAAATGTTTAATAATTTAGATCTGATACCACATGACGTTTTTTTTCTCTGACTGTCGAAAAAACATAATGGCTCTCACATTCTTGTGAAGTGGCAGTTTTTATTCAACTTTGAAATTTCAAGGTTTAATGGGTACCACTTGTGTTCTAAGTCACCTAGAAAACACAAGGTCTACTGGGTAGTGACCGTCGTACCTGCTACTAGGAATGCGCCAGCAGTCTTGGCTGGAACTGGCGGTGGTAAATCTTGGTCCTCACTAGATGCAGATGATGTACTCTACAACCATATTATATTCTCGATATAAATAAATAACACATTGGCATCAGAGCTGTGTGCAGGGCAGGACAATTACTCCAGGCGAGAGAGAGAAAAAAAGAACGCGGTTTTGTTTCCGCGGGGAGGAGGGTGGGTGCGTAATATAATGAACCCTAACCAAACTCTTCAAGGTTGAGTTGAAGTTAAGTTGAAGAGTGAATACAAATTGTTTAATGCTTTCGAGTATCTATTCTTAATCTATGCCTACCCATAATAGACGGGTAATATTTGACATGCCAATGCGAATTCTTTTTTTCATTTGTTTAAAAATTGAAACTATAAAAGCAAAAAGCTTATAAAAGCTATAATAGCTGTTGAGGCTATAAAAGCAAAAGTAATACATCTTTAAAAAGCGAAACCATCCAAGTGAAAGTAGCTTTGGGATATTTCAGCCACCGTCTTCCCGTCTTAGTAAACGCGAAAATTCAGCGGTCTATTTAAAACTATTCCAGAGTTGGATCAATGCTAACCAAATAGGGTAAACTAACCTTAAGGCTGCTTGACGACCCTTGTGTCTTAATAGCCCGGCGATCAGAGGGTAAAGGTGGAGCTGAACTAGCACTATCCCACAGATCTGGAGAGAGCGGGGCCCGCTTTTTGTCACGTGATTTTAACCCAACAGTCGCGTACAAGGTGTTTGGTATATCTGAAATAATGTAAAAAAAAAGTAAAGTTACATAAAAAACACGACAACCACGAGTAGAATGGATAAATTGGTGGATAGACATTTTCTACTTATGGCGACAATTGGAATCACTTGTAACAATTGCCTCCATGCATAACAACTACGGCAGGCAACAGCCAACGACATGTTTCAGTCTGACAACAAGTCCCGGCGTCGGCTAATAGTGGAAAACGAATAAGATCAGACGTAGGTGGTTACTCAAGAGAACCAGGTTATTCACTTAAAATAGTTTGGGGCACGTGCACGCTAGTAAGAAAATTTGCTAAAATATGAACACGAGAAAATATACAAATTTTTCCCGAAATAAATGTAATAAATGAAACTGTTATTAGAGAAATGCATATGTGAAGCATCTAGTATGTTCATTCAATGCAATTTCCAGGGCCCTTCCTCTACCACCTACACACACTTTTGGGACCAATCGCGAGTATACAGCCATTACCGAAAGCCTAAAGAACTGGTTTTCATTATATTCCATTCACTTGATATAACGCATTCAAACCATAACGTTTAGCCTTCAATGCAGGCGTTTAACCGGTGTTTTAATAGCGGCTATAAAAACACCGGGTGAACGCCTGCAGTGCAAGATCAAAGCTCACACTATAAACCTGTATGGTTATTTCGCGTGATTTTAACGGTTTTTGAATTTTCCAAAATAACACCAACATTAAAATTCAATCGTGTTCCCTTTGGAGTCTTAAAGTATTGAACATTACGGAAAGTGCAAATGAAAACAGAGACTTATAAACTACTCAATAGGCGGTTTCCTGTATACTTACCCTCCTCACAAACAGGTTTGCTCGGAATGGTGATGAGGCGCTCACTGGTACTTCTCTTTAGGACTGCAGGCTTTTGTATGCTCGGGCCGTCATTCTCAGCCGAGGAGTAAATAGGTACGTTGGCCTTGCCGCAATTCTCGGGTGATGAGTGAAAAGGAACATTCCCCTTTTTGCCATCGTCCTCAGGAGACGAATATACCGGCGCTCGGCCCCTACTGCTTAGCATTTCCTCAGATTTCCTTCGAGTTACCACAGCCAAGCCATAATCCGTGGCATCGGACTCTAGACTATTTTGTCTCTCTAACGGCCGTTTAGAGTTACTATGCACCGACGTATTGATAACTATCGCGTCAGCGAGGTTCGGAGAGCTCCTAGACTTGTCTACAGCGTTTACAAAACCTTGGTTTGTTTTGGAGTAAGCTGTCTCGCTGGTTCTATCATTGTCCCCTGGAAAAGACACCAAATCGTACGAGCCAGCAAATGCCATTTTTCCAGGAGCCCCGCTTACAATGTCCTTTTTCTTGGACACATCACTGACGCGGCGTGGGGGTGCAACTGGTCTTTCGGTATCACATTGTGCGCTCCCTTTTCCTGTACTCTCTGATGCAGAGTCTACCCCTGGGGATACACGCCGGGTAACCTGCTCTTCCATTTTGTGGGGAATTGTTTGTGGGGGTGTCTCAAAAGCACCAATAAGGCTATATTGGCTGGGTATATTGGGTTTACCCGCCGATACATCTGTGCTACTTGTTCTTCGTTGGACGACGGCTGGAGTAAAAGGCTGCGGTTTCTTTATTTGTATGCCTTCAAGTAAACACGGTGACATTCTCTCTAAGGATGTACTGGTTGGCATAGCTGGGTTTTCTGAATCAGTTGCTGTGCCACGCTTTGGTTGAGGCGCAACCTCTGGGACATTTCTAGGAACTATGAGAAGAAAAAATGAAACGATTTGAACACGATTTGAACAAGATAAGAGGTAGGGGAGGGGGTTGCGGTGGATAAAAAAGTTTGAAGGGAAAGATAGACATTTGTAGATTGGGGATAGAAAGAAATCGAGACTACAGCTCTTAGAACATGTACCGAAAAAGGCAAAGTGCCTTACCTGTTACGTTTTCATAACTGCCAAGCACTGGTCTAGGGGATAAATTGCTTCTGGAGGATGGCTCATCACTTAAGTCAATTAGAAGGCCTGCACACAAAAAGAACATCCATTAACATGACCTGTACACAAAAACATCCATCAGTTTGAAGTCCTGCACACAGATACATCCATCAATTAGAAGGCCTGCACACAGATACATCCATCAATTAGAAGGCCTGTACACAGATACATTCATCAATTAGAAGGCCTGCACACAGATACATCCAAGGGAGCACAACAGAATGTGTTTCATTTACTACGAAAATAAACCACTTTGTTATGCAAGGGGAGATCTTTGTTCGTTTCATCGGTTACAGACCGCCCGAAGATATCAGATACGCGTAGTGTCGGCGTTGCTGTTTTATTCCCGTGTTGACTTTCGCAAAGTCCCTGTCTGTTCAGATTACGTTTAGAGATCGTCGCAAATTACCCTCTGCTGGTTATGCATTATGTTACATTATGTTTATCTTGTTTTTGATGATGGTATTGTTATTGTTATTGTCCCTTTTTTTATTGATGCTGCACTGCTGTTTACTGTAGCTTTTTTATATTTAAGTTACTGTTGCTGTTCTTGTTGCTGTAAGCTTTCTGAGAGCACTTTAGAGCTTATTCGCTCATTCTTACTTACCTTCAGGGACTGTCTGCTGAGCCACGTGACCACTTGCTATAGGAGGAACCACATAATCAGAGTCATTCCTTTCTGTTAGCTTAGTGGGTAGTATAACGTAGTCGGGGTCGCTCAGCGCCTTCCGATGGCCTGGCTTGAATGGCACGGTGCTGCTTTGATTTGACATTGCTCGAGCGAATGCCACTGGTTTAGCAGCAGGAGCAGGTTTAGCCGGTTTAGCAGGTATTGGAAGAGTCTTTTCCTCCTTCAGTGTAACATTAACATACTCCTGTGGAGGTCTTTGAGCCAAGGGGGGCTTTCTGGAGGCACCATTATTATCCAGAGTGGTGCACGTATTTCTACCAACTTCCTGTGATTTTACTTCCCCGTTTACTTTCTTTGGGGCAACTGAAGGTTTAGCTTTGGTTTTAGGCGGTAATTCCATTACGTTTTTAGGCTCTTGGGTTTTTGAAGTCGTTTCCCTAGGAGGTGTGGGTATAGGGCGATTTTCGGGAGGACGAGACGCTTTTTTCTCCTCAAGATGTAGTCTTTGGATGCTACGAATGAATGCAACATTTTCGTAATTCTGTTCCTCGCCTCCTTGCTGATCGCCAACGCTCACATTAACATAAAGATGATTTTGCTTCCTAAGCTCCTCGTTCACTAGTTCTTCGACAGCTTTGTAAACGAGTGTATACTGCTCCTAGTTAACACAGGAGAGAAATGTAGGCATTTAGCATATATAACTAACAAAGGCAGCAGAAACTTGATTTCCCAGAAAAAAAAACTTGTACAGTATATAGCGTTTCCACCAAAAGTTTACAGATAACCAACAAGAAGCTTATAATCATATACCCTAAGTTTTGTCCTTCAACACTAAAACGATTAATTTATGTATGTATGCCTTATTGGCCCTCAATCCCTCCTCAATTTTACACGAAATCGAAACATTTTTTTTGAAAACAAAAATGTATATAATCAAGACAATGATTTAGATAAACTATCATTGGTACTTTTTTTTCTTGAGATCTACTTTCTATTTATATGTTAGGTTACTGAAATACAGTAGTACACTTTTAGCCCATGTTTCACAGTAAATAATAAAGGAGGCATATATTTCAGCTGTCTAAGCATGGCTGTTCCACTCTAGTTTTGCTGTTATTAGTAAGAACGTATTACCTTTGTCTGCACCATAGCTACTCTCTGCCGCCTTAGATTAGCCACAATGTCAAACACACTTAGCTCCTCTGTTCGCTAAAGGCAAATGAAAAACAAAAAAATCAGCTATTGGAATAGTGCAACTTTTATATATTCATAATGAAAAGTCATAAATTGCAGCTTCAGAAAACTGAATACCCCACGGAGGGTATTTTTGCAGATAAGACCCTCCTTTTTTATGAAGGGCAACCTCTGTTTTTGTTTAAATAAAGTTGTATGGAAAGCATGTCTTTCCCAAAACAAGTAAGCAATACAATTATTGTTTTACTTTTTAATACAAAGCAACAGAGGTCACTAATTTACCCTGGTAACAAGGGGTCAGTATCAACTGTATTGTACAGTGAAAAACAGTTAACAATAACCTGTCATTTATTATTTTTTTAGCCTACCGGTAGGCTTTGATAGTTGAAAACCGGCACAAAAACCTTGAAAACACCGATTTCGCATAACCCGGCCGCCATCTTGGATAACATGCACCACAGGGGGAGGGAGAGAAAAAATGCGACTATCAAAGCCTATAGGTAGGCTATTATTTTTTCACTTACAATAGATTTACTGTAACTGAAGGTAGAGCTGCAATACCCCATCCTCTCATGATAACCATCCTCCCCCTGCAACCACCCCTTTTTAACTAACTTACTCCTGTCTGCAATAAAGTTCTCGCATAATCCAAGGCACATATGGTGCCAGTCCTGCCACACCCAGCACTAAGATTCAGAATAAAAGCACAGAACAAACAATAAATACACAGCAACACATGGTCTGGACTACAGATAACTGGAAATTACTGGTTATTACATAATGGAGAAATTTTCCATATATCATTCCTTTTTGTCCAGATAACAAAAATGTGCATAATGAAGATGATCATTAGATATAATATCAACGGTTCTATTTCTTCTTGAGATCTACTTCTTATTTAATGTAAGGTTATTGAAATAGTACACATTGGGCTTATGTTTCACAGCACACACTAATGAAAAAGGGGACACATATCTTGGATACAGTAATAATCACTCCACAAGAACAAATACTTTGTTTGTTTGTTCTTCTATTAATGAAGAACAAACAATAGACCAGAACCTGCAATGAACCAGCACTGGGGTATCTTGACTCCCAACAAAGGTGCGGAAAGATCTTGTAAGTTCAATGAGAGGGGTGGCTGAGCGGGGGACATCATGATCAGGCCACGCAGTGTAATGGAACTGGGTAACATTGTGCTTGGTCTGGGGACAAAACGGAGAGTGGTTTCTCATTCTAGCAATGTCTTAAACACCATATACTTTATTTCAAGAGCATTAAAAAAATATAACACTGTTTGGAAAGAACACTGTTTGGGTTCATTGGTTTCTCAGTGCCTGTGCCTCTCAGCACTGGGTTCCAGGTATGTATGATTCCTGGTTCTGTTGTTTCAGTTGAGTTATCTTCTTTGCTCTGGTCTCAACAAAAAAGAACAATCTTCATCTCAACCTGTGGCAGCAGCCTGAGCCGCCTTCTACTGTATGCCTTCGACTTAACCATGCTGTATCTGCACTCTCGTAATTCAACATTCCAGCTGCAAGGAGGGTGATTAGCATTCCAAATTTATTTTTTTTCATTTACACAATGGGGAAGACCATACATAGGCTTTAATTAAAGCATATATTGTAAAAGTGTACACATCAACAAGTGTGATCTTCATTAACAGTTAATCAAAATATATAGGGAAAAACAAGCATTTACGGTTAACTTTAACTTTCTGCATGTAACTAACCTTCCCAGCCTGTACAGCTAACGTTCTGACAGTAAACCCATCACCCATTGCTTCTTCAGATTCCTGATAGAATAGATAAGATACGGTCAAGCTATTAGGGATGACTCATGAGGTGCATTCTGATTTTCTTTTGTCTTACCAGAGAAATTTTCATCCCAGCAAATGTAAGAGTTTCCTCCATACTCTCTGGCCAATATCGTTTGCATTTTAGCTGTGGGATTCAAACAAAATAGAATCTGAAGAAGAAATTGACCTCAAAAATAAATTATGGGGGGGGGGGGGGTGACCCACCCAAAACATTTTGCTGCCTAAACAAAGAAAGCAGTAATGCCCAATCCCATTGTTTATCACATAATATAGATGAATGAATTAATTAATTAATTCACTCAATATTTTTTTCTATATTGTATGCATTAAAAATGTAGAAGAGGTCAACAGTCACTTACTTATTGCTTAGGCAGGGCTTCTGGAATTACGCAGAAAAAAACTCAAAATTATGCGGGATTCTTTGCTAAATTACACGGAAAATTACGCGGAAAATCAATTCGCTAAATTACATTTTTCTTTAAAAATCAAAATTTTGCGGGAGTCTTCACTGAATTACGCGCTAAATTACAAGGAATATCAACTGTTACGCCCAAACAACATATTGTACCGAAGGAAAGCACCGAAATAACTTGAAAAGGTTAATTATTTGCGTGAAAATATCTTAGGCAAGTTTTCATTGGCTCCTAGCCAACAGCCAATTAAAAAAGGTATTTTATTGTTAGTCCTAGGCATTTGCGATTTAGCAAAAAACACCTAGTCACTTTATTTGTTCTCGAAATTCAGTTTGAAATATCACACTTTTACGCAGAATATCTCTTTTCTTTACGAGAAATAGAGGTAAGAACCCTAAAAGAACACATCAGCTGTGCAATTAAATGTTTTGTCTTTCAAAATATAGCCAAATTACGTGGAAATTTGTGGATTTCGCAGACTACGTGGAAAAAGCCAAACTACGCGCTTCCGCACAAGCGCGTAATTCCAGAAGCCCCGCTTAGAGATAATAATTCTAGAAAAAGAAAAGGAAAAGAAAAAGAAAGAAGAAAAGGAAATATGTACAAAGCATTACCTTGCCTAGCTCATACTCCCTGCAAGCCATCACCACAACCTAAAACAAATTGAAACATAATATGGATAAACACCAGCTGAAATGTAAAATATTCAACTACAAAAAAATTCCTGCAAATCTAAGCTTGAAACCCTGGACTGACACACTCTTTCTAGGATGATAAAAAAAAGAGTGGAATGGAGAATTTCATACCAAATGCTTTTCTATCAGAACCTTTGACGTATGTATTTACCTGGATGTTATGAGAGATAATCATCCTCCAGAAATCATCAACTGTCTTGGGCAATGGACCCTGAGCCGCTAGGTACATTATATTTTTGGTGGGCCCCTGAATGAAAGAACATTCAGTAATGTGGTCTGCAGACAGCATTGGGAGAGCAAGGAATGCTTAACCCCTCCTCAATACAATGATATGTATGCCTTCATTTGGCAAACAACCTCCATATTGCCCCTGATCAATACAGGAAGAATGTTTGTTGTATACAGATTCCACTATAATCCCATGAATTTTTTACAGCAATTTACCATATTTACTTACCTATTAAAACACAAATCAAGTAGCAGTAATGGTTTTCAAATTTTTCAAATACAGTAGCAAAGGATTAATGGACACAGCTAGCACACACCTTTATATAGTTGCCATTGATGTAATCTGAACCACCAACCCCCTTAATCTCAGGTAGAACGATTCTAGAGTAGTCATCTATTGTAAAAAAAAAACATACAGATGGATACTAATTAAAACATACACATCATCAAGCTGCCAAGGTATAACTGCAAGTTCACATGCATGTGTTTACATGAAAGAAAAACTAGAGACAAGGACATCAAGAAAAACTAGTTGGTCTGTGTAGGCATAATGGAAACAGGGATTAACAAAGCAACCACAGAGTTGCAGATGTGGCACATCTCTATCAGTGCTGTAGCAGGACAAATAACATTGGGGGCACAATACAGAAACAGTAAGAAAGTATTGGGGGGGAGGGGGGGCACAGTCTCGCCCCTTCTGGTCATTTCCTTATCATTCTTGAAAATATTTGGGGGTCACATGCCCCCAGTGCCCCACCCCCTGCTATGGCCCTGTCTATGAAAGCAGATTCCTGTTGATGTGTTCATCAAATGCTTCGAGCATTAGCTCTTCATTAAACAGAATTTAGCCTTTGACAAGGGGCTAATGCTCAAAACATCAGCACAGGTCTTGAGTATAATATAACCTCCACTCGCAAGTACTCTGATTATTATAATTAGTATTATTTATTTATTTATTTATTTTTTATTTATTTATTTATTTATTTTTTTATTTATTTATTTATTTATTTATTTATTTATTCAGGTACACTCTCCACTTATTACTCACATGGTAGGATATCTTTGTATCTATTTTTGGTCCGGTTGTATTCTTTTTCACCATGGTTTGTGGAAAAAGCCTTATCCCGCTTCTGTCTGGATGATATATTCTTCAGTTCCTAGGGTTAAACAACAGTTTTAAAAATTATATTGATGACCTGTTCGGTCATGCAAAGTGATTGTTTACATTCCATTATGCTAGACTAATAATTAACTATTTCTTAAGGCCTAGTTCCATTTTTCAATACGATATTCATTGAAAATGAGAGTCAAGGAGAACTTAGGACCTATAAGAAATCGAGATTTCTAGACACAAGGAGTCAAAAACACGACAAGCCGGCCGACAAGGGGGTTCGAGTTCGAAACAAGTATAGATCAACATTCTTTCTAGCGAAACTGCTTGATATTATTGCATATTAATCAGATAAATTTCAATAAAGCTCCCTTTTCCATTCGGTCAGTACCATAGTGAACAGCGCTCTTACCTGAAACTCTTTGGCGAAGCCGTTTTCTCCTTGGGGGTTGTTCCTTGGCTCCAGTGAGCTCTTGTGTTGCAGGAATCGCTGCATACCGTCTTGCGAACACGACATCTTTCCGCGCTATAAAAGGGGCAAACTGCTTTGCTGTAGAACTAGCCGGCATCAAGGCTATCTTGTGGTCCAAATTCCAATGTCTTCAACGCTTTATATTCACATTTTCCATCGAGTTTATTGAAGTCTTCTTATCGACTACTGCCCCTCTCATTCAATGCAGGAAGTGTTTTGAGTGCGCTTTTGCGCTTGCGCTTTGTCCCTGTACCCACAATGCATTGCTTGTGACGGAAGTAACACTAAATCTTATCGATAATTTGTTAAAAAAAGTTACACTAGAAACCAAAAGTGACCTAACAAACGAGAACCCTAGTAATATCCTTTCCATAGAGATCTCGCACAGAAAATGAAAGTGTTTGAAAAACAGGGACACAGCTAGATTGTATTGGTCACGCAATGAAAGGTAAGCGTGACGTACCGTTGTCTGATCAGCAGCCGTGCGTGCCGGGACCAGCGAGATTCGTGCCCTTCTAAAGCATTTTACTACAAAGACAGAAGCTTATTATCTGAGTATCCATGTGTTGCAAGGTGGCTAGGCTAGATATGTGATGTCAGAGCCATACGCCCTGTCAATATATGCTTGATTTGTTTTTCCGATTATCATTCCGTATATTGCATACACAATGCGTCTTGCGTGGATTCTGGTTGGTACTCTACGAATTGCGCAGTGACGTACCTGCCTCAATGCTGATAGGCAATGCCTGAAGTTGCCATATTGTTGTTTAAATTTTTTTTTCGCTAGAGATTTTGCCATTTTTTTTTTTAATACAGCACTTCACATTATCGTCATGTGACCCTTTGTGTGCCGGGGGAGGGATGTGTATCAGTTATCAGGGGGGAGGGGGTATCCCATTGGCTTTTGGACCGCACCCACTCTTGATGGGAGTGGGTTATGCAGCCTGGGCACTTTTTTACACCCTTCAGTGATTTTAGTTATTATTTCATAGTTGAATATGTCAAATGAAAACAAGAACACAAAGACTTACAAGATTGATTGGCCAAAATACAAGCCATTGGACGAATGGCTCAAGGGTCAACCTACAGAGACATGGAAAGAAACATTTGAAAAGGATGGTTACTTGGTACATGCTTTAGATGAAATTTGACCAAATTGATACTACGAAATAACCAAATGAGTTGTTTTTCCCTAGGTTGTGCATGGACTTATTGACAAGGATTTTGTAGAAATTTACAAGGGTAAGCAAGATGATATCAGGCACGTACCCAGGATTGCCTGAGGGGGGTGCGCAGTCATAGGCATCATATGGAAAATGCATAGTATTTAAAGACTTGACCCACTTTTCGGCTGCCAAGGGAGGTGTGACGCACCCTGTGCACCCCCCCTGTGTATGCGCCTGCATATGGTTGCCACATATTTGTATGCTTGTAAATCAGAGAGGAGAGGGAGATGGGAGGGTTTGACAGGAGCATAACTAGGATGTGGGATTGGGGTACAGGGAGATGTTCATCTGGCATGTGTAGAGACCTAAGGGGACAGGTTAGAATTGCGGTAGTGTGGTAGTGTAGAAGCACAATAGTGTTATAATCACAGGAGGCCTGTCGTATTTCTAAATTATAATCAATTAATCCTTGGCACTTCCTATTTAGGGTAGGAGGTAGTGAGGGAAGGGTCATTGTTTAATGAGGGGAGGGCTACTTTGTTTGGGAGGAGGGTTGCAATTTTTTGAGCGTTGATTTGGGGGAGGGCCTCGAAGTTTGATACAGGATTTAGGGGAGGGCCATATTTTTTGAACAGGTTTTCTGATCAATTTCCAAGCCTCCGAAAAGTCTGGAATTTCAATTTTTTTCTGGAGGGGACCGCAGACTCCTACAAAATAAATAAACAAATGTGATGCACCTGCTTACATGTTCATTACTTGCGTTTCGCTGGCATTGATAACCATTATCCCCTAAAATGTGGCATCTACTTTTTTTTAACTTTTGCAGTTTTGGTTTTATTAACTTCAATCACTGAATTGGAGAATTTCAAATTGTCATGTCAATTCCCCCCCTTCCCCCTTACTAACTTTTCAGATTGGTGGTATGAAAAGATATATGTTAATAAGATTTCAGTTGGGACGGGCTAATGATGCTTTTTTTCATTTAGGTTTTAACAAAAATAGGCATTTGGAAATGGCAAAATTTTTACGGGGGACCATGCCCCCAGACCCATACAATAGTATTTGCACCCCTGAAAAATGGGCCCGAAACAACACCTCCAGGTGTAGGCATGGTGTTTTAGGCCAGCTCCGCCGTCTCTTCATGGGCATGCCTAAGTCAGTGCCCTACCCCACACACAACAATTTGGCTAATGTGGGAGGGGCGGTATCTGTCTTCCCACAATTTGAATTTGAAACAGCAACATCTAGGCCATATTCCAGTTTTCCAATTTCCAAATTTTAAAGCATATATTTTCTTTTTGGTAAAGTGCCCAATCCCCTTTCTTTGTCTGTACTGCACAGGTTGCTTGTTATTACAATTGTGGGTTTACTTCATTTGTGGGCAACTTCTTATTACAATTGTGGGTAGTTATTACATGTGTGCGCTCTGCACTCATAGTTATATGGGAAAAACTTGTCGTGCCTCAGCCAATCCAAAATCCTCGTCTTATTTGGAAATATAGCACGTAGTCAATCAACCGCCTAAACCAATCGATGGCTTTCATGTTTTCATTGTCACGTCATAAACCATTTGACTGCACATAGCAAAGGAATTGATTGGTCACAGTGGTAGGATTGACTACCTGCTACATATTCCACAACAAGTAAAGGGATTTGAATTCACAGTGGTCGCGCAACAACAAATTAGGCTAAGACCTAAATCCAGATTTCTGCATCCAGATGTCTACATGAAGCTTCTGAATGGTGAGATAGACACGAGGCGCCATCGACAAGATCTTGGTTGTAATGGTAAGTTTGAGGCTAACAATTTGAAAAAAAAAATTGTACACAGTCAAAACATCTTATCCATATGATTCTTTACAGAGCCACAGAAGACACAAGTGGAGAACATTTGCCAGATCATGTGGCCCCATCTCTATGTCCCATCACTGATGGAGGTACCTTTTCGTGGGCATGGCCAGGGAAAGAGCACTATAGCCCACCCTTCTAATGTAGAAGTCAAAATTCAGTAAATGTATGGGACACCCAAGCCAATCCAGATTCTAGGGGGCGGTGTGGCTACCCAGGGAAGGGTGGAGGCTTAGATAATAAACATGAAAAGGGGTTGGGTAATACGAAATGTTCCTGAAACTCATCACAAGTAGGGGGTAGTTCCCCCTTCCCAACTTACCCTTGATTGTGCTTTTGGGATAGATGATAGAACCCTCCCTTTAGATACCTGGCTACTCCCCCTGCTTTTTTCTCAATCCTTATCTACTTCAATTTTATTTAATACACAACTTGTTTTTGCTTGTTATTGGTGAAGGGCCCGCTTTCAGAAAGAGTTCAAGCCATTAATAAGATTATTATCGGACCTGATGCAGCATTTGACTTCAACATGTTAATTTCCAAGGTAAATTGGAGGGCAAAACTTTCATGAATCTATAAGAATACCCTTATCAATAAATAAAAGTCAGAAAATAGCACATCTTTTCATTAGGCTCCAAAGACTGAAACTGCCACACCATGGCATCAGGATGAGAGCTACTGGCCAGACATGCCAGACAAGAGGGCATCAACTTGCTGGGTAAACTTCTAAATAGTTGTATTTGGAGTATGCATATGTATATCTATTTTTTAGAGGGGGCAACAAAGTATTATGGGGATTACAAAGACTTGTGGGGCATGTTCAGCTTTATGTTTCCCAGTTTAATTGAAACCACAATATACTGTTTAAATCCATATTTTAAAAGGTGGCACTCGACCAGTCAACAGTGGACAATGGCTGCATGTGGTTTGTGCCTGGTTCACACAAGCTTCCACTAAGAAAACACTGGCCTGCCTGTAAAGGAGCCCATGTGTTGCAGTGTGAATGTACTGAGGTAGGCACATGAAAATGGCGTTGGAATTGGAATATTATTTTGTGTAACAGAACTAAAAAAAAATGTATTGTAAAGAACGCCCCTCTCTAATAAACACCTCCTGTCTATTAAAGTCACCCCCCTCCCCCAGGCGTTTATTAGATCATTTACTGTAATATCCTGTACAAGGATGAAGGCAAGCCTGAGCCTCTTCCTCCTGGATCCTGTACCCTACACAGTGGACATACCCTGCACTACAGCCGTGGCAACAGTACAAATGGATACAGACGGGCCTTTATCATAAACTACAGACCTGAGGCCATGGTTGAGTGGGAACGAGAACGCAATTTTGCACATGGAAAAGAGGTTTGTGGGTATGATGATAATACAAGATGAGAACTTTCTCCCTTGAAAAACAAAATTAAGAATTTGTGATTTTTCTCACATGATTTTGTGCTCCGTCACTTGAAGGATTTTCATGGTTCTAATTACGAAACCTCACAAACAATCAGCTGTCTCCCTTTCAAGACATAAACCAGTCTCTTATTTTCATAGGGCCTTGATGAGACCAAAAGAGATGATGTTGTGATTATCAGACGTGAAGTCAATAATTAAATCAGTTAGAAGTTTATAGCCAGTGAAAACATGGTCTTCTAAATGGCAAGAAACACACAGATGGAGTTTTGAAAGTTCCAAGGCCTTATTCATATTATACCATGTTGATTTTAATAATTTTGACTGGGCACAGAACTATAAGCATTACTGCAGCAGAGCACATGGATGCAAATTTCAAACTGTCATTCAGCTGAATCAAATACCACATTTGTTTTGTGCAACAAGAACTCAGCATCAAGTCAACTTTAACTGTTTTCAACCTATTGAGTTCAACTCAATAAGTGAGAGGTTTGAATCGATATTGAGCCTATATATGTGTGTTGACACAAGGAGCATGATATATGAATCAAGCCTTTCATATTATATTTGTAATAAACTGTAAATTTGAACAAAATGATCATTGTAATTGTTTAATCATTCCATTTGCAATAGAAAGTTGCAAAAATATTAATTGTGCCTTACCTTAATTGAAAGACTAAGGTAAGGCACAATTAAGCAGGTTTGTTGTCAAATTATATTATACTTGCCACTAATTATGACTTACACTGTAATTTACAAAAGGTGTATGTTTTGCTTGATGGCATAATGTCTTAATTAGATTTTTTACAATGATTCAATACATTGGTCTTAAAACTAATATAGTACAGTTTTAGTGCATGTTGAGTTGCTGTTTATTGGATTTAATGAGATTTGCTAAAGGAAACAAGAAGACTACTTTCATCTGACCTGTACACACCCCTAAAAATAGTGGATTTTAGTACAGGCCTTCATAATATCTCTCTAGTATCCTTTGTACCAAACATTAATGTCCCATAACATTCTCCATGAAGTATTTTAATTCTTGCACCAGCATTTACTGTTCTCCTAGAGGCAAGTAACTGCCATTATGTTTACGTTGATGTACAGCATCATTGTTTCCTTGGTCTTGATGGTTGTCAGGTTTGTCAAGTTGTTCATAGCTTGATTTTTTGCTCAGAGGACACTGATAGGCTGGTGCTGGCGCTGGGTCGCTGTCTGGGATCTCATTGTTTTCAAGCTTAGATTTTGGTGGCTTTCGAGAAAACAAGTTTGAGATCTTGTTGGCAACATAGCTTCCAGCTAGTGGTTAAAATGAACAACACCAGAATTAGTTTTCTTGCAGATGTTTAGGGCATATTTTTTATCAATGCATCCTTGGATAGTTCTGATTTTTATCACATGCATGTCATTTTCACTCAGTGACTAGCACCAGAAGAATACAATAATACTAATTCTTATTTCACTTGAACATCCACCTTATATAATTTTGAAACTTTGAAACAAATGTGTCTGTTGGTGCTCTAGCAATGAACAGTAATTCACAGTATAAAGCTTGATATTGTTTTTATTTTGTTTCCACGGGTTGTGTGATGGGGAAAATTAAAAATTTAAATACTGCATGGAGACTTCCTCAGTAATTCCAGCAACAGCAGTACATGGATCATGAATATATGGGTTTTTTTTAGTATAAATCCACTCACATACCATCACAAATCTCACAATTTTAATGGCTCCCGCACTCACTAACTAGTATGGGAGTGGATTTATACTAAAACAATTAGACTACTCATTCTCGCTATGTGCGTCATTGACTATCTATTGACTCATAGAAAACTTGGACTTGTAGTCTTATTGATAATAGGGGACTTGCGCTAAGAGATCAAATGACTGTTTGGGTGGTAAACTAGCATGCTCTCAGGCTTTTAGCATCAAAATAACAGCAACAAAAAGCAACTTGTACAGCGCTTACGAAAAAAGGCAGAATTTCTTTTTTTCAGAAATGGTTTAGTTTCATTAAAAGATTTCTTTTTTTTTGTCATTCTCTGATGTGATGGGTGCAGTCATTTCTGTTATTAGTTTGGTTTGAATTTGCCACCCAGAAAGGTCACGTGATCTCTTAGCACAAGAATTATGCCTAGTGACATCACAACATAACAACATAGGCATGCACACTCTTTTAAGAGAAAAAACATTTTTCTCTTATGTCGTTATGTTCATGTCGTTATGTTGGGCTGATGTCAAAATGTAGAACCATTAACACTTGAAAATATGAACATAAGGATGCATGCGCCTATGTCGTTATGTCACTAGTGTGCACCAGGCATTAACTTTGTATTTTCAAGTGAGAATGGTTTGACACTTTGACATAACGACATAGAGCAAAAACAAGTTTTTTTTCTTTTATGTAACTATGTCCATGTCGTTATGCCGGGCTAAACAGAGTGTGTGCGCCCATGTCGTTATTTTGGGCTAAACAGAGTGTGTGCGCCCATGTCGTTATGTCGGGCTAAACAGAGTGTGTGCGCCCATGCCGTTATGTCGGGCTAAACAGTGTGTGTGCGCCCATGTCGTCATGTCGGGCTAAACAGAGTGTGTGCGCCCATGTTGTTATGTCGGGCTAAACAGAGTGTGTGCGCCCATGTCGTCATGTCAGGCTAAACAGAGTGTGTGCGCCCATGTTGTTATTTCGGGCTAAACAGAGTGTGTGCGCCCATGTCGTTATGTCGGGATAAACAGAGTGTGTGCGCCCATGTCGTCATGTCGGGCTAAACAGAGTGTGTGCGCCCATGTCGTCATGTCGGGCTAAACAGAGTGTGTGCGCCCATGTCGTCATGTCGGGCTAAACAGAGTGTGTGCGCCCATGTCGTTATTTCGGGCTAAACAGAGTGTGTGCGCCCATGTCGTTATTTCGGGCTAAACAGAGTGTGTGCGCCCATGTCGTTATTTTGGGCTAAACAGAGTGTGTGCGCCCATGTCGTTATGTTGGGCTAAACAGAGTGTGTGCGCCCATGTCGTTATGTCGTGATGTCTCTAGTGTGCACCAGGCATTAGGAATTCTCTTTGCGTGTCATAATGAATATTATGATCATGAACTCATGAATATTTAATAAACGCTAGGAGTTCTTCAACATAATTATACCAAGAACGCTAGTCGACAAGAGAAAAGAGTTCAGTAGCATACTAATATAAAGAAAATAAAGAATACGGAATAACTGAATAACACAAAAAAACTCATAACAGTTGTGCTTCGATGAAGTGAACGCTAAAGTTAACGGAAACCTAAATTCAAAGAACGCTAATACCGATGTTTTTTTTTCGGTGAGAGCAGAGCTCAAATAACACTTACATGACCACATAAAAGACGACTTACAGGCTCCTTTAACGAATATATTAATCCTTTTGTTGATAAAACTATAATTGAAAACTCACGAAACAACAGGAGATTCGGAGTATGCCCTCGCAAACGCAATAAAATTACGTAATTATTTGGAAACTTACCGTTGATTATCAGTCATACCATAGTGAATAAGAAAAATAGAAGTATTGAACTACTTCTTTTCGTAAACTTCAGAACAACCCTCTAATTTGAAGGGGTAAAGATCTGCGTTTAGCCTTCGCAACTATAAATAGCTGTCGATCTGTTGTGGTCGATCAGCACGCGCGCTATGAGGTAGCTATGTGGGGTATGAATTGACGTCATACACAGGAAGCCCGCGCCTCCCCTAGCTTGCAGTAAATCATCGTAAGGATGTTGGAAGAAGGAAAAAGGAAGTTGCCTTAACAGGACAAGGGGAGCTCTAGACAGCCCAAAATTTAACACACAAAATATAGCAAGTATGGAAGAAGTTTTAATCTAAAGTCAAAAGCCCAAGTAAAACACTCTTTGATACTTTAACTGCAAAAAAGTCCAAAGGTGGTCGAGAAGAGACGTCAAGTTATTCCTAAAACGGCCAAAAGCGGCCTATTAGCGCCGCCTAGCGTGACGAGGCTAGAACGGCTGCGGAGGAAGACTACCGATTCGTATGTAGCAGCATGTAAAGGCATGTAAAGGGTACGGACCCAGGATTTTTCTTGGGGGGGGGGGGGGGGGGGTGCGAAACCCGAAAAATTGGGCCTAATTTTTCCGGGGGGGGGGGGGGGGGGGTGGGAATCACACCCCCGAAAAAACAAAATGCAGTATCTCCACAGGATGTTTATTGTCAGATTTGGCTACACACCAGACTGATCTAGCTTATGCTTTATAGTTTTGTTTCCAAATAGCACGCCATTGAGAACCAAAAGTGGACCTTTGGCCATTTTGGGTAGGGGGGGGCGTTATCACCCCCTGCACCCCCCTCCCCCCCTGGGTACGGGCCTGATATAACACCCGCCTCCCTCCTAGCGAACTAAAACTCCTAAAAAATGCCCCGGCCTTAAATTGCTGTTTAGATATTAACCAATTTAACCAATTAAATCCATTCCAACTTTGGTAGAAGCTTGTTGAGCAGTACCCTTGGTACCAGAGACTCGAGCACCACTCACATTAGCTGACACGCCGATTTTGGCTAGGAGGAGCGACTTGAGCTCGAGCCTACCCAGGGTAGCAGAGCAGCCACATTAAAATGACATTCATGCTACAGATTTGGCATACATTTTTGTTTATATCAACATCTACAATCAAGATTTGACTCTATAGCTGTAATCATGCATTACAGACTGCCACCTATACTGCCACCAAAAAATCCACCGCAACATTATCAACGTATACTCCACAGTACAGGACCATAATTTATAAGAAACTGAAGAAGTTGGCCACTGCAATAAAGTGCAAGTACTTATATAATCGGTATAATGTAACTTTATTTATTGGGAGGATTGTACGCACGCTGTGATTGGCTGATTGGTAGCCATTCCTGGGCCTACAAATAATATTCACACAAAAAAAATATTTGTGGTCATAAAATAAAAATGCCATTCGGTTATGCCAGGAAATATCAATCTTTCAGCTTTGCCGAATAACTTTCCAAACCTTGGTTGATTTGTAGGTAGTTGCTGAGAGATTGTACAGTCAATTTGTACAACCACAAAATACACCCTTGAAATGGTCAATTAAAAATAAAACAATAAATGTTGTATACAGATTTTAATTCTTTCTTTCTTGCCTCAAATGATTACAAACTGGCTAAAAAAGCAGAATCTATGTAAGCTTTCAACCTTTCTAATTGTATGCAGCATTTGACAAGAAACATTTGGCAAAAAAAATAGTCTACAGTAAAGCATTTCCAAGATAAGAAATATAAAATTAATTGAATGAGATAGTTTACATGTTCTGTTTCATTTATTCTTTCCCACTTCACTTCTTCCCCCAAAACTTCTGCTAAGGTACTCTTTGTATAGCTTACATTTTATAACAAAATGGAAGAAATGCAATAATGATTTTTATCTATCACATGATCACATAATACAAAATAAACCTCTACTGTACAAGATGGTGACAGGTTGATTTCAGGCTAGTTTCTTAGTGACTGTTCGCCATGTTACCCAATGACATCTGCATGTAAAAACATTCAGTACAGCATTGCTCTTTTCACTTGGATAGCTCATTCGACAACCAGTCCAGACCTTCATATAAACCAGTCCCTTGAGTTGCACAAGCCGCTTGGATATACCACTGAAAGTAACAATATAATATGATCATACAGTCAATTAATAAGGAATTTGCTCTCTTATGGTTAGAGTAGCAGTTATCGTTTTTGTAGTTTTAAGATTATAATGATAATTTCATTGTTTTTTCAAGACTTAAGAGAACATCCTGATAACAAGGATAAAAAAGCCAGAGAACATATTTGCTGTATGCCATAAATTTTTCCCACTTACTTGGCGATCTCTAATGCTCTGAAGACCAAGCTTCTCTGTAATTTCACTGACACTCAATGCATTTGGTAAATCTTGTTTGTTGGCCATTACTAGAACAACTGCATCCTTTAGTTCATCTTCCTGCAACTGTAGAGGGAAAATGTAATTATGATCTCTGTTTATAGGTTCTGTATGAAACTGTTGGTCATAGAAGCACCAAAATACAAGGTGGTCAAATAGAGGGGAGTGAGGTCCTATTGAAGAACTATAATTTGCACCCTATCATAGTCAGGACAGAAGATAGGGTTTCACCTTGCCCACATACATTCAAGAGGCAACTTTATTGTTAATTATACCATGAAGTCTGCTAAGTTGTGCAATTTATCAAATCTAGCCTTGAAAGACAAATACCTTTTAGCACCAACCTGCTTTATATTATACAGTACACTGTAACTGCTTTTCATCTTTTGTTTGCACCATAATGCACCTCAACTAATACTGTACAGTAGGTAACTAATTTTCTTCAATGTGTGTGTGTGTGTTACTTTTTGCTACTTGGCTGCATAATGCAGCGATATTGATATTTTTGATATCTTTATAAGTAACATCAATTAAGATACAACCCATTTACATCTTACCATTTTGTTTAATTCTTCCTTTGACTCATTCACTCTCTCCCTGTCATTACTGTCCACAACATAGATAAGACCCTAGAAAATATTAAAAAAAATAAAGCATAGAAGGAGTTACCATTAAAGACTCATTTTAACTACCATTTTATAAAATGTTATACCTGTGTGTTTTGGAAATAATGTCTCCAGAGTGGGCGGATCTTGTCTTGACCGCCAACATCCCATACAGTAAAAGAGATGTTCTTATATTCCACGCTTTCTACATTAAAACCTGTCAACGAAAATAATGATTTTAGTTTTATAACTTTATGACACACCAGCAAACCTGAAATTATCTAAACACTTGTCTACTAAGCATGTAATGCATGCATGACTTCTATTCTAGTTCAGAGGGCAAAGGAATGAAAAGATGATTCGATGACAGTAGTCAAATGTTGCTGTTAAGAATACAAGGGGCTGGTAAGGAAGGAAAAAAGAAAAATATAAAAACAAAAAGATATACAATCATTAACAATTTACATTGGAATAAAGGTATTACCTCCCCCAAAGATCAATAGTCGAATAGTCAATGTAAAAATCATGCGTTTTTGATATTGGTTCCAGGCAAAATTGTCTATGCTTGCACTATGGCTACATATATTCAGAGTAGCTTTCAGTGTACCATATGATGGGAGATCTTATCCTAAAGGTATAGAGAACATCTCAACATAACTTAAATAAATTTGAGAGAAATAACGTTTTAACTTACCAATTGTTGGAATAGTTGTGACAATTTCTCCAAGTTTTAGTTTGTACAATATAGTAGTCTTCCCTGCAGCATCCAAACCGACTAAAAGAAAAAACAAAAATGTTTTAGAAAACTAGTCGGTTTACAATACACTCTTGCATTTGATAAGTTACAATTTATGAAAAATTTAGTAATAAGTTAACTAGGTATTAGGCTTGGTAACCCATCCATCACAAATTGCTCATATGACGTTGATAACAATTGCCAGAACATTTTGAAGATATTGTATTCATGAATCATTTACGAGAATTACTTTTAGATCAATGATCAACAGGCACAAACAACAACCACATAATGTAGACATGATTGGGTAGTGAAAAGGAATCTATCGAAGCGAACAAAGATAAGCCATGTTTAATTTTATGCAGCTAAAATCACACAGCAACATGGTACCTCGAGTCGAGTTCACGCCATTAATAAAAACAATAATGTATTTGATCTCATCAAATTGAAATTCTCAATAATCCACGAGGAACAACGATAAGAAACCCAAACTTACCCATCAATATCCTCATTTGCTTTTTGCCGAAAAGCCGGGTGAATAGCGATGAAATAGTAAGACCCATTGTTAATATCTAGCGTGAGATTTTCCTACCAATACCACTCCAGGAATGTTTAAAAGATAGCCAATATTAAGGTTGTTGCTAGTCCACGGTATTTACTTGCTTTCTGTGTGTTTAGGTGCCGTTTTGTTGTATTTTTTTACGCTTTTGTCTATGTTTCGAGACGTGGAAATCAGCGACAAGAAGTGAGCCACGTCAAGAGTTCCGACGCACTTGCGTAATGGGGACTAGTCCCCAGGAAACTAGGACAGTTTAGGACAGGAAGCCCAACAATCTAACGTTTCTCCTGGAAATAACCCAAGTAGACCGAGTATCAGGCGATTTTTTTTTTTTTTTTTTAAAGCTGGAAAGGGAAAATAAAACTATATATGCTTCAAAGGGAACGATAAAATACAATACAAGCATGTCATCTTGTGCAGGAATAAATGTCCAAGAGGGCATGAACTAACAAGCGGTATTACCTGCGCGCCATGCCGATTCCCATCTTTCTAATCATTTTCTCTTGACATGTCGTATTAAAATAAGAGTGTAAGAAGACAGTTTTTAAGAAGTATTAGGTGATCCGGAATCCTTGAAAAATGAGACTTGGAATCCAGAATCCATGCTACTGCAATCCGGAATTCACTAGGATTCGGAATCCATGACTTAAGCTGGAATCCGGAATAATAGAATCCTGGAAAACAAAAATGGAATCCGAATCCAAGAGCAAAACCATATAGAATCTGGAATCCACACACTAGTATCCGGAATCAAGAACCCTACTGGAGAATCTGTCATGGGGCGATGCAAAAGAATTACTTACCCGATTCTAATTTACAATCTATTGTTGAGCTCTAGCTATCAGAAGGCCATTTTTTTTCCCATTCCGGTTATACTTCCGTTTCAACTATACGAGGCTTATATGTCTAAATCTTATGCAAATCACGGTCCCGCCCCAAGGCGAGCACGTATATAAACAATGTCCTGGAGGGGTGAAACGCGCTATCAGAGACGGAAAGCGGAATTAGGGTAAGTACCGACTGAGAAGGTGTCATTAGAGAACGTTTGCATAAGGTAAAATGGAAGACTTTACTGATATCTATACGTATAGAATTTGTTGAGCCGGTCAGTACGTTCGATCAATGGGCAAGTAGACCCATTTCCAGAACGCAGACCATAAGCACTGTGCTTTAGGAATAGGCGATGGGTTGAGTGGCTGGAGAGGACCTCCCAACCTAGCCCTGTGCTTTGGAGCGGGACGCTTTTGCCCTGCGAGAGAGCTTGGAAAGGCATAAGGCATTACTAGCACTGTGTATTAATTATCGTTATAATTACAGAAGGAGTCCCATAATTCGAGCTCGAATAACTCGAATTTCTTGCTAATTAAAACTGAGTGCGATTTCCTTTGGATTTGGTCCTTTCAGCCATTTTTAATCGGATAACTCGAGCAAAAAACATCTTTATCAGGCTTTTTTAGGGGGAAATGGAAGGAGGAAAGAGAAAGGGGAAAAAACCTGACACGAATGTACGATTTCAACCATCCCCCGACGCTTTATAACGGGACACGTCTCTGAAAATAGTGGCCTATCAGAATTACTTCCGGCAACCAGTAACTCTTCTCCATCTCTTTTCTATCCCCAGTCCCCCTAGAGGGCTAGATAGTCAGATCAAACTTTCTTCTTTGTTCTCTTCAAATATATCAGTTTTTGATCGATTATGAATCCTATTTCGGTTGTTTATGATTCTAGCTTGAGTTTGTATCATCTTGTATATAACGTAAAAGCAGTACACCAGGGTCGGTAAGGGTTACTTTCGTGATCGGTGAACGTCCTTTTTTGTTTATCGTGAAAAGGAGAAATTGAAAACCTGATCCGTTATTGCAACCTTAGCCATGATTCGCGAATGGCAAAATTTGATCAGCGTGAATCACAACTTAATCTTCATTCTTCTCGTGATCTTTTACAAGCTACATATTCTTCTCAGTCTAGTGTATGCATTAAACAGCCTATTCTAGAGGGGTTGTGCTCGACCATATTAAGTGTCACATACATTGTCAACAAGTCTGTCATTGACTTTTTCTTCATTTTGCACTTTTCATCCCTTTTGCACCTGTAAATGTCAATTGTACAAAAAACGGCCCTGCAAGTACGGCAAAATCGACCGGACCTAGTCCTTTATGGGAGCGTCTCCTCTGTCACTCTCCGAGTTATATCAGTCATCACTCTTCGAATTATAACTTCTCCGCACTATCTAACCTCTCATCTCTGTAAATCATCGTCTCTGCATTTGTACAACTCATTTTATCGTCACTTCCAATATTATTTATATTATTTATTACAAGCGCTTCATCCTCCTACTTTACCTCCTCTGAATGGCCACAGCGTTCATTTCTAATCTCACGTGCACGTACATATCACAACCAACTACAATATGGCGTATGAACATGCATGTGCCTGATCAAGCGACAGAAAAAAGCCGTTTATTATTGATTACAACACTTTTTACATTTGAACACAATATTAAAATACACCTCTAATAACATATATTATATGCATTTAACATTACAATATATTAATGGGGCTTACAACCATCGGAACTAAACACGCAGCTCAATTCCCTAATTCAAGAAACATATTCAAGAATTTAAATATTACAAGTAAATTACAAACCTGAACTGCCACGTAGTTCGGATCTACAACTGCCTACTTTTTAAGTGCATCACCCGATACGAAAAAAACACTACTCTGAAAAACCGGTCCTAGCAACCGGAAAAAACCTTCAATGGAAAACGTATTCTCCTGAACCGTATGCGACATGCACGTATAGGCCGGAGGTTAAGCCAATTCTACTTAATTATAGCCGTTTATTAAGCTTGGCGAGTCTGTCATCTGACTAGAGCGAAGGTGCTTAATCTAACAAACTTCACGCTTATATACAGCACATTACGTCATTGACACTCTATCATTACAACGTGCACAAACAACGAACCAAAATGAAAGCGCTTCTCAATTCCATGCGTTCCATTCAGAAGCACCAATGCGCTACAGTGCGCTACGTGCAAAGGTGATGGCATCGACTCGATCGCTCTGCCGAACATCCTCTTCTAGCAGAAGAGCTTCTCGTTCTCTATGTATAGATCAACTGATCAAGGACCGACATCTTTAGCTTCTCGAGCTTGCCCTCTCTCTTTGGGTGTACCCAGTCATAGTTGTCGTACTTTTTCAAGTTTTCTTTCTCTCTCAGCCTCCTTGGCTCCTTAATTTTTTTTTTCTCGAACACATGCAGGCGTATACCCAGGATTGGCTGAGGGGGGGGGGGGGGGGGGGGATGCGCAGTCATAGGTATCATATGGAAAAAGCATAGTATTTGAAGTTTTCTTTTAAGGAATTAAAATAAGTAATGAGTTTTGATGGCGATGGTGATGAATAAAAAAGTTACCTAACCCTCGACCATTAAAGTGACTGATCAGGGTCACTGGAGGAAATTGGTCCATATTGTAATATTGTATTAGATCCTACTCCATACGACATGACGGAAAAACCCTGAACATGCGAACTTTAAAGAAATGGAGAAGGAAGATACAATTTCTCACAATGTCCATCAGTTTCTTGTATTCCGGATTGATTTCCCCTTTTAAAAACACAAATAACGCGAGGCTGAAATTCACATACCCAGATTTTGGCTATTTAAGATATTTTTTCCTTGTTCATCCTTGCGCAACGTATGAGCTCAGGAACGAAAAGCTCAAATTTCAATGTCACTTTACTTAAAGTCGCATCGATTTAAAAAAAAGTCGCATTTGATATTTTGTTTGATATTACTCACTAAGTACTTAGGGGAATTTTCCGCCTTATTCGATGTGAAATGAGCCTATTGGAAACGTCAAGTCATGTTTTTCCGTCATGTCACTCCATACCCCTTCTACAGAACTTATCTGACGATGAGTTTTAGAATATGATGCTAAGTAATCTACATGTTAAATGAACAACGGCCAGTGAATGGTTGACTGGTAAAGTGACACACATAAATGTTCAGATTAATAGGTCCAGGCTGAGGTTTATGTGATGGAGTAAAGAGATATTCAACGCAAAATATTCGTTGAAAAGAAATAGTAATAAAAAAATAGGACCCTGTCATAAGAGATGTAAAAAATAATGACACGTCCCTAACACACTATTAACGAATCATTAACTCCCGGCAAAAGCAGGCGGTGAACTGTCTAAAATGATTATGTTAATAACATTTCCCGCGTGACAAGTACTAGCGTATCCCCGACACCCTGTGATAATTTCCGCGTGACAAAACCATTTATAATTGTCTCATATCAAGACTCACAATAGACTTCCTGTGCCAAGTTAAACACACCTTTATCTTCTGTACACTGAACGCGCTATATTCTTTGATTTGCAAGGATTGCTAAGTCTGCTAAGCCTGAGTTTGCGCAGCAAGACACCTGGTAAATAGTGGCGATAGAATGCTATGGGGCCCCTTGGGAAGGTGTGCTGTGATTGGCTCATTAGCGGTATAATAGGAGTTAGATATAATATAGTTTTTCAACTTCTTAGTCCTCACTCTTCTGGGATTTCCTTCAGGTAATAATATACGTGACTTTGATCCGCGACTAAATGTAATTTTTTTGAGCTGCTTTGTCCGGTCGATATTGTGAATGTCTATTGTCCATTAGGTGTTGGCTCTTTTCCGACGCTACTAAACAGATTCGGACTCGCGTTTTCTCTCAAAAGACCCAAATGCAAATCGCAGCTGAATGATCTGTCCGACTCCTGGTCCAAATCGGTTCAAATTGGCTGTATGATCCGGCATTTTTGGGGTAAAAACTTTCGATTTTTTTTGCATTTCGACGTGAGATAATTTGTAATTTCGTTTGCTTGGGTTGGCTGGTATTTTTATGTTTAAAATAATGACCCGATTGTACTTTGTGTGTGGATTACCTTTCAATCATAGATTGTTCATAACTCCGTGGTACTTAAGCTTTTATCTACTTCGAGAAATCACTCTACTAATCTTTAAAGTGTACACTATAATAACACTTTCGACAGTTTTATCTCTTGTTACTTGTAAAGTATCTTCTCTGCCCACAGGTAAACCAAGTTGTTTCCAGTATGCGACTGTTTGTTTCTTTTACGATTTGCCTCTGTCTTACTGTTGCTCAAACATACGCCGAGACAACCCATCCCGTATTGGACGGGGCAGACTGGGACCAAGGATTCAAGATGAAGTTTGCTTTGCAGATATTACAGCCCGTGCAAGGAGGATGGAATATCAACCTGACCTTCTCCAAAGCTGTAAACAGCTTGCAAATTTGGCGAGCGAGTATCATTTCTGTGTCAGCCGATAAGAAGGTATATCATCTGAAGAACATGCCTTGGAACGCGAATCTACAAAAATGCCAAGCTCTAGACATGTCGTTTCTTGGCGAGAAAATGACTATCGAAGAGGCTCCTCCGAGTGCTGTATTAGTGTTCGCAAGAAATGGCGGCAACCGGGACCTCGACTCTTCAGCTTGCTCTGTGACGACGCAAGCGCCATCCACGAGCACAACCAAGCCAATCACGAATCAGCCCGAATCGACTGCAAAGGTGGCCGTCCCGACTACTTCACCAGCTCCACCTCCTCCGAGTACAGTAACGAGCACGACATCAAAGCCACCGACAGGCTTAAGGAGCAAGTACGATTACGACTTAGTCTTGCACAAGTCTATTCTGTTCTACGAAGCTCAGCGCTCCGGAAAGTTGCCATCGACAAACCGTATTTCGTGGAGGGGTGACTCGGCTTTGGGAGATCATGGTAAGAAATGGGTAAAAGGGGTTTGCAATACTCATTTTAACTAATAAAGGTACAAATTATGCCACGCCTCTCATGATCCTCGGCGCCAGCCCCCTCTCCCTACCTAACCGCATTTACTACTACTTTAACCATATCCATGATGAAAAAGTGAAGATTATTGTCATGACTACATCGAAGTCATATCAATGTCGTCAGAAGGTCACCCATGACCAACATACCAATAGTGGAAGATAGAAGCTATAAATCTAGAAAATATAAATTTTTAAAAGGGTTCTCATCCAAATCATCTATTACCGCTAACTAGTTTATAAGGTAGATCTATACCACCAGCTTGGTGATGTTTACAACCCCCGACAGCATCCCTATGATTATTGCTTTTACACAGGTGACAACGGCGAAGATCTGACAGGTGGTTGGTACGACGCTGGTGATTACGTCAAGTTTGGGTTCCCTATGGCATCCAGTGCGACTGTCCTTGCCTGGGGCCTAGTAGAGTACCGAGATGCTTACCAGGCCGCGGGAGAACTCGACAACGCACTGAACTCCATCAAATGGGCTACGGACTACTTTATCAAGGCACACACTAAGAAGTTTGAGTTCTATGGACAAGTAAGTACAGTCGTAAGACACAAGCCCTGATTATTTTTTTAATCGAGCTAGTCTTCCTCCGGTGGGAAGACATTATGGCCAGAAAATAGTGCAATTGTACATAGTCTTACTGTGTAATCACCAAGAAACGCACGCAGCGTCATAGGCTAACTGTTAATACCTTGAAGAAAATGCCCTGAAGAAGTCTTATACAAGACGAAAATTTGGCAAAGTCGAACAACCAGTTTTTGGTGTATTGCCTTGCCTATTAGATATTTTCATGTATGCAGCGCAGAATTTACTGAGGTGGGTGCGCGGACAAAAGGCCTAAGATTTGGCATCTTGATAGGAAAATACCGCTATTTTGAGGTCGTAGGGGTGTATGCACCCCGCCCAAACCTAGCTACACGCCTGGTATACTTAAACTATGGTAACTATGTCAATAGGTCGGTGATGGTCATGTTGACCACGCCTACTGGGGTCGCCCTGAGGACATGACGATGCAGCGCCCTGCCTTCAAGATCACGACCTCCTGTCCTGGTTCCGACCTTGCAGGGGAAACCGCAGCCGCCCTTGCCGCCGCCTCCATCGCCTTTAAACCGACGAGCCCCAGCTACGCCGCAGAGATGCTACAACATGCCGAAGAACTCTACGAGTTCGCTGATACCTACAGGGGCAAGTATAGCGACGCGATTCCCAATGCGGGCTCGTTCTACAAATCCTGGAGCGGGTATAAAGATGAGTTGGTGTGGGGCGCGGCCTGGCTTTACCGGGCTACTAAGAAGGCTTCGTATCTGACGAAAGCAAAGAAGTACTTCAACGACTTCGGTATAGGTGGAACCGCATGGGCGTTCTCGTGGGACGACAAAAAGGCCGGGGCTCAAGTACTCCTTGCTCAGATCACCGGAGAGAGCAGTTTCGTCAACGCAGCACAGGCATCCTTAAATGCATGGATGCCGGGCGGGAGTGTGACCTACACTCCTAAAGGTCTGGCCTGGCGTGCGGAATGGGGCGCCAATCGGTACGCAGCGAACACGGCTTTCCTCGCTCTTGTAGCTGCAGATGCTGGGATTAACCCGGCCACGTACCGCGAGTTCGCCAAGAAGCAAATCCACTACATGCTTGGCAATAGCGGTCATAGCTATGTGGTAGGCTTTGGAGTGAACCCTCCAAAGCGCCCGCACCATGGTTCAAGTAGCTGCCCCTCGCCACCGGCTACATGTGGGTGGAGCCTGTATAACGCTGATGTCGATAATGCGCATGTCCTGCACGGAGCTCTTGTTGGTGGACCGGACAAATCGGACAACTACAAGGACGATCGCAAGGACTACATCAAGAACGAGGTGACGACTGACTACAACGCTGGCTTTCAGTCTGCTGTTGCAGGACTTAAGTCTCTGTAAATGTAATGTGTCCACCAGATTTCAAGGTACCAGAGGCCACTTCAGCTTAAGGAGGATTTTGTCACAATGGAATGTTACGCAATAAAAAAGCTTTCATCTGTCTACCTTATTCATTTCTGCATGAGCTTGAAAAGGTTTTTTATCGCACTTCGTCTACAAATGCTCAAGGCTGGGGTGGGTTTGGAGACAAAGTTATGGAAATTACTAGGGTGTGGATAGGTTAATTACTAGGATTTGGATAGGTTAATTACTAGGGTGTGGATAGGTTAATTACTAGGGTGTGGATAGGTTAATTACTAGGGTGTGGATAGGTTAATTACTAGGTGGGGGTTAGGGATGGGAGAGGATTATACAAATAGTATCTCGTTATATAAGAACTGGTATCTAAGCGACCATAGATCATGCTACTGATCAATAAGCATACTCAATAAACAAAAGGTACTACTACTGTCCTTTTTTAACCTAACACAACAAAGTAAATAGGCATGGGTTTATAGTGATTGCTTCTTTATTACTGATTTGTTTGGATCAAAGTTTGGATTTCCCTATGTACACATTGATATCACCCAATGAAGTCATAGCCAATAGAATCATTCTGATAGGGAGACGAGAGGTGATTATTTAGGCATTGCCAATCAACATAAATTACTCTCGAATGAATACGAACTGAATCCGAAATCGCCAGGACACTCTCGAATGAATACAAACTAACGCGATTGTATTTTTTTCTGCAATAAATTAGTAAATGTATATATATTAAACTCTTCGAATAACTTTTCATCCTTAAATTTTTTACAATTTCTCTAATTTTTTCATCGTGAGCGTTTTTACTCAAATTCTATCGATTGTTTTTCCGGTTGCGTTCGGATTATCTTTCTAGGACCAAAATACCAAAAGTGGAAGAATGTGAACAGAAACAACAATCTTTGACACGTACGTCTGATTAATTAAAGAAGTTTGCTAAAGCTGTAATCACACAGCTTCGATGGGTTACTTTCTTTCCTGATAAACTGAAGCAGCTAGGTTGAATAAAAACAACAACAATAAAAAGCTAAGCTCTCGCAATAACAAGAACAACAACAAAAATAAGTAAACACAATACCAAAATAACAAATATAAGTAAACACATTAACAACAACAACAAACATGAGTTAACTAGATATTAACAATAACAACTAACGTACGTAAATACAATAAAAACAACAAACATTATGTAAAGAACATTAACTACATTATATAAAGAACAATAACTACAAACAAACATTATATAAAGAACAATAACTACAAACAAACATTATATAAAGAACAATAACTACAAACATAAGTAAACACCATACTAGACATGAGAGTAGGCAAATGACACCCCTTCCCCTCCCCACTGTCAACCCCTGCAACTAAGTGCCTTAGGTGATGTGATATATAATAAATAATGGTGTGCTTATGTACAAAATGAATACCTAAAGGTGAAAGTTAAAATTAAAAGCGCGATAGCGATCTCAAGGAAGTCTTCGCAAACAGTTTGCTTGTTGCCCACTTTTGAATCCAATTTTCGCTCCAAATCAAATAAAATCCTATTCACAGTTTATTCTTGAAACCTGGATATTAAAATGATACAACAAGAAGGCTATGCAAAACGTTCCAGAAAACCACAGAAGAGAAAAGTATACTAATTATTGAAAACGAAGATTCGTACGCCAAAAAGCTTTGAGAGGCTTGAGAGCGAACGTTTTTTTTTTCTTCAAATTTTCATTTAGTAACTGAATCTGAAGTATTTGGACTATAAGAATATATTACAGTATGGTACACGTAGAGCTCTGTGGGGGTCTACTTGACACCGACCCATTCTGGACCGTCCTATTGTTCTGTGTGCTGCCTTTGGACGTCTCTTCCACGATCCTAGCTACCTTGACCACTGCCTGTGCTGCTGCATCGCTATCGCCATCCAGGACGGCTTGTCCTACTTCAGCTGCTGCTGCCGCGGCTTTGATCGCCTCCGGCGAGGTCTCCTTCTTGGAGATGTGTTGCGCAGTGGCTCCCGCTACTGCGGCGGCGACAGCGCTGGCCGCCATTTCCCGAATCTTTGCGTCTTGATCCTTCGTCGACTCCACGATGCTTTCTTTAGATTCACTCGCTACGGTAACTTCTACCCTTGGTACTTGCTGATTTTGATGGTGTTGCTGCTCTGATTTTACAACGTCTTCGTCAGGTTTGGCGCTCAAAAAAGTAGAGTCGTGAATTGATTCTACTCTCTTGTCGTGGGAAACTTGAGCTGTGACCTCCGGGCTTCTTGGAGGTTCTGGCGGGTGAATGTCACCTGTTCCGTAGAGCGTTGCGTTACAGTGAGTTATGAGCTGTAAAAGTTGAGCTTGGTCGAACTGGTGTGACAGCGCCTTCCCTGACCCGCCGTCAAAGTCCAAGCACGTTGCGTGGCCCGATAGCTGCTTGCCAAAATCTGTATCGTTACACACTTCGGTCCAATTGGATTTGTCGAATAGTAACGCTATCACAGGTTTGTTATTTTCCAAAGCTGTGTTGATGTCCTGCTGAGCGCGTGACCACTCCAAATAACTAAGGAATAAGGAACGAAAGGTTACTGACCATGAATAGTTGTCATCACACGGGACTGGCTCGTAAAAAAAAAAAATAAGCAAAGGCGCATCTAAACAGATACAAGAAATATAAGAACATCTTCTTCCGGAATCCACCCTGGGCATGTTCCTAGCTAAAAAATGGTTTCGACGCTGTATTCTCGAGTCTCTAGATGTCAGTGATGATCTAGTAATGTTTTTTTGAATCGAGATTGATTTGGATGTTCTTTTTATTATTTGTTGGACAAATTACCGCAACCAACCTGTGTAAACAATGAAAAATTAATAAAAATTGTTATCGAGGCTGGGAGTTTTTGTGTGTATGTGTGTATAAGTAAAACCTAACAAAAGAAATTTTGTTGAACGCTATAGAAAAGGCCCCAGTATGAAAAAGGGGGAAGAGATTACGAGAAAAACGTTGGCCATGAACACGCTTTGTCGTATACGTCTGGGAAGATCTACTTTATCGATTACAAAATAATAACAAGAAAAAGATTAATAAAAACGAAAGATTAATAAAGACCAATTTAGGCCAATTCCTAAAAAGAATGTTATGGTTAAAGGTAAGATATATCGAACCTCCTTTTTAGAAAACAAGAGTTAGGCCTTAGAAAACAAAGAAAAAAAGCTAAAATGGTTGGCAATAGTATTAAACCGCTAAACACAAGCTACAAGAAAACACCAAAGAAACAGCAAAGAATGGTCACAGTCTCCAGTATGCATCTGGTCACCTGTCTGTTGACTTTACGCAGTTCTTATTTTGGTTTTTAAGTTTAATTAAAAGTACAATAGAATAACTTGTAACGGTTATAGCTTTCTCCTTTTGGAACATAACACTCATAGTACAAGTTATTCTCGTCCACAGACGTCTTGTGACAGCCCTTTGTTGTCAAACATTATCTGCGATAAGCTGTCCCTAGCGGC
Source organism: Nematostella vectensis (assembly GCF_932526225.1). Taxonomy (NCBI): domain Eukaryota; kingdom Metazoa; phylum Cnidaria; class Anthozoa; order Actiniaria; family Edwardsiidae; genus Nematostella; species Nematostella vectensis. Next base: position 7,925,113 of record NC_064034.1, read on the forward strand.
AAATTAAAAGTTACGAATTAAAAAAAAAAAGAAATAAAAGTTACTCTGCCAATAAAAGCCAGGGACGAGGCAATATACAAGTAACAAACATTTCTCTAGTTGTCAAAATGAAAGAAATTAGCGAGTAAAATCTAAATACTAAGTGTCGGTCTCATGGATGAGTAGGGGATGTGAAAAGCAAGCAAAGTAATTATGAGTATTTTAAAGTTGAACAGGCATCAACTTCTGTTTCTAGAGATAAATTACGAATATTTCAGGGCCCTATGCCCTAGACGAATTGACGTGGAACATATCGGGTATACAAGATATCAAAATCATCCGATTGAGCCAATTCTCTAGATTTCCGTTTGTTTGGCATCCCCTGGTGTTCTCTTTTATGATAATTAAAGATCATCGAAGCAAAAGACGGATATTAGCTACTGTATCAAGCGTGTTCGACAGAAAAAAATAAACTGTACTTCATCGGTTGTGACAGACAGAAGGACTATGCCCGTCCTTATATTGCCCAACTTGAGATATCGGGGAAATTTTTTGATATCTCTACCATCGTCCTCACATCCACTCACATGCCCAATAATCAGCGCTTGTGCCAGACAAAACAACAGTCGATGGAGGTAATTAACGCCTAAATCCAAAGATTATATATCTGTTAATCGTAGTGTTCCTTGAGATGAGAGGAAAACCTAGCAAACATATCTCAATAACGTTACACAACGAAATCGATTTTGGTAACAACGTAAAATTCAACTTGGGAACGAAAGAGGAAGACGCGATTTCCTACACGACATTTTTCTGAACTGTGTATCCTAACCCAACTGATGAATTGGCATTTAGTTTCTTTTTCAAAAAGCGGAAAACGATTTTGCCATTTTGGCGTAAAACAATCAATGGAAACATGCGAGTGTGAGTGCTCTCTGTTGTAATGATCAATAGAAGCAATATCGTACAATGCCTGCTATTACGCTCCGGTACAAAATGAGGACGAAACTATATATTTCTTATTATTGCGCTGGAAAAGGCAGTAATGAAACTTGTAAGCGCACAGGGAAAAGATCATTTAATAGACACCAATCCAAATGAAAAAATTGATTCGTTTGTTATAAATAATACGAGACTTGTCGAGTAATAATCGAACCGAGGATAAATTTGAGCGCTCTTATGATATTGACACTATGGATTCTAAATGATACACACGAAAACTCATGCATGAAGCAACATGCAACGGCAGCTGCCAAGCAAACGTGAATCTTCCCTCGAATCCTTTTCTGATACCCGAACTTCTTAAAACGACAATTACGATTTCGTATTGATCTTCCATATGAGCAAGATTCGAGAGACACACTAAAGACTGTAATATTATAATATGATCCACAATTTTCGATTTTGAAAAGCTGTATGAAGCGAATTTCGACTCAGTTGACTGCGCTTACCCTGTAAGGTTAAGGTCTCACCAAGGACCAATGAAGGTTTTCCGTGAAGAACGACAGAATATCCCCAATGGCTCTCGCAAATGACTCGTCCTAGTTATATATTCAGATCTGGATTGTTTATCGCCAAGGAAACGGAATCAACACTAGAAAACTCGAAAAGCGAGACAGCTGAGATGTGACGTCACAAACTAAAGAAGCGCGCGCGACTGGAATTTGAGCTCAATATCAATGAGAACGTCAAATTTACTCCGACTTCCGGTCTAGTTATGTATAAATACATTTCACGCGAAAATTTTATGTTTGATTAATTTATTTCAATTTTTTTTCAGAAGGTCTTCCTATTCGGATTTCTATTTAAAATTTCCCAGATGCTGCACTTTTGCTTGATCATGAAATCCGTTCCAAAAGGGATGAATGAAAGCCTCTGGCGTCATAAAATGTTGTTTGGTTTCAGGGTTCAAATATGAAAACTACTCCACTAAAATGTATTTTTATTTGTATTTTTTTATTTCCGTTGAAAAATGAAGCAAATCCCCATTGCAATAGCGTTATCGATTAAAAATACCAAGTTTGAATTGTTTCCATATTTGTAAAATTTTCGCGTTTATTCGCGCCAGTAAAACAAAAGTATTTAAGTTATTTTATTTTAGTTTCCTGTTCCTGTTTTAGCGACTTATAATTTATTTTCAAAATCATAATAAAAAATGCATAAAAGATTTACAAAATCATAAACTAAAAGCAAAAAAAAAAACACACACACACAAATACTCTTTACCTCCATAGATTAGCCAGTTAGCAAAGCGGGAATATGCGAAACTGCAAGATGCAGGGTTTTAAAATACATTCTAATTTTTTTTTAGATTAAACTTTAAGGATTAGTAACATGGATGTAATATTCTATTGCAACAAAAAACAGGAAAGGATAAAATGAAACAGTTATAGCCGAATTCGTTGTTGCGCGACCGCCAAGAATTCAAGTACATTTCTCGCTTGGGAATATCACGTCAATCATACCGCCGTGACCAATAAGTTCCCTTACTGTGTGCAGTCAAATGGTTTATGACGCGACAGTGAAAACATGAAAGCCATCGATTGGTTGATTGACTACGCGCAATTCCCGACACAAGGATTTTGGATTCGCCGAGGTCGCGCAACAACGAATTCGGCTATAATGAGCTATTGGAACTACATTGCACATACTCGGAGACCCAGCGGTCTTTGAAGGTGCTCCCACTCGAGCATGACCGATTATCTTATCACATAAGAAACGTATTCTTGGCAATTAGTGTACGAGATTGATTTGCCGAGGAGACCGTAATAATAAATTTCAGACATGAATTTACAGCTCCTTACGCTGATAATAACAATCCTAACAGGATTTGAAAGCGAAAAAAGTAGAGAGTGCGAGCTTATTTCAAATGACTACAATGACTCGTGTAAGTCGTACACTTACTTAGGCGAAATGAAGGCCAGAATAATTGATGATCCCATGATGCTTTGCCGTCTCTTCTCAGTCAGATCTTGTCCCTGGCCGACTAGTGACCAGTCCCCGACGCAGTTAAAACCCGAGTGTTCTAGGCTCATGCGCAGAAGCTTGATCTCGTCCTGGTGGTCACTATGGTAACTGACGAACATCGTTGACTTCCCTGTTGAGAATGAGGGAAAATATATTATTCACTTGACATGATTCAGGACCCTGAATCAACTCCTCATTTACTCAAGGGAGTGATAATGGTCTCGTATTTGTGTCTATCAAATAGAAAACGATAGGTGGGACAAGTAACAATTTACAAATAAACGTATATGCGCAATGGCATTCTATTTTTTTCCATTTTTTCTAAATTTGACTCACGTGCGATAGTGGCGAGCCAGGAGCTTGTATCGGACGGTATTTGTGTGTGTACCTCTGCATTTAGACCTGAGGAAATACCACAATGACAAACATATTCGAAAATGGAAAAAAACTAAAAATAAAGAAACTACCTCCCGCTTCCAATACTAAATCTGATGAAAATACTTTAAGTTACTTCCAAAGAGAACAATAAATAATCTACTTCTACTCGAAACACTAAAAAAACTTACTTCCACTGTAAACACTAAACTCACTCTTACTGAAATTTACTCCCAATTAAAACACTGAAACTTACTCCCACTAGAAAACAAAAACATGCTGCTACTAAAGAAAAAGAAATTTACTCCCAAATAAGTAAAAAAAAAAATACCTTTGCTGAATAATACATAAAATAACTACATCTCCTTCAAAACGTCTACACCAACCCCCTCCTCCATTAATGAAGACTGGGATTTGTTTTTCTTTTCTCGATCCCAAGAAGTGGTGGAACTTGGGCACCCAAAAGAATGAGCCTCTGTAGGCTGTGGGAATGACGTTTAGCTGCAGGGGTCCAGGGGAGTGTGGTCACCGAGTAACATTAGCCTCGCAAGAACGTACCGGCGGGAGGCAAGAACCAGCGGTAGTTAGCAAGGTGACTTGGCTCTACGTTGTAATCCTTGATGAGCTCAAATAAGGACTTGTGCTTAGGTCTACTACAGCCTTCGATGGGAACCATGATCTAGGATGGAAACAGGGAGCAAAACAATTGGGTGAATAGTGAGACATAATACAGTGGGCGCCCGTGCCATCATGGAACACGCACAGAACACGCGCACACACACGGAACACGCACACAAAACCACAGGTAGCCCAAGCTCTTTTTTTGTCCCTAATGATATTTAAGGTAAACGAAATTAGTCTGGACTAATCTCAAAAAGGTTTTTGCCGTGGTCGAACACGTAGACTAAGGCAAAAAAGTGCCCTTAACATCAAAATCAGAGCAAAAAAATTGTACACACATATCTCCGGGTAGAGAAAAACTAGTTAGGGACCTTTTTTACCCTTACCAAATCTACGCAACCACACGTACACGGGATGCTTTTGCGCTCGCGCATTTTGACAGTTGCCAAATTCATTGTTGGCAAGCATATTATGCCAGATTCCTCTGCAATGGAAAATCGTATGGCGCTGAGGTTTGGGCTGGTTGGACTCCAACTATCTGAGGATGTCACCGTGATTTGATCGCGATTAAGCGGGAGGAAGTGTGTTTTTGAGCACGGAACGTGAGGTATGTCCAAATTAACTTTCCTACCTTTCACTTCGTTCTGGTAAAAAGTCAAATCGTTAATCTTGAGTCATGAAAAAAGGCGTTTTAATACGGCCAGAGAACACGCAAAAATGAAACATGAACACAACACTAAACTACACACGTCTTTTCTACAAGTTTTTTTTTTCTTTTTCACTATTTTTGTTGTTCGCTCTATGTTTACCGTAAATATCATTCGGGACAAATAAAGAGTTTGGGCTACCTGTGACAATACGTGCACACTTACGGAACGCGAACACAAAACGCACACACTCACGTAACACGCACACAACACACTAGTTTATTTTTTCCAAAAACGCGAAGAGACTAAGCACTCAAACAGAGACTGCATTGGATTATTGCAACGTTCGAGAAAAAGCTTGGCTTGAGGTGATTTAACATTATGTCAAATGACCCACGCAACACTTGCATACTCGCGGGACAAAGACTCGCGCAGCCAAAAATTGGCATATATATTTCATGCAAAGAAGATTGGGAACCCTGCTACGCCCAGCCGCGAAACGTGCCTGCATGTGGGACCCCTAGCAAGACACCCTTGCATGTACCCCTAGCTACACACCCAGGCGTGGGCCCCTAGCTACATACTTTGGGTGTGGGACCCTAGCTACATTCCTTGGTGTGGGTCCCTAGCTACATTCCTGGGTGTGGGTCCCTAGCCACACACCCGGGCGTGGGCCCCTAGCAAAGGGCCTGGGTACGACAATTACCTCTGGGCTCAGGCCTGAGTAGTTGGACAACAACGTGTCGGCCACATAGAAAAACTGCGCTAGGTTGTACCACGTCATGTTCAATGCCTGCTTTGAACCGTGGGTAATCTTGCATCGACCAATCACGTCCAAGAAGGCCGCTTCACGAGATATCTTGACCAGCACATCGCCAACCTTGAGTATGAGCCCGCGTTCCCAGTAGCCGTGCAGCTCGCTGTTCATCTTATAGTTACGGCAGGCGGCGATCACTAGAGTCGAGCACTCAGCAGAGACCTCATCAGGGAACTTGAACCGCCAGCCCACCTGTATGTGGCCTTCTGGGACGGCTTTGGGCCACACATTTGGAGACTGGGAATGGAGAAAAACGTTGAAGCTAGTTCCAGTGCCGCGCGGTTAAACCAGCCTTTCTGCTTAAAAAATTAATGGCTTACCAGCGAAATTTTTTTTGAAAGATAAAAAACAGCAAGAGCAAAAATAAGGCTATATTTATCTCTTATTATAATTTTTTGTAACAATGTTGTACACTGTTATTCCAGTCTGGCGCCAAAAAAAGACCGCCAAAGCAAAACATTGTGGGAAGAGCGATAGAGTCCCTTAATGGTAAGCAATTTTCTTTTTGAGTACCAGTCTTCATAGGACTAATATAAACAACAGATAAAAATGGCGCCAAGTTATCTTTGTATCTGCTTACGATCTTTGCGTTAATGCTAGTCTAATAAGTTTTTACATCGTTCGCGCTGAAACGGATCTCATAATCCTGCTTAACCTGAAGTGCTGTCGCGACTTAGAAGACATTCCATCGCAAAGAGCCTCTTGAGCCACTTTTAAGAGTATTAAAATTCATCAGAGAATTCATTGTAGAAAAAGAAAAGAAAGAGCCTTTTTTTTTAATTTCGCTGAGGATGGTTCTAAAGACTTTAAATCAAACTTCTCTTGGATAACTTTGCAAAAAATAAATCAAGACTTTTGAAATGATAACGGAAACCCGATTGCTCAGCTCTTCTAAACAGCGCTACTCCTCCTTGGCTAAATTTAAGCTGGTTAACAAACTCACCTCGGAGTCGGGAGGAAGTTTGTGCTGTAACGGTATGAAGTATCTCTTGAACACCGACAGGTTCTTGTAGTAAGCCAGGATTAGCTCGACTTCATAGCTGCCTTTGGGCGCGCCCTCGACAAGTACGCCAATATTACGGCATAGCGTGATGATCTTACAAATCTCGTCTTCGCTCAAGTGCACGGCCTGTACGGATCACAGATTAAATCAATGGTGGTATACGCACACGACTCAAATAGTTGTTTCGCGATAAATTTTTTAAGTAAAATAAAACGGACACAGTAGCGCATTAATGAAAGAGAAATTAATAACAACGTAAAATATCTTACTTTACCATAATAATGATTTTTTTAATACCAGAGGGTCGCTCGCTCTATCTATTTTCAATAAAATAAACATACGGCCTAAAGCTTTAAGCACCTTTTCCACAAGATTCCATCCCATTGGTGTGGTGACATGCCCCATTACCTGAAAACATAGTGGTATCACAGCTTCCCTGATTAGTCCCTTGGAGACAATATCATCCACAGCAGACCTGAGCGTCCAGTCATTGGGCTTGGTATTAGTAGGCCAGTATCGGTCCACGAACCCGGCCTTGATGAACCGAGGCACGAACTCGCGGGGGTCTGTTTCGTTGTGCATACACGCGAGGCAGTTGAACAACACGCCAGGGTTGACGCAGACGGTGCGAGTGGGTCCGTGGTCTTGTGTACTGGCGGGGATCTTCAACACGACGATGCATCCCTGCAAGGTATTAGATAGTAACGCTAGTCGCACCTCTCTCATTGTTTGCATCAATATAGGAAGAGATATACATTGTGGAGAAATCTCACCTATTAGCAAAGTTGTCTATTTCGCAAACCAAAGTCGATCGAAAATTTCGCTAGACGTGACAAAATGGCGTCTGGCAGAGACTATTTAGTGTAGCGGCGATAGGGCCAACTGGGTTCGAGCCGATATTTTAGCAATATGTATTTTCCGTGGTTCTACCACCTCTCTAAGAACAACTCTAACTCTTTTTGGCATTAAACCACACCCTTTGGCGCGACATGAATATGCGTTAGCTTAGCCTTTTTCCGAAGTTTTTTTTGAAGTTCTAGGACACAAGCAAAACTAAATCTTATTATTAAAAGGGTGAGCATCAAATATGTCAATAAGGGAAAATAATAATAAATGGAGATACAGTACCTAGAATAAACGACTTGTTTTCCTTTTTGTAAATCTAATATTTCAACACACTTCTTGCAGGGGGAAGAGTTTTGATATCTTTGTAGGCTACGGTTTATTCAACGGCGTAAGATGGGAGACGGAAGATTGCATAAAATCCTTAATGGCCCAAACAAATTGACCGCTCCCCTTTCCATTTTGCCACGCCTTACCCTGCACTCGAGTAACTCCGTAGCGGCATCCACGTCCGCCTTGTCCGTCAGTCCAGCCTCTGACGCGATGCTGAGGTAGTTGTCCCAGGGGATGACCACCACCTTGTCTTCCCTGAGCTTGAGTATCTCGGCGTGCAGGTAGGTGATGTGGATATCGACCTTGTGGAGGAGATGCGGGAAGAGAGAGGCGTCAAGCAGCATGCGGAAAATCTCATTCTGGATCTCGGTTATACCCTGTGGACGAGAACGTTTAGTATTTTAAGAGGGCAAATAAACTATCACGAATCTCATTCTGGATCTCATTATACCCTGTGGACGAGAACGTTTAGTATTTTAAGAGGGCAAATAAACTATCACGAATCTCATTCTGGATCTCGGTTATACCCTGTGGACGAGAACGTTTAGTATTTTAAGAGGGCAAATAAACTATCACGAATCTCATTCTGGATCTCGGTTATACCCTGTGGACGAGAACGTTTAGTATTTTAAGAGGGCAAATAAACTATCACGAATCTCATTCTGGATCTCATTATACCCTGTGGACGAGAACGTTTAGTATTTTAAGAGGGCAAATAAACTATCACGAATCTCATTCTGGATCTCGGTTATACCCTGTGGATGAGAACGTTTAGTATATTAAGAGGGCAAATAAACTATCACGAGATATTGTGCAATACGTTTATACAACTATTTCAACTGAGTTGGATGATGAAAGCCTAACATCACTGGTTAGGGAAAACAAGTCTTGTATCTCTCAATAACATTTATTGATAGTGATGCTGAATTAAGTTTTATTAGCGAGGACCATGTAATAAATGAACGCATTTTGAATGAAAAATTAATATTGGTCAATCTTTGTTCCATTTTCTAATTTTATAGTCAAACTTAATTGAAATACTGTATACAATTGACATGAGCCGACATGATAATAGCTAATAATAGCTATAATAGCTTCGGACTAAACCACACAGTGCATTCAAATTTGAGTTTGAGCTAGTGTGTAACCATTTTCAATCAAGATGGTGCTAAGGGCCAGAAGATACGAATTTGTTGAGCTAATGGCGGTAGAATTTGTGGAGCTTTGGTCATCAACTTCTACGAGTAAAATTAGTTGCACTACTATAACATTTAACATTTTCGCGCTAAAATCACTCTTTTTCATATATTTTTTCGAATTTCCTTAGTATAATGATTTATGATTTATAAGGCTTCTACCACTATTACACATATGAAATAGCGGTAAGGTTTACACAACAGAGCACGGCTCCAACTCAAGTGTAACCTCGGTTAGTAAGCACTGTCACTGGGGGTGGTCACTGCCAGAGGGTTTATTGCGTCCCCAGTGGTTCTTTTACGTCCCTTCGGTTCAGGTTTAGTGTAGCACAGCTTGAAGAGACGGGACCTCCGGTTTAGTGTCCTTATCCGAGAAGACTGGAAACACGGGAGAATAACTTCAACTCACTTGTGACAAATTCGATTCAAGGCAGGAACCCGGAAAAATCCCCAGTTTGAGCCAGGATTCGAACCTGGGCCACAGCGGTGAGAGGCCGACGCGCTAACACACTAGGCCACCCGTGCTTCCACAAGTATAAGAGTATGCATTTTTAATATGAGCAGCACATACCAATCCTTTGATGGAGCTTACAAACAGCACTCGTTCAGGAAGCTTTGGACGACAGTTAATGATAGATTCCAGTTTAGTTATTCTCGCCTGTACACATGCATCCTCCTTCTTCTCCCTAAAAACACAAACCAACATTTAGTGCATACAAAACAATACACTAAAAATGGTAAGAAGAAAGGAAGTTTTCTGATAAAAATCTGACCACCCCCGAAAGAACAAAAAGGGTTCTTTATGCCTTTGCAGTATCTCCACGGGACGTTTACTGTCGGATTTGGCTTCAAATAAAGTCTGACTTATTGAATAATGACATACCAGAGTGATCTAGCTTATGCTTTATAGTTTTGTCTACGAATAGCATGTCTATTGAGAACTGAAAGTGGACTTTCGGCTGTTGTGGGGGGTGCGTTCATACCCCCTGCACCCCCTGGGTACCGGCCTGAGTACCTGAGTAAGTCATAGTGCATAGTATATATAACTTGCCTTAGCAAGTCTTGTTATACTTACCTTAGCAAGTTCAGTTCTGTCTGGATTTCCTGGCAATGCTCCTCTTCTGCTTCCTGGACAGCCTTCAATACCTTGTTACCAATTGGGGTATAGTCTTCCTGGTGGTCATCAGCATTAGTGCCAACAAGAATGACGGGTGAGCCAGGAGCCTGGTAAACAAAACAAAAATGCTATGATCATAGAATACTTTTAAAATATCAGCCATTTATTGTTTACATACATTTGAAATTATAACTGTGTAATCGCAAGCAATCTTCAACTCTATTAATGCTATTTGAATGAAAGTATCTCCAGATACTTGACTGAATTAGTGGAAGGTAATGGATGGTTAAGTGCGACTTTATACTGTGGCTTGGTATTTATGGCATGATGGGCCTTTTACAGTAATTCAACAACAAGAATTTAGGAATAACAGACATCACAGTGAGAAAGGTTGGGGTATAAACATTCATTTAGCAAGTTAAAATACCTTGGTTTGTACCAAGAAGAACCAGTTTGGCATAAGCTTGATCTCCATGGGGTTGTTAACATTGAAGGTCATGACATACAGAGTTTGATCTGTAAGGAACAGAGGCTGCAGACCAAACAGGCACTGACGAAGGAAATAAAAAATAAAATTCTGATACAATGAATTGTAAACAATTAAGTGGATAGGATTTAACTACAGTGGAACTTTGAAATCATGATACAGCAAGGCACATTGTTATATTAATGTCTATATCTTTTCCAAAAGCCAAGTGTTTTTTATGATCTACCGTATAGTACTTTACAACAACATCAAAGTATGAACTCCATTGTGGTTAGGTTGGTAAAATACAGAATACAGAGTTCAGTGTTACAGTATAACAACCTTCAAATTGACTGAGTTTTAGGGTATTATTGTCAGTGCAGAGAATGGGTTCCATAATTCTTATTTCCATTACTATTAATCACTAGAGGAACCTGTCTTCGATCACAATACAATTAGGAACTTGAGACAAACCTGTCTGCCGCCACTGTCCCATAGCTCAACTGTCAAATTATCCCACTTGTCATCAACAGGAACACTTAAGGTGCTCTTGTCAACCCGACATTCATCTAAAATAAAGCACATCTTGAGTCAAATAGTGACATGAAAGCATAAACCAAAGAAAGCCTGACTAAGCTTATAGGTGAAAATGCAAAGTGATTTTTTTTGGAAAACGAAGAACCCTGCTAACTTTAACTCAGATAATGTAACTTAAATTCCATGTTAACTCAAGCCGAGTTTAGTTTTCCTTGGATTTAATACTTATACCCAGTCATTGTTTGATTCTGATTCTTTTCCAATGTTAGCTGATCTAGAGTGAGTGCATATGCATATACACAGGAAACACAGGCACCCTTCCCTGGCCACAAAAAGTAGGTAATTTCTTAATGAAGGATTATCAAATGCTATCCTTTTTTTATTCAGAGAATCCTTGGTGTGCAGACAATTACTCAGCTCATCCTACAACACTCATGTCTTAATGCCACTTACCATTTGATTTATGGAATGGTTTCCACAAGGTGACATGAACACCTTCTGTTGCGACATCTGCGACAGACATAGATGAGCTTTGTACGCACATTGATAAGCTACTTTTTCCACTGCCCTCACTGCCAACAAAAGCAACTCTACACATGTGGTGAAGGTCGCACTCTTCAAGGAACTCCCTGGCAGGTTTAACACCTTTCATAGCAATATTAAGAGGAGGACATTTAAGACCTGTACAACCATCCACTTGAAGACTGGATAGGGATTCAATTTTTATAAAGTCAAATGGGATGTGCTTTACTGAGCAGTGCCGAATGTCCACATGGCCAAGACTCAAACATTCATTTGCCAAAGCCTCAAGTGATGTCTCTGTAATCTTGAGGCACCAGCCAAGCTTCAAATTTGTTATTTTTTTACAGTGAGTTGCAATTGATTTTACAGCATTGTCTGTCAATTCATTACAGCCACAAAAGTCTATGTGATTTAATAAATGACATTTTAAGCATAATTCTTCAACTCCTTTGTCAGTTATATTACAATAGCTAAAATTTATGCTGGTCAATCCAGGACAAATCCCAGCAATTTCTCTGCATTCTGTGTCGGTAATTATCGGCACCTCACTACAATCCAGTGAAGCCAGTGTTGGTGATACTTTCCATAAAAACCCAAGTAGTCCATTTGCAGTTACACCAGTAAAACCTGAGAAACCAAAATGCTCTAGAGTGGGACAAGTATTTTCTGATAATCCAGATAAAAAATTGTCTGTCAAACCCCATTCTACTTCTTCGTCACCTTCTTGTTCTTCACTTTCATCTGTTTCACTCAAAACCACTGAGAACAGTTTCAATTCTTGGCAACTTTTTGCAAAATTAATAGTTCCTCTTTCTGTGAGCTTTTTGAATTTGCCATTTAGTGTCACATCAGTTAGCTTTGGGCAACAGGCTGCCAGTTTTTCAAGAGTGTCGTCATCAATAATGTTGCAGTTTTTTATGGTAACAGAATTCAATCCAGAGTTGATGGCCTCAATAAGTGCTTGAATGTCAGTAGTTGTTAGCTTTCTACAGTTTGACAGGGTAAGCTTGTCCGCACTGCCATGCTGCTGTAATAATTTCTGCAACAAAAAAAATGAAAATAATAATTTGAAAGACAAAAATATTAGGAGAATAAATAATAGAAAACAAATATATTGCATGCATGAAATTTCAAAACAGTTTGAATTAGAGAAAAACTCAAGGTATCCTCATTCTAATAACTGTATTGGGGTTCAAACTGCAATTAGGAAAAACTATCCCAAACATATTCTATATAAGCAGAGCCAAAAAACACAATAGCATTTAATAATTCCTTTCAAATTTCCTGTAAATATACACTTTTGGTGTAAGTTTTTATGCTGTATCCTAAAAGCTGCTTGCAATAATAGAAAACACAGCTGCTTAATTAGTAAAACAAGAAAACAGCTTGCAATCCCTTCTAGATTCTTCTTTAGACCTTAGACTGTTTTGTGTTACTGAAACCATATGTTAATTGCAACATTTGATTAAAACTGTCAAGTGTTTGTTGACATTGGTGGATGCAATTCACAGCCTTCATGGTAACCAATTACATTCCTTAAACAGGTGAAAACCTGTAACTAGGCAAACTAAAGCCTTATGTGTAAACAAACATTTTGAGAGATTGGAAAATTTGAACCTGGTATGAAGCTAAGCAGGTGTAAATGTCTTAGTTAAAAAAAATATTGAGATATTGATTGGATTGTAAAAGATATTTTTTTTCTATCAAGTTACTACAAGATGTTACTTTATTTTAAATATAACCAAAAAAGCATATGCATTAAAAGGTAATTATGGTTGGTGAGGACAGAATAAGGTTTTACAGGGCATATCAGCAAACTTATTACAGGGAGTAAAATACTTGATATATGATTTTTTTGGCAATGATTGTAACATTGTTATCATGTTAACGTTAATACAAATGTAAACATTACACTACACTATACAGTCAATCAGACAATTAGAGTATGCTAAATAAAAGTAAACAAAGGTTTGTACCACTGTTACTTTTTGCAAAGAATTCACAAAGAAAAAATAATGTTCATAATATCAATGCTCTTTTTTATGAACAACATATTTTTCTGCCTTAAATGGTGTTAAAAAAACAAGCTGCTTCCAGAAAAATGGTCAGCCAAAGGTCTCAATGTCAAGATTCTTAGCCTGCCAAGTTGTATTGATTGCACATGAAAATCTTGCCTAGTGCACTCACATTAAGGGCGGAGAGAAATCAGAATTAAAAAAATATATAGTTATTGTATCTTCACTAAATAAAGACATTTTTAAAGTAATTTTTGGAAGTAGAAAATATGATGGAAACACCAATGATCTTTGTCTTTAACGCTTGGAAATAAATGCAAAATAACCCAGAACAAAATCAAGTGAGTGTGATTATCTGTCCTATAATTTAAGGGTTAGCAAGTAATGATTCAATACTAAGCAGCATACAAAATGTTACTGCTTTTAGTGGTATGTTCTAGTGAACCAATATGAATGCAAAAAAGAAATGCATTTCAAGTGTCATAAAGATGATTTTTTTAATGAAATGACACTATTGTCTCACAACAGCTGAAGCTCTTCCAAAGTATATAGAGCCTTATATTTTGTTTAATAAACTAAAACTAGCAGGTGTCTGAAATGACATGTCTATCTAGACAACTTAAAAAAATCACATCTTAAGCTTTCCAATCCAAGTACTTTTGCATTCCTGGTGAATATACTGAGGATTAAGAGCTTACTTTTCTAGAGAAAATGTGATTAGCATTGTATTGTTTAGCAATCACAAGACAATTAACCTTTTGGTTCATATACTGCATGCTTTCATTTACATTAGTTAATTAATAGCAAGCATAACAAGCATAAAATCTGATGTTCTGTAAAATGAAGCATATACTATTACTTCTCTTGTTAAAACATACAGATTTTTATAAGTGTGTTGTCAAGTAAAAATATGACTATTTGGTGCGAACTTATTGTTTATTTAAAGGGTTGTTTACTTTTGTTTATGCCCTTGGCATGCTGCTTATTGCAATTTTACTATTTCTATTTCAGAGAAATTATTCAATTTAAGAATAGGATTTCCTATAAATATCTATTTGAGAATACAACTTTGCTTTTAGGTAAAATGTTGAACTTAAAGTCAACAATCCAGGGTAGTATTCGAATGTAAACATATGAGATCCACTGGCGAGAAGGACGACTTTAAAATCCGAAATTTATTAGTTAGGGCAAGAAAAGACATAGGCAGCGATCCACTATATAAATTTTATCTTCAAAAGATTGAAAATGTTAATAAGATTAAAAAAACGAACTCCATGGTTACTGGTACTACACAATTCAAACAAATTCTATACAACAAAAGAATGGCACAATTAGGACAACCACAAAAAAGCGACATGGGTGAAATTTAACTTTTATTTTCGGTAAAAAGAATAAGTACTGGAAATGAAAACTGTAAGATTTATGGAACTGATACGATAGGGTCTGCATTCTAGAATTCAGCGAGCAATTCGAAGGAGATCTCGTAAGGTTAATCGCACTTGAACGACACTGACATGCCTAGCGGTAAAATAGCAACCAAAAGATTGTACATTATGGGGTGATGATAAAAACGCACAACTCTGCTGAAAATTGATAATCCAACGAGGGGAACTCGTGTCTTATACCAAAAAGAAATATTTTTTTAGTAAGCCGTCTTCTTCTGGGTTGATGATTGATGATATGTTCGTTCGTTTAGCAACTATCTGGGTTAGTGACAGCAACAAAACGACAAGAAGCAGAGAGCCGGAAAATTACAACCAACCGGCGCGTAATACGGGGCTATCGGTTCCCATTCCGTTAGGCTCGATTTATTAGTAACTGAAGACCTTGGGGCAAGACAAGGGCGAATAGATAGAGCGGTAGTTTCTAAACAGCGAGCCTAAGTTCGATTAATATCTAAGTACCCTCGTGTCGCGCGCAATGTTTTGCCTCGAGATTCGCACTTACCAAGGCATCCTCCTTTGCAATGTCTCCCTCCAAAACAACTTCTTCTACAGCCATTGAATAGCGTCAAGCTCTAGAGATCACAGAACAGATAAATTTGTTGCACCTGAAGAGGAATCCGAGTGTTTTCTGAGGCCATTTTGTAGCGGACAGTTTTCTCCTAGATCCTGTTTCCATAGAACTGTGAAGCCAATGATGTTTTTCAGCTGGCGATGTGAGCTTGCGCAGTAGTGCTCTTGGAAGAACACAGGACACCCAAGTAAACAAACTTCGCAAGGGGACCATAGTAAATATTGGCGAAGTAAGCCGACAAAACTTGTTTTCTTTTCAAATAATAGATGTATATTTATCATTCGTTATTATTTTAAATACAAAGAAACGGACAAAAAACTGTCCGGGACCATCAAAGAGAAATATTTCTCCGCTGGAGTTACTCTGGTTACTTGATTTTAAAATATCAAAGCCTACACTTACGCGAGAACAAACAAAACCGATCATATACAGAAACAGATTTATTCTACTTTTTGAGAATATGTAAACTTTTTCCACTCGTTACCATAACGACTATAGTAATATTTGTGTAAGAACGAACAGAACATTGTTGTGCCAATCGGCTTTAAAAAGCAGGTCTTAATTGGCAGTAAACGGGTCTAAATGGAAAAGTGATAACGGCCGATTTTCTGCCGAGAAAATATGAGAACACTTTTTTAACAAAAAAAAAAGCTTTTGATAAAGCTTTTGATTCTCACATGCTTCGAGTGCGCTATTCTGACAAATTTTAGCATTTCTAATTAAAGGGGGTTGGGGGATTTCTGATCGGAAAAAACAAAACTTTATTATTTTTTCCCTTGTTTTACATACATACAATAGATGTATTCCGAAAAAAAAAAAACAGGGAACTATGGGAAGGGGGTCTCTTCGATTTCTTACGTTGGTCTTGGGGGGGGGGGGGGGGGATGTGATCCTTTTTCTGCCATTGTGAGGACATTCCAAAATACAAAAACAAGTGGGCTCACTTCTGTTAGAAAGATTTTTGTGTGCAGACATGCGTCTGTAGAGGGGAAAGAGAATGATAGCGCTGGCAGCAAAAAGGTCTTCAGCAAAAGTGCCGGTATGCCCTTTTGCTTATATCAATTAACCTGCTTTTATCTTATTTGAAAACGACGGAGCCATTAATTTCCACGGTGTGTCTGAGAAGCATATTAGCAGGTCCTTCTAAAACGGCCTTTTGTCCGTTTACTTTAACGATTAAAGGGATTTAGGGTTGCGCAAGTTAAGAGGATGTCTCGATATCTGTCTGGGTCGCACAATAAGATAAACACAGATTAGCTAGAAGGGAAATCCCTATTTCTTTTTAAATGATTGCTAAAAGTAATAGAGATAAAAGTTACAGCCATTGGATCTGTGGCTCTTATATGACCTTTTACGGTATAATCGATCGCGCAGTGTCTGAAAGTGCAGTGGAAATAAATGTCACGCAAGGTTTAGTGGGTTACTTAAAATAGAGATAGGCTCAAAAAAGAAACCGAAATGCATTAGAGCACGTACGCTTTTGTCTCACTTAGGCACATTAAAAATGTTTCATTCTATCACGAGACGCCAGAAAAAGCCTTATCACGGAAGTTAAGTGTGTGTTGTGGTTCTTGGTAAGGAGAATGATTCGTAACAATTTTCCTAGGTCGTAGGATGGCAGTGTGGGGGGGGGGGGGGGGTACAAAAGCTCCTGGGTGGCAATGAGAGGGGGGTACCAATTCTCGTACGTGTCAGGGTGGCAATGAGAGGGGGGTACCAATTATCCTACGTGTCAGGGTGGCAATGAGAGGGATTACCAGTTCTCATACGTTTCAGGGTGGCAATGAGAGGGGGGTACCAATTATCCTACGTGTCAGGGTGGCAATGAGAGGGGGTACCAATTCTCGTACGTTTCAGGGTGGCAATGAGAATGGGTACCAATTCTCGTACGTTTCAGGGTGGCAATGAGAGGGGGTACCAATTCTCGTACGTTTCAGGGTGGCAATGAGAGGGGGGTACCAATTCTCGTACGTTTCAGGGTGGCAATGAGAGGGGGGTACCAATTCTCGTACGTGTCAGGGTGGCAATGAGAATGGGTACCAATTCTTCTGGGTGTCAGGGTGGCAATGAGAGGGGGGTACCAATTCTCCTGGGTGATAGCGCTGGCAGCAAAAAGGTCTTCAGCAAAAGTGCCGGTATGCCCTTTTGCTTATATCAATTAACCTGCTTTTATCTTATTTGAAAACGACGGAGCCATTAATTTCCACGGTGTGTCTGAGAAGCATATTAGCAGGTCCTTCTAAAACGGCCTTTTGTCCGTTTACTTTAACGATTAAAGGGATTTAGGGTTGCGCAAGTTAAGAGGATGTCTCGATATCTGTCTGGGTCGCACAATAAGATAAACACAGATTAGCTAGAAGGGAAATCCCTATTTCTTTTTAAATGATTGCTAAAAGTAATAGAGATAAAAGTTACAGCCATTGGATCTGTGGCTCTTATATGACCTTTTACGGTATAATCGATCGCGCAGTGTCTGAAAGTGCAGTGGAAATAAATGTCACGCAAGGTTTAGTGGGTTACTTAAAATAGAGATAGGCTCAAAAAAGAAACCGAAATGCATTAGAGCACGTACGCTTTTGTCTCACTTAGGCACATTAAAAATGTTTCATTCTATCACGAGACGCCAGAAAAAGCCTTATCACGGAAGTTAAGTGTGTGTTGTGGTTCTTGGTAAGGAGAATGATTCGTAACAATTTTCCTAGGTCGTAGGATGGCAGTGTGGGGGGGGGGGGGGGGGGTACAAAAGCTCCTGGGTGGCAATGAGAGGGGGGTACCAATTCTCGTACGTGTCAGGGTGGCAATGAGAGGGGGTACCAATTATCCTACGTGTCAGGGTGGCAATGAGAGGGATTACCAGTTCTCATACGTTTCAGGGTGGCAATGAGAGGGGGGTACCAATTATCCTACGTGTCAGGGTGGCAATGAGAGGGGGTACCAATTCTCGTACGTTTCAGGGTGGCAATGAGAATGGGTACCAATTCTCGTACGTTTCAGGGTGGCAATGAGAGGGGGTACCAATTCTCGTACGTTTCAGGGTGGCAATGAGAGGGGGTACCAATTCTCGTACGTTTCAGGGTGGCAATGAGAGGGGGGTACCAATTCTCGTACGTGTCAGGGTGGCAATGAGAATGGGTACCAATTCTTCTGGGTGTCAGGGTGGCAATGAGAGTGGGTACCAATTCTCCTGGGTGTCAGGGTGGCAATGAGAGGGGGGTACCAATTCTCGTACGTGTCAGGGTGGCAATGAGAGTGGGTACCAATTCTTCTGGGTGTCAGGGTGGCAATGAGAGGGGGTACCAATTCTCCTGGGTGTCAGGGTGGCAATGAGAGGGGGTACCAATTCTCCTGGGTGTCAGGGTGGCAATGAGAGGGGGTACCAATTCTCGTACGTGTCAGGATGGCAATGAGAGTGGGTACCAATTCTCCTGGGTGTCAGGGTGGCAAAAAGGAGGGGTACCGAGGCTCCTGGGTGGTAGCGTGGCAATGAGAGGGGGGTAACAGGGCTTGTTGGTGTCAGGGTGGCAGTCAGAGAGGGGGTACCAATTCCCCTGGATGTCAGGATGGCAATGAGAGGGGGTACCAATTCTCCTGGGTGTCAGGGTGGCAATGAGAGGGTGTACCAATTCTCTTGGGAGTACCAAGGCCCCTGTGTTTCGACGATGAAAGCATCAACACTTTGCACTTATAACGATTTAATAACTTGTATTACTTATGTAGCGCGACATATCGGTATACAGGTTTTTTTATGATCATCAACTTATGGTTGAAAGTACGAGGTTATTTTAAATTCTTATATTCTGATAAATAAAACCTATATCAGCTTCATTATAGTGTAACGAAACTGTGTTTTTTTTTTGCTGTCTCATGTGCGACGTGTATTTCTTAACTCGGTAAACAATAAAAGCTTACCCTACTCTTTGGTTTCGCTAAAATTAAGTCCATTGCTTTCGGGACGCTTATAAAACAGCATATATCTACCATGAATCAATCTTGTAATCAACCCAGCGGCGTAGTCAGGTATTTTTAAAAGGAGGAGCCCCAAAAGGCCCTTTCAAGGCATTTTCTCCAGTATTTTTAATAATGTCCTATATATTTAATGTATTTTTGGCTGCAAGAAGGCGGGGGACGGCCCCCCCTGGCTACGCCCCTACAACCCCCGTACCAAACACCTATTTGATATTTGATGGCGTAACAAACCATATCCAAGCGTAGTACTGTCTAGAGTCTCAGTACCAAATAAAACCAATCAATGAAACACTTATATTAAACACTTATAATAATACTGAGAAAGTTCCTTACTGCAGACGCGTATCACAAATAGATTGGACCAAATCACAGAGAATGCATGAATGTTGCATTGTATTTGTAGGGGCTCTATGTGGCTCTTATGGTGATTCCATAAACGATGACAGTGACTGAGAGGTGCATCTCTTGGTCTCTGGTTACACGCTCTTATCACAACTCCACTCCTCTTGTCCTTTCTCCCTATGTGTGGCTTGGTGTGTTGTTCTATTAGTTAATACAGATCCTGATAATTGACAGGCATGTCTGCGAGTCTCTGATTGGTTACACGCTCTTGTTCGTGTCCTTTCTAGCTCATTGTGTATTCTATTGGTTAATATGATAATGTTTGACAGGAAAGTATGTAAGTGTCTAAATGGTTGCACGTTCTTGTCACACCTTTGTTGTTTGGTGTATGCTATAGGTTAATATGGTTGATGATGATTGACATTGACCTCTGCGAGTCTCTGATTGGCTACACGCCCTTGTTCGTGTCCTTTCTAGCTTTCTATAGGTTAATGTTTTACAGGAAAGTGTCTAAGTGTCTAAATGGTTACAAGTTCTTGACACACCTTACTTCATCGGGTTCTTTTTCTTTGTTGTTAGGTGTATGCTATAGGTTAATATGATTGATGATGATTGACATTGACGTCTGCGAGTCTCTGATTGGCTACACGATCTTGTCACAATTTATTTCCTCGTGTCCTGTTTCCCCGTTATTAAATTCGAGTCCAGTATTATAATTATCTTTCAACTCAATATCCACGTGGTTTTCACCACAAAAGTCCTTGGTATCCCCAACACTATTGTTTGCACCAGCGACAATAGTCGAAACAGTCTCCTTCCTCGGTCGTTGTAGGTCGCTGTCGTGTCTCGCGACATAGTGTGTAACCTTGGCGTACGGCGCCTCAGAGCTATGATGACTTTCGCCGATTCCCTTCGATCTCTGGTACGAATCAGATGTCCCTCTGTGGCTGATCCCGAAACCGCTAAAAAAGAACTTCCACTGATTCCGCACCTCCTTGATCCTTAGGCAGTGGAAGATGAATATGAATAGACCTTGGAGGGAGTTAAAGATACAGAAGAGATACTCGAACGTGACACGCTGTAATTTGTCCCCGAATGAGAGCGCACCGAAGAGCCAGGTCAGACCGAGTAAGACCATGATTGCAAGGGCGGTTCGGACGCGGTATCGCTGCAAGGATTTCTTTTCTGGATTCACCATGGCGTCTGTGCAGCCAAGCTTGTGGACAACCAGCGCGTAGACCACGATGTTGATGGTGAGGGTGAGAAGGACTGGGGCGAACCAGGCGATCCAATAGTACAAGGGGTCGTAGAGGATACACCTGAGGAATAGAGAGACTAGGTGGTGAGTTGGATCGATATAGATGAACAACGTAATGATGAACTTTTTGGTGGCCGAGGTGAAGGCGTGCACCCTACGCATTCTCCCAAGCTACAGGCCTTACCCACGGAAGTTAGCCTGCGTAAATAGTCCCATTAATAAAATGGAACTATTTCCGGATGCACGCAGGCTAAAGGAAGTTTAAGTACTTTTCCTGCTTAAAGGGACTATACCTCACCAGTTGCGCATATCTAGTTTGCGCATGAAGTTTTAAGTTCCATTTGGGTCACGCCTTTGGGATGAAACTCTTTGATTCGTTCGATACATCATGGGGACGAATTTTTAATAATTTTTAATAATTAATGTGTGATTCTTCAGTTTATTGTTCGTTTCTTCATATATGGTAAGTCGCTTTTCAATTCTCTGGACGTTGTTTTTGGCATGATTCATTTGCTATTTGTTACTACGGAACGCATTTTTAGAATTGAGGTTGTAGGTATTGAGGGAAATTGGGCCATAAAACTATGAAATCCGGCATGTCAGCCAACTGGTATCGAGCCCAGAGGCACTACAAAGCGTTATTTACGTCAAATGTCTAGAGAGCTTTACCGCATATAATACTAACATAACACTCAAATAATACTCACGCTGTTTTGCTCCCATAGGAGAATAAGCTTCCAGGATTCTTGGTGATTTGTACGGCAGCCACAGTAGCCGTAATAGCAACAATCACAGCGGGAACGCCCCATGCAAATACCACAGCCTTCAACATGAACCTCCTCTGGTACGTGGCCATGACCTGGACGATCTGCAGGTAGAGGTTGTACCCCTCCACGCCCATCCACAGCACCACGGCGAGGGTCAGGTAGTGCAGCAGGACCGCTACGATCTGGCAGCCAAGTTGAGGTTCAGGTCGGCTGGCACCCGCTAGGAACACCACCAGCAGAAGGCCAAGCGCGATGCAGAGGTTGATCAGGATAGGTTGCTGATTCGTCTTGCGTAGATGTCTAGAAATTTTTAATGAAAAGCAGTGAGGTAGATTTACAGAATCATCGCACCTCCGGACTTGTGAAAAGGGTTGATCAAATTTTGTTATACTGATTTTCGGATATAAAAGTTTATCAAAACATTGACATCGGAATCACGAATAAGGATGTGAGGTAGATTTACAGAATCATCGCACCTCCGGACTTGTGAAAAGGGTTGATCAAATTTTGTTATACTGATTTTCGAATATAAAAGTTTATCAAAACATTGACATCGGAATCACGAATAAGGATGTGAGCCAGCAAATCATTAACTGATAAAAACAATGAGCTGCTAGTAGTAATAATATTGCTTTCAAATTTATGTCTTAAAATCATTTCCACAGCCATATTGGAAGCTAATAAAGCAAAAGGACCGTACTGGGGGTACTGGGGGCACGTGCCATCCCCTCCCCCCAATATTTAAAAAAATATATAAGGAAATGACCAGGAAATGTGGCGTGGCTGTACCCCCACAATATTTTCTTAATGTTTCTGTTTTTTGCCCTCCCCCCCCCCCCCTAATCTTACGTGGCCTGCTACGGCTCTGAACACGTTAAGCTTTACCTGAATAACGAGTATGTGAGCAAAGTGAGAAGAACCCCTACGAGCGAGATGGCGCACCCCACATACGATACAATGGTCAGAGACTTGGTCAGCGGATCATCCCCATCCCTCGCCTGGCCTGGTGGGGAGAATATCATGGCAAAGCTGGTCAAGTGATTGCAGGCGCATCCACCGTTATCGGTCACGTGACAGCCTTCATTGGACCATATGCTCACTGAAAAACAAAATGTTCATCAAGGTATACCTTCACATATGTTAGTCCACACCGAAGTATTTATTATATTTTCAAAATGAGGCCTTTTTTAAATATTTGAAGGTGGTATTGACACTGGCGCGTGCACTCATACGTTATACTCTCAGCAGTAAAGCATAAGTAGGAGAGTGTATCTTCAGTATTTTTCCTCTAATCAGTGATGATCCCTCTCTAATCAGTGCACATGGTACCCTCACCCCACCACCCTCCTCTTCGAAAATCAGTTGTATTTTGTTGTCATTAGTTTTTGACATAGTTTCCAGTAGCGGATCTAGGGGGGGGGGGGGGGGTAGGGGGTTTAAACCCCCTTTTGAGCTGCAAGAAAGCAGGAAGAAAAATTTAAAAAAATACCCTCTCTCCCCTTTGTCACTGAGCCCCCCCCCCCCCCCCCCCTTAGCGAAAAGCTAGATCCGCCCCTGGTTCTGTGATCGATATGCAAAGTCGATATGCAAAGTTGTCGGTGTTCTTTTTTTATCTCCAATTACATCTAATGTTGTTATTATCGACTTACTATTGTCGACCCAGTAGACGCACTTAAGTTCCCAGACTCCACTCGGCTTAGGGAATGTCAAAGCAACAGGCTCTGATAGATTCCGAATGCTCGTGTTATACACGCTACACGACAGAATTACGTCACTTGTCACCAGACCCTCCGCGTCATCATCTAGCACATTGGCTTCATCGACCTGAAACAGCTTGTTGTTTCCGTAATAAATAAATCCGACCCGATCAGAGTACTGGTCGCCGGCTTGGAAAAGGGTTATCGGTAGCTGTACGGAACTGCTGCCTTTCTTGCTGAATGTCAGGCCGCTGAATGCGCTTATGTTAATCTGATTCAGCTGAAGCGTCAGGGAGTCGGCTGTGAGTTGCTTGGAAGTTTGGCCTTCTGGGAGAGGCATTGTCATGACAAGGGTATCAAGAGTCTTGACGATCCTAGAAATGCGCAGATACAAAATATGTACGAGCCAAAAAATAGCCTTATCTTTTCCCAGCGAGCGCGGTAACAAATTCTAAATTTGATTCGTTTACGAGAGCGTGCTCACACGGGCCTCTTTTCCTATCTGTCTCTCAATTGCTCGCGGGCACGATACCATTTGCATGCGCCAGTTAAACGCAAGCAGACGTTGTTTACCGGTTTCTAGGTCGGGCTTTAATAAGAACACTATGAGCTTGCTCAGCATTCTAGGTCTCTATCAAAGTTTTTTCCAGCGCTCCAATCCAAGTCATGGTACATACTCACGAGGATTAAATAATTATATCATCCGTTTAATTAACAAAAAACGCTACTTTAATGATGCATTTTAAGATTCCGTACAATGCAACTTTTAGCAACATTTAAGATGGGTTTTTGAAGGAGAGTTAAAGTGTGAAGATGTTACAAAAAGTCGAGAGTTTGATAAAAGCTTAATTTGAAGAATGATTCCCCTGCACTTAATCCAAACAAAAGTCTTAAAGGTTTAAGAACACTCACCTTCCATCCCTTTCTTCTTCCCAAAAGAAATTACAGTTATAAATTTCAGAAAAAAACATTTTTAAACCCTTCTAGTAGCCCCATTTAACCATTTTGCTCGGGATTCAAGGATTAGAATTTGGACAAGCCATGTGATGGTAAACGTACTTGGTGGACGCCTGCTTGCTGCCGGAAAGCGTCTTTTTGTCCATCTTCATAATGTCACTCACAACAAAAACAATGACATCGCCAGTCTTTAACAAAAGCCAACACAATAAGCATTAAAATCAAGATAACACGTCGAATAGATAATGCGGCCTTCAACAAAGCATTTTCTCATGAAACAGACACTTTGACTTTGACGACTTTTATTAGACCGCGCTGGTACCAGAAACAAGCATGACTTTCTTGGCCTGCTGACGCAAGTTAAATCTTTTTCTAATTGTGAATAGTAATCTCCCACCACCCCTTGCAGCTGGTGAAATTTACGAGGATCCAGATACGGTGTAGTCGATTCTAAGACATAAGAAAACCGCCACAGACAACCAACGTACGGGACCCGTCTGACTGGAGTGATTGGTTTCCTGGAATTGTTTCATTGCATAGGTGGCACATGCCTTAGGGAGCAAAGCTTTGCCAAATGAGTCCCCAAGCTCCCTTTCTTTTGATAGTAGTATCATTTAGAAAATAGCCATGACATATGTGGTACATGGCCTCTTCTTACCTCGTTCAGTGACTCTTTGTTATCTACCAAGTTGTCTAAAGTGTCAGCCACAAGAGAAGCATCAGCTTCGTTAAGATCCTTCGCTGGTGTCTGAGACAACAAGGTCTTCAGCTCATCTGCAGTGCTCTTGGCATTGGCATTTGTAATGGGTCGCTAGGATACAAATGACAGATATTCGTCTCTATTTGATACATATCCCTTTGGAGTCTATCGGTGATAGCAGTTTGATAGTGGAAAATGTCCACACAACGAGTTCTTAATATGTGAAAGTCGTATTCTCCTTTGTTTCACAACGTTCTAAGGCTGCTGGGCCGTAGCAGGGGGTGGAGCACTAGGGGCACGTGCCCCAAATTTTTTTTCAAAAATTATAAGAAAATGACCGGCTGGGGAGTGACTGTGCCCCCAAAATATTTTCTCAATGTTTCTGTATTGTCCCCCCCCCCCCCAATATTTCGAGGCCTGCTACGGGATTGGGTTGTGAAGGAAAGTTTCTTGGTCTGCTTTATTTTCTCCTGTTTCTATGCCAGCATATTACAAAAAACTGGAAAAAAAAACTAGAAATACCTGTGAGATGTCGTGAAGCTGTCTCGTTCTTTTGCTTTTATACTGACAACGTTCGAGCATAGGATCTTGCCAAGTCGCTCCAGAAGCAAAATCGCCGATGCAAATTCTCGTTGCGTTTTCTTCATGATTGTAGAAACATGATAAGGTAACTACTTTCAACAATTTCGTTGTTTGCCAATTGTATTTGCCTTTGATATCCTCTTTTCCAGTTGCTTCTGCAAAGCAATATTCTGCAAAACAAAAATAGTGTTTGTTCTGGCGTAAGTATCTTCCTTAAGTAGTGGCCAAGCTCGTGTATCTGATAGGCGTAAGGAGTCCCGCTTGCTCATCCTCTTCTCTACGCCTATTAAACGGGGTCGGACACCTTTTTGCATAGCGATAAACCTTTGCGTATCCTCTCACAAAATCCTGGCTACAACTGCGTACCATTATCTGAAGCATGCGATATTTACTCATCATTGTCTGGCTTTTAAGCCAGGATAACAGCTGAATCACAGAGCAGAGGAGAAGGAGGTATCAAAATGCTGCTACGTGAAGGTGCGTATCAGGATACACAGGAACTAGCGTCACATCAATAATTGTTTTCTCTTGATTTTTGGTCACAAACAGTGCTCGTCTTACAAATGATCTATCAATCGTTCTCAAAAGACTTGTAATGGGTAACAAAACTTCACAAAAATCTACGTATTGATTTAGTTCTATACCTGCACTTGTAACTCCAATGTTATTTTTCTTGAGTTTGAGTTGCTTCAGTTCATCGGACGCTCCTCGCACGAGGTTTTCTTTCAATCTATTGTATGCTGTCGTTACGTTGCTTCCGTCTTTGGTTTCATATACAACAAATTCCATTCGTCTGCCTTTGTCCGTTCTGTGAATCAATTACGTAGCCAGGTAGCTAAAATAAACTTATATGCCTTTTTCAAGGTGTTATACTACTACTACATGTTGTTTCATGTGTAGGGTTAAAAATAGGCATTTAGCCATATAAACGCGTATCTAGCAATTATACCGCCTAACATTCAGGCAAAATACCGTGTCGCAATATTAAAAAAAGGCATTCCCGCACCCGATTCTGAACCTGATACCTTGGCCGGAATAGGCTACTGCCACTATGAGATCAGCATACATATAAATTCAACAGGAGTGTGGAGTTGTTCTGAAAAAGTTAACATTGTGTAAGGTGAACTACACCCAAGTACTTACGGTTCTCCTTTTTTCAAAACACTGTATCGATTTTGGTCGTGGTCGCTGTTCAGGAAACTTTGTACCTAAAAATGATAGTTAGTGTTTACCACCAGTTACATCTGTATGCCAGGGGAGATTAGAATGTACTTTAGCCAAACACTACAACTTCCTCCTCCTATTTTTTATTTAATATACACGGCATGGCGCACATGCTGGTCCCCTATGATGAGTGAAAACTGTGAGGCAACTGGCAACCCTCCTTCTAGCTCTCAAAGTCCCCTAAAGAACACCATGGAGTAAGTTTAAGAAGAAAGACAAAAGAGTAAGAAGGGATTATTGATAATTGAAAAGCGATAACGCGTGCGTAGTAGTATACAAATCGCCCACATCCCTCTAGCAACAAAATTTTATCAAAAGAAAAGGACATCGCCGTGAGTATTGATATAACCCGTGCGTAATCTCCGCCCACGGGTCAATAATTGTACCTTGCTGGCTACATCATTTGGCGGCTGATTTTTCTTGGTTGAGACGAGAAGTAGATACCAAGTGTACATGTCTGAAATGGAAATGATATTGGATTTTATACGTATATTTACTGTATCATTGACGATCGTTGGGATTTCTGAAGGAGAAGTGCGCTGGCATAGGTATTATATGAAAAGGTCGATTTGGGGATTCTGTTATAGGGGGAGCAAATGGTGTTTCCGAGCATAATGAGCACTTTTACTTAAAGTATTTCCAAGTTTTGATGAAATACTGTGCATCATTCCCCGATAAAGCGAGCCGACAGCGCGCCTGAAGTTCCTGTCAAGTATATACTAGGAAGGGTTATTCGCATTCAACGGACTATGTCTCTCCTCCAGGTCAACATAAGCTTCCTTCCCGTCGGGCATACCCACATTGACGTGGATCAGGTCTTCTCTTGCATTTCCAAGGGAATATCCAAAGAGTGTGCAATGACCTACCAAGCGCTGGGATCAATCATCCGTAGATACTACAAAAAGCAGGGTGGAGACGGCCAGGAAGATACACGACCACAGTGGGCTAAAATCAATCAGGTTTACGCCATCGAGAGTGGATCATCCCCCACTCTAGGGGGATACACAATCTCGCTGACTTTCACGACTTCGTGCTCTACAGAAATGCTCAAAGGTTCTGTGAGATGAAGTACAAAGTTTGGTGCACAGGAGAGTTCGGTCTTGTACAATTTCCTCCCATGACCCCCCTCAAATCGACACCGTCGACCATCCCCGATCTGGTGATGCCAGACTACGCAGGAAAGACCTGCAACCTAGCCCGTCTAGGGGAAATGGTAAGGCGTGAAGTTGCAGTAGGAGCCATGGGGAGTGGAGAGGAGAGTGAATGGAAATCGTTCATAGATGAAGAAGAAAAGCTGTACACTACTTTTTAGTCGGCGGAGATGGTGTTCTCGAAGGAAAACGGTAAGATGAATATCTGTACCATGCACCTATTAACAACGTTAATTCTGAGTGTAACCGCTCCCTTACTCTAAAGAAGACAGAACCACACACCATCGCAGGTTTGCAGGAGCGAATCCAGGATTTTCAATGGGAGGGGGGGGGGGGGGGGCTGCTCCAATATATAAACTTGTGATGGGAGGTAAACGTTAGCTCCCAGAAGTTTTTCTAAAATGTTTGGTTTGCATAGCTCGCTCCCATTTCCTAAAAGCACGAACACATTTTCCTGTTATAGCCTCCTCTGCAGGCATCTCAAGTGTTTTTTATTCTCAGTATTTTTATGAATTGGGGCTCCTGTGGTGAATTGAACCGGAAGCCGGAAGAGGGGAGGGAGAGAAATGAAATCGCGACTAACCCTGGCACCACTCTTTCTTGAATACGCCACAGGAAGCCCTAAATAGAAAAAAAGCCTTTTTTCCACTCGAGACGCCTGCGGAGTAGGCTATTCCTATTTTTTTCTGTTTTCCTAGAGAAACATTGAGAAATTGCGAGAGAACAGGGAGTTTTAAATATATATTATTTCAGAACCCCGGCCCTTTACTAGAACAGTGGTGGGATAGGGTGTTAGTTTGTACCCTAGTTTCCGGCCATTAGATAATATATATATATAATAAAATTAGCGCCTTATATGTAATATTTCTTATAACTATTGTTGCTGCTGGATTGTGGATGAGCTGGTGGAGCGCCCACTCACAAGGACAGACGCCACAGCACCTGCTCTCGCTGACGTACTAAAGCAAAGCAGATCAAAGGAAAACGGAGACGGTATAGTTCCTGTAAGTATACCTATCAGTCCCGTTGAGAGGGAGGGGCTTGGATTGGGATGGAGGATGCTGCTGGGATTGTGACAATACGTTAAAGAATGATCGGTTTTGATCGAAAAGCGTACATATTTTATATGGCATTCATATTATTCTTGCAATATTATTTCATTTTACTTGATTTGCCCAGGGGTACTTACGGGACACAGTATAAACAAATAATTATAACAAAATAACAGATTATAAACTGATTGTAGGTTTATACTGGCCCATACAGAAGACCATCTACGGTGAAGCAAGGAGACTTCGTAGCTGTGAACCTTGCTAACTATCGACCACCCAATATAGGAAAGGTGGCCGAGCTGCGAGGTGAGGAGTTCCTTATCGAATGGTGGAAAGGATCCTGGTTGAGGTCGTGGCGGATCTGGGAGGGATGCGAAAAAGAAGTCCTCCCAGTAAAGTGCATCCTCCTCTACGCCTTCGAGCTCGATGCAGATAGAAAGCTGGTGAAGGACACTAAGCAAAACTAGAGGGCAGCGTACAAAAATGTATCCTGCCATTTTAACTATTTGCTACATAACCAGGAAGATGCTTTATCACACAAACATATGAGCGGCCAGTTTCAAGGGCGGTAGGAACAGTGTGTGTTAGGCTAAATTCTGAAAATTTCCCTCTAATTTGGCTAAAATGTGCCTTGTTTGTTAGGCTAGATTCTGATAATAAACCACGTATTCCCCTCTAATTTGGGTGTGCCTTATTTGCGACGCCCTCTCAAAATTTGATTACAAAAAAAACGTTCAAGTTAGCGCGTCGGGGACAGTTTTCGCGCTACGGGAAAGTAGATCGGGTTACCCAACGTAATTTGACCGGGATTTCTAATCAAACAATTAGAGCGCGTCGCAAATAAGGCACAGCCAAATTAGAGGGAAGTTCGTGGTTTATTATCAGGATTAAGCCTAACAAACACTGTTCCTACCTAGTTTCGCACATTTCACTGGTATTTTTTCTGTAGCCTTTCTGTAGCCTATCTATTTCGGGGTTTTCGTGCGGGAAAAACTACTCCTGGACGGTATAAATTTATACATTCCTTTTTGAACTCGGGGACGGTATAAATTTATACATTCCCTTTTGAACTCGGGGACGGTATAAATTTATACACTCCTATTTGAACTCCGAGACTGTATAAATTTATACATTCCTATTTGAACACCGGGACTGTATAAATTTATACATTCCTTTTTGAACTCCGGGACTGTATAAATTTATACATTCCTTTTTTAATTCCTGGACTGTATAAATTTATACATTCCTTTTTTAATCCTTTTACTTTGGGTATTTTTACTCTTTTATAGAAAATTGTTGTTTCGCTCCTTTTTACATGTAAAAAGGCCCAAAAACTCCTCCTCAAAATTGAGGACTCCCGCCAAGAAAAGCCTAAAGGAACACAAAATGTGTCCTTGAAATGCGGGAGTATCTTTACTTAATCGTGCTTTAGTGTTATTTTCGCTGTATCTTTAGGAACTGAATCGTTTAAGGATCGAGTATGGCCATTTTGTTATGAATGGTAAGGGTCGAATATCAAATTTTTGTAAAAGAAGAGGAAATTGAAATAACTGAAGGGCTCTCAAAGGAGTAAGTTACGGACATGTGAAAAAGTAACGAAATCCATTATGTTGAAAAGGGTCCGACGCTCAAATTGTGTAATATCTGTACGTCTGCACAAAGGCTGTGATTGCAGAAATTGTCTAATATTGTAAATTTCAAATTCGTTACTTATAGTATAACAGGGAAATCCCTTGATGTCGGCTAAAATAGAGTTAATGTCACTCCATTTTCGCCAATTTTAAGTAAAAAACCCAAACGGCAAAACGGCATTTTCTCCTGACGTGGTTTTTTTTGTCATCTGCAAGAATCGGACATTATAGAAAAATTATTTGGTGAACAATTATATTTGGAAAATGCGCTTAAAGATCCTGGAGGATTTTGGGCTTTGAGGTGTGAAGGTTGGTAAAAAAGTGACCTGCATGTTTTAGTTACTGATGAGAATACATATGTACTATATTGTAGCAGAAGTGACTCAAATAAGAAATACATTCAAGCATTTGTCAGACAACAAAAAAAAAACAAGATTGTTCCAATAAAAAGAGCTATTTGCTACTCCTTGCGATAGAAAAAGACAGCTCTTTTATCGGATGATATGGCTCAACAGAGCCAGGCGCGTAAACAAATGAATATCTTACTTTTGGGAGCTACAAGCACGGAAGTCGATCGCGTCATTCCTGCGATGCTCTCTGCCACGCATGCGTAGTTACCCTGTCTCTCTCGGGTCACTTGGAAGCCATAGTCAGGCTTAGTCAGACTTAGATCAGGTATGAGGACATTGTTGTGGTACCACGTGATGTTGTACGATAGAGGACTCTTGACAGTACATAGTAAGGTCACTGATGGATCATCTTCTGAAGGTGCTTTGGTGATAAGAAGGCTCGTGGTGGGTAAAGCTGGCAGAGAAAAATGTTTGTTTAGAAAATTTGATATTTGATATTCTATGTTTTTGATAATGATAGGGAGAGAATAAATAATGATGATGGTGATGAGAATAAATAAAGATAATATTAAATATAATGACGATCATAATAATAAGGTAATAATAATGACGATAATTTTATAATTATGACTTGATGATGAACATGGTGATGCTGATGATGAAGTAGAAAGACCCTGATGATGCCATACAAAGACAAGGTGGTATGCGTGTATAAGTAAACCTTTTCACAACCAGCTCTTCTTAGAAAAGACGCTGAGCCAGGTGCGCGTCTTCTGTGAAGTTACTTGTCTTAACCAAAGGAAGAAAGTTCTGTTTTATTTTAGTCAAAATTGTGTATACAAGGTTTGTGTCAAACTAAGGCTCACTCATATAACTGCTTACCTACCCATTCGCTCCTATTGATTGATTCCTGACGAAGAACACCATAGCCTACTTACCGACACAGTCGCCATATCGTAACAGCATCATCTTCGGATCTGCGCCACAAGACTCATCACCGTTTTTACCGACCGCGTTTCTCCAAGTAAGAACCTTGCTTTTGCAAGCAAAGTCCACACTTTGACAGTTGGGTCTTTGGATTCCTACAATAGTCACACCTTGACTGTCGGAGAAGGACTTTGGTCCTTGGTGAGATAGTACTCCAACTTTTAATTCATTGTTTGTAATTGAAAAGTTCTTAATGGAAAATGGTTTTCCCGAAAACTCTTCTTCAACTTGCACTGTGAAATTAATCCTTAGCTTCTGGCTTCCAGACTGTAACCAAAGGACATAATTTCCTTCTTCTAATTCGCGTCTTAGTTGGCAAGAGTTAATTGTAGTCATGTCGAGGTTACTGATGGTGAGGGATGTAGTGTTGACACCATTTATGCGTTTCGTGACATTCGTCTCAGTACAAACTTCTGTAACTCCTTGATATAACTCTCGGCTGCGTTTACACACATCCCTGCACTCAAACCGCACCTTGACTTGTCTCGTTATGACTCCGAGATCAGGTGCAACCGAATCGGAAACGTTAACATCAACCACATAGTTTACCCCATCACTAAAGTTAAACTTTTTTGTGATTGAAATTTCTCCAGTGTTGTCATCAATAGAAAAGAAGTCCATAGCGTCATCTTCTTTGGGCGACTTTGAGCTAGATGACTCATCTGTTGCCATGGTTACACGGCGGATTGCGTAGACTAGAGGTGGGATGACCAGGGAACCACTGATGTAGCTGGCAGTTACCTTTGCAACCACTTCACCCGCTTTCAATCCAAAAGGGAGCGTGACTGTCTTTTCGGAGACGTTAATTGGATTTCTCCCTGAAAATGTCAAAGTCGCATTGAATAACAGTACAGTAATAAACAACATATGTTTATATGGGTGTTGTATAGCAAAGTCGAATAAAATAAATATTTCAAACTACTGCTAGTATTTCAATTACCCGTGCAGTTAGCCTTGTTGACCACACCCTTACGCCCCCATGTATTTGTTCCAGGCGGACAATTTTTGCAGGGCCGGGCTTGGTGTTCGCTGTACTGGTTTGCCTTACACAGTGCGCAACCTCCTTTTTCCCTTCCATACCCTGGCAAGCAAGCTGTAAATGAAATAAGAAAAAGAAGCTTTGATTATGGTAATTTATTATGATTTGAAAGTCAATAAAATACAGGAACAGACACGTCCTATGAATCAAAATCTTACAAGAACATATCAGATAAGAAAACAAGTATGAAGATAAAAAGAATATAAAAGCTTTAATAGAAAAGATGGTTTAAGTAAGAAAGTATTTTAGCATACAACATGCCGACGGCATGAACGCAAGAGTGACACATGGGAGAGAAAGGTAAACGATGATCATACAGTAGATGATTGATGATGTAGAAATTATGACGCAAAATGTAAAAGATGGTGGTTTAATCATATCATTATAGTCATGATCCTCGAGTCTCTTTACCCCAATCATCCTCCCCATAATTCTTGTCGTGACTCGTTTCTACTACTATATCAACCAAGCGTTCTACGCTCTGGGATGGCATGATTACAGACGCGTGCGTTTTTGAAGTACAGGATGTGACGTAGCCTGCTTGCCGCCTCTCCAGTGAGTTTATTAGGAAAATACTGTTTTAGGAGTTACGGTATTCCTTTTCCCCCTTTTACAGAAATCCTGAAACTTGGAAAACAGTAATTTCTGAATAAACCCACTAGGAAGCCGGCTAGCAGGCTTGATGAGACGATAAAAGGTTATCCTGGATAATTAAGGCTCTTTTTTGGTCTAAATAAAGAGTGTATGTTAGAAACTTCTAGTTACCAGAAAGTAAAGGTGCAATAGTGAATAAAGAGGAAAATACATATAATAACAATCTTAAACCACAACTATATTAAAAGCAAATAATAATATTAAACCAACACTATATTAATATAAACATGATACTCAAATGATGATGTCAATAACTGAAGAACAGTTGACGAAATCATGGATCATTATAGATACATACATAATCCAACAAGTTTATATTTATCAATCATCTTAAAATCAACACATTGGATTAACAGTAACTTTATTCAATAATCAAGTATAACAGGTATTGATGATCAATATTGACATTTATACATCTGATCCTTTTTCAATCTCAAAAGCTTTATTGGTATAACTATTAGTTATTCTTTACATCATTATATAAAACATTATATTCGAATACATTATATGGTTTCATTAATAAGTCTTACCCAGTTAGGAGCGCATCCAGGGTTTTCAAAGGGGGAGGGGGGTGTGCTGGAATAAAAAGACGGAAGGGGGGAGGGATGCGCAAATCCTCTGCGGCCATAAATCCCGCAGCTACGCACCTAACCATATAAATACTTCGCTTTTTTTGTACACATTCTGGAGATTTACCGGGGTTTTTTCCTATCGTTGTTGTTGCCATGTTTTGTTGTTGTTGTCATTGTTGTTTATTATGTTAAGTCACACTACATAACGTAATACTATGATAACACACATAGCCAGTCAGAAAACAAGACTGATACTCAACTTGACATCGAGTGACACTAAGCTTCAATCAGACATTAAGCAAATAAATACACGGCAACATATGACAAGTAGCTCGACAGAACTGTACTTTTACTAACACAGTAAACTTGACTTGATGACGTCACGGATACTTTGACATAACCACGTGACATTTCAATGACACCACGTGACAACACGACTCAACATAGAAGCGTCTACCTACCACATATACCGGAAGTAACCTCTACTGAGCCCTTAGGACAACAGGGCGGCGGTACTCCCCTAGCGCAGCATGACGTCATACTAATCAGGTTACCTTCTTTTGGGCTATGAGCAACGTTATTGACTTCTAAAGTTTTCACGTTCATTAATATAACTGTATTTTGTCTTGCGATACTCGAACACCTCCAAAGAGTAGAGTTGACCTTGTCACGAGAAATACTTTTATTTGCGGTAAAAATTATCGCGAAATCAATCTCCAAGTTGTCTGTCCTTTCGATCATTGTGATGGATCCAAGTACAAGATCAACAGCTTTGCAGGTATTCAGTCTAGTCCCCAAGAATCGAGACATCGTTATGAGCATGTCGCTAAGAATCGGTCTAATGTCATCTTCAGACACTGAATCCAGACCCAGGTTTTGATAAGACAGAGACGCTTGTGCCTCATAGCAACGAAGCATTTCAAATCCACCTGTAGCTGCAACAAATATCATGCATTTTGACAGTTGAAACAGAGATTGATCTGCTGGTGCATGTTCAAAATGAATAAACATAATTATTGCTCAAGTCAAGCAAAGGGCTGCGTGTGCTTGTGCGCGAGTGGTTGTTCATCGTTTTCTGCACGAAAAAGTCTACAGAATTGTTATCCACTGGATAGTTTACTTTGCTTACATAATAACGTGTTTCTAGTTAAAACTAAAACTCACTCCCAGCACTTCACGAATTGTCAAGGACAGCTTGACACGCAGCGAGAAATTGGCACATGTCAATCAACGCTCCTCTCGAACCAGTCCCCATATCTATCTAAACCAAAACAATGCGCGGTGCCGTATAACAGAACTACAATTTTAGGACAAATGTTGTTATTTATAATACTGAATATTTCGGGTGTATCGAAAATCCAAGCTTGACTGACTAATAAACCTCCTAAATTGAATCCGCAAAAATATTTCTTTAGAATGCAACTTGCAGTCTTCGAGAAAACCTGTTTCATTACAATAGCTTCTGAAGATACTAATTAACTGTTTCATTATCGAGGAAGCATCAAGGTGTCCGATAGTCCCCCCCATTATAATGATGGCGATTAGCAAATAAAAACACTATGTTATCGCAGCAAAATAACAAACAAACAAAAGCATTTTATAATAGGAAAAGTTAAGTAAAAAATCCCCTGTTATAAGATCAGCTTGGATTAACTTCGTGCCAACTTGAGTAGATGATAACGATGATTAGGATAGTCCGGAAGAACATCGAACTCCATATGACGATATCTCTTCTAGCATCTGATAATTAGAGTTTCCCATTTGTCTTTTAAATCATACTTACACGAGTTCAAAAAGTAGACATCATTGGCCCATCGTCCCCCTTTTCCACCACTGCCGCAACTTGCACCATCCAAGACGCCGTATTTGTCATAAGTGTCACTCGCATTCACTCCTGTCCAGCATTCTCCGCCGTTCTGAACTCCAAACGCATCGTAGCCTAAGGTCCAGGTGACATTGGCGCATCTGACGATGGTGTCTGGTTCCGTTGATGCTATTGATATGACCCGGAAAGGTAGGGCTCGCGTTCGTGTATCCTTAAAACACCCAACGTGCCAGAAGTCGATATGGTGACCATTCCAATTCCAGAAAGACAGTAAACTTCCTGGAAACGACAGTTTACATGGGAAATCGTGCAAATGGATGCGATGTTTGTCCATAAGATTGCTTTGCTCTGATTGTAACCTCAAACTTTGCATGTGAAGATGATAACAGGCATCGGTAAAAGCTGTTTTAATACTTTAACTATTTGTTTTTAATTAATACGGCAGCTCTTTTCCTCAAATCTTACAAAATTTAAAATAAAAAAAAATGAAAGGAAACAATTTATCTGCTCACTTCTACTTAACATAGAACACAATTTATAAATATGGTCCCTAGCAAATTCATACCGGAAGAAATGCACTTAATGAGCACATAATTTAGTAATAATATAATTTTCTAAGATCGACATTTCTAAGTATAGTTTTCTCAAACATACTACATAGAGCTACATTTCATTGAGCCACGCCCCTTTATTAATAATTTTTTACGATGACTAGAGATCGGTGAATAAACAAGTTATATAATACATAAAAATACCGACATGACTAGTACTTCATAAAAAGGATGAAGATGACTGTTTATGTATATTATATCATCTTAACCAGTAATAGTACTTCAGATAAAGAAAGCTGATGACCATGGTCTATATATATATTATATCACCATTCTATATCATATCATCGATGTTGGATTTTTGTAGTTGGTTAGATAGCCAGCTGGTAGATCTATGGCAAAGCAGTTCATTTAATCCATTTTCTACATTAGATTTTATGTTGTTATTTCTTAAAACGAAAAAAGGAAGCCATGATGACGAACTGTCCTTGTGGCAAAGGCTATCCATCGTATTCAAGCCTGACAGCGTAACCAGGGCATAACGATGACGGTATAATCTATCCATAGTACGGTGAAAGATATTATCACGATAGTATTGTATTCTAATCTTTGATAAAGTAACCATTCCCATAGGGTTGAAAACTAGGCCTTGCCATTGTACCTATAGTGTACAGCGTCGAAAACAGGCCTTATTGTCGTAGCCAGCATAGCCTTGCCACCGTAGCTACTTTAAAATGCTGGGCGACATTATGCCCTACACAGTAACCAGGTCTGTAGTACCGTAACCAGAGCCCTTAAGAAGGCCTTTAAAAGTTACCAGGGTTTGCAAAGTAACCATCAGGCAAAACAAAATGATATAAAGAATTTTTACCAAAGGACGAGGTTGCTTAAAATTATAGATCTATATGCTAAATTTTTCAAACTTAAAATTAGACACATCGTGAAAGACGCACGTGAAAGGTTAACATTTAGAAGGTGTAAGACAGCTTGAAAGTGTGTCATACTCCTTATTCAAGCTCAATGTGCGATTTTGAAAGGTAACCAAGCCTGGTTTAAAAGTGAGGCGGGCGTCGAGCAAACAAAAACGGCGTACTACAGAGCTTTGTGCTTGGTCTGTTACGTGCTTTTCTGTTAAAAAAATTACCTTTCGGCCAGCGAGGATTGTACTCCTTTAAATGTATGCGGATAACAACACAATTTATGAGATGTCATGGTAGAGTTCACTTTATGATACACTTTATGTGTATGTCAGTCCCTCGATATCATTGCACCTATACGTAGAAGATTTAACGTCTCTAAAAATGCATGGTCAACCCCCACCTCTCTTTTAAACAAGGCTTTGGTTATATTTCAAGATCTGGCTAAGAACTGTGAATAGGAGTATTGATTAATAATGGCATTTGAAAAGTGAACACAAAACATGACAGTGTTAGCATGCTTTAACTCTACAGTGGTACTTACATATATTAAACATATACACATCATTCGCGTCTCTTCCACCGTCTCCATTCATACATGCCAAAGACGTGCCATACAATGCATAAGTCGACAAAGCGCTATAAGAGGACCAACATTCTCCGAAGTATTGCAAACCAAACGCCTGATAACCCAGCACCCAGGCAAGGCTAGCACAGTTAGTGATGGCGCTCG
Organism: Nematostella vectensis; assembly: GCF_932526225.1. Taxonomy (NCBI): domain Eukaryota; kingdom Metazoa; phylum Cnidaria; class Anthozoa; order Actiniaria; family Edwardsiidae; genus Nematostella; species Nematostella vectensis. The sequence goes on from NC_064034.1 coordinate 7,963,522, forward strand.
GGTCGCGTGTCCAGTTCAGTGAGAGAAGTGTCGGCAGAGTACGTCCCATAGTCTTGTTGTCTTTGAAGCAGCCCAGGTGGTGGTATGTGGGTGGCTCGTCTAGTCCGACTTAGTTAAAGCGATGGTGAGATTAAACTGGGCTCAGGCAAGAGCTCCCCCACTATCCCACGAAAACACCTATCCCCAATTGAATCCCCCTCCACACTCACACACACACGCACGGGCGCTCTGTCCGCATTCCTTAGCTTCTCAAACACTTCCCTTAATACCAGAGGTGTGAGGTGTGACTATAAGCTCCTCCAAATCCTATCCCTAGATTCGCAAACCTTATCCTAGCTCGCTCTTCCTAATCTACAACACCTCCATATCATAACAGCTCCTTTTATAGGGCGCAACTAACTATTTATTTCAAAATATTGTATTGCCCAAACCTCGCTACGACCCTGCACCAGTGTCACCACCTTCTCACACCCTTCCTCTACCTCCTCTCTGCACCTAATCCTCTGTTTCTTGGAGCAAGCGACTTACTCCATCCTACACATCGGCCTAGCCCTCGCCACGCCCCGTCTCTACTTCCCCTCCCTCCCCCCCATCCAATCTGCACAAATCCCCTCTACAATATTTTTCGTTTAAACTTGCCTAATATGGAGCACATTGTGGCTGTTTTCAAATCAACAAAAAGATTCTTTGTGTTGTTATGTTTCGGAAAGTGGGGAATAAAAATATTGATTAGATTTTTTTACCCGAAACATTCAGTATAAAAAATGCTTTAGGTTTAAGGTATGTGGGAGCAATCAAGTGAGTGACTATCAGACAACAAAATAAAGTAAAAAAAAAATACTATTTTCTTAAATGAATGTAATAAATCTGCCATGTCATTACACCTGTACACTGTAAACACTTATTACACTGTCAACACTAATACGTCTTACGTCTGAAGCAATGCTCAAGTAAGCGTGCAAATATTAAAGTAAGTGCTAGAACCTGCCTCTCGTAGAAACACCTAATAAACGAACGTCATAAGGATGCAACCATGCCAGACGAGCATTCATATTCAGGAATAAATAAATCCTAGAAGCCCAGTGCATCATTACAATACCTCTGCGCTAAACTACCATTACCCAAAGCTCCTTTCAGTAATATCCAAGACGTTTGTTTTTGAAGCATGTTTGGTTGTTTTGTAATCTGCAGTTTTCTCAGCATCTCTCTTCCACCCAACCAATAATCGTATTAGTACATCTTTACCTAATGCTTAGCTTACGGCATATGGACCGAGGGCAAACGATATTCTTCACACAAAGACACTGAAATCATTTCCAAACATCTGGTTGCCTCCAGTTTGTGAAGAGGGCCAGACTATCCTTTCTTAACTACCTAACTTCTACCTTTGTCAGCCTAGCAAAATAAAAAAATGTCTTCAAGTTGACAACTAAGGCCTTAGATGATATACAAACACTGGTGGGAAGCTGGGGAAGGGTGCATGAGGCGTGCGCACCTTGGCTATGCTGCTGCGCAAAGAAATGACCTAAAAAAGGCCCTAGGGATTTACTATAACAAAAAACATCTAGTAAACAAAACAGGGGGTCAAATGTGACATCGTGCTCATTACAGGGATTAAAATTAATTCGAAACATTAGTCTACTGCACACTAACACCAGTGACTATATGTCAAAAAAAATTTTGTTCGGTTTTTGTCTTCTTTGGAAATCCCTTGCTTGTTACGCACTATCTACTAGTTGCGACTAACTAGAATATTCAACATATTATATATCTAAGGGAGCATAAACAAGCTTACCTACAATAAGTGCTCTATTTTTCGCCATTTCTCATTCAAACTTTGCTAACTAGACAGGAACTACACAACAGCAAATACTTTATCTAGATTTGTTGAGCAAAATACATTTTTTTTTTCTTTAAGTAGCTTGTAAGTTATTAATACCGTAAACGGGAAAGTTTAAACAACCTTACAGGGGGGTTTGCGTGGGCTCACATTTCCTACATCCATCAAGAGCGCCAATTTAAGAGGATGCTTTTATTGATCAGTGTAGGCTGAAGAAAAAAAATGCCTAAGGCAAGCGAAGGAAATGGAAAAGATTAAAAATAAAAAGAAAATGACTTGTTATCAACGGAAATAGTTATTAACGCAAAATCCTTTTTCGTTTTTTCATTTATGATTTACTTTATTTACCGTGTCTGTCAATTGAAACTCGAAGCCATAGGCACTAAACAAATTAGGACCATTTATATCAAATGCTTTAATCGTATCTAAATAACTCAAGATGTGGATGTTCTAACGGTGAAAGTCGGACCAAGAAAAGATTTTTGCCTTTTTGAGGTCCATAGGGTAATAAAAACTATATTATCTGCAAACAGAGTTATTGACATTGAAGTAATCATGTAAGTACTTAAAGTGATTTAAACGACAAGGTGAAAAGCTAAAATAAAAATAAATTAAAACTTCGGAAAAACAAATAGTATGGGAGCATTTCCTAATAGGTATGTCAAGATACCATCAAACGACTTCTAGGAAAGGTTTCGATTCTGCGCGAATATCAACAATGCATAGATTTTAAAAAATGACGATCACAGGTAAAATATGGCTTAAATGAATAGTTGCTGGTGATTGACATAAAGTGCAGTTAAAATTTAACGAACAAAACACGTATACTAAAAAGCGTGATATCAGCCTTAAAATACAAAAACTTCCTTGCCTAAATAATAGTTAGAACGAGGTGTTAAACGAGCAATGCTAAGGACTTTGATAAGTGCGAATGAGCTATAACAGACTACCTTTTGCACATAAAAAAATGCCATATCAATATTACTAGGTGATAACAACGCACGATAAAATACTTACTAGGATGGTCACCGGATACCAAAGAAGGAACTCCGTACAGCACTAGAAGCAGCGGTACAAACAAATACTTCACCTCCATTGCTACATGAATATCTACCGAACGATTCCGTCTCGATTGATCAATCCATATAAATAAGTCCCATTTTAGGAGACGAAAGCGAAGCGGTTACCTCATGAACTCGAGGATTAAAGAGCTTTCTTTTTCTGTGTATTATCCTTCAATGAAACGCCAAAATTGGCCCAAAGTCAAAACTCGAAATTTGTGTAATTTTGCATGGAAATGTGGCCAGACTTGTTAGTTCAAATCAATTGAAGTGGAGCGTAGATTGTTGATGTTCCCTCTTCATTTCCGCACGCATGGTCGTGACCGTGACAGGCTAATTCATTTGCATTAATTTGCATACAAAAGTGACGTCACGCTGAACGATAGATTGCTGCCGATCCAAATAAAATTTATTGCCTAGTTTTACCAATGCAAAGATAATTACCGCTCTATTCATTTTCTTACTGTGTTGAAGTGCCAAGGAGTCACTGTACTTTAGATTAAAGTCTGCAGGCCAATTTTTTATTTTTATTTTTAGGAGATGACTCATTAGAGCGTCTGTATACACAGAACAGGTTGGGCGTTATGCATTGTTTATCACTTAAATAGAAGAGTCTAGAGGAATATTCATTGCATTTACACCACGAGGTGATCGCGTGCTCTAAGTCGGGTAGAAAACATTTGGAATGCAAAAATTGACATTGTTTTGTTTTGCAACGAAATGAGAAGAGACACTGGGAAAACGATTAACATAATATGAATACAAAAGTGCAGTCGTATTCTTTTTTAGGGCTAATAGGATATTTACTGCAGTCGTTCTATTTTTTTATGTTCCAGTTGTTTGTCGTATCACAGTCATGTAATGACTGCCCGTCATAATTATTTCAGACAACATTTTGCTTTCTCCTACAACATATATTTGTTGTGTAGAGCCAGATGGGAAAAGGGGGTATAACAAAGAGAATAGCTTGCTAAATTGGTTAATGGGTCTGCTAAACAAGTCCTGTTACGCTCAAAATGAGCGACTGTCAGTGCAGTAGGTGAGTTTTGGGAAGCGCATAAAATAGTAGTTCTCGTGGATCAGATAAGAGACAGTGAATGGGTATATCTCTCTGTTTTTGCCTTGTTGGGTGAAGGTGTTCACTTATAACAAAAATAATGTTGTAAAAGATACAGTAGAGCCTGACTAATCAGTTAAGTAAGGAGAAGAATCAAAATTTAAATTAAGTAAGTGTAGGGTGCGAATGAGATTCTCTGAGGCGGATGTAGGGGTGGGCCGAGCGCCAATCGTTCCCTCCCCCCCCCTAAATTTAAGATATTTCATAATTGAATTATATGCTAAATATTTGATATATGTTACCAAATGGAAAACATATTCATCTTCATCAAAAGAATCTCTAAACGTGTGTTGAGTTGTTGTGCGATGTTTTCATTATATAACTATAATAATAGATAAACATACAATAATAATAGATAAACATACAATGTGAATGATCATGGAAATTGGTACCCAAAAAATCCCTATCGTTAAAATTTTGTATTCCTTTGGTGTAACAGGGTTATATATTTCATTTCTAAAATACCATTAATAACAAATATTACATAAATGAAATCTAAAAAATATACATGCACTTCCCCGTTCTATTCTTTTCTATATTTTTACTCCGTACACTCGCTTGACGAGGGGTTCTTTCTGCACTTGATATAGTGATCGATGTGAGCCGGCAAATAGTCCAGCGGTAGATCCCCTTGGTGAAGTATTGCATAGTGAAAATCTTGTATCGAGAATTCTTTCCCAAGCTCCTGCTCGGCTTTACTCCTCGCTTGCAGAATAGCATTTCTCCCGACCATGTAGGTGAGTCCCTGGCCGTAAGTGCTTTGGTACCTCGTGATCTCCTTGGAGGAGAGGTCACTAGTGTCCCATGTGTATTTCTGAAAAAGTTGTAATGCCGCTGACCGGGTCATTCCACGGACGTGCAGGCCTGGTTCGATAATCAGACGCAACGATGCCATGATCTGGAAAAAGATACGAAAATGCATGAAGCTTCTCATGAAAATGTTGTCTACCTAAATAAGGGCTCTTAGAAATGTCACGTTACTCATTATATGTTTACTTTCGGTGATAAATTGCTGCCATAGAGTAGCGGATCTAGGGGGAGGGTTTGGGGGGTTCACCCGCCCCCCCCCCCCTTTGGGATGCAAGAAATCCATATGTAACAGAAAAAATACCCCCCCCCCTTTGTCACTGAGCCAAATCCCCCCTTTAGTGAATGTGAGTCATGTAACATTTTTTACATTGGACATGTAACTCTAACCACACCCTTACCCATCTCGTATAACGTACCATTTGTTGAACCATGCCGTATCCTGTTCATCCATAACCTCTTTGTACCCTGGCCCTTCTAAACCGACACCAACCCCACCCTGGCCCTTCCGTATAACGTACCATTTGTTGAATCATGCCGTATCCTGTTTGGCCCCTCTAAGCCCACACCAACCCCACCCTGGCCCTTCCGTATAACGTACCATTTGTTGAATCATGCCGTATCCTGTTTGGCCCCTCTAAGCCCACACCAACCCCACCCTGGCCCTTCCGTATAACGTACCATTTGTTGAATCATGCCGTATCCTGTTTGGCCCCTCTAAGCCCACACCAACCCCACCCTGGCCCTTCCGTATAACGTACCATTTGTTGAATCATGCCGTATCCTGTTTGGCCCCTCTAAGCCCACACCAACACCATCCTGGCCCTTCCGTATAACGTACCATTTGTTGAATCATGCCGTATCCTGTTTGGCCCCTCTAAGCCCACACCAACACCATCCTGGCCCTTCCGTATAACGTACCATTTGTTGAATCATGCCGTATCCTGTTTGGCCCCTCTAAGCCCACACCAACACCATCCTGGCCCTTCCGTATAACGTACCATTTGTTGAATCATGCCGTATCCTGTTTGGCCCCTCTAAGCCCACACCAACACCATCCTGGCCCTTCCGTATAACGTACCATTTGTTGAACCATGCCGTATGCTGTTCATCCTTAACCCCTTCTAAACCGACACCAACCCAATACTGGCCCTTCTGCATAACGTACCATTTGTTGAATCATGCCGTATGCTGTTTGGCCCCTCTAAGCCCACACCAACACCATCCTGGCCCTTCCGTATAACGTACCATTTGTTGAACCATGCCGTATCCTGTTTGGCCCCTCTAAGCCCACACCAACCCCACCCTGGCCCTTCCGTATAACGTACCATTTGTTAGATCATGCCGTATCCTGTTTGGCCCCTCTAAGCCCACACCAACACCATCCTGGCCCTTCCGTATAACGTACCATTTGTTGAACCATGCCGTATGCTGTTCATCCTTAACCCCTTCTAAACCGACACCAACCCAATACTGGCCCTTCTGCATAACGTACCATTTGTTGAATCATGCCGTATCCTGTTTGGCCCCTCTAAGCCCACACCAACACCACCCTGGCCCTTCCGTATAACGTACCATTTGTTAGATCATGCCGTATCCTGTTTGGCCCCTCTAAGCCCACACCAACACCACCCTGGCCCTTCCGTATAACGTACCATTTGTTGAACCATGCCGTATCCTGTTTGGCCCCTCTAAGCCCACACCAACACCATCCTGGCCCTTCCGTATAACGTACCATTTGTTAGATCATGCCGTATCCTGTTTGGCCCCTCTAAGCCCACACCAACACCATCCTGGCCCTTCCGTATAACGTACCATTTGTTGAACCATGCCGTATGCTGTTCATCCTTAACCCCTTCTAAACCGACACCAACCCAATACTGGCCTTTCCGCATAACGTACCATTTGTTGAATCATGCCGTATCGGGCGAGCAAGTTGCCCTCATACATTTTTAGGTCCTCGTCCATGAGGGGATGCTCCGAGTACATAGCCCAGCCCTCACTGAACCCGGAAAAGAACGATTGATCGGTCAGCCAGGCTATCGCGTCACCACACTTGTCCATGAAATGTTCAAAGAAGCCTTGTACCTGAAAGGCAGCCAGTGAAAGCATTGCGTGACTCGACCTTGTGCAAAACCATCCGCGAAGAGGTTTTGCAATAAGATGAATGAATGATCTAAATTTCATGACACATTGATTTATTCCCTGATGTACTCTTATTAATGGCATGTCATGTCGCGTGACCACATTGCGTGAATCAAACCCGGCGAGAAGATTGCGTGACACGTTGCGTGACTCACCTCCGTGTGGTGCCCTGGCTGGTACTCATGAGCAGCGAGAGAATAATCTGAAAACTTCGGTCCAAATTTATCCATGAAGAATGTCAGGACGTGGCCAGCCCGGCCTGCAGAGCAGTTTGCCGTCCATGATGCAGAGTAAGCTCTGAACGCTGCGGCGGGTTTGTAATCTGGGAAGATGTAGTTATCGCATGTCGGTGTCGTTACTTTGGGTCCACTTGTGTAGAATATTTGTCCGAGTTGTGCCTTGATGTTGTTTTGTAGCTGTAAAAGGAAATTCGGATGCTTGGATCAATTGTAGCGAGTCAAAAACAAAAGGACAACCAATATATATATATATATATATATATATATATATATATATATATATATATATATACACAAAAACTGGAAATCGACTCTGCCAAATTTTCGTCTTTAATAAGACTTCTTCAGAAATACCTTTCATTTTAGGGACAGACCATAAAAACAATAGCCCAGAAAGAATATTAAATTATTAAATGGCCCGTCCCTTATTAGACAAGCTTTTGTCTTTTATTGCTGATTGAACTATTCTACTGAGCCAGCCATAGTTATACACAGCGCTTGAAGGGTCCAGAAAGCGTCGTGCTTTTCAAAGACCTCGCCCCTACCTTTCTCACATATTTAGTCCAGTCCTGCAAAGCCTCCCATCGTTTTGGACAATACATCTTGGCCTTCTCGTCGCTAGTACACAACAAAAAGGCATTATCGTCTGATTCATTCGCTGGAAAAGGCTTTTGGTTGAAGTAATTAGAGGGGTCTTCTATGATTTCTTTGAACTTAGCTATGGCCTGAGCTTCGTCTGATTCCCCTGTCGCTTGCTTAGCAATAGATACTGCCTGTGAAAAAAGGTATGCATATTCTGAGATGATGCGGGAGTCCTGTGCTGGGACCTGGCCAACCCTATTCTCCTGTGCTGACCATAATAACCCTTTAAACTGGGTCAGAGTTTTATAAAAGAAAATAACAAAAAAAATACGCTTGGGGGACTGGAATGATAACACCTGTCCCCAGTGCCCCACACCCTGCTACGGGCTTGTAGTGTCAGTGATCTAATACGTTGAGAATAGGGCCTTAGCTAAGAATAGGGCCAGTTCCATTTATGAAATAATGTTGCATGGCGAGTGTTAAAATGTTGTCGTTTTTTATAACTAGATTTCGCTCTGCCATATCATAAAGCCCTATCCTGAGCATAGCTTAAACACTTTATCATCTTTTTTTACCTCTGCGTAGAAAATCTGAAGCTGCTCCCTTCCAAGTTTTTCTAACTCTTCGGGAGTTACGTGTTTCGCCACCATGCTTTGCGCTATCCACAGAAACGACCGCGTTCCATTCAGCGGTTCTCCAGTGGGGAGTTTTTGAGTTGTCCTCTGTGAGTAATCTGGAACGCCATTGATGTAGACGTATTCAAGAGGCAGTAACGCCAGACCGCTGGACACCGTGCTAGGTGGGCAGTGCTTCATGTGCTCATTCTCTAGATATCTATTAAGACATAAATAAATAAGAGCAAATTAATTTCTTAAGTCTACGACACACTAGGCGATTTTGTACGCTCGTACGAGTGAATTTCAATTTGAATTCGATCACGCGAGCGTACAAAATTGCCCATTGTATCGTAGGCTTTAGATGTTGCATCTGATGTTAGATGTTGCGGACCCTAAGTTACGTTGCGCAGTTACAACGTGGTGGTGTCGAAATTACTGAAAGATGCAATATACACCAGTTGAGAGTTTTGCCACAGATCAAGCTAAGGATAAGTAAGTGAAGTTTTCGATTACAGTAAAAGAAAAACGGCGCAGTTACAACGTGGTGGTGTCGAAATTACTGAAAGACGCAATATACACCAGTTGAGAGTTTTGCCACAGATCAAGCTAAGGATAAGTAAGTGAGGTTTTCGATTACAGTAAAAAAAACGGTAAAAAAGATGGCACAAACAATGTGGTTTAATCACTCCCAGGGAGGTCAAGACTCGACATACGAGTTCCTTCCCCCGATATTAAGTACCCGTTCTCACTGTTTCTTACTGTAGGACTTCCAGAATCGGCTTCCCGATATGCTCCTCGAGGTTGCGCGTAATTGACTCCGTGATGTTTTCGCCGTTGTCTTTAAGCCACTCGCGGTGCATCTCGGGAGTCAGCATGGAGAGAAATCCCTGTTCGTATACGCCACTATATATAAAGAGATCCTTGACACCTGGATTCGCACAATAAAAAGCTCCTTTTGACATTTCCTGCTTGGTTATCTGGAATTCTTATAGGCGCTCAACATATTTGTAACACTGCAAGCACAGAATCAGCGATAACACTTCCGCACAGAATCAGCGATGGGTTGCGTTGGGGTCGCCATCTTGTTTCGTTTGGCCGCGCGGGGGCTGGGAGGAGGAGAGGCGCCTTGCCCAATGCCGTGCGAGAAGCATAGAGTAAATGACTTCGATCAGACATTGGTTTGTTCTTTTGCAATTGCAAACATGTGTCCCCTTTTTACGCGATCTTTTTTTCGTGTCCAACAAACTTCACATGACACATGCAAAATGTGGAAATTATCGCACACCTGTCAACGTTCTAGGTACCCTGCTAGCCGAGCTTTCTGTCTGCTTGTATTCTATCAATTAACTTATACGTGCATCGTCGATGTTGCTTTCGCGTTTGTTTGTGAAGCGAAAGATCATAGACGCGGCTCGGATAAGTGAACCTGCTAGAAACAAACAGGGTGAAAGCTCTACTAGCAGGGTAGGCTCTAGGCAATTTTTCGCTCCCCCATGCAATAGCGCAAAAAAGTATGCATTCTTCTAGCTTTTTTTCTTTCTAATTTTTATAAGAACAACATCATCAATAACATTCAAAATTCAACCTTTTTTTACCTTTTTCTTTTTGGATGGCTATCGGACTAAATTGAGATCTGTAAGCCAGGAATCCTGCACGGCAAGCCTCCAAGGGGCGCACCATTCCCGCGCGCACGCCCATCCTCATGTTCGCAATAGTCTGCAGTATACTCTCGCGAAACTGCTTGATAATCTCAATAAGCCTCCGAACATGACCAATATTCTCTGGTTTTAGATACCAACTTAAAGCGGTTGAGAAATACGGTACTGAAAGACAGCTTGGCGACCAACAGAAACCATTCGGCTCCAGCATCCAGTCACCTGTATAGTAGTTCCCTTCGAATGCTGTTCCAAACGAGTTCTTCAAATAATGGTGAACTTCATACAAAGCCTTTCTCTCTCTTCCCTTTAACTTATTTTCATCGATTTTCTTTCTTATCTCTTCGAGTTCTCCAAGTAACCCCTCTGCTTCGTCTGTGACTTGTTTGTATTGTTCAGGTTTGGCAATAAAAGGCTTGTAATCGCGCCATAACTGTTCGGAGGTCGAGGCTGGATTGATTACAAGATCTGCTGGGTAGTTTTTGCTAACACTCTTTCTGACTTTTTGTATGAGTTCGTAAAGACCAGAGTCTTTTAATTCTTGGGATAGCGAGCACTTTCTCCGCTGTGATTGCTCCGTGGGCTGTTTCTTCTTGGATCCCTGGAGTGTCAGGGGGACAACAATCAAGATGATAATGATCACTACCGCTAGTATCAAGGGCACCAGAACCTTTGATACATTTAGGCATTTTCGGAGTTTATCTGATTTTTGAGTAGATTGTTTAAGTCCTTTTTTCGCATTGGAATAGCGAGAAAAGCGGACAGGAATAGCACTATTCGGTTTACCAGACAAACCATTTTTAGATTCAGGCGTCGCATCATCATTAACTTTTTGGTAGTTGCAGTAGTAGTTGTTGTTTTTGTTGTTGTTGTAAGCTTCTGATGGTGAGTGGCTATTCAATGATCGATTATCAATCGGCGTGGCTGTGAATAAAATTAAATAAATATAAGAATAATTGACTAAAAAATCAATACACACTCTCTTTCATGTTTTCACACCATGGATTACAAGGCTTTTCGTGAAATGTACGATCATAACGCGCCAGAAATAGAATTGGCCTCCACTATAGTGTGGTATCCCGGGCCTGTTACCTCTCGTTTTAGTTTTTTTTTTATAAAAATGTCCTTTTGTAATGTGGCAAAGCGATATAAAAAGGAAAGGCTAGCTGTTAACAGCATGACATCTCTTCGACAGACCGTGAAATTTGATGATTTCACTTTGTTGTTTCATAAAAATATTTTTAACGTATTAGACAACGCATTTCTACGTTCAAGGTTTTGACTTTTCATTGTTTTTTGTCGTGTTCCGTCCTCGTTCCTGTCGCCCTTGATAAAACTCCTTGATAACAATGAAAGCCAATTGATTATCATAAGTATCAAGCCGCAGGAGAGAACAGACCAGCGAACCGTCAATCGTTATGTAAATGCTGAGTGTCCTTCATGTGTAAAGTTTGTGAGATGTGTGTAAATGTTTGTGAGTGAAGTAAACACATTTCCCCATTTCCCTATTTATTTTTAAAGCTCGTAATGTTGCATAAGTTTTTCCTTAAAAGCAAGGCCAGTTTGAAGTATAACTTCAGTACATAGGAATCAACAAGTAGCTAAAAGCTATCGTAAGCAGCTAAATAAGATAGTTAAGCTTTCCCATTTCGTTCAAAGTAAGCACCTTTATATATCAATAGAAATTTGGGTGTGATCTAAATTTACAAAGAGAAAATTCTGTCAACCGTCCCGTCATCCTCGTAAGCGGACAGCTTTACTTGTGGACTTCAAATCGCGAATCCAACGCCTGCACGCCGAAACATTGTGATATCTAAATAATGAACCTATTTTAAATCCAAGGGGATGTCCGCTTGTAAAGAGCTGACAGTAGAATATCCAGTTTATTGGCACAGTACAGTTTCGGCATGTTTTTATATACCTCGCAACGTCAGGCTAAAATGAATGAGTCAGATAGCCTAGACTAGATAGCCCTAGTCTAATGTAATATCCCTAATCAACCCCGGTCACCATCAACATCAGCCACGTTTCTAACTTTCAAAGAACACCAAGCTTCTTCTAGATCACTTCCTCAAACCACGTCCAATTTAGCCCTCATAAACATGAATGTGATGAATAGCCAATAGAAAATACCAACTTTGTTTCTATTTCTACCATAGAAACAAAGTTTTATTTGTCAACTAAGATTCTGTTGCAACACCTTACCAACCAAGCCAAAGTATGTGCCAGTGTTCAGAGGGACTTGCCAGTGGTCTCTACTCATCTTGCTTAGTCACAAGAATAAACGATTTAGCAAAAAACACGGCTGGGAAATAGATACAGTTGGAGCACGTGACAAATACTCCAACGGTCACGTGGTCTAATATTAGCAAGACTATAGCGCCGTAGGTAGCATTCCTTAAAAAAAAGGTCGGTTTACTTCCGGCCGATTACGTAACATCTCCGATGATTTTTAACGGAAAACGCAAAAAATATTTCAAAATATTGAAAGCAGTGTGTTTATTGGAAGTTTCTTTAAGGATGTGATTGATAATTTAGAGCGGATGGCCTGTTTAATATCTCGGATTTTAATAGATACTTTTGTCTTTTAACGGTTGAGGTTTCCGTCGGACCTCCGGAAGTAAAGTGGTGATAATGCGGCTTTAACAAGTAAGCGCGTAGTATCCCTTCCCAAACAACACTTTATGTAACTCTGAACCAAAATTAGAAAACTTCTGTTTGTCGCTGTGGGCATGGGCCTCGATTGAGTTATCATCAGGCGCGTATTCAGGTGGGGGGGTGGGGCACCCGCCCTGTTCATATGATGAGATGGGTTCGACTTCGGTTGACCCCTTCTCTGGTATTTAAGAAGACGGTTACTTTTAAGTGTGTATTTGGATAGAAGACGGCTTGTTGATGGGTCTAGTGACCTGTATCCAGCTGAGGTTGCCAATTTGAAGGTAGCCAAAGCGCCCTCTCACACATATTTTCAGATAATTTTTCACATAAAAATAGGTATAAGCAGGTATAAAAAAAGAATTAAACAACAATGATTATGGCCCTTCCCTTTCTTAAAATCCTTGCCTCAGCCGCCTTTTATTGTACCTCCTGCATTTGCCCCTGGTTTAGGCATGTCTCTTTTACAGGCCAAAATCTTAATTACTAAAATACATCCGATTATTTATGTCTTACCAAACTTTTGGTTGAGGGCTTAAAGCAAGAAACGGCACACTAACTCTCCTGCTAGTGCTTGGTACAAACAGACGAATGGGTGTCGATGGTCAGAAATTTGAAAAAAAAAAACTAGCAAAATAAACTCTCAAGCAAGAACACCAAGCCCTACGCTAAACCTTCAATGGCTGCAAAGTAAGCTGCCATTTGATATGTAAGACTGTCCACGTACGTACAGGACCACCGAGTTGTTCATGGCGAGTTACTTGTGAGTACCCGATTGTGCGAGAGTCAAGCATGTCGACCCGGGCGGGACAATAACTCGGATATTGCAGGAGGGATTAGCTCTAAGCTTGTTTGTTATCAACACCTAATTATCTAATTGGCAAAGCTAATTAAAAGTAGCTAACAGCTAGTTAGCGCCAGCTCATTAGTGGAGCAAAATATTACCGTTACTATTACAGTCCTTGTGGGAAGATAAAGTTCATCGTTGATGCCTTGTGAACTAGATATTCCATTGTTATAATAAGCTGGCGGTGAGAGGAAAGGATTATCAAACATTGTATTATTTGTTTTGATTGCCATTGTATAAATTAAGTCCTTGTCATTCACAGATTACTTGCACAGCTGATAAGAAAACTTGCGAACCTCTTATTCTGTAGCTATAATCTTGATTCTTTTTTTTATAATGCTCTACATTCTAAGATCTTAACACGTAACTCGCTATTTCCAAAAACATCATACCATTGTAAATTTATAAATTGTATAACAAGGTTACGAACAACCAATCTGGTCCATCATCCAATCGGATTGGATGATGGACTAAAATGCTAGAAATACACATGCTCCCTTGTCCTAACGGATCTCTCATTTTATCATTATCTTTTTGTACTGTACAAGATGTTACTCGGGCAAAGAAAAGACTGACTAGATAATAGGACTGCGTAAGCGAATTTAAAAATTTCAAAAAGCAGATCTATTATTGAAAAGGTTCTTGGTACAATTCCCAAACGTTTTAACAAAGTTACTTATTATTTATTATCTGCTGACTCACCCGAATCGACAAGGTCTCTCAGCCGTGCCAGAGGCATGATGGTGGGTACCAGTAAGATTTAAAGACCAAGAGGTACTTCCTTGACTATCCCTTACTGTAGAATCGTGCTAAATGATGGGTGCGTGATGCAGTGTTCAGATCGCTACTATGGACGATGGGACGATGGTCAACGCTCTGACTAAATAGTCGTACGAGGTCTTCGTAAACGCCTTGATGAGGATAAGTATGCAGGCACAGTTGAATTGTATTCCTTTACAATCTGATCGCAGTTCATCTGAGCAGAACAGGCAAAGAATTTGCAGAGATTAGGAAAGAAAAACGTTAATGCGGATGGGATTTCAGGCGCCCTTTGGAGCCCCCTACAGCAAAAAGGGACTAGACCAAAAAACACTATGACTACTTCCTGATTTGAAAGGAACAGATTATCCATAGATTAAGTCCCCGTTATTATATTATACCAACAAATTTGTTTTCGCAGAAATCTTTAAAAACTTCGTGTAAGTTTATGACTTGGCACTTTAATTTGCCTTTTGTATCATTTCACTTTTGTATGATAAACGATAATGCATGTTTGTACAGGAGTAATTCATGCACATAGCCATCGACCCAGGCCATTCAACTATTAAGGTTTAGGGTCTTAACCGGCATCGCACGGACAAGAGAATCCTTTCTTAACCAATATAAAAAAAAACAAAAACAAATCACTAGGACCGTGCTGCTGTTCCATTAGCATATCAACATACAAAGGAATTCGAATTTTAACAGCACGCTATATAATATCAATCAGAAAAAATGTTGATACTCTCCGGGTTTAGCAAAGTTTGACTATACTGTGGAACCTGGATTTTACGATATTACGAATAGTAAAATCGGGGTATCATTAGAAAGAGGTCCTCGATTTAACGATATAAAGCAAAATCCATTAAAAATATCGTAGCGAGGTCGGGTTAATTATCAACTTATTACAAAATAATATTGTTACTGTACTCTGTGTAACACTGTACAGTTACTCTCTGTAAACTGTAATCTGCATTTAACAAGATCGCTCATGTCCAAAAAATCGATTAACTGCACTCTACGTGTGTAGTGATTTGAGTTTTTTCTCTCTTTGTTGAAAGAAAGAATCAGTAATATCCATACCCCCCCCCCCCCCAATGAGGGGATATTAGAAATTCCGGGGGGGGGGGGGGGGGGGAGTGGGGGGTTCAAACGCCCAGGATTTTCCAGAGGGGAGGGGGGGGGGGTAAAATGCCCTTTTTCCTAAACAGTTACTGTTTTTTTTTCCAGGGGGTTGGAAATTCCAGGGGGGTGGGGGTCATACCTCCGACCCCCTCAATAGGGGGGGGGGGGATGGATATTTTCTGGAACTTAAATTATGCTTGGGAGAACACGTTTGTATCGTAAAAAATAATGCTTGGGAGAACACATTTGTATTGTAAAATCGAGAATATCGTTGTATCCAATATCGTTAGATCGAGGTAATATGTCATACATTTCACTGTATTTTCGCCGGGAGAAAGGAACGCCATCGTAAAATCGAGGTTATCGTAAAATCCAGGTTCCACTGTACTTTACTTTACTTCTGAACTGATCGTAGATGTTATTTTTGCATCTTTTCATAGTCACCTGTTTATACAGCACGTGACTTCCGTGCTACGAAAACGACGAAGAGTCCAGATTTTATTTCAAGTACACTCTTTCTTTTTATAAGGTCTACTTTTCAGTTGAGGCAGTAGCATTCTTATATTATAAAAATAGAGTGTACTCAATTGATCTAAGCTTTAATGTGAAATAAAAACGTTTTTGGAGTTGACAAATATACAAAATTGACGTCATATCAAACATATTCCCCACGGATAGTGTCCTTCGTATGTATTGCCTTATATGGGCATAGATGCCCATATTTAGAAGAGCTTAAGTTTTCCCGCTCCCTGATCTCCATAAAACATGGTAAAAATACTGATTCCTGTTAATTTGAGACTCGCGGCAAAAATTATTAAGCAAAACTTGCTCGCTTGGTCAAATCTTTTTCTTACTAATCCTATAAACTTCTTAGACCCAGGCCTCCAAGAGATTGACCGAGCGGGTTTTAAGGTCACCAAAATATTGATATGGATCCGCACATTAGCACCACGCTAACCCGGTCGCAGCTCAGATCCAACATGAATCTGAACGTAGCTTAAAGCCTTCGTGTTAGACGAAGTCGCCCTGCAGTTCATTACCGATGAAGTTTATCTGAGTCAAACCGGCTATGCCATGCTGATGAGTCCTAATGAGGAAGAAACAGCTGTCCATGGTTGGCGAACTGCAGCAAGCGGGTGGTGTACATGTGTTCAAAGTGTTCTTTCTTAAAAATCATTTTCATTTAGATAACCCATAGTTAGTAGAGGGAGTCTCCCTCTACTAACTATGGATTACCCGAACTGAAAAAAAAAAAAACGCGCGCAACTTGATATATCCCTCCCCTTTTTTGTTTCCTTTATCATATTTACCCCGTTAATAAATCGGCGGTTTACTCCGCCTCAAAATCAAAATGTTCTTCGAGTTTGATTCCGATTTAAAATTGTTTACTGTAATGAACTGTATTCATAGTCAGGTTTAATTGAAGTTGTTATTTACTTTTATTTAAAAAATCTTATCGTAATGGGTTATTATTTTCTGTATACCCTTTGCGTAGGGTAATTTACAGACGTGAGTGGTTGCTTTGTAGGGCTGTTAGAGTTGAGTATGCCTCTATAACCATCAAAGATAGCCGACATAAAAAGAGGTAACGTTGTCGCGGTACATGTTTCACTGTTGTTATCGCCTCTGTGTTTCTCCTCTCACCGTCAAGAAAATTAATGAGTATAGCTCTGTTCGAGACTCCTGTGGCTAGCCGTGAGAAAAGAGGGGATGTGGAAAGCCAGCCTGTGACGTCACAATTCTTACCAAACACAGGTAGCCCAATAAAAAAACGGGAAATAACGCCTGGGACGAAAGGACGAGGCTGCGCATTCCTTGTTATTCCTCTGTTGTGGTTGATCTGTGACAATCATCTACTTTTTATGGGCTTGCAATTTTATCTTTCGTACCCAGCAGCAGTTGCGGGAAATAGTATAGCAGTTTCGAGAGATTTAGATATTACTAAATAGATATTTAATTGCAGGGGCGTAGCCAGGATTTTTAACAGGAAGGGGCCCAAAAGACCTTTTCAAGGCATTGTCTCCTTTGTTTTAGATAATGTCTCTTACATTTACTGTATTTTTGCTGCTAGAAGGGGGGGCCCGGTCACCCCCCTGCCTACGCCCCTGGATTGATTGATCAAGTTGACGAGTTGGTTATTATCATTTATAATTCTTTCTTTATTTTATTTTATCTTTATTTTTTTTTTTTATTTTTTATTTTGGCTGCCTGCGAAGGGGGGGGGGGGGGGGGGGGGGCGGCGCAGATGAACTTGTCTGCCAAAAGGGATGTATAGTCGCCAAAGCAATGGCATCTCGGCATCGCTGGGTGCATGGGGGCGTAATGCTGGCCCACTTACGTACTGACAGTGTCAACTTGATTAGCAATAAATGAAAAAATAATCCTTGGTTTGCTTTTTTAGGCTCCATTTAGAGACCAACTTCCTTTGCAAGGGAGAGCTAACTCCTTGAAGTATACGCAAATATCATTTCCAATTTTGAGGCTGATATGAAAGTCTCGCCAAGGAAAACGGACACTTATAGTGATTCACAGACTACAAGTAAGCGTTGCCTAAGTAACAGGTTTATCTTCAGACGCAAGCTGATTATTTCAACGAGTTAAACTCAATGAATAGGCCACCTTTAGCAAATGAACTCGACGGCTCTCTCGCTCAGATAAGGGAGTGACTATAGCATTAAGTAATTCATCAATCAAGGACGCATTTAGCTGTGAGACGACTCAAGGGAGCCACTCTATGATAGGCGTGAAATGGATGTCTCTAGAATGGATATCAGTGGACTCTGATAGGCCATGCTTCCGCCATAATTAAAACTCCATGGGCATAAATTACAAAGAAGAACTTGTGCCAGAAACACTGCTCAAGTGGAATAATATTCAGCAAGAACGGTTAATGATTTCCTTATAAAGGCATGGAAACGTTCACTAGCTAATGGGCCCCCTAATGGTTTCCGTTAATTCTTAGCAGTACGCGTAGCGGAACCCGCTGGGTGCATGAGGGCGTAATGCTGGCCCACTTACTTACTGACAGTGTCAACTTGATTAGCAATAAATGAAAAAATAATCCTTGGTTTGCTTTTTTAGGCTTCATTTAGAGACCAACTTCCTTTGTAAAGAAAACACATTTTATGGTTAAAAAATGTGTTCTGGAATGTTATCAGAATTTCGATAATATGTTCCACGATAGACTATGCCAAAAACTGCCAAACTGAAGTCTTTTTATCTAGACATTTGATAGAAATGCAGGTTTAATTGAGGCCTTAGAGTAAAAAGGGCATCTCGGCACAGCACGACTTGGCGAGACAAGTTCCTCTCCGCTGAGACAGCTATTGACAAGCATTAAGCCTTTTTATATTAAACTGTTAAGAATTCGAGATGGTCCTATGTAAACATCATGTAAATGATTGCTTGCGAAATATCTAGGGATGAAATTAGCTCGGGTTACAGCTTTTCACTCCTATCGCGTCTATGAGGAGTACCGCATTATCTGGGTAATTTCACCAGCATCAAAATGATGGCACGCTTCAAGGAAACAATCACAGTAAGAAAACGCTAAATAGGACAAACACTGTGGCGCTTACTCAATATTCAAAAATAATAAAAATAAAATAATTCGAATAAATTAGTGCAGCAACGAAGTACGGGAGGGGGGGGGGTAGGAGTGAAAGAAAGCGTGATTTTTTTTGCCTCAGGGATAATGTAAAGTGCTTTTAAAGGCCTTGTTGACAAATCGATCAACCCTGGATTGTGTAATGACAAGTTGCTGAGCAGATACACTCTTCGTTCCACAACGGCTCGCTGCCAAAACTACACACGCAAGTTTCCGTGATGGTCAAAAATATAAATCAATATTTGGAATCAATATTATGGCTGACACAGATAAATAAAACAAACAGAAATAACTTTGTTCAATTTTCATCACCTTTTATATTCTGTAGGGCTTGAGTTGGGTACACTGAACCAATTCGTTTTTAGAGAAGCGAAACACAGCACGCAAATGAAATGGTCTTGCTATCAAGAGAAAGTGAAAATGAAAAATAAAAGCTTTACGGAGTAAACACGACACATCACATTTCGTTTCTCGGGATCTGAATTAAATAAAAAAGATTTTGAAGAAAAAGGGCCATTTCTTATCATGGAGGGAAAATTTGGAGGGGGCTTAAAATTCCGCACGACCATGGAACAGTGAGTTACAGTTTGAGATCTTATAAATTTCGAGATCTAAAGTTCCCTCTGTAGAGATACGTATAGGAGATCTGTGCATCAACTGCACATTTTTAAAGGCTATCTGAACCTCCCCTCTGATAACAGAATGTTGCGTAACACCACCTACGTGAGGCCTAAGGGTCAAAACACTCGACACAATATCTCGAGTATTACAACAGACATTAGAGGTACAAAAAAACTAGAATTATCGACCAGAAAACAAAGCAATAACACTAAAAATGTAGACGGAGAATACTATTCATAATCGAACTGGCAGCTTTAAGATAATTCTCCTTAATTGATTCGGTATTTTTTTTTTCGATAAAAGTATTATAGATAGAGTTCTATTTGGCCTATTTTCGACTTTTTAGTTATTCACAATAGTACTTTAGAATAGTTCTCGACCTCTAATGACGAGTTTTTTCTTTGTTTTTCCTGTTTTTCCTGTTTCTAAATAATATATGTCTGAAAAAATACTCAATCTTTAGACTCATGCTTCAATAACGCAGCAATCTTAACGTGTTCAAATGGAATTTGACCGTGCATAAATAATTAGTTGTTTGTCAGCTGTTTGTCTTGGTAAACCTTTTGACGATATATTGTTATAACATGCTGGATAGCTATCTAGTCGCAAAGTTTTATAACACGGTATTATCAAATGCCTTGATTTAAAAGCTATGTGGATTTAGTTTAAACTTTATAGTCTCAAACGAGTGAGAAGACAATCCATTATTTTTATATCAACGTTCTCTTTTAGCGGACCTCAAGGGAGACAGTAATCGACGGGCCTTAGAAAACAATACAAATAAAATATTCCAAAATGACTAGCGCCATTAATTTGGAAACATTCTAGAAAGAGACGAGTAGAAAACAAGTTCTTGGCGAATAAGCGATCCATGCGTGGCGTTTTTATCGGTCCAGCGCGCTCGTAAACAACAATGTAGTGAATTATGAAGTAACTCAAATAAATCTCTACGAAAACAGTACGTGCCATGAACAGTCCGTACGAATCAAGACGAAATAATACAGAGAAATATTGCTCTGGTTTTAATTTTAAAAATATAATAATTTAAAAGCGAAAAAATGTCAAGTTAACTCATAAGGTAAATCGGAATATGCCCGAAAGCGCCAGTGCAACGAATTAATACTAGACAAATTGGCGACTTGTGCTTAATTTAGCGATGATCTGTTCGTTTCCCGCGCAAACGCTCTGACCTAATCCTTCTCATCAGCAGTGCGAATGCATAATGAGCTGGAGTTTGCCCGGTTTATATACGGCGGGCTGGAGTTACTATTTTTGTCACCACCATATATGGATCGAAAACTATCAGGGATAGCTTTCACACAGCGACTGTCAGACTTATTGTTTTCTGGACCAATCAGATTTGAGAACGATTTTCCATATGACTATTCGAGTGTAGCGCTAATTCGAAGCTTGTGCAGCGAAGCGAGTCATGAACTGCAACGTGCATAGCAAGTTTCAAAATGTCCACGGTTGTCGATCCTTTGCTTTCTACGGTCACTCTGGATTTACTGAGGCCTAAGGACGCCATCATGGATACAGAGGAACATTTTAGAAAGGTGAGCAGTCACGCCAGCGCGTTTAAAATTTGTTAGGACCAACGCGTGATGGTCTTATCTAGAGTATTGGACTTTTCGATTCATTTCTGAAATTCGCGACCTCGGCTCTCTTTAAACGATTTCGCTTGCGGATATTAACTGGTGTTTTTTGTATCTTGTTCTCTAGCTGTGGTTCGATGTAGACAGCTTGAGCTTTTCCACGTTCAGTGCAAAGTGGGAACCTTTGGAAGAAAACAGCATTTTTGACTCGGAGAGTTCGATAGACTCCGATTACGAGCTCAACTACGGCGACAAATTTCTGTACGCGGATGACTCTGTCGACGAGAAATTCAAGGAGACTTCTTTGTTCTGTGATTTACCATACGGGGAAATACCACTGCAGCTGCAAATAACAAATAACGAGATACTATCTAGCGACGAGCGGGCGCAACATCAGACCGAAAACATGGTCCCTTCTAGCCAAGCGCTGGATGTGGAAATGACAACGGTTACAGCTGAGCAGGTCGCGGCAAGCCGAGCCACCGAAAGCACCCAGACCGACGAGAATATAGTTATTTTGCCTGCAGTGGCTATAAAAACGGAGGGGAACGTTGCAAAGGTGGTTGCGAGCCCAGCGAAAATGAAAGCTTTGGAATCGAGCTCTGCGATTAATGCTAAGGCAAACACGAATTCATTAAAGGGAGCTGGAGTAAACTCATCCGGTGTAAAGGAGGCAGGAAACGCTGCCGCATTAGCGCAGAAGGGAAAACGAGCTCTGGCAAGAACACACAAATGTACATTTGAAGGCTGCAATAAGTCGTACACTAAAAGCTCGCATCTAAAGGCGCATCAAAGGACACATACCGGTGAAAAACCGTATCAATGTAACTGGAAAGATTGTCTGTGGAGGTTTGCTAGATCGGACGAACTAACGCGACATTATCGCAAGCATACAGGTATAAAACCATTCAAGTGTCCGACCTGTGACCGTAGCTTCTCGCGCTCCGATCATTTGTCGTTGCATATGAAAAGACATTACTAACAAAATTGAACAAAATTATTGTATATTTATCCGCGACCTAGGATTAAAGTGCAAACTCGCATTGTATTATCTTGCCCTCTGATCTATCAAAACTCGTTTTGATTAAACCGTTTCCTGGTTCTCAGACGGGTAACAAGTCTTTGCATTCAATTGAAAAACATGGAAGCATAGAATAGAATATCTAATAAAAAAAACCTTGATAGGTAATGTATGTAGGAATTTTTTTTTTGTATGAAGAGACTAAATTGTAAATTGACCTATTGCCGGTTATATCGACCGGTGGATGCAGAATTTGCCCAAGGGCCCAAGATGTATATAAATTAGGAGTATTTTTATTTTGCTCGAACGAGCGAATTGTTGTTCTGAATAAACCTTCAGAACTTGGAAAATATGTGTTTGTCCTTTTGACCTAATTACATGTCTGTACGCGTCATGCAGAGCGTTTGAGATGGAACTATTGGGTGCTAGTGTTTTCGCTTTGTAGCGGGTTTTCCCAGCACAACCGCAGCGCCAAGGAAACATCTTACCGTATGCGAGCTGATTTTGAATGCAAGCAAAATGATCATCAAAGCTTTCAGCGGATCAAAACTTACATCTCTGTTAATTGAAATAGTGCATGCATCGATGGAAGTATGGAATTTTTCAAATGGAACTTTCTCTAAGACCAAAAGGATGTCACTTGAAAAGAACCTTCCGTGCAAGTCCAGTAGACTGTTTTACCTAGATCTTCTTGAATTAACATAAATTTCCTAAACCCTTAATTGAAAAACAGTAATCTTAAAATTGGGCTTTACAATATAAATCACCCTCGTTCCACTAAGAATAGTTCTCGATTAGGCTATTCACAGTCAATCCCGATAGAAATGTCAACACAACGGCAACATGATTCCAAGAGAACATGATTCGCGATTAGTGTCTCTGGCATTTCACCAATGTACACATGCCGTGTTTATTTGATGTAAACAATTGCTTCTTTGCAAGGGACCATTGGCACAATTCTATTTATTGTATACTTTGAGCAGTCAATTCATTCGATCATGCGAGTTAAGCTTTTGGACATGGTTTTCTTTAGCGCGATAAAACGCGATGCTACATTTTTGAATATTTACATTACTTATTCATGCATTCCTCTGATTCTATCAGATAGTGTGAAGCTACTGACCGACTAAACCTCAAAACATACTCAGCAGGAATCGACTAAATGAAGTTACGGAGGCGTTCAGGCCAGTGTTTTTAAATCGCCTCGGTGTTTCGCTGCGCGTCGATAGCCTATCTGCTCTAGGTAGTGTCGTTCCCTTCAGTTCAAAGTTCGTGAAAAGTAGAATTTGGAAGTTGGAAATCATCTGAAATGATAACTCAATGATAACGAGTTTAACCATCGAAGAGATAGGGCGTTTTAAATATTGCAAGAACATGTAAAACTAGACGAAATTATCTAATCTAAGGGGAGAAAGCGCAGCTTTGATATGGAGGCTGGACTTGGGCAGCTTCAAGATAAAAGGAAAATACTATGTTTAGATGTATTTCCAAATCCCTTGTATAAACTTGAAGCTGTATTATTGACTTTTCAACACATTGAAGTGCATGTGTAAGCCTGCAAATAGGCAGTTCATATTTCCGTTCCTAAAATATTTGACCGGCCACTGATGCAAATATCATCGGTACAGCCATATCGCAGAGGGGTCCGCGTATTTCAGATATAACAAAAAAAAAATTCACAAAATGGTTAAAATTCCTAGAGAAGATATTTGTCATAAATACGTAATATTTTTTCTAGGCAGTGAAATACTTCGCGGACAAATTGTGGAAATTTGATCAAGACAATGTGCGAAATAATTAAACATCCTTGAAAAATGTACTTTCTTATTATTTCAACCGCATTTTTCCGATTCTAGTATGTGCTAATATTGGCAAATACAACCGCGTCGCTTCTAGACGTATTTCGTTTATCCGGCGTATATTTTTAGGTAAAATGAAACAATTTCGCACAATCTATTAAAAACTTGTCCCTGGCTCAATCCTGTATGGAAAGCCTTTTATATGACTATCTATTGTCTCTGAATACACTCTTACAATAAATCAAGAGGGACGCTTCTTTAAAAATAAGTCTTTCCTGCGGTCGAGACATTTTGTGTAATGCGTTAGAACCTTTCAAAGAGTGATTGAGTATTATTAAATGGAAAACAATTAGCATGAAAACATCAAGCAATTGGCCCGCCCGTAGGTGATGTTACATCAGGGAGCCTTATTCAATGTTTTAGACGTGCCAAAATATTGACAGCCTTTCCCCTTATTTTCTTTTTAATGACAGTCTTTAAAGTCATTCTTTATTCTGTGTATTTGAAAAGGGAATTTAGGGACGCAATGGGTGTGATATACAAAAGGCCGCGTGTCCCTCCTCGCTGCCAACGGCACACGTGAAACAACTACCGGGCAACCCCAGGAAATATCGAATTGAGGGAAAGAATGAGATGCCTACCCAGCAGATTTTTTTTAATTCTTTTAATTGCCTGTTCCCTTCACAAATGCTGCTATGTTTTACGTGGCAATGTAGTGAAAGGCGCCAAAGCTGAAGAGGGTGACGGTGTATATACCCCTCCTCCCCCCTCCCCTCCCATGGGGCTATATTAATACGACTTGGGGATACCAGAAACTAATACTGAGCCAATTACCGACTCGGAGATCGAAAAACAAAATATGAGCACTAACACATTTAACACATTTCAAAGATTGTATGAAGAAAATATTAAGGTGATGTCATGACGCCAAGAAAACGATTCGAGCAATCTTAAACTCTTAAAATCTGAAAAGTGAAGTATTTAGCCCACTACCATTACCACCCCCCCCCCCCCCTTCATCATCCGCTGACAAATTTGCTGGCGCCATCTCTCATTTTCTACTCGGTATGTGCCGCCGACCTTCTGACATCGACCATTGACGCTGTTATGTAAAAAAGAAATGAAACTTCATAGCTCCATGCGGTTCCCGACATTTCGCGGTAATTGACTGCTTTGCGACACCTGATCATCTAGACTATGACCTAGGCGCATTTCCTTTATGCGTTAGGCAATCAAACATGCTACAAGGTACTTAACAACAGAGACAGAATCATTAGCTTTGAAAATGAATGTGAGCTTTCACTGGGAGCTGGTGGTGTTGCCTTTGCCACAAGAAACCCTCAAAAAACTGTCTTCACATAACAACAAAGGCCAAAGATTTAATAACACATGACTTCGTTACAAATGGGCGACCTGGTCGTGGTTTAACGGCGCCAAGACCTGTGTCTAACTCAGACAAATAAGGCCTTTTTATTATTATTTTTTTTATCTAGAGAAACACGTGATCATACAATGTCATATTCGGAGGAGACCGTGCGGTTCTCGGCTGTTCCCAAAATTTATCTACCGCATAATAGTTGTTCGCGGCCGAAGAAAGAAAGCGCTGGCTTCTCGACTATATATCAATTAATACTGTGTGCTCCTATTTTTGTTCCTTTCTTATGGCCAAGTTTCATCGTTACAAGCCGCAAAGTAGGTGTGACCATACAGTTTTTTTCAGGTATTGGAGCCTGGATCCTTTAGAAAACGCCGAGTAATTTCGGCTCTAGAGAAATTGTTTTTTTTACAAGGCCTATAAAAATAAGCCGAATAATTTTACTTTTGTAAATTCATATATTTCAAGAGTAATAAGCATTTTTACAACTAGATAAGGGCTGTCACAAATCATTTCATAAACAAAAGCCTCGCGTGTACAGCGCCAACAACGCTGCTGATTTAGTTGCTCGCCAGCTCTCAATGTTCACCAAGGCAATTCATTACTGAACCTCATTCATTTACACACCACAGGATTTCCAGTGTTTGAAAACATTTAATAAAACCATGTTTAAACATTTTCGAATAAACCAGCTGGCTGGCTCGCATGTTGAGAGATGCTAGCAAATCTCCTTGTGAAGAGTGTGTGACGCTGGCCGCTAGGGCCTAGGTCTTATGTAAGACCGCTGACCGGCTCACAAGAGAGCAACCGGCCATCTTGTTTTGAACATTATTCATGTAAGTCCTACGCGTTCATTTGTTATATCCTAGTTACCGTTATTTGTAATCCTCAGTTTAATTATAATCCTTGATTTATTGTATTGCCATAGGACTTCCTCATCTTTGTCAATAAAACCAATTGAACATCGAGGAGTATTTTCTTCATGAGGAAGTCAATATCATGGTGATCGTCGAATGTTCGGTACCCAACTGTGACTTCAAAACACAGGATGTCTCTGATGCAATCGCCGTAGCGTTACTAAATAACCACGGCCTCGCACATCAAGCACTACATCCCGCTCCTACTGCCCCACCGCCGGCCCGAGGCCCGAAACTCGACCGACCCAAAGTGGACATAGGGATCTCTATCGAGGAATGGAACATATTCATGCGCCGATGGGGGGTTTTCCGTTCTGGATCTGGCATCACTGACGCCCAGGCGCCTTTCCAACTGTTCCAGTGTGCCGGCCCTGACCTCGGGGACAGCCTACTGAAAGCCAACCCAGGAGCCACCTCGTTGCCCTTGCAAGATTTGTCCGCAGCCATGCGCTCGCTAGCTGTCATTCCTATCGCTACATGCGTCCTCCGTACCGAGCTGCTCCAGTTAAAACAGGAACGGGACGAAACCTTTCGTGCATTCGCAGCCAGGGTGCGGGGAAAAGCGGAAACGTGCGCATACACAGCAGCATGTGCGTGTGGCCAACCCGTTGACTACACCGACCACATCATACGCGACGTCCTTTTAAATGGCATTTACGACTCAGACATAAGGCGTGAGACTCTGGGCATTACAGATATCTTGACCAACCCGATTAATGACGTCATTGCCTCGGTGGAGAGTAAAGAGATGGCTCGCAACGCCCTACCGTCTTCAACCCTGTCCGCGATGTCGTCCTTCCAGCGTAACAAAAACACGCCACCCTCAGACCAGTCACCAAGCGCAGCAGAGAAATCCCGACAGGCCTCCTGTCCTGATTGTAAAGTGTCATTTCACGTCTTCTCAGAAGGATCTCGGGGCTGGAATTCCAAACCTCATCAGGTATGCATCGATTGCTACAGAGCCCGTAGGCGCAAAAGGCGACAACCAGCCAAAAGTCAACAGTCCGCCATCGAGTCAGGCCCGATCTCCCAGATCGCATCTCTACAATCCGGAGCCGTACCTCGCTCTCGTGGTAGACCACAGAACGAGCCCGCCAAACTGGATCACCATATCTTCACCAAGGGGGAGTGGCGACGAGCTCAACTCCGTGATCATCCGCGGACAAACATCACTATATCGCTCGATACTCCATCAGCTTCGGGAGCCACTTCCCGTCCTCGCGATCACCTCGTAGCTCAGATATCAGCCGTGGCCGACACTGGTGCCCAGTCCGACCTTTGGTCTCTAGAGGAGTTCCTTGCATGCGGCTTCTCGCGCGATGAACTGCAACCGGTCAACCTCAGCTTGTCGGCCGCCAACCGGTCTCCAATAGCCATCGACGGTGCTTTCTTCGCTAAACTCTCCACAGCTCCTCCCAACGGTGAGGCCACGTGCTGCCGTTCCATGGTGTACGTGAGCAGCTCAGTCCGAGCTATGTACCTCTCCTATGAGTCCCTCCTCAACCTCGGTCTCCTATCTACGGACTTCCCGACGAACCCGGTTGGAAGACACGACGGCCGCCGACCTACCCCCCATGGCCGCAGCATACCAGAGCCGCACTCATCCATCAACGCCACCCGTTCCATCAACGGCGGCTGCACAGCACCAAACACCCCTTCTGATCCGACCTGTCATTGTCCCCAGCGCACGGTGCCACCACAACGTCCGTCGGAACTGCCATTCCCCTGCACCCCGGAGAACAATGGCCGCATGAAAGACTGGCTCCTCGAGAGGTATGCCTCCTCGACGTTCAACACCTGCCCCCATCGTGCGCTCCCGTGCATGGACGGACCACCCATCGAGATACATGTAGACCCAGCAGCCACACCCAGAGCGTGCCACACCCCGGCCACCATCCCTCTCCACTGGCAGCAAAAGGTATACGACGACCTTCTCCGGGACGAGGCCCTTGGTGTCATCGAACGAGTGCCTTACGGGGAACCTGTCACATGGTGCCACCGCATGGTTGTGACCCGGAAGCACGACGGCTCACCGCGCCGGACTGTGGATCTCTCGCCACTAAACAAATTCTGCCAGCGCGAGACCTTTGCCATGGAGTCTCCCTTCCACCTCGCCCGCCGAATTCCGAAGGACACCTGGAAGACAGTCACCGACGCTTGGAACGGCTATCACAGCGTTCCCTTACGCGAGGCAGATCGACACCTGACCACTTTCATTACGCCCTTCGGGCGCTGGCGCTACACCAGGGCACCACAAGGATTCCTCTCGTCAGGGGATGGCTACAACCGTCGTTTCGATGCTATCCTATCAGCCTTTGAGCGCAAAGAGCGGTGTGTGGACGACACGATCCACTATGATACTGACCTAGAACAACACTGGTGGCGATCCATCGACTTCCTTACATGCGTAGGCCAGTCCGGTATAGTACTGAACCCCGACAAATTTCAGTTCGCCGAAAAGTGTGTGGACTTCGCCGGCTTTAGGGTGTCCGACTCAACCATAGAGCCACTCCCTAAGTACCTGGATGCCATCCGTGATTTCCCCACTCCTGAATCGACGACAGACATCAGAAGCTGGTTCGGTCTGGTCAACCAGGTGGCCAACTACGCCCAATTGCGCGAGACCATGGCGCCGTTTAAGCCATTCCTAAGCCCACGGTGCAAATTCACCTGGTCACCTGACCTGGAGTCTGCCTTCCAAGAGTCCAAAGAAGCCATAGTGCAGGCAATCCGCGAGGGCGTGGAAATCTACGACATGCAGAGGCGCACCTGCCTTCGCCCCGACTGGTCCCGAAGAGGTATTGGTTATTTCCTCCTCCAGCAACACTGTAGCTGCCCCTCTGGTATACCTGACTGCTGCCCAGGAGGATGGCGGATCACTCTGGCTGGCTCACGCTTCCTCTCCCCAGCCGAACAACGTTACGCAGCCATCGAGGGAGAGGCCCTGGCCGTTGCCTGGGGTCTCGAGCAAACCCGGTACTTCACACAGGGTTGCGACAACCTTGTGGTAGTCACCGACCACAAGCCTCTAGTCAAAATCTTCGGCGATCGCACCCTCGATGAGATCACCAACTCCCGTCTGTTCAGGTTAAAGCAGCGTACCCTCCCGTGGCGCTTCACCATCACCCATCGACCGGGAAAAAGTAACCAGGCGGCTGACGCCACATCAAGACACCCATCCCCATCAGGCTCAACTAACAGTCTCGCAACTTCAACTCCTAGTGTACCGGACATGGTTGAGTCGGCCCTCATGGCCTCCATCAGGAACGACGTACATGATCTTGGGGCCATCTCGTGGCCGATCCTCGCACAAGAGACTGCAACGGACCCATGCCTAGGTCACCTCCTACGCCTCATTGAACAAGATATTGTTGTTGACCCTAACGACCCGGCGCTTTCAAGTCTCGGACATCTCTGTGAGTCGATATATGCACAGGATGGCGTTCTACTACTCAACGACCGTGTGGTTGTGCCCATGTCCCTCCGCAAACGGGTCCTCCAGCACTTACACGCTGCACATCAAGGAGCCTCTACTATGGAGCAGCAAGCGCGTGCCATTGTCTTCTGGCCGGGGATGTCACGGGACATTCAGGGCACCAGAGACGGATGCACAGATTGCAACCGCAACGCCCCGTCACAAGCGGCCACACCGCCCCTCCCGACCTCTCCGCCATCTACCCCGCTCGAGGCTGTCTACGCTGACTTCTTCGACTTTGGTGGCCGCCACTACCTAGTTGTCGGAGACCGGCTCTCTGGATGTGTGGAGGTCCTCAGCTCCACCGCAGGTACTGACCTAGGGGGCTCCGCTGGCCTGGTCCGTCACCTCCGAGCATTCTTCGCCACCTTTGGCGTGCCAACAGAGATATCAAGCGATGGCGGACCAGAGTTCACAGCAGGCGGCACCGAGACCTTTCTCCGACTTTGGGGGATCAAACACCGCCTGTCTTCTGTCGGCTTCCCACAATCCAACGGGAGAGCAGAAGTGGCAGTCAAAACAGCTAAACGTCTCCTGATGTCCAATACTGGTCCTAACGGCAGCCTTGATAACGATCGCTTCCTGCGTGCCATGTTACAGCTACGAAACACACCGGACCGGGACTGCGACCTTTCACCAGCCCAAATCATATTCGGTCGACCCCTTCGAGACTCCCTCATGTTCGTCAATCGACTAGAGAAGTTCTCTAATCCACACATCCGACCCCTGTGGCGGCAAGCATGGGCGGCAAAGGAAGATGCCCTTCGGACCCGCATATCACGTACTACCGAATCATTGACGAGCCACTCCAAACCACTTCGACCTCTGAAGCTAGGTGAAAGGGTCTTCATCCAGAACCAGCAGGGCCCACACCCGAACAAATGGGACCGCTCAGGCATGGTAGTGGAGTCGCCAGGCCACGACCAATACAGGATAAAGGTGGATGGCTCAGGACGGTTGACCCTGCGTAATCGTCGGTTCCTTCGTGCATACACCCCGGCCACGCCCACCCCAGACCACCAGTACAGGACGCCACCACCTCCACCCAGATCTCCAGAGTGTCAACCCACACTTAACAGCTCACCGTCGCCTCCCACAGGCAGTGGACCATTGACGGGCAATCCTCACGTCACCACCCAACTCTCACACGGTAGCCATCCCGTCATACCCACAGAGTGCAACCAGACAGTTCCACCCGCTGAACCCGTCGCTGAAACACCACCTACCACTCAAGCCAACAATGACCCTGTATCCTCTTGTATGCCTGACGCCTCATCTCAGGCCCCGCAGCCACTCCCTGAACCTAGAAGGCCAACTCGTGCGAGAACACGACCAAAACGCTACGAACCAGAGACAGGGAATTGGACAGTAGCAGGAGTCCGCTCGTCTAGCCTTGTATAGACTCTAGACTTAGTATAGACTCACGGACTGGGGGGGATGAAGAGTGTGTGACGCTGGCCGCTAGGGCCTAGGTCTTATGTAAGACCGCTGACCGGCTCACAAGAGAGCAGCCGGCCATCTTGTTTTGAACATTATTCATGTAAGTCCTACGCGTTCATTTGTTATATCCTAGTTACCGTTATTTGTAATCCTCAGTTTAATTATAATCCTTGATTTATTGTATTGCCATAGGACTTCCTCATCTTTGTCAATAAAACCAATTGAACATCGAGGAGTATTTTCTTCACCTTGCAACTCATGCATTCATGTTTTGTAAACAGTGTTGCCTCATGGATCTCTTAATTAACGAGCAAGTGAATATAAAAATAAATTATTCTAGGCTTGAAAAGCTGTATATCTTTTTTTCTGAGCATCAAACGTCGTAGCTTTCAGTTGAGTTTTATATACATGTACTTTTAAGTGCAAAACCAGTTATAACACCCATGGATATTTCGAACCTTTCTAAATAGTTTTTATACAAATGCTATCAAAACTTAAAAAACATAGAGTCTGTGTATCGCATGGTATGCAGATACTTAATCATGTCTTTGTCGAATGACTTAGTCCCACACATCAATACCTGGACGCTGGGATCAGGAGTTGAGGGGAGCTGACTGGAAAGTAGAGCCTGGTCTATCCTGCCAAAATGAACATGGTCGCCATACTTCACTTGGGCATCGTCCTCCTTAAATATTAAAAAAACAAATTAGTATTGATTAGCAAAGGCAGAACCTCCTCCACTCGAAGCTCTAATGAGGAAAATTAGGACCATTGTGGGAGGTACTGAAGAAAAAAGGTGTACATAAAGGTGAATTTTCACTGGAGAGGTAAGCAGACTGAGACACTATCAGAGACTTTTTGCTGATTTTACTACTATCTGTTTTCACCCATCAATTGCAGGGCTGTAAATTAAACAATAGGCAATGTTAAATTCTTGTTGGTTATTATCTAACCTGACTAATGATGTACAGTACATCGAAATTCCAATGATCTTTCCTGTTATCAAGTTCATCTTTCATCAAGATCTCCTCATAATGCCTGCATGAAAACAGTAGCTTCACCATAGTGTCATCCTTGTCGTTATCCAGAATCTGGCCTATGACTTGTAGCATTGGAGCAATGCCTGTCCCAGCAGCTAACATAAAAATGCGACGAAACTGAAAAAAGGAAAAAAAAATTGCCTTTTAAGTGGCTTGTACAAAGGAAAAAGTAAATATGAAAAGAGTGTTTTATATCTTGAAAAAATGCCTGAGGCAGATATAGCATGGGCTTCAGAGAAAATTGTAATGAACGAAGTGATACTCCCAGTAACAGATCTAAATTTAAATGCTAGAATATTTCAATTCTAGAATAAATTGACAATAAACAGGCGCATACACAGGGGGTTGTGCATGGTGCACACGCACCCCCCTTGCCAGCCAAAAGTTGGTCTTTCTTATCTAGGAATCTTCAAATAGTAATGCTTTTTCCATATAAGACCTATGACTACACACCCCCCTCAGCCAATCCTGGGAACATGTCTGATAAATGTAATTCCAATCACACATTTTATATATCCCCCTCTCTTGCAGATGATCCTGGAACAGCCCTAATCCATCAGATGTGGCTAGGAGTCAGTGGATGCTGTAGCCAATGAAAAACAGTGAAAACTATGGTTGGTTAGCAAACCTTGTTGGGTGTGTATGTGAACTGGCCAAATGGTCCTCTCCAATCCACAAAGTCTCCCACTTTCCATTTTGACACACAATTTGACATCTTTCCATCCTTGTATATCTAAAATAGAGAATATTTTAATGATACCTCAAATACATAGGAAGTGTCACTCAATAGGGCCCAGATTACAGCACAACAATAATAATAATAACAATCTTCATTTATAATAAAATATGAATAATATAATAGTAATTTTTTAAATAATTAAGGCATTTTTTCTATTTATTTCAAACATTTGATATAAAAAACATGACATGGCCTACACATCAAAACAAGAACAAACTATGTTCTTGTGCCACTACAATACCTTGATCAGAACAGCAAAGAAGCCAGAGCTTTTCAATGGACTCACAGGTGTGTATTGACGTGTTATGAACTGGTCATCAACTTTTCCCCTGAAGAACACAACAAACTATGAATTAAAATTGAATGACATGAAATTGTGAAAAAAAAAACTCATTTGGTGTATTCTGGCATGTTTTTTGTTTGAAATACACAAAGACTAAGATCCTCTAAGTTCCCATTGAAGATGCTTGTGTTGGAGTCACATAACACTATATGACTCCAGGTGTCCTTGGAGCATGCAAGCTGTCTCAGTGTACTGCATGTTTTCATTATCCAACGAATTGACTATATTAAAAAAGGCATTTTAAACAACCTGGATTTACATTCTTTCAAGCTTTGAAAGCTAAATAGATAGCAGGCAAAAACGAACAGCAGGGAAGAGAAAGGGAAAGAAAAAAAGAATAGGGAAGGTTTCCATGGTGTTTTGTTGCTGATTCTCTGTGTCTCTGCAGTGGAACACCTTGACTAAGAGGCACAAAGTTTATAAATAATAATAATTTTTGTGCTTATAATATTTTTTTCTATTCTTATCAAGGGGGTCAAGAGGAACCTCTCTAGTCACTCGAGCATCCAGTTGTATGTTTCGACTTAATTTTTATCTCAGAGGATGGTCATGATCAAATAATATAATTACATAAAATTTAGCAAAATCTCAAAACATTGAAGTACCTTAGTATGATATGCTGTCCAGCATGGAGACCTAAACATCTGCCATCAGGAATAGTAAAGTGGAACAAAAAGGCATCACTTGTAACCTGTCTTAAGCTGGCTAACTTGAATAACTTATACTTGGATGTACATATAACACTTTCACTACTAGATGCCTTCTGAACTGATGCACAACACTGTACTGTTTGGCATTCCTTTTCCCAACGTTTCATATCTTCATCATAAATATCAAAGACACAAGGAGTACAACCTGTGCCACAGCAGTCTGTCGGTAAGGGTTTTTCCGGTGGTGCAGGCAGGTGAGGGGCATTAGAGCAAGCTTGCATACTTTGGTCCAGTAGAAAGATTCTTTCACACATTCAGATATCTTGTGTTTTCTTATTGCTGCCTTCACTGTTTTACCAAATATCTTTGAATCTATAAAATGCTTGCTTACTGTATCCTGAAAAATTATACACACAAGTACATATAACAGTATTTTTAATCTAAAAATCTATTTCGTTATCAAAACGGTATAAAAAAAAGTATCAAAATCTGAAATCAACCTACCTAATGTGAAATATTTATATTGTTACAAAGTGTACAATATTATAACTCATACTGAACCAGCATAAATATATGTGCTCATAAAAAATCCTAAAAAACACAATAATAAGACCATGTACTGTATATAAACATAATACAGTAGCCTTTAACTTATAAAAAAGTCTAAACAATAAACAATAAGGTTGTAAATTGTGTACGAAGCGATGAGATATTTAAATACTATTGCATGAGGTGTAGGAGTTTTTCTGACATATATAAAATAGCTCTTTAGTACTTGTTATGTAAAAACAAATGCTGTCAAAACTTTACTTTGCGAACGGTCACAGCCGTGGAAGCGAGTTGTTCTTTAGGCTCAACTCCGATAAGCATAGAAGTCCACCATGAAAACCCTTCCTCGATTGATCGTTTGCAAGGTTTAACATCACAATCCTGCTTCCGTTTCCTGCTTTTATTGTTCTCTACAATCTTTTCTTGGGGTTGATCCATGTGGTTCATGTATAGTTGTTATGAATCTGTATCTATTACTGGTCCGCCATATTGGATTTGGCGGGGAATAGAACTGGAACTAGTCCAGTCCTTATTCGGGCATGTGTCAATAAGGGTTACCGGATTGTACGCAGAGGGGAAAACGGTGTGTGTGTTCGCGTAGTTCAAACCAATTGCTCATAATCATTCTATTTCTAGGGCAAAGTAGTACTAATTTCATGGTTTTTAAATTATGCTTTATTTTCATTCTTTTACAGTCATTCATTTACATCTGTGTACGGTGCTGGTTCGCGTGATGCACTGTGAAGTGGATATCTCCATCCTTTCTATAAAAATAATAACAATCATTAAAATACATGCTTGCTAAAACGTGCGAGAGTTTAAGGATTTATTGTGTAGTTCCAGAAAATATCCATACCCCCCCCCCCCCCCCTCCCCATTGAGAGGA
Organism: Nematostella vectensis; assembly: GCF_932526225.1. Taxonomy (NCBI): domain Eukaryota; kingdom Metazoa; phylum Cnidaria; class Anthozoa; order Actiniaria; family Edwardsiidae; genus Nematostella; species Nematostella vectensis. The sequence goes on from NC_064034.1 coordinate 7,999,028, forward strand.
TTGGAAATTCCGGGGGGTGGGGGTTCAAACGCCCAGGAATTTCCAGAGGGGAGAGGGGTGATAAAATGCCCTTTTCCCTTAACAGTCACTGTATTTATTTTTTTCTTTTTCCCAACGGCTTGGAAATGCCAGAGGGGTGGGGGGTCATACCTCCGACCCCCTCAATGGGGGGGGGGGGGGGGTATAGATATTTTCTGGGACTTCACATTTTAGTTTATTTCCCAGCTCCAAGTAAACAGGTCTATTTGTTTATACATTCAAAAGCCTAAAGAAATATAATATACGGGGGCGGATCTAGACCATTGCAAATGTAGCAAATGCAACAGTAAGATTTGAGGGAGTTGATTTATTTTTCGTCACAGCTTATATGTTTTCTTTTAGGATCTTTATTCTCTTACTACTTTCCTGATTCCACATGCATGATTCCCAGGCTTGACATACTAAATGACTATGTAAATTTGCTCTACAAATCATTTTGTAAACTTTTACAGTGGTCAGGTTTTGATAAATGACGGACAAAAGAGTAACGTTTACGATATCAAGCTTTCAAGTGTTTTTAAGCCTGTTCACCTGATTACAGTTCTTACCTTAACGAGTGCATATTCCGCACGTCTTCCTGCAATATTCCCGAGTTCCCTGATCAACGGAACACGAGTCGCCACTGCAGTCATCCAAATCGTCCATACATGCTGGAGATCAAGAGTATGCAAGAGCCGTTTAATTTTCAATCCTTCTGGTTAGATATTTCACTTTTTTGCGATAATGCGACAATTTGCCCTACCCCTGAAGGTATGGCCCTTCCACGATATGTGCTGTTGTATATTAGTCCATCAATTCCATCCCCCAACCAGGTAAAAATATAATCAAGCCTCCTTTCACTTCCCATTTATCACCTCCCCATGCATTTTTCTCTCCTTCAAAAACTACACTTACGCGGTGGGGGCGGTGGAGGCGCTGGGGGCATAGTACCACCAAGAGCTGCAATAAGACATCACTTTGGTTACAAAACAGAAATAGAATGGTCATAGTATAGGGAGTGTAATATGACGCTATGATACGTTCTGTGCGTATAATACAGGATATATGCACAACAAATACAGATCTACCTGTTTTACATACAACAACAAAAAGGCATTTTACTCTCAACAGGATTTACCGTGCGTGTTGCGACAAACGTGCATTTTTACTCTTTTTAATAACGAGCTTTCCTCGGCCAATCATAGCATGTGTTTTGCTAGCGTTTCACAGCCCCTTACTTACGTCCATAAAGACTCTGAACTCCCTTGATGTCGTCTGAATGAAGGGCGATTTTTGGGTCATACCCAGTGTAGTACGGGTACATGATGGCTCCCTGCACATCAGAGTGATCCAGACCCAGGTTGTGACCAAACTCGTGGACCGCCACCCACAGAAGGTTTATGCCGTCGTATGAGTTGTGCGTGAACGTTTCGTCCTCGTCAAAGTGAGCGTCAGCGCCTGCGAGGGAAGCGTGGGCCAGAGTTCCACCTTCACCATCAAAGGGATCTGTGCAATTTGGCTCGCGCGCTGTACCCTTGTGATTCCTAGAGCCAAAACTAAATGAAAAGAAACAATTTCAGTCAAGGTTATTTAGACACTGTCCGCATGTATTCGTTTTTCGTTTGAAAACGTAACATTTTTGTTACGGATACGGGAATTGTGTACACGTCCTCGAAAGCGGTATCTTAAAATCGCAACAATTCAAAAACCATATACAGTGTGGAACAATTTTTAAGCAACAATACCTTTCGAAAACGGAACAAAAACCTGGCGAAAACCAAACCTTTCGAAAACGGAACAAAAACCTGGCAAAAACCAAACCTTTCGGAAAAGCTGACGTGAATCCAGCGTGCGAAGTGTAAACAAGAAAATAGCTAAACCGACGCATGGTGAGCGCATGCGCTGTAGACCTTGATATCGTTTTCCTCGTATCTGCATTAGGAACCCGACGGCAACGTGGACCATAACGGCAGAAAACAATATAATTTGATTCAGAATTCAATAGCAGCACGTAAAAATGCGTTCTGTCTGATACATCTCAGCCGTTTGCCATCAAACCACGACGTGAAAACTCCAACCTTTACGGTCAACTGAGGACGCAGACGTTTGCACTGTAAATCCTCTAGACCACGTTCGCTACTGTAGAAATAATGTCCATAGTTTATTTTTATCTGTCTCTGACCAAATTGTTTTGCCTATTCCATTGCAATTAAATAATTGATCTCCAAGCGTTGTCCTAGCCCGTCTTCGTCGACGGGCCGTTTCGAAATGATTACTCTTCGTGTGAATGCGAATATTTTGAGAACAGATACGCCAATCACAAAACAAAAATAAAACAAACCCATAATTATTGTCATAACACTTAAAGCCATCACCACTGCCAATCATATACGCAAGTAATATCATCACTCCATATTATCAAAATCTCATTATAATAAGTATGACATCCTACATCATTGTTTCCATCACAATGCATTCATTGTTATCTCACCATTTCAACTATATCATTATAATTTTTATCATCATCATCATCATACCATAATGATCACCACAAACCTTTCCGTCACCATCACCATGCTATACCATGCATAATAATACCTTATAAGAAGATTCGCGTCGTTTAGAATTCTGGTTTGGGAAAATGTAAGAGAAGACACTTTCGCCCAGTGTTGGAAGGCGGTTGCGAAAATTTGGTCTTGTAGATCTGCCGAGAGGTCAGCGCCGTGTTGCACGTAATATTTCAGGTTATTCTGGCTATGGCGATTTGCTATGTTTGTGGAATATCTGCGTGAATGGTATAATAATGATTATTAATGTGAGTCAAGCTCCCCGAAAGCCCTTCTAAGGACTTCATAGACCTTTCGGGCAGGGTACCTCTTTATTCTGTTAACCCGACTTGCGTGAGGCAAGTTCGTAGTTTTAATAAAACCCTATGCAAAATGGGTTTATTTTAATAGCGCATTGAGTGCGCTTGATTCAAGATCCTAAAAAACAATGTTCAATTCCTTTTCTGATAACAAAAAAAAGCAGGTATTTATAAAATAAATGATCGATGAAATCAAAACAAAAATGACAGGCAAGTCGGATCAGTGAAATATTAAGTGTATGGAACGAACGTTGTATGTTTTAGGATAGAAATGGAAAAGCTAAATATTCTGCGAAATACACTATTTCTAAAGACCTGAGTCTCAAAACGCACTAGCTTTTACTATTTCCCCAAACCGAGTAATAAGTTTTTCCCCCGTTTGTGAATGACCTACCTACGCGCGCGGTTGCTTTTTCCTTGTGACTTGTCTGGCATGCCACATCGCGGAGTATGCATCAAACGAAATGTCGCCGCGTCCACTACACCTGTCTGAGGGATATGGGCAAAGCGCTGCATTTGCTTGATTGCCGAGGTGAAGTCATGGTTTCCACCGCGTTCGTAGCTTGGCGCTAAGTAGCGATACTTGTTGAGGTATTTCTGTTAACCAAAAGGTTCGGGCCTTTTAAGAATTTAGTGTTGATAAAGAGTATAGAATATTATTATGTAGAATTTCCTCGAGTATTTGCATTGTGCAATGAAAAAAACTATAATAACTACAAAAAAAAACTCGTTGCATTCATTGAATTTCTATTGTTCTCATAGCTCGTGAAATGGTGCCAATACCAATACCAGTGTTATAAATAGAGTGCATTTTAACATTTTGTGTTACGCAAAAGAATGTGTCGTAAAAGAATATGACTAGTGCAGAGCCTGTGCATTTAGGAAATTTTACTAAGTGCATGTGTTGGGAGTAGGTCAAAATTGACTTTTCTTTTTAACATGTACATGTGTGAAGAATATGTGACAGTAAACTCTTCTTATTAAAAAAAAAACAAGAGTTTCTAGAAAGATAATCCACGACTCACCCTTGCCATCGAGTTGACGTCAAGACCGGCCGAGACGGCCTGGAACGAGAGTAACGCCACAAACACTAAAGCGAACTTCATATCTCTGTCAGTATTAACTCAGTATAAACTTTTTCTATTAGAGACTCAACTGAGTGTAACTCTTATGGATCGACCGCTCCCTTTTATACAAGATGTACAGTGCGGTGTATTTAGTTAGCTAATCATTAGCTAAGCTTACCTTAAGTTCGAGTTAAACCACATTTGAATGTATCTAAGCTTCCGTATGGCTCGACATGGCTTTTGCCTTTTCACGGAAACGCAGATGTAAAAATAGTAATTCCGCTATGAGCCTGACTTGAGACTAAAATAAAGCTGCACCTGGTTTAGACAAAAGGACTTTTGTATTCGGTAAAAACAAACAACTAACAAACAAAACAAACAAGCAATCTGCGATTAATGGTGTATTTGTTTTTTTTTTTGTTTTGAGTCCAAAACAAAAATAATTGAGCTCAGATAAAATAGCTTTGATAAACCGTTAACCATTTACCGTTTTCAAGTCCTTCTTTTGAAAGTGATAAGGCGATATGTTATTTTATATGAGGATACTTTATATAAATGATATTTATACAAAGAATCTTACAACCAACAAATGATTTATATCTTAAGGCAAACATCATTAGGAGTTTGGATATAAGGTAAATACTCTTTTGATTCCCACATCTCTTTTAATTACCCTTTCCTAAAAAAAACCCACCCCGCCTACCCCTTCTAAAGCCTAAATTTAAAAAAAAAGCTTCCTCTATTTTACTCCCTTTTCACCTTCTTAAATACACAATTATAAAACACACAATTAATTAAATACAAAATTATACAATGTAGCACACGTTTTCTACATTTTTGCTTAAAGGAGATATTAAAAGTAAAATACAAAAAGTAAAAACAAAAAGCCTACGTAGCAAGCACAAAGGGCCGCTGGGAAAGAAGAGAGACGGAGACGAGGCGCGCGCGCCAAGAGAGGAAAAGACATTCACGCTCCACCCTTCTCTCCAGGTGCGCGGATTCTACCCCTCATCATCCCCCAGACCTTTGTGCTTGCTACGCAGGCTTAAAGTAACAGGACGCAAGATGTCATAGAGATAAACGTAATATTTATACAATTTATAGCATCTTAGACTTTTGAAAGGGCCACAAATACCTAGTGTCAAAAACGGGCAAAAGCGAGTCTCTACAAGGGCATACAATGAGCCCCCTTCCAGAAACACGTTAACGTCGTTCAATATATTCTGATGCCGAAAATATACATTTTAAAAGTTGCTGGGGAAAAATATTTGTTCCTTCTTCCCATGAGGGACAATTAATCGTTTAACCGATCGAGACTATTTTTCCCCAGCATCCGCTCCAGCACCTCCAAAAATTATCCGCACAAATACTTCCACTACACAAATTTGTCAGCAGAACCATTCGGGTCAAATATTTTCCCAGCAACCGAGGGGTCTAACATCTTTCCAGCCAGCGGGCTGCGGAACGGATATTTTGCAGAACAGATCCGTTTTGTGCCCTTGTTTCTTAGCTCCCCCTTTTTAGGACAAAAACAAATATACCTTTAGGGCTTTTTAGAGTTCTACAATATATATATATATATATATATATTTATTTTTTGTGCTCACAATCTTCAAAGCACCTAATCGCTTAATACTTGGAAATCCCCGCAAGCGGTCATGCTGCGCAAATACTGCAGGGTCATTAGATAGTCCATTAAACATGATCTGCTCGCAGGCGATTTTTACCCCTTTGATCTTTGATGTCAAGAAAGCGAGTTACCTAAAGTATAACGCAGGTTAGCACAGGCTTTGGGCGGGCACGCTGATACAAACAGTGTTATTTAAGTCCCATCATGAGCCTGGGCTACCTGTGGTGTGACTGTGAACACCACACGTATAAAGAGCGTGAGATGTCTAGGCCGGGTCTTTAGTAAACCCGTCGTTGTGTGATTCGTTTGTTCTCGTTCGTTGTGATTCGGTTCGCGCACTATCATCCGGAAAACGTACATTTTTATAGTGACTCTCACGACTTCGCCCGAGAAATCAGATAAACTTTTCATATTGAACAACTCTTTAAATCATCCTGGGATCCGCCACTGACCATTATCCTCCTCACAGCATAGGCTACTTTTTATTTTCTTCTTTGATTGAAAACAGTATGCAGTCTTTGCGGTAAGCTGAAAATTCTACGCAGAAGCACAAAGGGCACGTTACTATTTTTAGTTAAGGTCAAGATTGCCAAACACAAGACGTTAGCCATAGATAGAACATCTCAAGTACAATCTGCTAAATCGATAAAGGTTTTTGAACGACGTTTTATATAATATTTTCAAGGATTTCATTAAAGGATCAAAAGTCCCACAGCACATGGTAATACTTAAGGTAATACTTTGTTCTATTAGGTGCACGCGTATATGGCTTTTGTGTGGTATTTATCAGTCTTAGCGATAAAATACGGTTAAAGATGGGGTTTACCCTATAATAGAAAGATGGGTCGCCCCTTAAATAGAAAACGTGTCATTGGGGCTATGTCCTGTATTGTATTGTGTCAGTTTTGGGAAATAAATAAAAAAAGATTAAAAGGAATTCACAATATGTTTTTAGTGATGCAGGATTTTGCTTTTTTGTGATCTGCAAAATCGCAAGGGACCGTAAAGGACTATGGGGTGGGGGGCCGCACATGCTCCCACAGACCCCTCCCCTGGCGAGGCCAGTGTCTGCATTGTTTAATTACGCTACTTCTAATCTTCCCATCAGTGAAGCCATTTACTGCATCCCACAGGGTGGTCTTGTTTAGATTACTTTGCGAACGGTCACAGCAGTTGAAGCGAGTTGTTCTTTTGGCCCAACTCCGATAAGCATAGAAGTCCACCATAAAAATCCTTCCTCGATTGATCATTTTCAAGGTTTAACATCACAATCCTGCTTTCTTTTCAGGGGCGGATACAGGGGGTGGATTGGGTGGATATCCACCCCCCTTTTTTTAGTAAAATAAATCGAAAAATCACTTTGTTTGAAGAAAATAAATGTCTGAGGGATGGGAGGTACGGTCCATTCTCCATCGCCAGCTTGAGTTTGCTGACGCGACAAATCCAATTCAGCGTGAAGAATTGTAAATATCTATGTAGCGACCTATCAAGAGTCACTGGATCAGTTATAGGCCGTCTAGCCGGCCATTATCCACCCCCCATTTTGAAATCCTGGATCCGCCCCTGCCTTTCCTGCTTTCATTGTTCTCTACACTCTTTTCTTGGGGTTGATCCATGCAGTTCATGCATAGTTGTTGTGAATCTGTATCTATTACTGGTCAGCCATATTTGATTATTGTTACCGGATTGTACGCAAAGGGGAATACGGTGCGTGTGTTTGCGACGTTCGAATCGATTGCCCCCCCCCCCCCCCCCCCATAGAGATAAACGAATAAACAAATGCTCAAAATCATTCTATTACTAGGTTTCCAATTAATACTACTATTGTATGGTTTTCAAATGATTTTTTATTTTCATTCTTTTACAGTCGTCATTCATTTACATCTGTTTACGGTCCTGGTTCGCGTTGATGCACTGTGAAGTGAATATCTCCATCCTTGCTATAAAGATAATAACAATCCATTAAAATATGTGCTTGCTAAAACGTGTTAGAATATGAGGATTTATTGTGTAGTTCCAGAAAATATCCATACCCCCCCCCCCCCCCCCCCCATTGAGGGGATTAGAAATCCGGGTGGTTGTTCAAACGCCCATGAATTTCCAGAGGGGAGGGGGGGATGCCCTTTTTCCTTAACAGTGACTGTATTTATTTTTTCCCAGGGGGTTAGAAATTCCATATGAAGAAAACGTTTATATAGAACGTAAATAATTATATAGCTCTGTATCCAGATGCATGATTCCCAGGCTTGACATACTTAATGGCTATGTGAATTTTGTACATTTTCATAGTGGTCAGGTTTTTATGAATGACTGACAAAAGAGTAACGGAAAGTTTACGATACCGAACTTTCAAGTGTTTTTCAGCCTGTTCACCTGATGATAATTCTCACCTTAGGCAGTGCATACTCCGCACGTTCTCCTGCAAAATTTCCGCATTTCACTAGAACTGGAACATGCGTCACCAGTGCACCAGTCCGCAGGTACATCGTCCATACATGCTGGAGATCAAGTGTATGCAAGAAGGGTTTAATTTTCAATCCTTCTGGATAGATACTTCACTTTTTTGCAATTAATACGACAACTTGCCCTACCCCTGAAGGTATGGCCCTTCCACGATATGTGTTATTGTATATTAGTCCATCAATTCCATCCCCCAACCAGGTAAAAAATAGAATCAAACCTCCTTTCACTTCCCATTTATCACCTCCCCATGCATTTTTCTCTCCCTCAAAAACTACACTTACGCGGTGGGGGCGTAGGGGGCGTTGGGGGCATAGTACCGCCAAGAGCTGCAATAAGACAAACATCACTTTGGTTACAAAACAAAAATAGAATGGTCATAGTATAGAGAGTGTTACATGACGCTATGATACGTTCTGTGCGTATAATACAGGACAGACGCACAACAAATACAGATCTAACTGTTTTACATACAACAACAAAAAGGGATTTTACTCTCAACAGAATTTACCGTGCGTGGTGCGACAAACCTGCATTTTTACTCTTTTTAATAACGAGCTTTCCTCGGCCAATCATAGCATGTGTTTTGCTAGCGTTTCACAGCCCCTTACTTACGTCCATAAAGACTCTGAACTCCCTTGATGTCGTCTGAATGAAGGGCGATTTTTGGGTCATACCCAGTGTAGTACGGGTACATGATGGCTCCCTGCACATCAGAGTGATCCAGACCCAGGTTGTGACCAAACTCGTGGACCGCCACCCACAGGAGGTTTACGCCGTCGTATGAGTTGTGCGTGAACGTTTCGTCCTCGTCAAAGTGAGCCATAGCGCCTGCGAGGGTAGCGTGGGCCAGAGTTCCACCTTCACCATCAAAGGGATCTGTGCAATTTGGCTCGCGCGCTGTACCCGTGTGATTCCTAGAGCCAAAACTAAATGAAAAGAAACAATTTCAGTCAAGGTTATTTAGACACTGTCCGCATGTATGCGTTTTTCGTTTGAAAACGTAACATTTTTGTTACGGATACGGGAATTGTGTACACGTCCTCAAAAGCGGTATCTTAAAATCGCAACAATTCAAAAACCATATACAGCGTGGAACAATTTCTAAGCAACAATACCTTTCGAAAACGGAACAAAAACCTGGCGAAAACCAAACCTTCCGAAAACGGAACAAAAACCTGGCAAAAACCAAACTTTTCGGAAAAGCTGACGTGAATCCAGCGTGCAAAGTGTAAACAAGAAAATAGCTAAACCGGCGCATGGCGAGCGCATGCGCTGTAGACCTTGATACCGTTTTCTTCGTATCTGCATTAGGAACCCGACGGCAACGTGGACGATGACGGCAGAAAACAATATAATTTGATTCAGAATTCAATGGCAGCACGTGAAAATGCGTTCTGTCTGATACATCTCAGCCGTTTGCCATCAAACCACGACGTGAAAACTCCAACTTTTACGGTCAATTGAGGACGCGGACGTTTGCACTGTAAATCCTCTAGACCACGTTCGCTACTGTAAAAATAATGTCCATAGTTTATTTTTATCTTTCTCTGACCAAATTGTTTTGCCTATTCCATTGCAATTAATAATTGATCTCCAAGCGTTGTCCTAGCCCGTCTTCGTCGACGGGCCGTTTCGAAATGATTACTCTTCGTGTGAATGCGAATATTTTGAGAACAGATACGCCAATCACAAGACAAAAATAAAACAACCCCATTATTAATGTCATAACACTTAAAGCCATCACCACTGCCAATCATATAGAGCAAGTAATATCATCACTCCATATTATCGAAATGTTATGATGATTAGTATGACATCATCACAATGCATTCATTGTTATCTCACCATTTAATCATATAATTTTTATCATCACCATCATACCATCATGATCACCACAAACCTTTCCGTCACCATCACCATGCTATACCATGCATAATAATACCTTATAAGAAGATTCGCGTCGTTTAGAATTCTGGTTTGGGAAAATGTAAGAGAAGACACACTCGCCCAGTGTTGGAAGGCGGTTGCGAAAATTTGGTCTTGTAGATCTGCCGAGAGGTCAGCGCCGTGTTGCACGTAATATTTCAGGTTATTCTGGCTATGGCGATCTGCTATGTTTGTGGAATATCTGCGTGAATGGTATAATAATGATTATTAATGTGAGTCAAGCTCCCCGAAAGCCCTTCTAAGGACTTCATAGACCTTTCGGGCAGGGTTTTTCTTTATTCTGTTAACCCGACTTGCGTGAGGCAAGTTCGTAGTTTTAATAAAACCCTATGCAAAATGGGTTTATTTTAATAGCGCATTGAGTGCGCTTGATTCAAGATCCTAAAAAACAATGTTCAATTCCTTTTCTGATAACAAAAAAAAGCAGGTATTTATAAGATAAATGATCGATTAAATCAAAACAAAAATGACAGGCAAGTCGGATCAGTGAAGTGTTAAGTGTATGGAACGAACGTTGTATGTTTTAGGATAGAAATGGAAAAGCTAAATATTCTGCGAAATACACTATTTCTAAAGACCTGAGTCTCAAAACGCACTAGCTTTTACTATCTCCCCAAACCGAGTAATAAGTTTTTCCCCCGTTTGTGAATGACCTACCTACGCGCGCGGTTGCTTTTTCTTTGTGACTTGTCTGGCATGCCACATCGCGGAGTATGCATCAAACGAAATGTCGCCGCGTCCACTACACCTGTCTGAGGGATATGGGCAAAGCGCTGCATTTGCTTGATTGCCGAGGTGAAGTCATGGTTTCCACCGCGTTCGTAGCTTGGCGCTAAGTAGCGATACTTGTTGAGGTATTTCTGTTAACCAAAAGGTTCGGGCCTTTTAAGAATTTAGTGTTGATAAAGAGTATAGAATATTATTATGTAGAATTTCCTCGAGTATTTGCATTGTGCAATGAAAAAAACTATAATAACTACAAAAAAAACCTCGTAGCATTCATTGAATTTCTATTGTTCTCATAGCTCGTGAAATGGTGCCAATACCAATACCAGTGTTATAAATAGAGTGCATTTTAACATTTTGTGTTACGCAAAAGAATGTGTCGTAAAAGAATATGACTAGTGCAGAGCCTGTGCATTTAGGAAATTTTACTAAGTGCATGTGTTGGGAGTAGGTCAAAATTGACTTTTCTTTTTAACATGTACATGTGTGAAGAATATGTGACAGTAAACTCTTCTTATTAAAAAAAAAAACAAGAGTTTCTAGAAAGATAATCCACGACTCACCTTTGCCATCGAGTTGACGTCAAGACCGGCCGAGACGGCCTGGAACGAGAGTAACGCCACAAACACTAAAGTGAACTTCATATCTCTGTCAGTATTAACTCAGTATAAACTTTTTCTATTAGAGACTCAACTGAGTGTAACTCTTATGGATCGACCGCTCCCTTTTATACAAGATGTACAGTGCGGTGTATTTAGTTAGCTAATCATTAGCTAAGCTTACCTTAAGTTCGAGTTAAACCACATTTGAATGTATATAAGCTTCCGTATGGCTCGACATGGCTTTTGCCTTTTCACGGAAACGCAGATGTAAAAATAGTAATTCCGCTATGAGCCTGACTTGAGACTAAAATAAAGCTGCACCTGGTTTAGACAAAAGGACTTTTGTATTCGGTTAAAACAAACAACTAACAAACAAAACAAACAAGCAATCTGCGATTAATGGTGTATTCGTTTTTTTTTTGTTTTGAGTCCAAAACAAAAATAATTGAGCTCAGATAAAATAGCTTTGATAAACCGTTAACCATTTACCGTTTTCAAGTCCTTCTTTTGAAAGTGATAAGGCGATATGTTATTTTTTTATGAGGATACTTTATATAAATGATATTTATACAAAGAATCTTACAACCAACAAATGATTTATATCTTAAGGCAAACATCATTAGGAGTTTGGATATAAGGTAAATACTCTTTTGATTCCCACATCTCTTTTAATTACCCTTTCCTAAAAAAACCCACCCCGCCTACCCCTTCTAAAGCCTAAATTTTAAAAAAAAAAGCTTCCTCTATTTTACTCCCTTTTCACCTTCTTAAATACACAATTATAAAACACACAATTAATTAAATACAAAATTATACAATGTAGCACACGTTTTCTACATTTTTGCTTAAAGGAGATATTAAAAGTAAAATACGCAGGCTTAAAGTAACAGGACGCAAGATGTCATAGAGATAAACGTAATATTTATACAATTGATAGCATCTTAGACTTTTGAAAGGGCCACAAATACCTAGTGTCAAAAACGGGCAAAAGCGAGTCTCTACAAGGGCATATAACGAGCCCCCTTCCCGAAACACGTTAACGTCGTTCAATATATTCTGATGCCGAAAATATACATTTTAAAAGTTGCTGGGAAAAAATATTTGTTCCTTCTTCCCATGAGGGACAATTAATCGTTTAACCGATCGAGACTATTTTTCCCCAGCATCCGCTCCAGCACCTCCAAAAATTATCCGCACAAATACTTCCACTAAACAAATTTGTCAGCAGAACCATTCGGGTCAAATATTTTCCCAGCAACCGAGGGGTCTAACATCTTTCCAGCCAGCGGGCTGCGGAACGGATATTTTGCAGAACAGATCCGTTTTGTGCCCTTGTTTCTTAGCTCCCCCTTTTTAAGACAAAAACAAATATACCTTTAGGGCTTTTTAGAGTTCTACAATATATATATATTTTTATTTTTTGTGCTCACAATCTTCCAAGCACCTAATCGCTTAATACTTGGAAATCCCCGCAAGTGGTCATGCTGCGCAAATAATGCAGGGTCATTAGATAGTCCATTAAACATGATCTGCTCGCAGGCGATTTTTACCCCTTTGATCTTTGATTTTAAGAAAGCGAGTTACCTAAAGTATAACGCAGGTTAGCACAGGCTTTGGGCGGGCACGCTGATACAAACATTGTTATTTAAGTCCAATCATGAGCCTGGGCTACCTGTGGTGTGACTGTGAACACCACACGTATAAAGAGCGTGAAATATCTAGGCCGGGTCTTTGGTAAACCCGTCGTTGTGTGGTTCGTTTGTTCTCGTTCGTTGTGATTCGGTTCGCGCAATATCATCCGGGAAACGTACATTTTTATAGTGACTCTCACGACTTCGCCCGAGAAATCAGATAAACTTTTCATATTGAACAACTCTTTAAATCATCCTGGGATCCGCCACTGACCATTATCCTCCTCACAGCATAGGCTACTGTTTATTTTCTTCTTTGATTGAAAACAGTTTGCAGTCTTTGCGGTAAGCTGAAAATTCTACGCAGAAGCAAAAAGGGCACGTTACTATTTTGAGTTAAAGTCAAGATTGCCAAACACCAGACGTTAGCCATAGATAGAACATCTCAAGTACAATCTGCTAAATCGATAAAGGTTTTTGAACGACGTTTTATATAATACTTTCAAGGATTTCATTAAAGGATCAAAAGTGCCACAGCACATGGTAATACTTAAGGTAATACTTTGTTCTATTAGGTGCACGCGTATATGGCTTCTTTGTGGTATTTATCAGTCTTAGCGATAAAATACGGTTAAAAGATGGGGTTTACCCTATAATAGATTTGCTTTTTTGTGATCTGCAAAATCGCAAGGGACCGTAAAGGACTATGGGGCGGGGGGCCGCACATGCTCCCACAGGCTCCTCCCTTGGCGAGGCCAGTGTCTGCATTGTTTAATTACGCTACTTCTAATCTTCCCATCAGTGAAGCCATTTACTGCATCCCACAGGGTGGTCTTGTTTAGATTACTTTGCGAACGGTCACAGCAGTTGAAGCGAGTTGTTCTTTTGGCCCAACTCCGATAAGCATAGAAGTCCACCATGAAAATCCTTCCTCGATTGATCATTTTCAAGTTTTAACATCACAATCCTGCTTTCTTTTCAGGGGCGGATACAGGGGGTGGATTGGGTGGATATCCACCCCCCTTTTTTAGTAAAATAAATCGAAAAATCACTTTGTTTGAAGAAAATAAATGTCTGAGGGATGGGAGGTACGGTCCATTCTCCATCGCCAGCTTGAGTTTGCTGACGCGACAAATCCAATTCAGCGTGAAGAATTGTAAATATCTATGTAGCGACCTATCAAGAGTCACTGGATCAGTTATAGGCCGTCTAGCCGGCCATTATCCACCCCCCATTTTGAAATCCTGGATCCGCCCCTGCCTTTCCTGCTTTCATTGTTCTCTACAATTTTTTCTTGGGGTTGATCCATGCAGTTCATGCATAGTTGTTGTGAATCTATATCTATTACTGGTCCGCCATATTGGATTATTGTTATCGGATTGTACGCAAAGGGGAAAACGGTGCGTGTGTTTGCGACGTTCAAATCGATTGCCCCCCCCCCCCCCCCCCTCCATAGAGATAAATGAATAAACAAATGCTCAAAATCATTCTATTACTAGGTTTCCAATTACTACTACTATTGTATGGTTTTCAAATGATTTTTTATTTTCATTCTTTTACAGTCTTTTACCCCCCCCCCCCCATTGAGGGGATTAGAAATCCGGGGGGTGGTTCAAACGCCCATGAATTTCCAGAGGGGAGGGGGGGGAAATGCCCTTATTCCTTAACAGTCACTGTATTTATTCTCTCTCTAGGGGGCTGGAAATTCCATATGAAGAAAACGTTTATATAGATCGTATATAATTATATAGCTCTGATTCCAGATGCATGATTCCCAGGCTTGACATACTTAATGGCTATGTGAATTTGCTCTAACTCATTTTGTACATTTTTATAGTGGTCAGGGTTTTATGAATGACTGACAAAAGAGTAACGGAAAGTTTACGATACCGAACTTTCAAGTGTTTTTCAGCCTGTTCACCTGATGATAATTCTCACCTTAGGCAGTGCATACTCCGCACGTCCTCCTGCAAACTTTCCGCATTTCACTAGAACTGGAACATGCGTCACCAGTGCACCATTCCGCAGGTACATCGTCCACACATGCTGGAGATCAAGTGTATGCAAGAAGGGTTTAATTTTCAATCCTTCTGGATAGATACTTCACTTTTTTGCAATAATACGACAACTTGCCCTATCCCTGAAGGTATGGCCCTTCCACGATATGTGTTATTGTATATTAGTCCATCAATTCCATCCCCCAACCAGGTAAAAAATATAATCAAACCTCCTTTCACTTCCCATTTATCACCTCCCCATGCATTTTTCTCTCCCTCAAAAACTACACTTACGCGGTGGGGGCGTAGGGGGCGTTGGGGGCATAGTACCGCCAAGAGCTGCAATAAGACAAACATCACTTTGGTTACAAAACAAAAATAGAATGGTCATAGTATAGAGAGTGTTACATGACGCTATGATACGTTCTGTGCGTATAATACAGGACAGACGCACAACAAATACAGATCTACCTGTTTTACATACAACAACAAAAAGGGATTTTACTCTCAACAGAATTTACCGTGCGTGGTGCGACAAACGTGCATTTTTACTCTTTTTAATAACGAGCTTTCCTCGGCCAATCATAGCATGTGTTTTGCTAGCGTTTCACAGCCCCTTACTTACGTCCATAAAGACTCTGAACTCCCTTGATGTCGTCTGAATGAAGAGCGATTTTTGGGTCATACCCAGTGTAGTACGGGTACATGATGGCTCCCTGCACATCAGAGTGATCCAGACCCAGGTTGTGACCAAACTCGTGGACCGCCACCCACAGGAGGTTTACGCCGTCGTATGAGTTGTGGGTGAACGTTTCGTCCTCGTCAAAGTGAGCCATAGCGCCTGCGAGGGCAGCGTGGGCCAGAGTTCCACCTTCACCATCAAAGGGATATGTGCAATTTGGCTCGCGCGCTGTACCCGTGTGATTCCTAGAGCCAAAACTAAATGAAAAGAAACAATTTCAGTCAAGGTTATTTAGACACTGTCCGCATGTATGCGTTTTTCGTTTGAAAACGTAACATTTTTGTTACGGATACGGGAATTGTGTACACGTCCTCAAAAGCGGTATCTTAAAATCGCAACAATTCAAAAACCATATACGGCGTGGAACAATTTCTAAGCAACAATACCTTTCGAAAACGGAACAAAAACCTGGCGAAAACCAAACCTTTCGAAAACGGAACAAAAACCTGGCAAAAACCAAACCTTTCGGAAAAGCTGACGTGAATCCAGCGTGCGAAGTGTAAACAAGAAAATAGCTAAACCGGCGCATGGTGAGCGCATGCGCTGTAGACCTTGATATCGTTTTCCTCGTATCTGCATTAGGAACCCGACGGCAACGTGGACGATGACGGCAGAAAACAATATAATTTGATTCAGAATTCAATGGCAGCACGTGAAAATGCGTTCTGTCTGATACATCTCAGCCGTTTGCCATCAAACCACGACGTGAAAACTCCAACTTTTACGGTCAATTGAGGACGCGGACGTTTGCACTGTAAATCCTCTAGACCACGTTCGCTACTGTAAAAATAATGTCCATAGTTTATTTTTATCTTTCTCTGACCAGATTGTTTTGCCTATTCCATTGCAATTAAATAATTGATCTCCAAGCGTTGTCCTAGCCCGTCTTCGTCGACGGGCCGTTTCGAAATGAGGACTCTTCGTGTGAATGCGAATATTTTGAGAACAGATACGCCAATCACAAAACAAAAATAAAACAACCCCATAATTAATGTCATAACACTTAAAGCCATCACCACTGCCAATCATATACGCAAGTAATATCATCACTCCATATTATCAAAATCTCATTATAATAAGTATGACATCCTACATCATTGTTTCCATCACAATGCATTCATTGTTATCTAACCATTTCAACTATATCATTATAATTTTTATCATCATCATTATCATAACATCATGATCACCACAAACCCTTTCGTCACCATCACCATTCTATACCATGCATAATAATACCTTATAAGAAGATTCGCGTCGTTTAGAATGCTGGTTTGGGAAAATGTAAGAGAAGACACTTTCGCCCAGTGTTGGAAGGCGGTTGCGAAAATTTGGTCTTGTAGATCTGCCGAGAGGTCAGCGCCGTATTGCACGTAATATTTCAGGTTATTCTGGCTATGGCGATCTGCTATGTTTGTGGAATATCTGCGTGAATGGTATAATAATGATTATTAATGTGAGTCAAGCTCCCTGAAAGCCCTTCTAAGGACTTCATGGACCTATCGAGCAGGGTACCTCTTTATTCTGTTAATCCTACTTGCGTGAGGCAAGTTCGTAGTTTTAATAAAACCCTATGCAAAATGGGTTTATTTTAATAGCGCATTGAGTGCGCTTGATTCAAGATCCTAAAAAACAATGTTCAATTCCTTTTCTGATAACAAAAAAAGCAGGTATTTATAAAATAAATGATCGATTAAATCAAAACAAAAATGACAGGCAAGTCGGATCAGTGAAGTATTAAGTGTATGGAACGAACGTTGTATGTTTTAGGATAGAAATGGAAAAGCTAAATATTCTGCGAAATACACTATTTCTAAAGACCTGAGTCTCAAAACGCACTAGCTTTTACTATTTCCCCAAACCGAGTGATAAGTTTTTCCCCCGTTTGTGAATGACCTACCTACGCGCGCGGTTGCTTTTTCCTTGTGACTTGTCTGGCATGCCACATCGCGGAGTATGCATCAAACGAAATGTCGCCGCGTCCACTACACCTGTCTGAGGGATATGGGCAAAGCGCTGCATTTGCTTGATTGCCGAGGTGAAGTCATGGTTTCCACCGCGTTCGTAGCTTGGCGCTAAGTAGCGATACTTGTTGAGGTATTTCTGTTAACCAAAAGGTTCGGGCCTTTTAAGAATTTAGTGTTGATAAAGAGTATAGAATATTATTATGTAGAATTTCCTCGAGTATTTGCATTGTGCAATGAAAAAAACTATAATAACTACAAAAAAAACCTCGTTGCATTCATTGAATTTATATTGTTCTCATAGCTCGTGAAATGGTGCCAATACCAATACCAGTGTTATAAATAGAGTGCATTTTAACATTTTGTGTTACGCAAAAGAATGTGTCGTAAAAGAATATGACTAGTGCAGAGCCTGTGCATTTAGGAAATTTTACTAAGTGCATGTGTTGGGAGTAGGTCAAAATTGACTTTTCTTTTTAACATGTACATGTGTGAAGAATATGTGACAGTAAACTCTTCTTATTAAAAAAAAAACAAGAGTTTCTAGAAAGATAATCCACGACTCACCCTTGCCATCGAGTTGACGTCAAGACCGGCCGAGACGGCCTGGAACGAGAGTAACGCCACAAACACTAAAGCGAACTTCATATCTCTGTCAGTATTAACTCAGTATAAACTTTTTCTATTAGAGACTCAACTGAGTGTAACTCTTATGGATCGACCGCTCCCTTTTATACAAGATGTACAGTGCGGTGTATTTAGTTAGCTAATCATTAGCTAAGCTTACCTTAAGTTCGAGTTAAACCACATTTGAATGTATCTAAGCTTCCGTATGGCTCGACATGGCTTTTGCCTTTTCACGGAAACGCAGATGTAAAAATAGTAATTCCGCTATGAGCCTGACTTGAGACTAAAATAAAGCTGCACCTGGTTTAGACAAAAGGACTTTTGTATTCGGTAAAAACAAACAACTAACAAACAAAACAAACAAGCAATCTGCGATTAATGGTGTATTCGTTTTTTTTTTTTTTTTTTTGAGTCCAAAACAAAAATAATTGAGCTCAGATAAAATAGCTTTGATAAACCGTTAACCATTTACCGTTTTCAAGTCCTTCTTTTGAAAGTGATAAGGCGATATGTTTTTTTTTATGAGGATACTTTATATAAATGATATTTATACAAAGAATCTTACAACCAACAAATGATTTATATCTTAAGGCAAACATCATTAGGAGTTTGGATATAAGGTAAATACTCTTTTGATTCCCACATCTCTTTTAATTACCCTTTCCTAAAAAAAACCCACCCCGCCTACCCCTTCTAAAGCCTAAATTTAAAAAAAAAAGCTTCCTCTATTTTACTCCCTTTTCACCTTCTTAAATACACAATTATAAAACACACAATTAATTAAATACAAAATTATACAATGTAGCACACGTTTTCTACATTTTTGCTTAAAGGAGATATTAAAAGTAAAATACAAAAAGTAAAAACAAAAAGCCTACGTAGCAAGCCCAAAGGGCCGCTGGGAAAGAAGAGAGACGGAGACGAGGCGAGCGCGCCAAGAGAGGAAAAGACATTCACGCTCCACCCTTCTCTCCAGGTGCGCGGATTCTACCCCTCATCATCCCCCAGCCCTTTGTGCTTGCTACGCAGGCTTAAAGTAACAGGACGCAAGATGTCATAGAGATAAACGTAATATTTATACAATTGATAGCATCTTAGACTTTTGAAAGGGCCACAAATACCTAGTGTCAAAAACGGGCAAAAGCGAGTCTCTACAAGGGCATATAACGAGCCCCCTTCCCGAAACACGTTAACGTCGTTCAATATATTCTGATGCCGAAAATATACATTTTAAAAGTTGCTGGGAAAAAATATTTGTTCCTTCTTCCCATGAGGGACAATTAATCGTTTAACCGATCGAGACTATTTTTCCCCAGCATCCGCTCCAGCACCTCCAAAAATTATCCGCACAAATACTTCCACTAAACAAATTTGTCAGCAGAACCATTCGGGTCAAATATTTTCCCAGCAACCGAGGGGTCTAACATCTTTCCAGCCAGCGGGCTGCGGAACGGATATTTTGCAGAACAGATCCGTTTTGTGCCCTTGTTTCTTAGCTCCCCCTTTTAAAGACAAAAACAAATATACCTTTAGGGCTTTTTAGAGTTCTACAATATATATATATTTTTATTTTTTGTGCTCACAATCTTCCAAGCACCTAATCGCTTAATACTTGGAAATCCCCGCAAGTGGTCATGCTGCGCAAATACTGCAGGGTCATTAGATAGTCCATTAAACATAATCTGCTCGCAGGCGATTTTTACCCCTTTGATCTTTGATTTCAAGAAAGCGAGTTACCTAAAGTATAACGCAGGTTAGCACAGGCTTTGGGCGGGCACGCTGATACAAACAGTGTTATTTAAGTCCCATCATGAGCCTGGGCTACCTGTGGTGTGACTGTGAACACCACACGTATAAAGAGCGTGAGATGTCTAGGACGGGTCTTTAGTAAACCCGTCGTTGTGTGGTTCGTTTGTTCTCGTTCGTTGTGATTCGGTTCGCGCACTATCATCCGGAAAACGTACATTTTTATAGTGACTCTCACGACTTCGCCCGAGAAATCAGATAAACTTTTCATATTGAACAACTCTTTAAATCATCCTGGGATCCGCCACTGACCATTATCCTCCTCACAGCATAGGCTACTGTTTATTTTCTTCTTTGATTGAAAACAGTTTGCAGTCTTTGCGGTAAGCTGAAAATTCTACGCAGAAGCACAAAGGGCACGTTACTATTTTGAGTTAAGGTCAAGATTGCCAAACACAAGACGTTAGCCATAGATAGAACATCTCAAGTACAATCTGCTAAATCGATAAAGGTTTTTGAACGACGTTTTATATAATACTTTCAAGGATTTCCTTAAAGGATCAAAAGTGCCACAGCACATGGTAATACTTAAGGTAATACTTTGTTCTATTAGGTGCACGCGTATATGGCTTCTGTGTGGTATTTATCAGTCTTAGCGATAAAATACGGTTAAAAGATGGGGTTTACCCTATAAGAGAAAGATGGGGTAGCCCCTTAAATAGAAAACGTGTCATTGGGGTTATGTCCTGTATTGTATTGTGTCAGTTTTGGAAAATAAATAAAAAAGATTAAAAGGAATTCACAATATGTTTTTAGTGATGCAGGATCTGCAAAATCGCAAGGGACCGTAAAGGACTATGGGGCGGGGGGCCGCACATGCTCCCACAGGCTCCTCCCCTGGCCAGGCCAGTGTCTGCATTGTTTAATTACGCTACTTCTAATCTTCCCATCAGTGAAGCCATTTACTGCATCCCACAGGATGGTCTTGTTTAGATTACTTTGCGAACGGTCACAGCAGTTGAAGCGAGTTGTTCTTTTGGCCCAACTCCGATAAGCATAGAAGTCCACCATGAAAACCCTTCCTCGATTGATCGTTTTCAAGGTTTAACATCACAATCCTGCTTTCTTTTCAGGGGCGGATACAGGGGGGTGGATTGGGTGGATATCCATCCCCCTTTTTTAGTAAAATAAATCGAAAAATCACTTTGTTTGAAGAAAATAAATGTCTGAGGGATGGGAGGTACGGTCCATTCTCCATCGCCAGCTTGAGTTTGCTGACGCGACAAATCCAATTCAGCGTGAAGAATTGTAAATATCTATGTAGCGACCTATCAAGAGTCACTGGATCAGTTATAGGCCGTCTAGCCGGCCATTATCCACCCCCCATTTTGAAATCCTGGATCCGCCCCTGCCTTTCCTGCTTTCATTGTTCTCTACAATTTTTTCTTGGGGTTGATCCATGCAGTTCATGCATAGTTGTTGTGAATCTATATCTATTACTGGTCCGCCATATTGGATTATTGTTACCGGATTGTACGCAAAGGGGAAAACGGTGCGTGTGTTTGCGACATTAAAATCGATTGCCCCCCCCCCTCCATAGAGATAAATGAATAAACAAATGCTCAAAATCATTCTATTACTAGGTTTCCAATTACTACTACTATTGTATGGTTTTCAAATGATTTTTTATTTTCATTCTTTTACAGTCGTCATTCATTCACATCTGTTTACGGTCCTGGTTCGCGTTGATGCACTGTGAAGTGAATATCTCCATCCTTGATATAAAAATAATAACAATCCATTAAAATACGGTCTTGCTAAAACGTGCGAGAGTATAAGGATTTATTGTGTAGTTCCAGAAAATATCCATACCCCCCCTCCCCATTGAGAGGATTAGAAATCCGGGGGGTGGTTCAAACGCCCATGAATTTCCAGAGGGGAGGGGGGAAATGCCCTTTTTCCTTAACAGTCACTGTATTTATTTTTTTCTAGGGGGCTGGAAATTCCATATGAAGAAAACGTTTATATAGATCGTATATAATTATATAGCTCTGATTCCAGATGCATGATTCCCAGGCTTGACATACTTAATGGCTATGTGAATTTGCTCTAACTCATTTTGTACATTTTTATAGTGGTCAGGTTTTTATGAATGACTGACAAAAGAGTAACGGAAAGTTTACGATACCGAACTTTCAAGTGTTTTTCAGCCTGTTCACCTGATAATAATTCTCACCTTAGGCAGTGCATACTCCGCACGTCCTCCTGCAAACTTTCCGCATTTCACTAGAACTGGAACATGCGTCACCAGTGCACCATTCCGCAGGTACATCGTCCACACATGCTGGAGATCAAGTGTATGCAAGAAGGGTTTAATTTTCAATCCTTCTGGCTAGACACTTCACTTTTTTGCGATAATGCGACAACTTGCCCTACCCCTGAAGGTATGGCCCTTCCACGATATGTGTTATTGTCCTTTCACTTCCCATTTATCACCTCCCCATGCATTTTTCTCTCCCTCAAAAACTACACTTACGCGGTGGGGGCATAGTACCGCCAAGAGCTGCAATAAGACAAACATCACTTTGGTTACAAAACAAAAATAGAATGGTCATAGTATAGGGAGTGTTACATGACGCTATGATACGTTCTGTGCGTATAATACAGGACAGACGCACAACAAATACAGATCTACCTGTTTTACATACAACAACAAAAAGGATTTTACTCTCAACAGAATTTACCGTGCGTGGTGCGACAAACGTGCATTTTTACTCTTTTTAATAACGAACATTCCTCGGCCAATCATAGCATGTGTTTTGCTAGCGTTTCACAGCCCCTTACTTACGTCCATAAAGACTCTGAACTCCATTGATGTCGTCTGAATGAAGGGCGATTTTTGGGTCATACCCAGTGTAGTACGGGTACATGATGGCTCCCTGCACATCAGAGTGACCCAGACCCAGGTTGTGACCAAACTCGTGGACCGCCACCCACAGGAGGTTTACGCCGTCGTATGAGTTGTGCGTGAACGTTTCGTCCTCGTCAAAGTGAGCCACAGCGCCTGCGAGGGCAGCGTGGGCCAGAGTTCCACCTTCACCATCAAAGCGATCTGTGCAATTTGGCTCGCGCGATGTACCCGTGTGATTGGTAGAGCCAAAACTAAATGAAAAGAAACAATTTCAGTCAAGGTTATTTAGACACTGTCCGCATGTATTCGTTTTTCGTTTGAAAACGTAACATTTTTGTTACGGATACGGGAATTGTGTACACGTCCTCGAAAGCGGTATCTTAAAATCGCAACAATTCAAAAACCACATACGGCGTGGAACATATCAAACTTTTGGTGTTATTCAAACTCGCTCGGCCGCTTTTTTAGAGACTGAGACTAGGAGCTGTGTAACCTGGCAAATTACAAATGGGTTTTCTCTGAGCTATCCAAGATGGCGGACGAAGAGCGATTATTTTTGGAAAACAGGGCTATTTAACCTGAGATTTCTGCTTATAGAAGCGAAAAATACCTATTTTTCTCATGAAATACCCCTGTAGGGGCTAGATCTTTCTTCTGCCAGCCTAACTTGTGGAAAAAAGCCCTCGTAGGTATTTTAATCGACTACGTCCTTGTGTGATCCTGATGCTGAAGAGTACAGAAACACCCGAAGGACGAGAAGCTAAGTATTCCTTTCTAATATTTCCGTTTTTTGTTTGTATAATTTTGGCGCAATTCTTATCTAGATAATCTTCACGGGTTGTTTTTTGGGGATCATCTTGCAGAATCTCGGTAAACTTAGGCGGGAAGAGGTTCAAAAGTTTAGTCGTCTCGTTTGCTTGTTCATGATAGATATCTACTAAAATGATGGTGCAAGGGTATTTGACAAATTTTTCACAAGGTCCTCCATTGAAAAAACAAAGATTGGCTTACATGCTACCTCAAGTCCGTGAAATCGGGCTGTGTGATTCTCGGGACTCTAGAATCGAAGAGCTCGAGAATCAGCTGTCAGAGCTAAAACATCGACTCGCTGATGTTGTCAAAGAGAGAGATGGCATGAGAAAGGAGCTAGGCAAGGAAAAAAAGCCCTTTCTTCAGCCAAGAAAGCCTTTTTGTGACCTTGAGCCAAAAGCTCAATTTCACAAAAAGTCAGAGATTAAAAAATGGCTTGAGAAGCAATTTGAGAAGCTTCCAACAG
Source organism: Nematostella vectensis (assembly GCF_932526225.1). Lineage (NCBI taxonomy): Eukaryota > Metazoa > Cnidaria > Anthozoa > Actiniaria > Edwardsiidae > Nematostella > Nematostella vectensis. The sequence goes on from NC_064034.1 coordinate 8,023,241, forward strand.
ATTGGAAAGTTGTTGAGGTTTGTTTAGAATTTTTGTACACATGGAAACAACCTAAATTTACCAATTCTGTTATAATGGCATTTGTTTATCATAAAATGTTTCCTTATCTCTAGGTTCAACTTGAAGTTGGTCAGTTTTGCCCTACATTTCAATGTTTCCTTATCTCTAGGTTCAACTTGAAGTTGGTATGGTCAGTTTTGCCCTACATTTCAATGAGAGGGTTGAGCCTGAGGAGATTGACCATAAAAAGATCCAAAGAGCTCTCAAGGTAGGTATTATAGAAGTACATGTACAGTACTGTAGGTTTCTTATTTTTTCTATATTTAGATTATTTTTATAATCTCAGGCCAAAGATGATGGTGATGTTTCTGACTCAGCATACCATGAGCTAAAGATGGTAGCTGGGTCCAGCTTGCCATCACTGTATGGGATACAGAAAGAGAGAAAAGCTCAAAATGCAATCATTCCTATTACAGAATTTGAAGGGGTTAGTCTGTTGATAGTCTTAATTCTGATTTGCTTTGTGCACAGCACATTTTGCATCCTTTAAAACAAGCAAATACTGTACAAACCCAATAATTCATTAAACAAAGTTTCTCCTTTCAGAATGCAAAAGGATGTTCAAGATCCATCAAGGACATTCTAAGTTATAGTTCAGATGTCATTGGAAATGCAGGGGGCAATGTTATAACCCTTCGGTTTTCTGGTGATGGTAGAAAAACCACCAAAAAACTCGGGAGTGTTATGACAACCTTCTGCTTTCCAGCAGAAAACTCTGTTAAAAGAAGCCCAGAAAGGGAATACTGTATATCTATATATGATGGTGAGTTGGTTGCAGCTAATTTATTGCAGCTGTAAGCGAGAACAAATCTTCCTAATGATATAGTCAACTAAAGCCATATATCTGTGAACACTTTTTATTATAGGCAAGGAGTCATATGACATCCTAAAGGCGACCTTGAGAGGGGTTTTTGATGAGATGAAGGCCCTAGGGAGAACTGGCATTCTTGTTAATGGCCTTGAATACACTATTGATTGGTAGGTTTCATTTTTTTTGCAACCAATAATCTTATGATCTGGCATTAAACAGGACATATGTAACTTTTATCCCTTTTTTAAGGGTGATGTGTGCTGACTGGAAGTTCATGGCGTGTATTCTCGGAATTAATAGTCCCTGTGCCTTGTACTTCTGCATTTGGTGCGAATGCAGCAAAAGGATGATCAGAGACTTTTCTAGTAAGTTTTTTAATTTTGTTACTTATATAATGAATGTTATGTAATGAATTAAATGATTTTTGTTTTTATGAATTATTCCATTGTCAGCTATATTATAAATAACTAGATAAATTTGATAAAAATTTCAGTCCCACAATGGCCCATAACCAGAACCTTAAACCAGTGCCGTGCACGTGTTGGGTGTCCAAATGCCAAGGGAGTTCAATGTTTACCTCTCGTGGACATTGAATTTACCAAGGTCATACCCGACACCCTGCACCTCAAATTGAGGATCATGGGAAAACTTCTCAACCAGGTAAAATTATGCTTATTTAACAAATTCAAATCTCCATTGAGCCATTTTTTAAAAAAGTTCCTGGTATATATTAAACTTCTAGGTTGCTTGCTGGGCTATAGAGCAGAATGTTAAAAAAGCCATGGAAGAAGCAATAGAAGCTTTGGGTAAATAAAAATTTCATGTATAGGGTAAATGGGTATAGGGGATGTCTTATGGTGATAATCATTTTGTTTTCTTGCCATATTGTATTTGCAGGTGTGAGGTTTTGTTTCTATGATGTCCAGGATGACAGTGGCAAAACCACAACCAAGTGGAGCTCTTTGGATTGTAAGTAAATAACTGACTAATAGAAAAGACTGTTATAATAACTGAAACTAATATGAAATTACTATAAAGTTTCGTTATTTATTTTCTTTGAATCCTCTTTTCCTTATAAAGGTGATGATTTGGAAACTATCATTAGGGGGCTTGATATCCATGCCTTCCTAGGAGACATGGAGAACAAGTCCATCACCAGCCTTGACTGTCTGACCAAAGCCCAGCTAGTGGAGGAATGTAGGAAGTTCCATCTGAGGTCGACAGGCACCAAGGACTTCCTACGTGCCACACTCAAGGATCATCTTGACCGCAACAACATAGTGTTTGAGGTATGATTTTTATTTTCATTATAAAAAAGACCAGCACACCCAGGATACTACTGTGTATAAAGCTAATTTAACAATTGCTTTGTGTTTTGTAGCCATCGTCCACTCCCACTTGTGAGAAAACAGTTCTTAGCATATCAGAGCTGACACAAGTGTGGAAAAGTTTGATGGTCCTCACTGATGCTCTTGGGGCAAATCCTGGAGATGAAGCATATCTTCGAGCAGATGCTTTTCAAGAAAAGGCCCGCCAATGGGGAACCAAATTTAGAAAGGCCACATTTGATGAGGTAATTCTACATCCCTGTGGTTAGTTGAACTGGCAGGACACAAGCCTCATTTGATCATATGTCACTGAAAAAATAACAAGTAGATATATTATTTTAATTGTGCTTTCTTTTATCTCTCCACAGGATGTAATTCCATATATACATGGTAAGATTAAAATGAGATTCCTTAATTGACTTGGGATCTCCGAGACCAAGTAATTTTATGCATTTTTTTCTCTACAGTTCTTGTTTATCATGTCCCCCAATTTTTGGAGATTCATGGCACGATCCACCAGTTCAATTGCCAGACAGTGGAAAAGAAAAACCACATGCAGAACAAGACATTCCACAGGGGTAGCCAGAAAGGGGGGAAAAATAGCAACTTCACTGTACAGGTAATTCCAAGTGAAAAAAACGTCATGTTATCTAGACTAATCGCTTGCTACAACTGTGTATTTTTATCTCTATAGATCATGGAGAGGGAAAACAGAAAACTGTTCAGTAGGGAAAATAATTTGGAAAGGGTCAAGAGAAAATATCAAAAGCAGTGAAGACAAAGAAAAAATGTATTTATTTATTTATTATATTTTTGGTGCTATTTATTACTGTTGTAAATATCACTATTTATAACTTGTATAACTATTTGTACCCACATTATTATATAAAGGCATTAAAACCATCAAAACAATCTGTATCATTCCCTGGATCTAAATTCCCCCTCTTTATTTTCGACTGGAAATACAGTGAAATCGGTTGAAACAGATGTCAACAATTAGTTTATATAGAGAGATTTTAACTTACCGAGCCATAGTTGTGAAGCATATTCCGTCTACGCCGTACGAAGCTGATCTCCAAAAAGCTCAGCGGGGGATACTTGCGCTCTAGCGGTCGACACATACTAGGCCTTTCTTCCTCTGACCCATATTCAGAGATGTAAGTACAACGGGGGCACGAACTATGATCATAATTTATCCTTAGCTCGTATCCTCATGATATCCACATCTTCGAAGATGAGTCAACTTCACATATTGTACTCGAATCTGGCAGTTGCCGAGCCATAAACTCCGTACCAATAACGGTGCCAAACTCGACAGCAGTGCACGGGAACCGAATATTACGGGTCCCTGAAAAATCCAGCTTTCGTGAGGTAGCAAAAGAAAATGTCCCTTTACCAAACAAAGCGGAAAAACCCCCCTTTGAAAGTGGGACTTTCACTTGTACTCTCCGAATGAGTCCCATGTCATTCTCGGGTGTACGAAATTGGAGCTCATCGAACAGTGCATGTCGAATCAGCCACAATTCCTTATCCTCGGAGCAAAGAATGGGAAGCTTTTCTCTTGCTACCTCACTACTGTCGGGGTTCCCAGCATTCACGGCTAAATAGCATGACAACTGCGGATTCAATGAAAGAGAAACCGTAGAATTATATCTATCGCTGTAGCCTTTCCATTTCACAAAGGCATAGTCTCCCTCAACGTTTAAAACTCTCTCTATCTCCCAGACTTTTTCTTCTTCCTCTTTCTCTTCTTTCACGTACGTATCAACTGAGGAATGGTCTAAATATTTGACCAAGCGATCCGGTTTCTTTATAATTCTTCCACTACGAGTCTTTAGGGAATCAGTGTTTGCCGCCATGTTTGTTGGAGAAGCGCGAAAGGGGAAACTCCAGTACTTCTAAATATGGGCATATATGACCATATAAGGCACAGCGAACGAAGGACACTATCCGTGGGGAATATGTTTGATATGCAATTTCTAAGCAACAATACCTTTCGAAAACGGAAAAAAAACCTGGCGAAAACCAAACATTTCGAAAACGGAACAAAAACCTGGCGAAAACAAACCTTTCGGAAAAGCTGACGTGAATCCAGCGTGCGAAGTGTAAACAAGAAAATAGCTAAACCGACGCATGGTGAGCGCATGCGCTGTAGACCTTGATATCGTTTTCCTCGTATCTGCATTAGGAACCCGACGGCAACGTGGACGATGACGGCAGAAAACAATAGAATTTGATTCAGAATTTAATAGCAGCACGTAAAAATGCGTTCTGTCTGATACTTCACAGCCGTTTGCCATCAAACCACGACGTGAAAACTCCAACTTTTACGGTCAACTGAGGACGCAGACGTTTGCACTGTAAATCCTCTAGACCACGTTCGCTACTGTAGAAATAATGTCCATAGTTTATTTTTATCTGTCTCTGACCAAATTGTTTTGCCTATTCCATTGCAATTAAATAATTGATCTCCAAGCGTTGTCCTAGCCCGTCTTCGTCGACGGGCCGATTCGAAATGATTACTCTTCGTGTGAATGCGAATATTTTGAGAACAGATACGCCAATCACAAGACAAAAATAAAACAACCCCATTATTAATGTCATAACACTTAAAGCCATCACCACTGCCAATCATATAGAGCAAGTAATATCATCACTCCATATTATCAAAATGTTATGATGATTAGTATGACATCATCACAATGCATTCATTGTTATCTCACCATTTAATCATATAATTTTTATCATCATCATCATACCATCATGATCACCACAAACCTTTTCGTCACCATCACCATTCTATACCATGCATAATAATACCTTATAAGAAGATTCGCGTCGTTTAGAATTCTGGTTTGGGAAAATGTAAGAGAAGACACACTCGCCCAGTGTTGGAAGGCGGTTGCGAAAATTTGGTCTTGTAGATCTGCCGAGAGGTCAGCGCCGTGTTGCACGTAATATTTCAGGTTATTCTGGCTATGGCGATATGCTATGTTTGTGGAATATCTGCGTGAATGGTATAATAATGATTATTAATGTGAGTCAAGCTCCCCGAAAGCCCTTCTAAGGACTTCATAGACCTTTCGGGCAGGGTTTCTCTTTATTCTGTTGACCCGACTTGCGTGAGGCAAGTTCGTAGTTTTAATAAAACCCTATGCAAATTGGGTTTATTTTAATAGCGCATTGAGTGCGCTTGATTCAAGATCCTAAAAAACAATGTTCAATTCCTTTTCTGATAACAAAAAAAGCAGGTATTTATAAAATAAATGATCGATTAAATCAAAACAAAAATGACAGGCATGTCGGATCAGTGAAGTATTAAGTGTATGGAACGAACGTTGTATGTTTTAGGATAGAAATGGAAAAGCTAAATATTCTGCGAAATATACTATTTCTAAAGACCTGAGTCTCAAGACGCACTAGCTTTTACTATTTCCCCAAACCGAGTGATAAGTTTTTCCCCCGTTTGTGAATGACCTACCTACGCGCGCGGTTGCTTTTTCCTTGTGACTTGTCTGGCATGCCACATCGCGGAGTATGCATCAAACGAAATGTCGCCGCGTCCACTACACCTGTCTGAGGGATATGGGCAAAGCGCTGCATTTGCTTGATTGCCGAGGTGAAGTCATGGTTTCCACCGCGTTCGTAGCTTGGCGCTAAGTAGCGATACTTGTTGAGGTATTTCTGTTAACCAAAAGGTTCGGGCCTTTTAAGAATTTAGTGTTGTTAAAGAGTGTAGAACATTTTTATGTAGAATTTCCTCGCAGTATTTGCATTGTGGAATGAAAAAAGCTGCGATAACTTAAAAAAAACCTCGTTGCATTCATTGAATTTCTAGTGTTCTCAAAGCTCGTGAAATATATATAAAAAAAAAAATTCCTGCTGGCCGCTCATACGAAATCGTAATCGCAGGCTCAAGCAGAGCCTTCCCTGGGCGGGGCGTTTACGTCTTTTGTGCACTACAGTGCTCGAAAACAAAACGATTTCTGAATAACCCCTAATAGGAGCTCACTAGAAAGGTGCCAACACCAATACCAGTGTTATAAAAAGAGTGCATTTTAGCATTTTGTGTTACGCAAAAGAATGTGTCGTAAAAGAATATGACTAGTGCAGAGCCTGTGCTTTTTAGGAAATTTTACAAGTGCATGTGTTGGGAGTAGGTCAAAATTGACTTTTCTTTTTAACTTGTACATGTGTGAAGAATATGTGACAATAAACTTTTCTTATTGAAAAATAACCCAAGAGTTTCTAGAAAGATAATCCACAACTCACCCTTGCCATCGAGTTGACGTCAAGACCGGCCGAGACGGCCTGGAATGAGAGTAAAGCCACAAACACTAAGGCGAACTTCATATCTCTGTCAGTATTAACTCAGTATAAACTCTTTCTGGTAGAGACTCAACTGAGTGTAACTTTGATGGATCGACCTCTCCCTTTTATACAAGATGTACAGTGCGGTGTATTTAGTTAGCTAATCATTAGCTAAGCTTACCTTAAGTTCGAGTTAAACCACATTTAAATGTATCTAAGCTTCCGTATGGCTCGACATGGCTTTTGCCTTTTCACGGAAACGCAGATGTAAAAATAGTAATTCTGCTATTAGCCTGACTTGAGATCATAATAAAGCTGCACCTGGTTTAGACAAAAGGACTTTTGAATTCAATAAAAACAACAAACAAACAAACAAACAATCTGCGATTAATAGTGTATTCGTTTGTTTGTTTTGAGTCCAAAACAAAAATAATCGAGCTCAGATAAAATTGCTTTGATAAAACCGTTAACCATTTACCGTTTTCAAGTCCTTCTTTTCGAAGTGAATAAGGCGATATGTTAAGTTTTTAGGAATTAATGGCTATCCATGATATTTGTACAAGGAATCTTACAACCAACAAATGATTTATATCTTAAGGCAAACATCATAAGAAGTTTGGATATACCGTAAATACTCTTTTGATTCCCACATCTCTTTTAATCCCCTTTCCTAAAAGCACCCACTCCGCCCACCCCTTCTAAAGCCAAAATTTTCAAAAAGCTTTCTCTTATTATGACTTTTTCTTTTTCTGACTTTTTTTGTCTTCTTAAATACATAATTATAAAACACATAATTAATTAAATACAAAATTATACAACCTAGCACACGTTTTCTACATTTTTGCTTAAAGGAGATATTAAAAGTAAAAAAGCCAACGTAGCATGCCCAAAGGGCCGCTGGGAAAGAAGAGAGACGGAGACGAGGCGCGCGCGCCAAGAGAGGAAAGGACATTCACGCTCCATTCTTCTCTCCAGGTGCGCGGACTCTACCCCTCATCATCCCCCAGCCCTTTGTGCTTGCTACGCAGGCTTAAAGTAACAGGACGCAAGATGTCATACAATTTATTCATTATTTATTCATACAATTTATAGCATCTTAGACTTTTGAAAGGGCCACAAATACCTAGTGTCAAAAACGGGCAAAAGCGAGTCTCTACAAGGGCATACAACGAGCCCCCTTCCAGAAACACGTTAAAAAGGCATATTTCGTCTTCCAATTAATCAATGGTTGGGCATTTTAGCACATGAATAATTACTCGCATAACCGATCGAGACTATTTTTCCCCAGCATCCGCTCCAGCACCCCCAAAAAATTCTCAGCACAAATACTTCCACTAAACAAATTTGTCAGCAGAACCATTCGGGTCGAATATTTTCCCAGCCAGCAAAAAAAAAAAAAAAAAAAACGGGCTGCGGGACAGATATTTTGCGGAACAGGTCTGTTTTGTGCTCTTTCTTAGCTCCCCCTTTTTAGGACAAAAACAAATATACGCCCCTTTAGGGCTTTATGGAGTTTTACATTAGATGATTGTTAATTTTTTGTGCTCACAGTCTTCCAAGCACCTAATCGCTTATTACTTGAAAATCCCCGCAAGCGGTCAAGCTGCGCAATTACTACAGGGTCATTAGATAGTCCATTAAACATAATCTGCTCGCAGGCGATTTTTACCCCTTTGATCTTTGATTTCAAGAAAGCGAGTTACCTAAAGTATAACGCAGGTTAGCACAGGCTTTGGGCGGGCACGCTGATACAAACAGTGTTATTTAAGTCCCATCATGAGCCTGGGCTACCTGTGGTGTGACTGTGAACACCACACGTATAAAGAGCGTGAGATGTCTAGGACGGGTCTTTAGTAAACCCGTCGTTGTGTGATTCGTTTGTTCTCGTTCGTTGTGATTCGGTTCGCGCACTATCATCCGGAAAACGTACATTTTTATAGTGACTCTCACGACTTCGCCCGAGAAATCAGATAAACTTTTCATATTGAACAACTCTTTAAATCATCCTGGGATCCGCCACTGACCATTATCCTCCTCACAGCATAGGCTACTATTTATTTTCTTCTTTGATTGAAAACAGTTTGCAGTCTTTGCGGTAAGCTGAAAATTCTACGCAGAAGCAGAAAGGGCACGTTACTATTTTGAGTTAAGGTCAAGATTGCCAAACACAAGACGTTAGCCATAGATAGAACATCTCAAGTACAATCTGCTAAATCGATAAAGGTTTTTGAACGACGTTTTATATAATACTTTCAAGGATTTCATTAAAAGATCAAAAGTGCCACAGCACATGGTAATACTTAAGGTTATACTTTGTTCTATTAGGTGCACGCGTATATGGCTACTGTGTGGTATTTATCAGTCTTAGCGATAAAATACGGTTAAAGATGGGGTTTACCCTATAATAGAAAGATGGGGTAGCCCCTTAAATAGAAAACGTGTCATTGGGGCTATGTCCTGTATTGTATTGTGTCAGTTTTGGGAAATAAATAAAAAAGATTAAAAAGAATTCACAATATGTTTTTAGTGATGCAGGATTTTGCTTTTTTGTGATCTGCAAAATCGCAAGGGACCGTAAAGGACTATGGGGCGGGGAGGCGCACATGCTCACACAGGCTTCTCCCCTGGCGAGGCCAGTGTCTGCATTGTTTAATTACGCTACTTCTAATCTTCCCATCAGTGAAGCCATTTACTGCATCCCACAGGATGGTCTTGTTTAGATTACTTTGCGAACGGTCACAGCAGTTGAAGCGAGTTGTTCTTTTGGCCCAACTCCGATAAGCATAGAAGTCCACAATGAAAATCCTTCCTCGATTGATCATTTTCAAGGTTTAACATCACAATCCTGCTTTCTTTTCAGGGGCGGATACAGGGGGTGGATTGGGTGGATATCCACCCCCCTTTTTTAGTAAAATAAATCGAAAAATCACTTTGTTTGAAGAAAATAAATGTCTGAGGGATGGGAGGTACGGTCCATTCTCCATCGTCAGCTTGAGTTTGCTGACGCGACAAATCCAATTCAGCGTGAAGAATTGTAAATATCTATGTAGCGACCTATCAAGAGTCACTGGATCAGTTATAGGCCGCCTAGCCGGCCATTATCCACCCCCCATTTTGAAATCCTGGATCCGCCCCTGCCTTTCCTGCTTTCATTGTTCTCTACAATCTTTTCTTGGGGTTGATCCATGCAGTTCATGCATAGTTGTTGTGAATCTATATCTATTACTGGTCCGCCATATTGGATTATTGTTACCGGATTGTACGCAAAGGGGAAAACGGTGCGTGTGTTTGCGACGTTCAAATCGATTGCCCCCCCCCCCCCTCCATAGAGATAAATGAATAAACAAATGCTCATAATCATTCTATTACTAGGTTTCCAATTACTACTACTATTGTATGGTTTTCAAATGATTTTTTATTTTCATTCTTTTACAGTCGTCATTCATTCACATCTGTTTACGGTCCTGGTCCGCGTTGATGCACTGTGAAGTGAATATCTCCATCCTTGATATAAAAATAATAACAATCCATTAAAATACGGTCTTGCTAAAACGTGCGAGAGTATAAGGATTTATTGTGTAGTTCCAGAAAAAATCCATACCCCCCCCCCCCCCATTGAGGGGATTAGAAATCCGGGGGGTGGTTCAAACGCCCATGAATTTCAAGAGGGGAGGGGGGGAAATGCCCCTTTTCCTTAACAGTCACTGTATTTATTTTTTTCTAGGGGGCTGGAAATTCCATATGAAGAAAACGTTTATATAGATCGTATATAATTATATAGCTCTGATTCCAGATGCATGATTCCCAGGCTTGACATACTTAATGGCTATGTGAATTTGCTCTAACTCATTTTGTACATTTTTATAGTGGTCAGGGTTTTATGAATGACTGACAAAAGAGTAACGGAAAGTTTACGATACCGAACTTTCAAGTGTTTTTCAGCCTGTTCACCTGATGATAATTCTCACCTTAGGCAGTGCATACTCCGCACGTCCTCCTGCAAACTTTCCGCATTTCACTAGAACTAGAACATGCGTCACCAGTGCACCATTCCGCAGGTACATCGTCCACACATGCTGGAGATCAAGTGTATGCAAGAAGGGTTTAATTTTCAATCTTTCTGGCTAGACACTTCACTTTTTTGCAATAATACGACAACTTGCCCTACCCCTGAAGGTATGGCCCTTCCACGATATGTGTTATTGTATATTAGTCCATCAATTCCATCCCCCAACCAGGTAAAAAATAGAATCAAACCTCCTTTCACTTCCCATTTATCACCTCCCCATGCATTTTTCTCTCCCTCAAAAACTACACTTACGCGGTGGGGGCGTAGGGGGCGTTGGGGGCATAGTACCACCAAAAGCTGCAATAAGACAAACATCACTTTGGTTACAAAACAAAAATAGAATGGTCATAGTATAGAGAGTGTTACATGACGCTATGATACGTTCTGTGCGTATAATACAGGACAGACGCACAACAAATACAGATCTACCTGTTTTACATACAACAACAAAAAGGGATTTTACTCTCAACAGAATTTACCGTGCGTGGTGCGACAAACGTGCATTTTTACTCTTTTTAATAACGAGCTTTCCTCGGCCAATCATAGCATGTGTTTTGCTAGCGTTTCACAGCCCCTTACTTACGTCCATAAAGACTCTGAACTCCCTTGATGTCGTCTGAATGAAGGGCGATTTTTGGGTCATACCCAGTGTAGTACGGGTACATGATGGCTCCCTGCACATCAGAGTGATCCAGACCCAGGTTGTGACCAAACTCGTGGACCGCCACCCACAGGAGGTTTACGCCGTCGTATGAGTTGTGGGTGAACGTTTCGTCCTCGTCAAAGTGAGCCATAGCGCCTGCAAGGGCAGCGTGGGCCAGAGTTCCACCTTCACCATCAAAGGGATATGTGCAATTTGGCTCGCGCGCTGTACCCGTGTGATTCCTAGAGCCAAAACTAAATGAAAAGAAACAATTTCAGTCAAGGTTATTTAGACACTGTCCGCATGTATGCGTTTTTCGTTTGAAAACGTAACATTTTTGTTACGGATACGGGAATTGTGTACACGTCCTCAAAAGCGGTATCTTAAAATCGCAACAATTCAAAAACCATATACAGCGTGGAACAATTTCTAAGCAACAATACCTTTCGAAAACGGGACGAAAACCTGGCGAAAACCAAACCTTTCTAAAACGGAACAAAAACCTGGCAAAAACCAGACCTTTCGGAAAAGCTGACGTGAATCCAGCGTGCGAAGTGTAAACAAGAAAATAGCTAAACCGGCGCATGGTGAGCGCATGCGCTGTAGACCTTGATATCGTTTTCCTCGTATCTGCATTAGGAACCCGACGGCAACGTGGACGATGACGGCAGAAAACAATATAATTTGATTCAGAATTCAATGGCAGCACGTGAAAATGCGTTCTGTCTGATACATCTCAGCCGTTTGCCATCAAACCACGACGTGAAAACTCCAACTTTTACGGTCAATTGAGGACGCAGACGTTTGCACTGTAAATCCTCTAGACCACGTTCGCTACTGTAAAAATAATGTCCATAGTTTATTTTTATCTTTCTCTGACCAGATTGTTTTGCCTATTCCATTGCAATTAAATAATTGATCTCCAAGCGTTGTCCTAGCCCGTCTTCGTCGACGGGCCGTTTCGAAATGAGGACTCTTCGTGTGAATGCGAATATTTTGAGAACAGATACGCCAATCACAAAACAAAAATAAAACAACCCCATAATTAATGTCATAACACTTAAAGCCATCACCACTGCCAATCATATACGCAAGTAATATCATCACTCCATATTATCAAAATCTCATTATAATAAGTATGACATCCTACATCATTGTTTCCATCACAATGCATTCATTGTTATCTAACCATTTCAACTATATCATTATAATTTTTATCATCATCATTATCATAACATCATGATCACCACAAACCCTTTCGTCACCATCACCATGCTATACCATGCATAATAATACCTTATAAGAAGATTCGCGTCGTTTAGAATGCTGGTTTGGGAAAATGTAAGAGAAGACACTTTCGCCCAGTGTTGGAAGGCGGTTGCGAAAATTTGGTCTTGTAGATCTGCCGAGAGGTCAGCGCCGTGTTGCACGTAATATTTCAGGTTATTCTGGCTATGGCGATCTGCTATGTTTGTGGAATATCTGCGTGAATGGTATAATAATGATTATTAATGTGAGTCAAGCTCCCTGAAAGCCCTTCTAAGGACTTCATGGACTTATCGAGCAGGGTACCTCTTTATTCTGTTAATCCTACTTGCGTGAGGCAAGTTCGTAGTTTTAATAAAACCCTATGCAAAATGGGTTTATTTTAATAGCGCATTGAGTGCGCTTGATTCAAGATCCTAAAAAACAATGTTCAATTCCTTTTCTGATAACAAAAAAAAGCAGGTATTTATAAAATAAATGATCGATTAAATCAAAACAAAAATGACAGGCAAGTCGGATCAGTGAAGTATTAAGTGTATGGAACGAACATTGTATGTTTTAGGATAGAAATAGAAAAGCTAAATATTCTGCGAAATATACTATTTCTAAAGACCTGAGTCTCAAGACGCACTAGCTTTTACTATTTCCCCAAACCGAGTGATAAGTTTTTTCCCCCGTTTGTGAATGACCTACCTACGCGCGCGGTTGCTTTTTCCTTGTGACTTGTCTGGCATGCCACATCGCGGAGTGTGCATCAAACGAAATGTCGCCGCGTCCACTACACCTGTCTGAGGGATATGGGCAAAGCGCTGCATTTGCTTGATTGCCGAGGTGAAGTCATGGTTTCCACCGCGTTCGTAGCTTGGCGCTAAGTAGCGATACTTGTTGAGGTATTTCTGTTAACCAAAAGGTTCGGGCCTTTTAAGAATTTAGTGTTGATAAAGATTGTAGAACATTTTTATGTAGAATTTCCTCGCAGTATTTGCATTGTGGAATGAAAAAAGCTGCGATAACTTAAAAAAAACCTCGTTGCATTCATTGAATTTCTAGTGTTCTCAAAGCTCGTGAAATATATAAAAAAAATTCCTGCTGGCCGCTCATACGAAATCGTAATCGCAGGCTCAAGTAGAGCCTTCCCTGGGCGAGGCGTTTACGTCTTTTGTGCACTACAGTGCTCGAAAACAAAACGATTTCTGAATAACCCCTAATAGGAGCTCACTAGAAAGGTGCCAATACCAATACCAGTGTTATAAAAAGAGTGCATTTTAGCATTTTGTGTTACGCAAAAGAATGTGTCGTAAAAGAATATGACTAGTGCAGAGCCTGTGCTTTTTAGGAAATTTTACAAGTGCATGTGTTGGGAGTAGGTCAAAATTGACTTTTCTTTTTAACTTGTACATGTGTGAAGAATATGTGACAATAAACTCTTCATATTGAAAAATAACCCAAGAGTTTCTAGAAAGATAATCCACAACTCACCCTTGCCATCGAGTTGACGTCAAGACCGGCCGAGACGGCCTGGAATGAGAGTAAAGCCACAAACACTAAGGCGAACTTCATATCTCTGTCAGTATTAACTCAGTATAAACTCTTTCTGGTAGAGACTCAACTGAGTGTAACTTTGATGGATCGACCTCTCCCTTTTATACAAGATGTACAGTGCGGTGTATTTAGTTAGCTAATCATTAGCTAAGCTTACCTTAAGTTCGAGTTAAACCACATTTAAATGTATCTAAGCTTCGGTATGGCTCGACATGGCTTTTGCCTTTTCACGGAAACGCAGATGTAAAAATAGTAATTCCGCTATGAGCCTGACTTGAGATCATAATAAAGCTGCACCTGGTTTAGACAAAAGGACTTTTGAATTCGGTAAAAACAATAAACAAACAAACAAACAATCTGCGATTAATAGTGTATTCGTTTGTTTGTTTTGAGTCCAAAACAAAAATAATCGAGCTCAGATAAAATTGCTTTGATAAAACCGTTAACCATTTACCGTTTTCAAGTCCTTCTTTTCGAAGTGAATAAGGCGATATGTTAAGTTTTTAGGAATTAATGGCTATCCATGATATTTATACAAGGAATCTTACAACCAACAAATGATTTATATCTTAAGGCAAACATCATTAGAAGTTTGGATATACCGTAAATACTCTTTTGATTCCCACATCTCTTTTAATCCCCTTTCCTAAAAGCCCCCACTCCGCCCACCCCAAAAGCCAAAATTTTCAAAAAGCTTTCTCTTATTAGGACTTTTTCTTTTTCTGACTTTTTTTGTCTTCTTAAATACATAATTATAAAACACATAATTAATTAAATACAAAATTATACAACCTAGCACACGTTTTCTACATTTTTGCTTAAAGGAGATATTAAAAGTAAAATACAAAAAGTAAAAACAAAAAACCTACGTAGCAAGCCCAAAGGGCCGCTGGGAAAGAAGAGAGACGGAGACGAGGCGCGCGCGCCAGGAGAGGAAAGGACATTCACGCTCCATCCTTCTCTCCAGGTGCGCGGACTCTACCCCTCATCATCCCCCAGCCCTTTGTGCTTGCTACGCAGGCTTAAAGTAACAGGACGCAAGATGTCATAGAGATAAACGTAATATTCATACAATTTATAGCATCTTAGACTTTTGAAAGGGCCACAAATACCTAGTGTCAAAAACGGGCAAAAGCGAGTCTCTACAAGGGCATACAATGAGCCCCCTTCCAGAAACACGTTAAAAAGGCATATTTTGTCGTTCAATTAATCAATGGTTGGGCATTTTAGCACATGAATAATTACTCGCATAACCGATCGAGACTATTTTTCCCCAGCATCCGCTCCAGCACCCCCAAAAATTCTCAGCACAAATACTTCCACTAAACAAATTTGTCAGCAGAACCATTCGGGTAGAATATTTTCCCAGCCAGCAAAAAAAAAAACGGGCTGCGTTTTGTGCTCTTTCTTAGCTCCCCCTTTTTAGGACAAAAACAAATATACGCCCCTTTAGGGCTTTATGGAGTTTTACATGATTACATGTTTTAGATGATTGTTAATTTTTTGTGCTCAGAGTCTTCCAAGCACCTAATCGCTTATTACTTGAAAATCCCGGCAAGCGGTCAAGCTGCGCAATTACTACAGGGTCATTAGATAGTCCATTAAACATGATCTGCTCGCAGGCGATTTTTACCCCTTTGATCTTTGATTTCAAGAAAGCGAGTTACTTAAAGTATAACGCAGGTTAGCACAAGCTTTGGGCGGGCACGCTGATACAAACAGTGTTATTTAAGTCCTATCATGAGCCTGGGCTACCTGTGGTGTGACTGTGAACACCACACGTACAAAGAGCGTGAGATGTCTAGGCCGGGTCTTTAGTAAACCCGTCGTTGTGTGGTTCGTTTGTTCTCGTTCGTTGTGATTCGGTTCGCGCACTATCATCCGGGAAACGTACATTTTTATAGTGACTCTCACGACTTCGCCCGGGAAATCAGATAAACTTTTCATATTGAACAACTCTTTAAATCATCCTGGGATCCGCCACTGACCATTATCCTCCTCACAGCATAGGCTACTGTTTATTTTCTTCTTTGATTGAAAACAGTTTGCAGTCTTTGCGGTAAGCTGAAAATTCTACGCAGAAGCACAAAGGGCACGTTACTATTTTGAGTTAAGGTCAAGATTGCCAAACACAAGGTTAGCCATAGATAGAACATCTCAAGTACAATCTGCTAAATCGATAAAGGTTTTTGAACGACGTTTTATATAATACTTTCAAGGATTTCATTAAAGGATCAAAAGTCCCACAGCACATGGTAATACTTAAGGTAATACTTTGTTCTATTAGGTGCACGCGTATATGGCTACTGTGTGGTATTTATTAGTCTTAGCGATAAAATACGGTTAAAAGATGGGGTTTACCCTATAATAGAAAAATGGGGTCGCCCCTTAAATAGAAAACGTGTCATTGGGGCTATGTCCTGTATTGTATTGTGTCAGTTTTGGGAAATAAATAAAAAAGATTAAAAGGAATTCACAATATGTTTTTAGTGATGCAGGATTTTGCTTTTTTGTGATCTGCAAAATCGCAAGGGACCGTAAAGGACTATGGGGTGGGGGGCCGCACATGCTCCCACAGACCCCTCCCCTGGCGACGCCAGTGTCTGCATTGTTTAATTACGCTACTTCTAATCTTCCCATCAGTAAAGCCATTTACTGCATCCCACAGGGTGGTCTTGTTTGGATAGCGTAATAGCAGGCAGAATGTTCGGTAAGCTTGCTGTGCATACCTAAAAAAACTCACATCATTCGAAGACAGCGATTTTTTTGGTAAGAAACAATCGACCAGCATTGGCTAGTAAACTTAGTGCATCAACATTTAGTAGACCCTAAAGTCGAAATGACACAAGCTACACAAGGTTTTTTTTTCAGTTCAGTTTCAGGTTGATTTTGAAGGCCAGGATTAAATTCAAATGAAGCACCTGATATCGCTACATTTTCTTGGGACTTTTCTAGAGCTGTGTTTGAAGGGGATCGAATTAATTACACTTGTAAGAGCTTTGTGTGATTATGAGGAAATACGTCATGGATTAGCCATCCGCTGTCTAACACTCTCGAGGCTGTGAAAAGCTGAACGAAAGAAAAAGTTAGTGAAAAGGTCCCCCCCCCAGGCTCAGGATTATGGCGATCATAAACAAGCCCGGCGGCGCCCGCAAGATTGTTTAGCGCCATAATCCTCGATTATTTTACAACGCAACTTTTAACGCAATAGAAATAAATTAGCATAAGAAAGTCATTATGAGCTTAACGAAAATCATGGTTGTGCCCCTTAGTCGGTTGCTTTTGTGTATTATATCTCGAATCGACGCGTCTATGTTTTCTAAACTTGTGTATTGTTTATTCAGCTATTTGCGCAGAGGAGGAAAACATTCCCATATGTAAAACGGGTAATTACGGCTTCTGAATCCGCTTATTGTCACGGTCTTATCGAGGCTGTTATCTCTATGAGAATCTTAATTTGAAAACTATTGACAATTTTCTTGACAAAGTGTAAAACACTTTGAACCCCAAATGGTTATTTTTCTCAGCTATCACTTAGCGCATTTTAGCGCACCAGGAGGAAAAGCTATCATAACAAAAACGAGCGTATAATTACAATTTTAGGCTTTATTGGTCAAAAGGGAAATCAAATAATCCACAAGACAAAAAAGAGTCGACTCTATAAGTAGAGTTTTCTTCCTGTCTATTTCTACCATGACCTTTGTTTTTCTTTTTTTTTTTTCTGGTAAACTATTTGGTTTAAAGGGTTTAAAGGGAGTCGCGACTCTGCTCATCCGAAAAAATAAACGATCCCTTCGAAAAGCAGGGACTAGTAGGCTACTTGAACGTGTAAAAAACGCAGCCAGAAACGTTAGAAAGATGCCCAATAAAACTGCGAGCTTAGCAAAGTAAAACGTTTGGTTGCATAAACCGATGAACTTGTATACGAAAGAAAGATTGTGTGTTCTTTTGGGCTGATTAATTTTTGTCTGTGTAATCATGGGCGATATTTCTCTGATCAAGCCAAGATGACAAATCGATAATGGGCCCCCCATACTGATATTTATTTTTCACTACTTCTTTCAAGTCTCGCCAAGACTACCATCTAGGAAATGCGCACAATGCGACGTGATATCTCTATAAAAAAAACGTGGAGTTATTTATGGATTCTAAGCAATTCTTTGAGTCAATATTTATTTAATAAGTCTGTTTCTAACTTTTACATAATTAGAAAAAGACTAAATAATTCTTAACAAAATCACTCTTCTTTTAATTTCAGAGGATCTATAAAAAAACATCAAGGGGACAACCTTTTTTCATCAGTTTTTGCTGTAACTGCGAATATTTCAATAACCAAAGAGTTCGCATATTTCCTGTGCTTGAGTTATTTGATGGAAGCTCTTGAATAAATAGTTTAATCCTATTAAAACAACTCTTATATTGTGTTTTCTTAGTTTTCATGCTGTAAAGGAGGTATTTGACGTGTTCTTTTGTGCCATTCCGTGCAGGCTCGATGATCTTACCCTTGGCTATCGCCTATTACAGACTTCGTGTCAGAATGGCCTGTGGTGGTATTCGTGCGCGGGATAACCTGATATCAAATTACCGCGTAATCAAGCTGGCATATCACTGTTGAGTTGTGTGGCAACACTAGCTATTCAAATGAGATTCCTCGCAATCCTTGGCCTATCTTGATCGACCCTGTTAGCCGGTTAACTGCCTTGAGTAGCGTCTAGCACACACACAACATTCAAAGTACCGTACATGACCACAACAACGACGTAAGACGCGCAAGGATAAGACAAGGCCGTCACAGAACAACGCAGCGAGCATCAGAAACGACGACCAGACCAAGTCCCTTCTCCCATGCGGGATAAACCTAATTTATTCGTGATCTTATGTCGTGACGAATTGGATCGAGAGTTCTATTGAAATCCAAGACAAAAGCTGTTGAAGACATAAGTAACAGGAGGTTTTTAGAAGTCGACAAACGTGCGTGAGCTTTGAAGGAGAACGATTTGTCGTTTGACTGTTTACCCGATTTAAGTGCTGCTAGAAATCCAATTAACGGACGAACGATCAAGACGATATTCTTGATAAGAAAAGAATGGAAAAAGACTTTGAAGAGCATTATTACGTTGTAACCGAGGAAGTCAAGCTGAACATTTCGACTGCAGCCAGGGAACTACCGCCCTATATTACGATCCAGTTCGCGTGGTACTCTTTCATATTCACACTCGGAGTGATCGGAAATTTGTACATCACGCTAACGGTGACGCTTCGCAAAGAGATGAGCTCCGCGACAAACTACTTTATCTTCAACCTTGCGATCAGCGACTTAGGGATTTTATTGATTTCCCTTCCAGCGTACATCATACGAGATTACTTTTCTTGGTCATTCGGGAAAATTGCCTGCCAGATAATAATCCCCATGAACGATGTGTCTTTCTCTGTCTCTATTTGCACTATTACGGTCATAACGTTGGAGAGATACCGGGCAATTGTTGCCCCGTTTAAGCCGAGGCTGAAGGCGCGAGGAGGCAAACTTACAATCGCTCTCATTTGGGTATTGACCTATCTATCTGTCGGTTTCCCCATGGCATTCTACATGGAATTAACGAAAGTAGATGACAGGCTTATTTGCCTACCGAAATGGCCATCAAACATCGTGTTCAAGATCCTGACTTGCTTCTTTATATCCCTGATAATCATTCCCTTGTGTATAACAGCTGTGGCGTACATTATCATGATCAAGACTATGCGAAAACAGAGCAAGCGGCTCAGAGAAGCGCGGGAGAGAAGGCATAGCGCTGGAATCGGCAGCACAGTCAGCTTAAAACACGTCCAAGAAAGACACCGGCACGACTACAATGCGAAGCTTGTCAAAATGCTTATAATAATTGTAGTGGTATTCTGGATTTGTATGCTACCACTGTCGATTCTTGCGTTTGTAGTGGAGTTTTTCGTCATTGACCCTCGTAAACCCGTAGTCGATGGCCTTTTTACACTAAGCATTGCGGTGTTTTTCTCAAACAGTGCTTTTAATCCCGTAGCTATTTATATTATGAGCTCTGACCTAAGAAAAGGAATAAACACGTTATTGTTTTTTGGAAGGAAAAGATGTAAAAAGAATGGTATCCCGCATATCTGAGACGCAAATGTAGCTATTTATAGTCTATAGTGTATTTTTGCTTGGTCGCGTATATAGCGTTATTTGTAAATAGACCATTAGTAGATGTGTACTTGATGTAAAAAAAAAAAAGAAAAGAAAACGATCAAGATTGCGGTGTTTCTTTTGTTCTCTTTGACTCAGGAATAGACGTCTAATGCCTCCCGTTTAAAGAAAAAGAACTTGCAAGACAATTATCATTTACGCAAAAAAATTTCCATATCTTTAACATTTGTCAGAAGAAGAGTTTTTGAAGAAGAGTTTTATTATAATAAATTAATTGTAAACGTGTTATTATGACCCAAAAGTACTGCAATATTTTTAACCTGATAATTCTCAATGCCTAATCTCAGTATGATTGCGCATCTCCCATTCAATTATATAAAACGCAGACATCCGTGGTACGACAATAAGGATTTTCTTTACAATGTTAGAAAGAAATGTGTTTATCTTGGTCTTTCTAAACGTTTCTGTCATCGCCTTTAATTTTAGGTCATTCTTACGTGGTGCTTTCGTGTTTGTCGACCTTTTAATGAGGAACACGGTCGGTAATTTACCGTCATATCTCGACGATGGATAGAATGCGCATGTTCATAAAAGTGGAGGTTCATAAATGCTAAAATTGCTGGATAATAAATGTAACAATATCAATTCTTGTTCCGTATAATATATTTAAATTGGAATAAAGAACCCCCTTAGATGTTTCAACTCCGCTGAGACACGTGCGCCAGGGTTTGGTCAGAAAGTATTAGCGTAAAATGCGTTTTCATCCAGGTACCTTTTACTTCTAGGAACCATATGAATTCCGCCATTTTCTCTCTGAACAACTTTATGTAAAAAATGATAATAATAAAAAAATAAAAATGATTCAAGCTCATCACCCTCCTGGCAGCTGAAATGCTGATTCACGAGAGCGCAGATACTACGTGGTCGAGTCGAAGGCATGGAAGGAGCCTCAGGTAGCTGCCGTAGTCTGGCTACGGAAGACAGATTAGATCGAGATTGTTTTTGTTTTTTTGCACTCTGGGATTACTCTTACTCGGGTCAAGGTCGAGCTGCGGACGGATATTAAAGTGACATCATTAGGAAGCTTCAGTATTTGGGATAGTCCTCGAAACTGTGAATCGGCGTATCTTTCCCCTAAACAGGAAAACCGGGCACGAAGAAGATCCTTGCAATCATTCGGCGAATTTTGCTCTTAGTAGATATCTATCCATGTTTTACCCTTTCCCCAAACTAGCGCCGTCACCACCACCCTGTCTCCCCCCAAAAAGCGCCGTCACCACCACCCTGTCTCCCCCCAAAAAGCGCCGTCACCACCACCCTCCCTCTCCCCCAAACTAGCGCCGTCACAACCACCCTCCCTCTCCCCCAAATAAGCGCCGTCACCATCACCCTCCCTCCCCCAACTAAGCGCCGTCACCAACACCCTTTCTCCCCAAAAAAGGTGCCGTCACAACCACCCTCCCTTCCCCAAATAAGCGCCGTCACCATCACCCTCCCTCCCCCAACTAAGCGCCGTCACCAACACCCTTCCTCCCCCAAATAAGCGCTTTCATCCACCCGCCTCGATTCAAAATAACAATCATTTTTTTTTATGAATATCACAAACGTTACATACAATATTATATTGATTTCGTTTTCTTATTGTTTAAAGTTAGTTACTTTTATAGTACTTGATGCTATCTACCCATTCTCGTATACGGGAAATAAGTGTTTTCTTCTATTTTGCAAAGTGGCATGCATTTTGCACCAGACAATAACGGGTGAGACAACTAAAACTTGATTATCAGTGATAAAAAGATAATGATAACACTCCATCCGCACTTTGTCTTACAGGATGTGATATGCCCGGGCGTTACCGTGTCTATATCTTCACACTATGATAGTGTTAGGTTAGAGCAACGAGCGACTTTGTACATCTACTGCTCCGCAACCGGAATAGTATAATCTTCCTTGGATTATGCGCCATCACGAAATGATATCCGTGATGTCTTATCGTTTGTGTCCGTCTGTAAATCTGCTTATGTGTCCGTCTGTCTATCTGTATGTGTCCGTCTGTTATTGTCAGTCTTTTAGTCCGTCCTTTCGTAGCTCACCAGCCGCCTGCTGACCCAGTGCTCCTCGTCCCTTTGCGCGCCACAGGGTTCCCGATGGTCGAGAAACAATCCAAAATAAAAACTGTTATCCCGAATGAGAGCCAGCTAGCAGGCTAGTATCCTTTACTTGCACAATATAATAACGTGTTAGAAAACTTTTATTAACGCTCGTTGAACTTGACCCTCAGTGGTCTGTCCGGGACGGTCAATAAAATCATGGTCGGCTCCACCTCTTCCTCCCCCTCGGGGTACGTCACCTCATACCGCTGAGCAATCCTCGCTGTCAACACATGCACTTCCTGTTCCGCCAGCCGTCGCCCCACGCACATCCGGCGACCGAACCCAAACGGAATGGACGCGAACGTGTTCTTGACCCTGTCCTCGACTGGCGCTTCTCCTCTCAGCCATCTCTCCGGACGGAAACTGTTAGGATGAGGGAATAAAGCCTCGTCTCTGCCCATGAAACCCTGATGGATAAAAGCAGTTGTGCCTGCAGGAACATGGTATCCCCTAAGGATCAGGTCTTGTTCCATTCGACGGGGTAGAACTGCGACAATGGGATACATTCTCAGGGTCTCTTTGATCCAAGCTTTAAGGTAAGGCAGGCTTGAGAGGGTGTTCACAGTGATAGGTTCCCCAGGCTTGAGCACAGTGGAGACCTCGTGATGTAGTTTTTGCTGCTCAGTGGGGTTTTGGCTCATCATATAGAGAACCCATAGCATTGTGTTTGAAGTCGTGTCGACGCCAGCGAATAGCAGATCGATGACGCTGGCTAGGAGATCATTCTCTGTGAGCTTACCACTGGAGAGAAGGAACCGGAAGAAATCGGGTTTATCTTCCGAACTCTCCAGTTCAGTTTTCATGAGTTCTATCTTCTTCTCCTCCACAAGAGCTCCAGTGTATTCATACATCGTATCCATGCTTTGGATAAATCTCTTGTAGGTGGGAGTCTCGTATATTTTATGGAACCATTGTGGGATCAACAACAGAGAGGAGATACATGAAAAAAAATCACCAACAGCATCAATGAACGCTTGTGCATCCGGATCCACGTGATCGTCGAGACAGCCGAACCGTTTATCGAACAAAACCGTCGAGATATTTTCAAATGACCAACGAAACAACTCGTTTTCGAGATCATGAACTTCGTACTCCTTCGGCGAGTTGGCAGGTCCTCGCAGTTTATGTATCTTTATGAGAAATTCATTCGTAATGGCGTCAAAGGTTGGACAATAAGCGGCTACTTCGGGAGGTCGAAGCATTTTCTTGCTAAGCACAGTTCTGTGTTTGTACCACTCCTCGCCAACTGCAAACGCGAGACCTGGAGGGACTTGTCTTAGCTGACGATATTGGTCTATCAACGGGAGGAGAGACCGCTTAGGAAATTTAGATTCCGAGCGGAGCACCATTTGTACATCGTCGGGGTCACTGATGCTAACAACTGAACCCACTCCTGGCAACTCTTGGCGCAAGATTTTGCCGTATTTTTCGAAGTTCTTCTTCTCCAAATTGAAAATTGCTTTGCCTAATGTTGTGCTTCTTGTCTCTAACAGTGTCTGCCAGGATGTGCCCAGTAGAGGGAGACACGGAGGCCCAGGGATTTGGTCAAATGCTAGGATGGTTTCGGGTTTGTTTGTTGCGTTATTAACTGTGGTGAGACAGCGAAAAGCAGCCCTACTGCCCCTTCTGCATCCTTTTCTTGTAAGCAGCATCTGGACGGAGTGCTGGTCACTATAAAGATCATAAATCACAGCATACGAATTGTACTATTGACATTGGCATTCGAGATAGGCATTATGCAAAACGAAAGAAAACAATTTAGGGCTCTTTGTTGTTGTGGATAGCGTGACAAATAAGCACATACAGCGTTTTGAATTCGTTTTGAATGTTCAAATTCTAAAACCACAGAGAGTAGGGTACAAACGGGACACTCCATGTGTGCGAGATTTGTTATTGAATATCAAAGACGATGCAATGTCTCTTATATAAAAAAAGGGTTACGCTGTCTTGCGTCTGGTTATAGTCGATAAGTACAATATATTTCAATATTGCAACTTAGAATTTTTTCGTTGACGGCTTGAAACTTCGAACAGAACCTTCGAGTAAACCGTTTATGCGACAAGCGTTTTGGTTTTTAAAATAAGCACATTGAATTTCTTCTTGGCGTACTTCAAGACACTCTTTTGAGATGTATACTAATATTTTTATATTAAAATCATTCCCTTCTAGTACAGGTTAATTTCTGTTAGTTTGTTTTTGTGTCAATTTTCTGTTTTGATTTACGTGTCGTCAAGCATAATACGAACAAACGCGAACAAAAGAGCATTTTGTTTCGCAAAATAATAATAGTGCGGGGTCTCTCTCCTGATAAATTATAATAATCATCATAAAATAACTAAGCGCGCTTTTCCAGTCCATAATAAATCGTTTGATGTCTGTATTTATATGTTTTATTCTTTTTTGGCACAAAATTCACTGAATAATCCATTTCATTACATATCATAACAATAATACATATCAAAACATATCATAAACAGAAATTTACATGACTTGATGTTTTCCTCGAGAGCAAACATAGGGAAAAGGGGAGGTTTCAGAACATCACAATGATTCTCCAATTGATGTATCAAACTCTATAAAGCATAAACTAAAGAATTTGTGTCCGTCCTGTAAAGTGTAAATATGGAAGTATCAATAACTATTAAAACAAAGAACGAGAGCTAAACTTTCAACGCTTTTTTCGAGATATAATAGATGACCTTAGCAGCACGTCGTTTCGGCCTTTGGCTCATCCGATCATTTACGTCCAGCTGAAACAGAAGGTGGCTTTAAAATACCCCATCAACAACAACAGTAACAGCAGCAATAGCAACAACAACAACAACAACATCGTATTTCTCAACCAAGAGGATTACCACTACCCTGCACAATGTGTAGTTCCAATGGAGGGGATTGGAAACTCCCCAGGAATTTCTAGAGGGAGGAGGGGGCGGGAGCGGGAATGCCCGTTTTCCTTAACATTTACCGTATTTATTTTTTCCAGGGGGTTGGAAATTCGAGAGGGGTGGGGGTCATACCTTTAATACCCTCAATGGGGGGGGGGGAGTATGGATATTTTTTTAAACTACACAATATGTGAATCACATTTCCTTCATCTTCTCCTTTCTCCCAAAATCCATTCCCCCCTCGAGGCCCTCCCCTTTCCCATCCCTTAAAATCAGCCCTGCTTTATCTTTAACACCTGGAAAACGCGTGATAAAACCAGTGAAGTTAGCGATTCACTTGGCGTTTTCCAGGCATTAAAGCGCTACAGTGATAAAACCAGTGAAGTAAGCGGATCCTTAGCGCGAGATAGAAACGTGAAATTAGCGATATTCACGCACTTAAGTGGGGAAAGGAGTTCTATATTGCATGTCCCGTAAGCTCACCATTAACTCAAGACTTGCAGCAATTGTTTTTCATCCATTTGGAGCTCTTGTCACATTCTCCCTAACTAGCCCAACCGCCGCATTTGGCGGTCCACTCGGCTTTATCCACGCATTTTGGCGCTACACACACAGATAGATAAAATAGGTAATGTTATTTAGGCACTATATAGAGATATTGTGGGGTTAGAAACAAAAAAGTACAAAGTACGATTGGCGTTCCATAGGTGCGCCAATTAACAAAAATGCCTAAACATCTCAAAAGATGGGGTTCGGTCTATTCGCTCTACTGGCTAGGCGCGTAGCTAGGTGGCCATCAAAAAGATGTTCTTTTCTTTTTAAGGTATCGACCAATCAATCGGCTAATCAGCAGCCATTATTGGGTTTGAAGCTATACGCGAGCGGGGTAGCAAGAGAAAGAGAGGGGAGGGGAAGTTGGAGGGACGTTCTTTGTGGGACCCTGCATAGCCTTTTTCCAACATGGCGGCCGGTCAGCCGAGGGAGAGGGTCAGATTATCTGAATTTCATATCTATGCTTGTAAACTCTATCTCCTCCCACACCCTCCCCAAACCACCCCTCTCCTAGCGCGGATCAATCAAAAGACCAAAATAGCAGAAATAGCCGCGTTATTTAACCAGAGTAATGAATAATGTCAATCGGCTGGTAGCTTGTGTTGGTGCCAATAACTTACGTCCACAGACGAAGCTCTGTAGTTTGGATTCTTGAAACATTCTCCCTTTTTGCCCATTCATCACACTTTAGGTTGATGTCTTTGCAAGGAGGAGGAGTCGTCGGTTTCGCTCTGGATGGGATAGAAAGGGATGAGTTATAGAGAGAGCAAACGGCCTTGGCACTGTATCCTACGTTAGGCCCATTGAGGTGGGGACACGATGCCAACAATGTACTAGGGAACTCGAGCCATTGCGCATTAAAAAGCACCGAATGACTAAAGGTTAAGAGTGACCTTTGTTTTCGGAAACTACGCTGTATTGCACATAGTATACTGTGCTTACGGATAGGTGTTGGGCATTTTCCAGGATCGGTGTAAATGTCATCGAGCGCAATCACGCCTTGCTCGTTACGGTCGTTACCAACTGCCTCAAACGTGAGCTGAAAATGCAAATGAAAATAAAAGGAGAATGATTTAGACAGACAGAAGGCAGAAAAAAAAAGGAAAGACAGAGTCGAAGAGAAGGATTTGATAAATACAAAGCGTCAAGGAAACCAATCAAAAGGACACTGAAGATCGTATTACCTTGAAATATTCCCCGGGGATATCCAGGTTAGCCAACCCCAGGTGCCACTCCCTGTCCCGTACGTTTTCCGTGTGATACTGGCTGTGAAATATCCACCAGGACTTGCCGTCCCTTTTCGTGATCCGCACCCTAAGTTCTCCCACAGACTTCCCATCCATGTTGTAGTAGAATTACAGACGCTTGGGTCCATGCCCTCCCATCATCGGGCTGACGAGGAGGGTTGGTTCCTTAGGGTTGACCTCGGTGGACATTTCAAGGTATTTTCCTAGGTGAAAAACACGGAAGACGTGTTATTTCATTATCCTTTTCTTATTAAGACAATCAAAGCTGTTGTTTATAAAATCTGGCGATGATTTCAGCATTGTGTCACCTACTGCCCTGGTAATGGGAAAAGTGTCCAACTTACTCACTTCTTCGAATGGCCTACCTGTAGTCTCGGACAAGTAAAGTCGGACGAGTAAAGTCGGACAAGTCAAGTCTGGTCTGATATCCCCATTCTACCTAGTAGACTCCCGTCTTATCAAGGCTTTTCTGTAGGTTCTGTATTTTTGAGAGGCTCGTGAGAAAGGTAGATTAAAAGGTAGAGGTAGATTAATACCGCATCTTTTGGATGAAAACGTAAACTGTTCTGCATTGTTAATTGACTGATGGTACCATGGAGATAGCGTGCTTGCCCGGAGAGAGCGCGCCGAACTTGTAGAGCTCGGTTGTTGAAAGTAAAAGCTCAGTGTTGTATTTAGAATAGCGCTCAGAATTGTGTCTTCAGGGCTTGACCTCGGAAAAAGCGATCACTATGCTGTTCTTATTAAACCTATTGGGGCGTTGGGAACAATAAAGTCTTCTACGGAAACTATTAGTAGACGAGATATGAGACCTAGTTGCATGGACGCATTTGGGCGTTGGATTACTGGATACAATTGGAGCTATGTATTGGACGCACCTACTGCAGATGCGAAATGCCGTCTACTATATAGTGTCTTGCAAAATGCCGTTGATATATATTTTCCAGCTAAATCGATCAAAGTGTGCCTAACAGACAAGCCTTGGGTCTCGAGTAGGCTCAAAGGCCTGGTTACCAAACGACAAAGGGCTCTACGGATACATGGAAAAGACTCTCCCATTTTTAAACGAATCCGTAACAGTGTTAAAGAACTAGTAAAGAACTGTAAGCATAATTATTATAGCGCGAAAGTCGCTTCGTTAAAGGACACTAACATCTCACGGTGGTGGTGTGAGGTGAAAGCTATTGGGGGATTGTCTAGCACATCTGAATGGTGGCACCAACTATTGAGTGAAGACACTCCCACCATAGAGTCACTCTGTGATCAGTTTAATAATCTCCTATACAGCTTAACGTCACACTTTGCCCCACTCGATATCAGTAGTCTGGCGGATGAAAACCTCTATGTCCCCCCTGGGTTCCTTGTCACTGATGAGAAGGCGTATAAAGCTCTGCGCTCAATCAAATCAAACAAGTCCCCTGGCCCAGATCAAGTGCCGTCGCGAGTTTGGAAAGAGTTTGCATTTGAACTAGCTCCGATTGTGAGTGATTTGTACAACAGCTCTCTCAGAGAAGGGCGTGTTCCAGAGATCTTGAAGACATCCCTGGTCATTCCTACTCCCAAGGTCACCCCACCCAAGACAGTTGAGGATGATCTCAGACCAATTACTCTTACGTCACCGTTGGCCAAAATTCTAGAGGGCTTCACTCTCGAACACCTGATGAATCAAGTTGCAGAGAACCTGGACATTAAGCAGTTTTCGATGCCAGGCAGATCAACAACACATGCCTTAGTTTATATGCTCCATATTATACTAGCTGCCTTAGACAAAGGTAATTGCTTTATAAGAGTGTTCTTTGCAGACTTTTCTAAAGGTTTTGATTTGGTTGATCATAATGCATTAGTGAACGAAATGAAACTGCTTAACGTTCATAATGTAATTATAAGGTGGATCTGCTGTTTTCTCTCAAATAGGCCTCAACGTGTAAGAGTAGGCAATGCATTGTCATCTGTAGTTGTTTCCAATGGGGGTATTCCCCAGGGCACGAAATCGGCTCCGCTTTTGTTTGCAATCTTAGTCAACCGTATGCTTGCAAGGTGGCCTAATAGAGTTAAATATGTTGACGATACCACCGTATTTGAAATTGTTCCAAGATGCTCTCCCAGTTACATACAATTTATTGTTAATGATATCAAGGAATATGCGTCATCAAGGGGAATGCGTCTGAACCCCAAGAAATGCAAAGAGCTTCAGATCAATTTCTTAAAGTACCAACCTTCTGTCCCCCAAAGATTAATCCTAGGGAGCGCAGTTGTTGAGTAAGTTGAATATTACAAGCTATTAGGTGTACATATATCAGCAGATCTGTCATGGAATGTTCACGTTGACCACATTGTTAAGAAGGCTAGCAAGCGCCTCTATGCCCTCAGGGTACTCAGGAAGGCAGGTGTCCAGCAGTCAGATATGGTTCTTATCTATTGCTCGTTAATTCGGTCAGTCCTTGAGTACGCTGCTCCTGTCTGGGCCTCCCTTCCTGAGTACCTTGCAGAGCTTATCGAAACAGTACAACGAAAAGCTATTCGAATAATCTACCCTTGCCTTAGCTATGAATCAGGGCTCAAAGTAGCAAAAATGGACTCACTTACAGTCCGCAGAGCAGAACTGTGCCGTCGATTCATGGCTAAAGCAAGATGCACTGAGCCTATAAAATATATAATACAATCTGGGACTGAGGTCGCCCATGGTTATTCGCTAAGGGGGGGTTGCAGCCGTTTGGATAAATCAGTTGGTGTAACTGAAAGGTATAATAACTTTATCACAATTCGTTTCCAGTAGTTATTCCAGTATTTATTTATACATTGTTAAGTGTAGTGTGCATCGGCCGACATACTGTAATTTAGCTTATGCTACAAAAGTATGAATAAACGATTATTATTATTATTATTATGACATAAACTTTGAACCCCGTGTGGTGCTGTGAACCATTGCTTCACAGCTAAGACCAAACTCCCTCTCTCATCCTATCTACGCATGCAATTTTCTAAAACACGCAAAAGTTAAGCTTCAATGATATCTCCTCTCCTTCACTCTGAAAGCAAGAGCGGGTTGAAGGTGTTTCTTATTACTATCCGAACCATTGACGCCCCCCTTTTGTCTAAGGTTAACCTTCTCTTTATTCAATCAATCATGAAATCGATCATCTCTTGATCACGTGGTTTTACCTACCGTTTCCACGGTATGGTCTCCTTTGGGGCCTGGATTCGAGTAAAACGATCCGATTCTCCAAGGAAACCGCCCACCCCCTATTCGCCATCTTCCGGTGTTGCCATCGAATTGAGTGCCGTAATAACCCGTGATAAGGATAACCTAGAATTTTAAAAGCTTTATAACTCAGATAACCGAAACTTGCATCGTAAATCTTACAGAGTAAAATCACCATTTACAAAATAGCAGATGATAAGTTTCCACCCCCAACAAACATATATATAGTAGAGGGTAGTAAAGAGTATTTTTATAATTCGTGATTGGTCTTAAATAAAATCCGTGATTAGTGAAAAGCCTAAAAATAAAATCGTGAATCGTGATCGAGTACTCTATCTGTTCCGTGATTGGGGTATTTTTACTTTCGTGACTCGTGATTTTGCATGGCCAAATTCATGAAATGTGACCATAGTCACCTAGAATAATTAAAACACGGAATTCATGTAACGAGAGCGACTGCAAAACAGTGTTCAACTTGACAGGTGCTGTAGTACAATCACTCAGCATCGATTGTAACGGTTTTTTCGCGTCACGATTTTTACATTTATAGGTAGAAGTAAACATTGATGTCATTGTGTGTAAGTGTAACTGCTAATTACAAAAAAAGCTAATTACAAACTTTTAAAACAAATAAGCTTCATACGTACTCTTCTTGTCTTCCTGCTGTAACTTACCGGCGTTACACCGACCCTTGGTGCATTTTGACGTATCGTTATCGCTCCCGGGACACTTGGTTCCAAGCGGGTTATCACACTCCCGCTTACGTGTCCTAGTGCCCGTGCCGCACTGACTTACAAGCTCCCCAGGGTCCCCAGTCCCCCCAGCCAGCATCGATCGGCCCTGGGCATGAAATATTAGATCATTTTTAAGGAAAAGGTATAAGGGGCTTGTAGTTAATTGTCAGTAATAATTACGAGGATGGTAAATATTTTGATGGACGGGATATCAATAATGATACTATTAATTTCTATAGTCTTACTGATGATATAATATTGTCATGAAGAAGATGTGAGTGTTGATGATGGCAATAACTCTTATGATCTTATGATGTTGATTATTGTGATGTTATGTCTTACGTTTCTATTAACAAGGGCTCATTATGACGGTGTTGATGTTAAATGCTGTCCATCGTCTTGATGTTGATGACTATGGTGATGGTGACGATTATTTTGATTCTTCGTGATTCTTTCCCTGCTAGCAGAGGCCTCTTTTCTCTGTATTTCGCTGTGCTTGCGTTCGCGAGGAAAAGAGACCTCTGCCATGGGTCGAAACTGTTTTCGTTGCGCATGAGTGTGCGTTTCTAAACGATCGCGCTTGACGTGCCAAAACCCGTACCATCGCGCGAAAGCTGCGAATATGCTAATATGCTTTGCATGGGTTTATTCTCAAATTATGAATCAAACTCCGGTTACTTCTCCCCTTCGAAAACAAAAACAACTGTTCAATATCAATCACCTAAAACGTCACTGAAAAGATTGAACAGCAAACGCAGCAAAGACGAGTTTTGTCTTGTTTGTGGCATAAACTTCAAGACATCTGGGCAGGCGAGTTTCTTCAATGTAAATATCGCACAGTTGGACCCGAAGAAAATGTTACAAAAAATTTGTTAACTTAGATCAGCTAATTCCAGAAGAATATGCTGCAAAACCTGTAAACGGAAGATTGACTCGTTAGTCAAAAGAGAGAAAATTCTGAATGAAGATAAGGCATTGAATGGCTACTTTTATAATTCGTCGCGTGATATTTCTACGGAGGACGCCGTTTCGAATGCTGGCTTATTATCCCGCAGCGGATATACGCTTCACGCATGCGCTAGTCGTTGTGGGCTCAAATAGTGGCCAGTAATTAATTAACGGAGCATGCGCTCTGGATCTCCCGTCCACGATCGTGGACGGCGGTTTGATCAAACGAACTTGCGACCCATGGCAGAGGTATCTTTTCCTCGCGAACTCCAGCCAAGCGAAATACAGAGAAAAGACGCCTCTGCTAGCAGGGAACGTGATTCTATATTAGTATATATAACTATTCTAGTATTAAACTGCCTACTAAACTCTCCTATAATGGCTTTACTTATCACATTCGCTTAGCGCACGTCTTTTGTGTCAGTCTGAAGACCATCAGAGTCGGCCCCTGGGCAGTAGCGTGCCATAGCGGCCTTACTGTCACCCACGCCAACACAGAAACGCTGCCGCACCCGCTGACATTGCCAGTTACAGTAGGGTGTCCAGCTGGTCCATGTGGTGTATCCGGTGTGTCCAACTGAAAAGAACAATAAGTCATGGCTTGCAAGAAAGAATTGCCGAGAAAGAAGAAAGCAATCTTAACTTTTTTTCATCTTATCACGAGTAGGGAAGTAAGGGGGGGGGGGGGGGGGGGTGCGAAAACCGCACAAAAAAAAAACGCACAGAACGGCGCCAAAAATAGCAAAACCGTAAAAATAGGTCAATAATCGTAAACCGCACAGTCAAGAGAAACCGCAATACAAAAACCGCGCCAGATTTAAGGCAAAACCGCATCACCTTCTATCACCTGACACTGAAGGCTCTTATTTAACAGATTTTAGAAAACATTGAACATGCTCTGCGAACCCTCGCCGACTCTTTGCATCACCTGAATCACCATCTGGTTTCCGATCAAATGCCTTGAAGCGATTTTATTGGCCAACGCTGACCTCTCCGCGAGTTGATGACCAATCGCGCGTCAAGTGTAAAAACAATAACCCCTTTCTGTTTGCTTACGTTGGCGAGTTCTTGCAGTCGTAAAGGATGTTGATAGCGAGTTTGTCCAGATCGCTAAACTCTTCTTCACTTCTTCCAAACTTTCGTTCCTTCCCATCCGCTCTCACTATGGATCGTGCACCGTTCCTCGTGAAAGACTTGGCGCTATTATATATAGTGCATGAGACTCTCATAGTCGTAGGGAATGTTCCTAGTGTCAATGTCGTAATGTGGGTAACGCTTGAATTCGCTGTGTCTATCTGCAAAATAAGAATAAATAAATAAATAAATAAATAAATAAATAAATAAATAAATAAATAAATAAATAAATAAATAAATAAATAAATAAATAAATAAATAAATAAATAAATAAATAAATAAATAAATAAATAAATAAATAAATAAATAAATAAATAAATAAATAAATAAATAAATAAATTGATATCAAACTGATTGATATCAAAAGTGTACTCAGGATTGGCTGAGGGTAAGTTTTCTTGTCTCTATCGTTCGTGGGTACTCATCTAAAAATAGCCTTGTTCTTGTCGATCCACTCACGAGATAAAAGACAGATCTGGGCGCCTGTGTCCCACAGAGCTTTTGACGCTTTGCCATTTATCAGACACTCAATCTCGCACTTACTGCCCACTAATCACGCTACAGTGTCTCTCTGTTTAGGTGTTAAATGGCTCTCAAACCATACATCATCTTCTTTGACTGGTACATTGGTGTCCACTTCAGAAATATTTGCCAATCTGCGGGACGCTGGATCTCGTCCGCCTACTGTCTGTCCCTCGACGTTAGCCTTCTCCCGTCTTCCAGCATCGGTCTTCGGCATCCTCGTGCAAAATGTCCTCCACTTCCACACTTCCAGCAATGGTCGCAGGACAGGCCGTTTCCCTCTTCGCGGCACTTCATACATCCTCTTGGTCTACGGACTTGCTCGACGTTCCTCTCCTCGTTCTTTTGACTTCCCCCTTAAAACTGGTCCTTTATTGCTGAAACCTCTGCCTGCAGGGCACAGACCGCTGACATCAACTGGATTTCTCCCTCTGTCGCTGATTGGGAGTCGTTTCCCCGTCCGTCCCGCTTCCGTTCCAGTTCCTGATTTTCCACGCGTTGTTCTTGCATGGAAGCTAACTCGGCTCTAAGAGCATTGACCGCTGCCCATACGCTATCGTCACGCCCCTTGTTCGCCCCTGGTGTCTTTACTTCACAGAAGGGCTGTGATTGATTTCGTTCGCCGCAATTTTCTGACGAGGGACTAGTTTGCTTTGTCTGTCTTTCTCTGTCGTCATGGCAATACTCATTTCTTGAAGCAGGGTTTCGTCAGTGGTGTTCGTGTCTTTGAGAAAAGGACGCAATTTCATCCTGATCGTGTCGTCTCGAAGTCCAGTTTCTAACGAATGCAAAACCAGGTTTTGTACTAGATGAGGGTCGTATCGGACCTGGCTATCTGCAGCGGCCGAACTGAACAGTAGCCGTTGGCGAATTTCGAGAGCGCGCACAAGAAAGTTTTGCGCGTCCTCATTTTGTCGCTGAGCTAAAGTGGCTAGTTGCTGATGCAGTTCGATTGCGCTGCGCTCGTGAAAATGAGAGCGGAGTATCTGCCTGAGCTGGGCCAAAGTCAAATCAGTTTTACTTTCCAGGTAGCTGCGGAGATACATCCCCGGGGTCATTGCCTTTATTACCGCTTCGATAATTTCGTGTTCAGAATATCCTTTAGCAAGTCCGCTTTCGATTTGGCGAGCTAAATTACTGAAAGTTATTTTGTCCTTTTGTCCGTTTTCGCCGATCTGGCCAACAATTTTAAACTCGCTATGAAATAACGCTATCAAATGTTGGTTGATTGGGCATAATCAAGCTTCAATTGATTAAGATTATTCGGCCCCGTATTAATTGCGGACACAGTTCCCAAATTGATTTTACTGGTGGACGGCTTTTCAGCGTTTATTTGTCCTTTAATTTCTTCTAGTAATGAAGCACCATCCTCGCTTTCAAATGTGTATTCCAGAAATTTATTAACCTCCTTTACTAGGCCCAAACGGCTTTGTGATTCTCCGCGGTTTTGTAGTCCAAAACGCGCCGCAAAACCCACAAGTTTTTCATACGAGAGCCCTATAATTAATCACTGTACTTCCAATAATAATTCTTCCCCAACAAAAGACATATTTACAGCCAAAATTTCAAAGGAACAATCGATACAACAATGGAATGTACAATACAAATAAACCAACACGCTCAAATCAAACAAAAAGCGACCTCAAGATCAAGTAATCCTCTACCAGATCCACTGTTCTAAAATACACACCGAACGACAAACTGATCTGACTGATGTGTTTCCCAACCCTAAATCAACATGGAAATAAACTACAATCTTGATTAAATTCGCTGAGTGTCCTTCGGTTGCGGCTTGTTTGTTTTGAATCAAATAAACTTGAACGCACTGACCTCAAAATCTTACTAAGTCATCCACCTCTGTCCCTCGCAAACAAACCAAGATTGTCCAAATACTTGAAAATCCGTCTGAGCCCCCAAATACACTTGTCTAGTGACTTCAAACAACAAAACGGTTCGCAAAAACTAGGACTTTACTCGTGAGCTTCTCTTGTCTCTTCCTCAAATTACACGCGGTTTTTCTAGTTAAACATTAAACAACAATAGTTATTACTTGAGGGCCTGACCCAGTTACCTTCACGCAAAAAGATATGACAAGCGTTTCAAACAAATCCTTGTTTTAACCAGACACGGAACAGATTATGCCATCTAACGGTCAAATGTTTAGATCGAACTGAAAAGGCAATGATTTTTAATCTTTCACTTACTACCATGAAATCAGCACTCAAAACACAATCAAATTCCCCTCAGCTCGGTTAAATCACTATACCTGGCAGCCCCTCGTCTTGGTTCTTGAGAGGGGTAGCTGATACACACACCAAAACAGCGCGAGTCGT
The DNA here is from genome assembly GCF_932526225.1 of Nematostella vectensis. Classification (NCBI taxonomy): domain Eukaryota; kingdom Metazoa; phylum Cnidaria; class Anthozoa; order Actiniaria; family Edwardsiidae; genus Nematostella; species Nematostella vectensis. Next base: position 8,059,135 of record NC_064034.1, read on the forward strand.
AACAAGCATTTTAAATAGAGCCATGTTGCGAAGAGCTCTGCTGGATAGCAAGTGTGCTCTGGCGATGTTGGGCTGTTCTAAGTACGTTATTCGAAAAGCCCGCCGTGTTATAACGGACCACTCTCGTACCTTCACGAATCCCCGAGACAATAGCACCACATGGAGGTGTTCACCGACGACACGTGTACTGAATATGATGTAAACAGTAGGCCACAATAGCATTGAACAATACCATCATTTAACACTTCCGCACAAATAGGCATCAATTTTAATCTAATAATTCAAGCAAGTAAGATGGGATACTTAAAATATAAAAAAATGGTAAAATATATAGATTTATTGTGATTTAGGCAGGGGCTCATAAGTAGGGGCAATCAACTTCCCCACATTCTGGTAATATATAGGTGTCACGGCGTTTTTCTAGGATCAGGCTATAGACGCGCGGATTAGCCAATCAGATGCGACCTTTGTGCTGACATTTTTAGAATTCAAATTCATGGGTAGGGTTGGTTTTATATTAAAGAAGAGAGCAACAAAAGTCAAAGTACCGAAGAGAGAACATAGCTCAACTGCACGCGCTTCGGTACTTTGACTTTTGTTGCTCTCTTCTTTAATGTGAATCCATTAGGCGAAAGGCAAAATCGCGACCGTTTGAATTCGAATATTATTATCGGATTGGTATAAGCAAATATTCTAAACTATTATTAGATCGGTAGTTATACAAGATAAAATCTAGCTTTGGTGGTAAACAACAGAAACAACAAATACTTCAGCGATTAGGCATCGTGTGGGCTCCGGACGTACTTTCAAAATATCACGTTAAATTTACTTTGTGTAAATAATCTGGGCAGTAATAGGAAATGTGTGAATGCGTACTGTACGGCTCGACTGATTTCATGCTGTAACGCTCTGATAACAGATTCCCATATAAGACATAGCTAAGTCGATTGGCCGATTAGTGTTTTGCCTAGCCAAAGTGACGTCATTATCCGACAGGCCCGCCAATAGAAGCCAGGTAACGAGGGTAAAAAACTTGTCAGCCTAGTCCATCCCAGGCTTTCTTACCGGGTTACCTGTGCTCGAAGATAAACCGTGAGGTATCCTGGGTGCTGGGACGAGCACACATGGTTTCCTGTGACGTCACAACTCTTACCATCCACAGGAAACCCAACCACAGGAAACCGATAGAACGAGGACTAGACTGAAAATCATTGTCATATGTCAAAGAAGTGAAAAGCCTGAAGGCAGCAATGTAGACCTAGGTCGTAGTGTGCTGCACATGATGACGCCATCACTACATTACTATAGCAACACACCTATTCCCAAGAGAAGCAAGCGTACTGAAAGTATAGTCTATTTTTCTCATTTACTTGATCTGGATTAGGTTCGATTCTCGAACATGTCCTCTAATTTTTTTTTTTTTTTAAGCAGATACAATTCCATACTCCTTGCTCCCTGCTCACCTCCAGTTTTTCGGTCAAGTCCATACTCCTTGCTAACTATCTTGCTCCTCCTTGCTCATTCTTGTTTTTCGATGTTCGGTCAAGTCCGAATTCCTTGCTCACTCTCGCTCCTATTAGCTCATTCTTGTTTTTCGTTGTTCGGTCAAGTCCATACCCCTTGCTCATTCTTGCTCCTCTTTGCTCATTCTTGTTTTTCGTTGTTCGTCCAAGTCCGTATTCCTTGCTCACCTATGCTCCCTTTTATTCAACCCCGTTCTCCCTTTGTTTCGTCCATTTTTCGTATACTGTAAGCAGATAAGCGGATAGAAACATCTCATTTCCACAGGGATTTGTAGTCTACGAAGCAAGACGGAACTTTAAGGTTGCGACTTTACGAAATAACAATAAACTACATTCTGAGTATACAAATATTGAAATAAGATTGATATAGCATCTGCGGGTGGACTTTGCCCGACGTATGTTTCCGAGGTGTTGTTGCTTTTCTCCGCCCCTACCACTACCAACAACAAGACATGCAACTGCCGACAGAAAGACACCTGCCCTCTAGACGGAAACTGCCTACAGACATCTGTTATCTACCAAGCTACCGTAACTCGAAAAGACAACAACACCTCGGAAACATACGTCGGGCTCACTGAAAACAGCTTCAAGACCAGGTACAGAAACCACACCGCATCATTCCGACACGCCAAACACAGAAACTCCACCGAACTCGGCAAACACGTCTGGACTCTCAAGGACAGCATGATTGAGTACTTTATTTCATGGCGCATTCTTTCTTCCCACTCCGCCTACAACAGTACCACTAAGCGTTGCAACCTCTGCCTCAAGGAAAAGCTGACGATCATCTGCCAACCCAAACTATCAACTCTAAATAAACGCAATGAACTCGTGTCCTCGTGCCGCCACAGAAACAAAGCCCTGCTACGAAACAATTAGAACTGTTAATCCCGTCACCGTTAAATTTTCGCGCTATCAATTTTTCACACGTTCCGCACTGTTAGTTTTCGCCCCGCATATTTAATGTAACTCGCTATTGTTCCTCTTACCGCCTTAGTTAAAACTATCAGTCTATTATTATGTAAATTCCAATGTTAATAGTATATATACGATGGTAGGAATATTCTCATATATATATATATATGGAAATAGAAAAACATATTCATGATATGAATACTTATGGAAATAGAAATACATACTCATGATATAAATACTTATGGAATTAATTCGAAACCCCTTACTTTGAAGACTGTTACTGCGGTACATCTGTTCGTAAAAAAAATAGAGATAATACAATGATAAATACATCGAATTAAAGGTTAAACTTAAAGGTTAAGGTTAAGCATTCAACAAATCATTAGTTCCATGGTCGATGGTACCTTGAAAACTATGTAACATCCAGAGGTTTTACTATTATTACGAAGATTTGATCATCCTAGTCGGTATCGTACGAGATAATTGGCCACGTTAATGTGATTTTTCGGTAATTGGGAGGCATCGGTGCTGTATAACAACAGGGGTGTAGCCTAGATTGTTCCAGAGCCACTACAATCAATACTAGTAGTATGAAATTTTCTTTTTTACTGATGTTGAACGCAAAATCTGTCGTATTTGTGTAAAAGTTGTTAAACCCTTAAATTGCTCAGTAATTATTAGCAAGTATTAATTTTCTGAAAAAGGCTGAGCTGTACCTGACTGTAATATTATTCTTTTGTGCGGGAAATCGGTCAGTAATTTCTCTGTAGCACCAGATGTTTGCAAAATAGGTATATGATTACTCGGCTTGGTAATATTTGTGACAGGCAGTTACAAAATATCACAGAGCACGCGCGTCCTTTCTGGGTGCAACTTTGCTATGCTGCGATGTCTGCGACGTTTACTTTTTTCTTTTGGGCCGTCACTTTTTTCAGAGGTAAGCGGTCATGATCGTGCAACCAACACGAGGCTGTTGGGGGTCGCTTTTCTACCAAAGCCCACTTTTAGTCAGGGGAGAAATTTGTATAATTAATCTATCAGTTTTGAGAAGGCGTTTAAGTAAGGGCCACGAAAAAGCATTTTTTCCTTGGTTCAATGAGTACGACTTTGGAGTTAAGCCCTTCGTTAGTGGGTGACTAATCAATCTGACGGACGAACGTTTGGTTATTTTTTATTCTCCTGCTCGATACGTCTTTCACGTCTAGTTTGGCAGTTTCATGTATATTTTTCACGGGACTTTCACGGGCCGTGGTTTTTTAAACTAATGATTGCCTATCCCACTATCGTTTTTGCTTGGGCCCGGGTAGCACTTGACCAAATTCATAAACTTTTTTGTCAAAAGAGTTTCGTCAAAGTTTCAGTGCCGGCACCGGAGCATAATGCAAATTTTAAAGAATCTTTTTCACCCTCACTATTGTGACGGTTAATTAGCTCAGAAGCGTCCAGCTGAACTACTTGCGATAGCTATAGCAATAATTTCTATACTTTTAAAAATTCAAAAACTTTCAACTCTATCACCAAGAAGCCTTTTTTATACATTATTCTACTGGAGTAGTAGGGTTTTGGCGCAGCTGGCGCAACTTTTTGATCTCCCCAAATTTCATTCCAAAAGTGGCGCAAAAGTCTCCGCGCACCTCCGCCAAGCCTCGCGACCTGCGCATGCGCGAGTTTGCCAGAGATCTCTTGCACGACCAAGCCCACCTGTCAATCACTTTGTCACGTGATAGCCACGCCCACCTGTCAATCACTTTAAAAACCTGTCAATCACTTTGTTAAGAACCTGTCAATCACTTTATCACGTGATAGCCAAGCCCACCTGTCAATCACTTTGTCACATGTCGCACCTAGGGGGAGCTCAAGGGGCTATTCTGGTCTAAAGACGTATGAGGCCCTAGATAAAATGACATTAAAGACGGAGGTGAAGATCAAAAACGATGCGGCTACCGCCGGCGGTTGTTCGGTGCTGGAGGTGAATGTGAGTGACACTGCGGATGCGGGGCCTGAACACTGCTGTTGTAACGCTGATTACTATGAAGACTCAGAATACGGAAGCTTCGACCCCGTTGGGTTTGTGGCCGGAGCGGCGACAATTGTCCTTGGTGTTCTAGCGATGTTAGTCTCCATGCCACGGTATGACGAAAAAAGATGGGTAAGATACTAGTCCACGAATGTGGTGTGGAGACTTTAGACCGCACCGCCCCCACGCGGACCCCTTCAGAAGTCTTGACAACCACACACATCACACCTAGATGGAGCTCGAGGGGCTAGCCTCTCAGCTTCACATCTAGAAAGCCTTTGAAAAGTGGTTTAAAGACATGAACAGTTTAATAAAATGGAGGAACGAACAGTTGAACGTACGGTTGAAGATCGGTCACCACCACCATACAATATCCCCGGCGGACCGGTGCCTGAGATTAACGTCCCCACCCTCATGCCGGAATTTGCACTGTTTGACCGAGCCCTCACCGAATACGAGACTAGTAGAGCCTCCTTGGGAGACGAGGATAGTAGTAACACCCTTTGCAATCATGACGACCTAGTCACAGAAGACGGGGTCACTAGTTGCTTAGAGTGCGGGGAACAGATGCAGCGCGTGATCGCACACGAAAGGGAGTGGGGTTTTTACGGACATTCCGACGGCAAACGGTCTTCGAATCCAAGTCGGGTCCAGGTACGTAGGTCTGAGGATAGAAATATTGACAAGGATGTGGAGAACATGGGTTTTAGCGGGGTAATTGTAGCCAAAGCTAACGAGATATACACTCAGGTGACGAAAGGCCAGATTTTTCGCGGCGACCCACGGAAGGCGATCGTCTTTGCGTGTATCTACTACGCCTACAAGATGTCCGGTGAGTGTCAGACACCGAAAACCTTGATGGAGACTTTTGGATTGAGCAGGAAGAGTTGCCTTAAGGGTCTAAAAATCTTTAGTATTAACGCGCCTAAAGATTACTTACTACACGGAACGTCTCCCACCGTCGTGGACCACATTCGCGATGTGATGGATAGATTCTCGGCGTCCCCCGCACAGAAGGGAGAGGTGGTCCAGCTCTACTACAGATCTGAGAACCGCTCGTCTGAGTTGAATCGCGCTCGCCCACAATCCTTTGCGGTCGCTTTAACCTATTACTGGGTACGGCTAAAGGGGGTCGATATTACACTTAAAAAATTCTCCGAAAGAACGGGCGTCTCCGAGTTAACCATCAGTAGGAAAGCGAGAGAAGTGGCCACAGTCCTGGGTACGCCTGGTGTGGTATGATATTTCCTGATTTCCAGAGAAATCAGGATTTCCAGAAAACTGTCAGTTCGGAGTAGATGTGAATTGACACGTCTAAAAAAATTCGATTAAATTGGTTTAAAGACGTGGGTGTAGTAACAAAATGGATATGCAAAGTGCTGGAAGTCTTACAAATCTCACCGTGGAGGATCAAGCCGCCACCTTAGCGAGGTGGGGAGCCGCAGACTTTGACACCGTTATGGAGCGCGCGGCGGGGGAGGGGTGCGTCGAGACCGTGAGGTTGTGTAAGAGTTGGGGTGCGACGGATTTCGAAAAGCCGATGGCCGAGGCCGCGAAGAATGGGCACGCCGAGATCGTTAAGATGTGTTGTGAGTTGGGCGCCTGTGACTTCGTATATCCAGCGTCCATGGCCGCGAAAGGCGGGCACGTAGAGGTTTTGAAGGTGATGGACGAGTATTGTGACGACGAAGAGGCCATGATCGAAGCTATGGGTACTGCGGCGGGGGAAGGTCAGGTGGGGGTTGTTAAGTTATTGATAGATCTAGGCGTCGATGCCAACGTCGGTTGGACCTCCGCCGAGGCGGCGTACAATGGCCACGTTGAGGTTCTAGAGTTGCTGAGAGAAAACTTCTGGGAGTTTGACCCGGACTATGCTATAACACCGGCCACCGAATCTGGCAACCTCGAGATTGTGAGGTTGTGCTTGGAGTGGGGCGCGACCGATCTCATTGGGCCTATGAGTTACGCGCGGTTTTGGGGTCTACACGAAATTGTCGCGGTGCTACGTGCGGCGTGGAGGTGGGGCCTCGTGCATGAGGAGCTCCCGGAGAAGCTACACAAGGTGAGATTCCGTAGAAAGCTGGAGGACGAACTAATGCCAGTAGCTTGGCATCCGGACAGGTTTTGGGATTGGTGTCTTGATGAGCAAGAGAAGGGAATGTTGGAAGAGTGTTTCGATGGGTAGGCGTGAGAGACATGCTTTGGTGTATGATGTAAAAAAATTGAAAAGTGGCTTAAAGACATGAACAGTTTAATAAAATGGAGGAACAAACGGTTAAACGTATGGTTGAAGAGCAACCACCACCACCATCGGGTAGTCTCGAAGAACCCATCCTGTGCTCGATCTGTTTAGAGGAGGTGCAAAAAGAAACAAGCGCCGAGTTAGAATGTGAGCATGGAAATCATCTGAAATGTGTGCTTAGACTCCGCTCTGCGACCTGTCCAGTATGTAGGAGAACTTTAGTGAGCGATAAGCTATGCGTATGTGACCTGGATATTATGAGTATTGGATACAAAGAGCTCTCCGACGAAGAATCTTTCGATTATGAAGATCACAGGAGGGAGTGCGAATCGTTTCATGCCTACTGCCTAAGTGTAGGATCGAGGTTCAGAGAGAAAGCATTAGAGTTCATGATGGAGACGGGGATTCAGCAAGCCATAGACGAGAGTCGTAACGAGTATGGCTTACCGACCGTGCAGGATTTCCCGCGCGAAGTGAAATTTTTAGTTTACCTCAGACTGTTTGGTGGTGAGAATGATACCGAGACGCGACGTGAAATCTTCCCGTTGATTGACGAGGGTGGTGATGTATTCGCCTCGTTTCTTAGAGGTAAAACCTTTGTGGTTGATAGAGATCTCGTTCGCGAGTTGGACTACCAGATGTATCTTATGATGTGGGCAGAAGAGGAAAGGTTAGGGACGCGATGTGAGACGTTCGAACGGTCAAGATGGGATAGTTTACCGTTCGTAGATTGGATTTTAACACCTCATACTACCAACCGGCTAGAAGGCGGGTATCGCGTGTTGGATTGAAAAGTGATTTAAGGACATGACCGGTTTGATAGAAATGGAGAACCAAACGGTGAAGGACCTGAAAGTATCCCCCGTAAAGCGAACAACGGATTATAAGTGTCTTCATGGCAGAGTGAAATATTATTGCAAAGATTGTCACGGATCGCAAATCTGCCCTCACAACCGGAGAAAAACACGGTGCAGAGAATGTAACGGCGGTAGCATTTGTGAGCACAGACGAGCAAGATATGTCTGTAAAGACTGCAAGGGGAAAGGGATGTGTGAACACGGCAAACAGAGACCCTTTTGTAAGTTATGCGGAGGGTCTCAAATATGCGAACACGATAGACAAAAGCATCATTGCAGAACGTGTAACGGAAATTAACATTGACCCACTCAGTTTTGTAACGCGTCTCACGTTACAAAACACATACATTCCTAATCACCCTAACAACTAGCGATTCTGAAAATAGGTTTTGTATTTACATTGAGAGTTCGCGGTCGCCAGGGTGGTCTGGTATGCACACGTGAACAGGTATTGTCTTCTTGCGGTACGTCACATCCGTCCACATGCACCCCGCATGTTACCGGAATAGATACCAAGCTAAACCAGCCGTAAAGGCTGTGATCGTGGCAAGGTTAGTTTCGTGCTGTGTGTTCGTGGGTTTAACCACGTCCGGCTTTGGGTTAGTTTTCGCCTCCGGTTCCGGTTTGTGAGCCGTGACTGACTCGGTATGAGGTAACACAATCTTTGAATGACCCATATTATGTTTTGGGATCGTTTTTATCTCGTTATTTATCGGATTCAGCCCCAGTTTCATATCAGTGGTGGCTTTTTGTAACTTGTTATTATAGCCAGCGATCGAAGTGTTGTTATTTATCACAAGATACGATGGACTCAACCAACAGCCGAGGGCGAAAGCCAGGTCTAGTTTTTGTCTCGCCTGTTGTAAAGCAAACTGATACCGTTGTATACTTTTCGATATACTGTTTTCCACCACCGCGCTTTCAAAGAGTTTCGTGAAGACCTGTTTCGTTTCCTGAGCTGAACCGCTATCACCGACGATTGACGACCGGGTCTGAACTTGCGCGCCTAGAATACAGTAAACAAAGGCTTCAATGCTCTGGTTTATCCTAGACAACCCAGCTTTGGTTAACCCCATTGATTTTTCCGGAAAGAACCACTCATACTGAAACCCAGTTCTAAGGTCTTTCAGGTACTCGATCTCAAAGTGATTCATGTGTTCGTGGTCGCTTTTGGCAGCGTCCCATTCGTCGTGTAATTGATCAATGGTGCCATAAGGCTTATACTTGTCGTTAGAAGATGACAAGCCGTGATAATCATAATTATAAACGTTCCCTAACCCAAGATTTATCGGTCCGAGGAACCGGAAATCGTCACCAGTTCGGAATTCTGTTCTTAGTTTTTGGTAAGCCGCTTCGCTGTAAAAGTTTTTATTCCAACTAAAGAGCCTATCTTTTGGAAGAGGGCATTGTAGCTCGTTTAATAGTCGTCTGATAGTGAAAATGATGTGGAATCTGTAGAACGACCCCACTTGAGAGTCGTCAATCATGTCACGCGTCACACCACATCCAGCAGTCGCGCAAAACATAGCAAAATTTAAGGCTTGACTCCAATAACTGAGGTTCGGGGCGTCGAGCCACCTACTAGCCTCCTTTGCTGTTCTGAATACTAGCAAGCTGTCGGTGAATATGTCCCTAAAAACAAAGTGTGTCTTCACCTTTGGTGTTATAAAAACATTAAAAGAGACGTAATTATTTCTCGTAGGGTTTTCGTCCCACGGCAATATCTTGTACTCTGCACGCGCGTCTAGTCTGTATTGTTTTGGGAACCCAAACAGTTGCTGGATCGTTTCCTTGTATGCTTGTGTGTCGTCAGCGACTAGAAAATCCTGGATATTCTCAGGTTTCCAGCTGTCACCGGGGAAGTGGTATAACGTCTTGACTAGATTCCCATTCTTGTCGAATGGATCGTATTCGTCCCCATTGAAAACGAATTGCACATCGCCATGCTCGTCGGCAGAGAACCTGAAGCGTGAATAGTAAGGGTACCTTTTCACAAATTCTGTAAACTTCATCTTATATGACATATAAGATGTTTTTAAATCAGTCCTTTACGCATCTCAATTCATAGATCCATCCGACGGGAGTTCTCTCGTACAGAAATTTCACCGAGCGGGTCGACTCGCCAGGTCTTTCAAAATCTCTTCTCTTACTGTTTCCCTCAGCTTGGTAATGTTTACGTTTTTTTCGTCCTCTCTTACCGACTTTTGACGGATCTGGAGCTTTAGAGCCTCAAACTTGTCCACCTCGTTCAAGATTAAAGAGAACTCTTCGTCTGATATTTTGTTGTCTTTTAAAGCTTTAGAGACCAGGTCGCGTATGCTATTTACTTTTGCCTTTGCCATCGCCGCTGTTTGGTCGTGCTTGGAGACTTTTTGCGACAGCCGTTTAGAAACCGCCGCACAGCCTACAGACGTAAGACCGAAAACACCGGCCAAAGCACCCAACGGAACTCCGACGACGATACCAAAACCCGACAGAGAAGTCCCCAAACCACTAGACCCAAGAATGACGGATAAGAGTCCTAAGACCACACTTAACTTTGAAAACACGCTCTGCCCTCGTTTATACTTTTTCCTCACGTTCTCGTAATGTTTAACTTCTTGCTCCAAACTTCTCAAAACATCGTGGGTCTTTTGGAGTCTGAAGTTATCACCCGAGGGGCTGACCCCTCGGGGTACGTTCGGGTAGATTGAGTTGTACTCTTCCATAGCTTTATTATGGGGAGAGTTTATTCTTTAAGTGATTTCTAAAATTAGACGTATCGGGTAGAGACCGCGCTCTATTGTGTTTCCGTCACCGCCCTTTATACTAAGACGGAGACTACTCACGTAACCGACTGATGTGGTACTAACCCGTACTGGATCGCTTGGATTGAGGTATATCTTTCCTTCATCAAGCTCTACACTTGCTAGGATTTGTGAGGGCGCCCCTTGTTGGAGGGAGTCAGACGCGTTCACAAGATCGCAGTGGATAAAAATAGCCTCGTGACCTATCATCTTTATCTCGTGGCGAGTGTTTGCTTCCAGCTCCCTGGTCTTGAGTCCTAACAGGCAGGCGAGCGGCTCATTCAACACGACGTTCCGATGAACTTCGAGTGACGAGTCTCTAATAGAGACTGACTTTTCACCAAGACGCATACCCCCATCTATTTGACGTTTTAGCGTCTCGATCGTATACTGCCCCGCGGGGATCCTAAGGATAGTGTTCTCACCGTCGGAGACCGTTCCCTCGCTTGAGAGACTGTTACAACTATTATGAAACGCACATCCTCGCAGCGCGATAAACCGCGGCTTTTCAATAGGGTGTTCTAAATAGATAGTAAAGTCACCAACGTTTCCTTCAATGTAGAGTAATACCATTTGTTATGATTTCCGTCTCCTTTTAAATCGTTCTACGAAGTACAGAACGACAGCGACGATGAGAAGCCATGCGTTTTTAGCTAAAAAGCCAACAACTTCACCTGCCGTTCTAAATATGAAACTAGCTATAGCACCAACCATTCCTGGGAGTATTTCTCCTAATTTTTTGCCTATTGTTTTCAGACCATTTCCAACACCTTTTGCAACACTAGTCAGCCCAGCTTTCAGATTAGAGACAATAACACCGATAACAACGCCCACAGCGGTAACGACAGCAGCGACTGTAAATCCGTATTTCTTAAAAATCGCTTTGACACGATCTTTCAACGACATTCTCTCTTCAAGATTTTCTCTCTCCAATTGATTCTCTTCCAAAGTCTCATCTATGACAGAATTTCTTTCGCTGAGCTCTTCATTTTTACGATCTATAGCTCTTAGTCTTTCTTGGTTAGTTGTTTCACTTCGTTCCTCATTATTTTTTCTCATTTGCTCGGTGTTTCTCTCTTCTTCTTCTCTGAGTGTATTAGCTGTAGCGTCTAGTTCATCGAGTTGAATCTGAATTTGCTTGTACTTTCCGGATCTGATTTTGGTGTCAACACTCTTCCGCACCGTTCTATCCTCATTATACAACCTTTCTGGTCTAGTCCAACCACCTTTTCTCGCAGAATAGAAGGAAATGAATTGTTTCCCTCTTTCATCCGTTGAAATCTGAACTAAATTTTCATCAAGATCTGGATATTTCGATAACAAAAGGTCTACCCTAAGTGCGTCCGTTGAAGAAGAACCCCCCATATTCTGTAACTCCATGTACTCGGGGACAGCCTTCCCAGGGTTTCGTGTTTTCCATAAATCACGCAACCTCCCTATCACGTGGCTTGTAGCTCTACCGAATCTAGTTGAGATCCTTTTAATCCATGGTTCTACTCCCTCATCATCGTTTGGAAGAAGAGAATCATATTCTTCGTCCACGGTAGTATTCAAATCTTCTCTACCTTCTTCTGTTGTGGGATCAAAATCTATATCCATTTCTTATTTTGTTTGAAAATAAGAAATCTTTAAGTCGTGCCGGCTCATATCCACCTACTCGCTACATAGCCAAGAGCTAACATTCCACCTCCAACATATGCCATCTCTCCCATCTTTTGGTTGCTACTTGGTCTGTAGTAATCTGAGAGCTCAGGCTCTTTCAAATCAAAATCTGGATGTGTTTGAGCGTATAGTTTGAAAGCCTGATCGGTCTCCTTATCATTCTGGTCTGCACGAAGTTTATTATTATATTCTTCCTCCAACCAATCCTGGTATTCCTGTCTTTTTTTCTGCCAATCGCCCATTGCTTGTTGATACTTTTCAAGCGCTTTATCGTGTCTTATTTTTTCTTTATCAACATGAGTAGCGTCAGAAGATAAGTATCTCGCTAGGTAACTCCCTCCAACGAATGCCGTCGCATTAAGAATAGCTCCACCAATCATAAATGCTATACTCGCCATTTATTAATCAATCTATAAGATCTTTAAGTCGCCTACAGCGGTTTTGGCAAAATCTTTTGTGTTTCCAGATAATCTTTCAGATACATACTACCAGACAGGACAGCAACCCATTTAGCGTAGTTTGTAACACTTGACGAAGGGTCGCTGATGAATGACTCTTTCATAGCCTTTTTAGCAACATAACCCATACCGGCGGCTAATCCGATGATGACTGCTGAGTCGGTGATCGTTTTCACAAGTTTGTTTTCAGTTGACATGATTTTATTTATTACAGATTCAGATAATCTTTAAATCACAACATTCCTATTTTTGGCGTCGCGTTCGGGAGGATAGCCCCTCGGGCGGCAGGCCTCTCGAAAGTTACAGTCTCGTTGGCGTTGATCTTGGGCGTCTTTTTGTAAAAACGCATATACATATCCAATGCGGTGAGCCCTATTCCGACTAGAGCCAGTACAGTTGTAAACGATAGCTCTGGAATCCAAGCGTCCGAGAGGCTAGCCCCTCGAGCTCCCCCTTGGTGGGGTGCCTCCGCCTGTGTAGTGTCTTCTGAACTCGCCTCCGCCTCGCGTTTCATCTCCCTAGCAAGTGCTTCTCTACACCTCCTATTATATTCGGCAACTCTCTTACCAGAAGCGACTTTTATAGGATCTTTCTCCTTAGCGGCACTCTTCTTCCTGGGGGGAGGGTCCTTTGTGATTTGCTCAACCTCTTGATTTTCGTCAGACATGATTCTTTACTCTGGATAAAGAATCTTTAAATCACATCATGCTCAAGAGTTTGCTCAGTTGTGCTCAAGAGTTTGCTCAGTTGTGCTCAAGAGTTTACTCAGTTGTGCTCAGGTGTGCTCAAGAGCTTGCTTAGGTGTGCTCAGGTGTGCTCAAGAGTTTGCTCAGTTGTGCTTGAAACTTCTTGAAGTTTGTTGGAAGTCTCCTGTGAAGGTGTTAGTTTAACATGCTTAGCGACCCGAAAGAGGGCACTAGCAAGTGCTACCATCCTTCCTCCCTTCAATACCAAGAGACCTGCAAAGTTTGACAATTCGCGTTTAACCAACTCGTCGTTCTGTAAGTCTTTGCTAAGCGCTTCGGTGTCATCTACAGGAACCACGTAGGAAATGACTTGAGACAGTACTTGAAGTGCTGATTCTACTAATCCATCAGTAACTTGCTTGCCTAAGACAGTCTGGTAGCGAACAAAGTACTTTTCGACGTCTCTCGCCGAGAGCTTCTTGATATCACCAAGACTCATACCAACACCAAGAAATTCCTTCGTAGTCCCAAGAGATGCGAGAATAGCCAGCGATTCTCGTTTGACTTCAACATCATCTTCGGGAGGCGCACCCCTCGAGCTCCCCTTAGACTCAGGTTCCTCTTCCATATAATCTTCAATGCTTGCCATCTTATTTTGTAAGTAGACCAAGATGTTTTTAAACCACTTCGAGGGGCTGGCCCCTAGAGCTCTCACCGCGTGGCAGGAATCTCCAAATAACGTTGGAATGGATGTCGTAGGCAGAAACAGAGTCTGGAATACTTTTCAGTTTTCAGCAGTTCTACGAACTTTTTACGAGTCTCGGCGTCTAAGTCACCCCCATAATCTTCAAACAGTGTTTTGGTACCGATTTGAGATGGATTATGGAATGTAACCACGCAGGCGACGTTATCACGGAAGGGCTTTGCTATGGATGTTAATTGTTGCGTCAATACCCACACTGATAACCCATCGTGTCTCCCTGAGAACGCTAGATCGATAAACTTGTTCGAGCGTTGCTTTAGATCTTTCGATACAGCACAGTCATCCAAAACGAGTAACGTATTTGTACCAGAAAACAGCACCGCACAATCTGTTAGTAACTCGTTAATCTCATCGGTGTTACTAGAATCCGGTGATAATACCAAGAAACGTTTATCCCCGTGAGCAAATCCACGATAGGACTTATTTTTCGCATAAGTCGGACAAATCAACACAATGTATTCAAACACATGCCGGAACGGCCCTCGAAGCTGTTCCGTGAGGTACTTTGTCTTCCCACAATTAGTAGGTCCTGTGATAATACAATGAAAAGGAACTTTTTCCCGTAATTCTTCCATTCTTTTTGTATTATCACACAAGTCTTTTTTAATACATGATTGCTCTCAAATCCGAGTTCATAACCTCCATCAACGCGTCGGCTACTACAAACATGTAGCAGGTGATGTTTCCCGTTCCTCCAACTTTTCGTTTCATCTCGAGTTTTACTCCGTCCCGCGTGTTGTTCAAGACCAGACCTCCTCCGTGAATGCTGTTATCTGGATGTGCCCTCAAGTCGACCCACAGAGCAAACTTGTTATTAGCGTAAAAATCCTTTTGCTTAACACCCTCTCTACCGAAACGTTTCTTTACCGACTCCCAGAGGTCCGGCGGTGTCATCCCCTTGGAGTAGAGACGGTTTGGCATGCCATCCACATTAATGTTGATCGATGTGATACTTGGATTGACAAACTTTTCGGAATCCCTTGCTCCTCCTGTGTAGCTCTCTGTGAACAGACACAATATCCCTGTCATTGACCTCCTCGGCAGATTAATGTGCTCGTTTATGACACCATCATTAGGTTTGGAAATGGTGAACGTTTTGTGGAGAATGACGTTCTCGTAAAAGAATCCTCTACCAACCTGATAAGCCGACAACGCCTCACAAGCCAAGTATTCACTTGAGATGCAAGCATATTCCAACTCAAGGTTTGTGATTGTGTACGTTGGAGTCTTGACCGTGTCAGCATAAACAACGACGTCGGAAACTGGGGCTAGAGTTATTTCAAAGATTAGCGGATGAGGTAACGCCTTTGGATAAAAGACCCCATGCTCGCCGAGAATAGGATGGTCGAGTGGAATGCAGTACTTGGTGTTGTGAACTGCTGCAAGAGCTACTTCCTTAGCATCTGATGTCGCTTTGTCACCTGCATTTGTCCTGAGCTTCCTCATGTTTTCAGAGGAGATACCTTGTTTTATTCTATCCTCACGATCTTCAGCTTGTAAGTATAAGTCGTGATAGGTTTGGAAGAGATCGTATCTTTGAGTATCCTGTAGTGTTTCTCCACCGAAAAGAATCTTGAGCCTTGACACTAGGTTCCGGCCAACGTTGTTGACGAGAGTATTATTCGCGTGTCCTGTGACGTTTAAGTCAAATAGTAAGGATACACTACCTGGAACAATCACTACATTTTCAGCAAGTTTAGGAATATTTATATAGAGGGTTTCTCCAGGACTTGCCGATGAGGGATTGAATGTAATCCGATTCAGCGACGATTCCGCTTTCAGGCCGAAGGGTTCCCGTGGGATCCTGTTTGGGTTAATTTTTTCTGATATCGCTTGTGCCATCTTTTATTTTAAGAAAAGAGAGATAATCTTTAAATGAGTAACGAAAGCAGGTTATCAAAAATATACTATTCCACCGATGGATACTGGAAAGGGTATTCAGCTATTTATAAGTTAGCTAGTGTCGCTAAAGTCAGTGAAGCCGAGGCTAAGAGGTGGCTTGAAAAACAGGCGTTGTGGCAGATCTATCTCCCAGCTCCAAAGTATGTCCCCAGACCGCGTTGGACTGTGAATAAACCTAATCAGATTCACCAAGCCGATCTGTTGTTTATGCCCCACGATAACGTAGGCAGAAAAACCTACCGTTACGCGTTGGTCGTGATTGATATTGCCTCGAGATATAAAGATGCAGAAGCACTGACTACCAAGGATTCGAGTGGAATTGCTAAAGGGTTTGAAAAGATATACTCCAGAAAACTTAAATGGCCTCATACGGTGATTGTCGATCCGGGGACAGAATTTAGGGGAGAGGTAACGAAGATTATGAAAAAGAAGGGGGTTACCATCCAGCGAAGCGAAGCTGGGAACCATCGCGCACAGGCTTTTGTCGAACGCGCCAATAGAACACTGGCGGAGAGGTTGTTTTCTCATCAGTATGCTCAAGAAATGATTAGCGATGATCGGTCCAGAGTTTGGGTGAAACGATTGCCAGATGTTTTGAAGACTCTGAATAGTCAACCCATAAGAATTACTGGCAAAGAGCCTGTAAAATCTATTGGTTTGAAAGAGGTTGATATTGATCCTCCAACGTATAAGCGGCCTGTTGGACTTGACGAAGTTAGACTACCACCAGGGGTTAGAGTTAGATATCTATTAGCTCCTGGAGAAGAGGAAGGAGGTGAACGCAGACGAGCCACAGACCCTATTTGGAGTTTAAAAGTGTTTGATCTATCACGCAGTGTTGTTTTAGTTGGACAGCCTGTGTTGTACTACCTCTCCGAAGGCGCTCCAAGGAGGTCGTTCGTTAGGGAAGAACTTCAAGTCGTCCCTGAAGATACTGAGCCACCACCTAATAGCGTTCTGAAATGACCGTGAGCGAAGGTGTGAATACCATCATCACAGATGATTCGCTTGTCATCCTCATGAGATAGAGCGACCTTGTTCACCGTTTCAGTGTAAACATCATGCTTATGACTTCTGATGACATTCATAAGTCTCATCTGAGGTTTCTTACCAAATAAGCAATCCTTGTAGTCATCGAAACCGATGCTCTTCTTGACGACTGCTCTCTTGACGCCCTTGCATTTCTTTTCTTCTTTACCTTCATCCATCTTGTACGAGTAAAGTTTGGCCCTCAGTCCTACAAATTCTGTAATTTGCTGGCCCCCAGCCTCATCTTTAAACATTCCTATGACTTTCTTGTTCACACCCACCTCAATACCAGATGGGTGACCCTTCGGAAAGTTGCTGGTGTCAAACATGGACCTCACATCCCCGCTGATGTCCTCGTAAAAGTCTTTCGTCTCGATCTCATACATCAGGCTGTCAGTATCAGTGAATAAGAGCTTTGCATCCTCACCGTACTTGGACTTGACGAAGTTGTAGTGGAAATCGTACATGAGCGTCTTACTCAGGTCCAGAATGGACATGCCCAAGTAGACAGGCTTGTTGAAGATCAGCTTTGTCTTCTTCATGTGGATGGCGGCTAGATTCTCGCAAAAGATGGTGCGATGTTGATAGTTCGGCTTTGATATGAGCTTCTTGGCCTGCTTCTCGTCCGTCACCAACCGAATGTCCACCCTGTTCCTAATGTTCTCCATAGTCTTACCAAAGACGGAGTTGTTCATTAACTTGAAAAAATCTTTCTCAAAATCGTTTGTCGCTTTGGCTCTCAGATCGGTGTTCAAGTCAATGTAGGGCCCAAGCCAAGCAGACTCCTCAAAAGTGACACCCCTGTGAATCTTGGTGACTTTTAGCCCAAAACTCACATAAAGTCTCAGAGTCTCATGGTGGATAACGTACTTTGTCTTGTCGTTAAGGTTTGGGACCAACTTGTCCACATTGCCTAGCCCGATAGATTCCGGGGCTAGTGGGTAATCGTTGTGTAAATCATGTAGGTGGTGAGGGTACTCCAAGTCAACCTCCAGAATGCATGGGCGGTCTCTCCAACCTGACAGCTCTTGGTCACCCATCCACCTGAAACCGTGAGTCGGTAAAGGGTTGCTCATCGCCCAGCCATACAAATTGTTAGCATCAAGGTAGGTGATATATTTTGTGGGTAGGTCAGGGTCATACTCCTTCATGTAAGGGTTATTCGCCTCCCCATGTCTGTTGCTTATCATGGAGACACCCCCACGGATGCCCTTCTCAATCATGAGCAACATGTCATAGTCCGTTAGAAGCTCTAGCCTCACCTTGGTGGTCTTCAACGCTGCATCCCAAGCCAACCCTGGCGCTGTGTAGTACCAAGCGGGGTCCAGACCGTAATTCTTGAGACAAACGTCCCTAAAGTTCTCGAAAACGTCAGCTAAAAGCAACACATCCGACTCTAGGTACAGATTGTGGTAATCCCTCATGGTTCCCATCCTAAAGACCTCCCACACTCTCCGCGCGTGTAGGTGATCCTCCTCCGATATGTCGGTGTCGTTGAGTTTGGAGTGGAATGCCTCTCTCTGTGGGAGCTGTGTTGCGTCGAGCTTGCTAAAGCCGTCGAACCAGTCGTAAGGGAAAACACCCTTCCTCAACAACAGCTGGAGCTCCTCCCCCTCATAGTACTCCGCCAGGTTTTTGAAGCACTCCCTTGATATATTACCCACTAGACTGTCGAGACTGGCCGACATAAACCTGAAACTGTCGATAAATCTGATATCACGTTTAACATCAATCTTGTTGCCCTCCTTGTTCGTGAAACTGTCGACTACAATCTGTTTTGTGAAAGAAATATACTTTTCCTCGTTATTAGGTATACAGTTTATTTTACCTTCCGATGTACCAAGGTTCTTGATAAATAGATGGCTGTCGTACCCAGACAGATTGTGAAAGATAACAGGAAAGAACTTTGGAATTTTGTGATCTAAGTTGCATGCGTTGTGAGCAGCACCTCTGTACTTTCCGGTGAGGTGGCAATGGTCCAAAACCTTGTCTTCCCCTAATTCACCCTCACAGATGTGGCAGTGAGTGGCGTCGTTATAGGCGATTTTGTCCTTCGGAGTCATTTTCACCTTCTTAGGGAACCTGAACTTATCGTAAATTTTCTTAATGTCTGACTCCAAAGACTCTACGAAAAGCTGTGGGATATCTTCGTCTGGAGATTCAGCTGTGTATCGTACAAGCTCGGGTGGGGATATATCTCCGTCGAAACACTTGATGAGATAGCAGAAACCAGACGGTTTGTGCTTCTGGTATTGCTTAGTGAAGCTTTTACTCCCATCTGGGGAGCATGTGTCTATATTCTCTGTGAAGCTCTCAAAGTCGGCATAGACAACAAAGGGGACACGCATTTTTCTGTTGTAGTTTTTGAATTTAATGTGGGGTAGATTTCCATCCTTATCTATCTTAGGCATCTCTATTCCAACCGCTTCATGATTGCCGCAGCATTCAGAATGTTTTTCTAATGATTGTTTGCACCGAAACGAGTTCAGACATCTACAGCATAAAAAACGAGTATGATGAAACTCATCAATTTGAGTAGATAATAATCTCATCATATTCTTTATCCAGCAGTAATGATTCGTCTCATCATCCGAGATGAGAAGTAAGTTGATCGCATTATCTGGATCCTTCTCACTGATTCTCAATGGATATATTTTGGTTTCGTATCCAAACACATTAACCGTATACTGGTTCTGTTTCTCGAACTTGTCAATCTGTTTTAGTGAGACGGGGAACTCTATCCCTGACCAGTCGAATTTCTCAGAGTTCTCTATCATTTGTTTACTGAACCTTTGAGGATCTTTCTCCCTAGGATACACAGCAGAGGTTACTGCCCACTTGAAACATTCGTGATCATTCTCGTTCTTAACATTGATGATCGCCTTCTTAGACGCTAGTTTCGGCGGCAGCGGAATATAGGAAGACCCAGAAAGCGGTTCAAAGGGATCTATGTTGATGTCAAAGTATTCCACTTGGTCAAACTGCCATCCGGAGCCTTGCTTCTGGAACAGCTCAACTAATCCGAGTAAATAATTTGTCATCGTATCAAACAAATCAGAGAGATCAGTCGACTCTGTCACAATCTCGGGCTTTTCTGTATGAAAATATCCCAGTTCTTCTTCGATCTGAGCTGTAGCCGGATCCTCTTTTATAAACCCGCAAGTAAAGATAAACTTCACTTTGATAGGCTTTTTTTGTTGACTGATGAGCTCTAAGACTTTCGGTTTGATTCTGGCGATGAATGTCTTGGGGTCGTAACCTCTCTGCCCGGCTATTCCGTGGGTTTTAAGATACCCCTTCAACGCCGTCTGTTGTTCCTTTGGTGTGAAGCGATCTTCCACCTCCTCGTGTAGACGTTTAATCCTCTCCTTCAGACGTTCGACCCGTTTATCTGCAGCCTCTTTGACGGTCTTTTTGATGGGCTCAGGGACATAAGATAGTATCCAATCCGCAAACTTGTCTAACTCGCTCTTGATCAAGTTGGCCGCCCTGTTTGCAAAATGCTTGAGTGGTTGAACGCGGGGACTCCGTGGGGGTTGGGAGGGTTTTAGAATAGGGACATTAATCTCAGGTATCGGGCCGTCGAGAATACTCTCCGACGTGTTGGACGGGGTAATGCGGGGTGGTCGTGGCAGCCCTTTGACAAGTTTGGGTAAAGGAACCCGCCGGGGTGGTGGTGGTGGTGACGTGCTGGTCAGCGCCCCGACGAGCTCGTCTCTCCGCATCCAGTAATATCTTGGGATACCCCGCTCCTTGGCGAGGGCTTTCAGATCTTTCACCCTCAGGTTCTCCATTCCCATCAAACCAGCCATGTCTTTAAACCACTTTTCAAAGGCTTTTTTAGATGTGAAGCTGAGAGGCTAGCCCCCTCGAGCTCCCCCTAGATGCGACACGTGACAAAGTGATTGACAGGTTTTCGACAAAGTGATTGACAGGTGGGCTTGGTCGTGCAAGAGATCTCTGGCAAACTCGCGCATGCGCAGGTCGCGAGGCTTGGCGGAGGTGCGCGGAGACTTTTGCGCCACTTTTGGAATGAAATTTGGGGAGATCAAAAAGTTGCGCCAGCTGCGCCAAAACCCTACTACTACTGGCAACAGACCACCGATACGTTCGCGTTCAGTTTTAAATAAAATAGTACATTCAAGAAGAGACTTCCTTTGCTGGTTTCCCCGAGTTACCTAGGATGGACTTCCAAAAATCAAAAATAAGAAAACAATATGGCTTCGCTCTTGCTTCCTAGTGATACCCAACCCCTTGACACGGTCTCTCTTAAAAGGATCGTTTCGCGTCGTGAAATTATTTCGCTATTTTATGAATCGTACAGTTCTTTTTTCTTTGTAAATAATTTACGTTTTGCATACTACTCAGGTGTTAGAACGCTCTCGTGTGATTTCGAGCGGGGATATTTCTGCGGATGGAGAAATCCAAAGAATAGTTCCCTGAACCAGTGGCTACCTCTACCGGATTACAGTAAGAGAATTACCTTCTATCTATCCCCGACATTCTTCCTCTTCCTCTCCATTTTAGCCCAATCCCCCATCTTCTTTGTCCCCTTCCTCTTTTCTTATCCCTTCTTCACATTTTCCTCTCCCTCCTACTCCCCATTCTTACCATTTTTCCTCCTCCCCATTTCCTCGCCCTTCTTCTTTCTCTTTTTCCTCTCCAACCCCCCCCCCCCCCCTTTTATTTTTTCTTATTACTTCTCTTCACGAAATACACACACAAAGACCACCAAATCGAGACTAGCTGTGCTGGTATGCTCGTTACACTTTTCTTTCTAAAATGATTTTCTTTAATGTTTATTCTTTCAGGCAAGTATACTAACAATGTTATGTTTTGTTCCTGTGTAGATAACCATGCCGTTTGTCTCAAATCTAGCCCGAATTACAGTCCTGAAGACAGAATTAGTATTCCTCTTGAATATCCAAACTTCATCGGCCGTGGCGAACTCATAATGTCTTACTACATGTTTGCATTTGATGGGAATTGTACCCTGAATGTTAAGGTCGGAAATAAAACTGTGTTTTCACGTACATGGATATTCCCTTCATTGATTTCAATGACCCTCCGTGCGATATGGTATATGGAACCAGCAGTGATTGATGCCAAAAATGAAACGGTAGGATAAGTTGAATGATACTTTTAATTAAAAATATTTGCTTACTCGTCAATAGATCGTAGTATTTGCGTCTTAAATGAAAACACATCCCAATATTCAAACACAATAAAAGGAACAGTGTCACTCAATTGTCCGTTCAGGTAAATGGAGTTGCCATTGTTACGACGTTAGCCCGCTAAATGTTTTGAGTAAGACTACTTTTTAGATGTCATTTTCAACAGGTTTTGTCGCTGATTGTAGGCCTCATGCTAATGCGCCATCACTCTATCGTCAAATAAGCATTAGGGAAATAAAATATGAGATTTTTAACATCTACGTAAACTCCCGAGTATGTTCAGCTACTGTACCTTGTTATAGTAATACGCATTCTGTGCTTTACATGGTACAGGTCACTATCGAGTATGTGCACAGCTACTTGTTATAGTAATACGCCTTCTGTGCTTTACATGGTACAGGTCACTATCGAGTTTATGCAGCTACTGTAACATGTATTAGTAATACGCCTTCTGTGCTTTACATTGATGGTACAGGTACTATCGAGTATGTGCAGCTACTGTAAATTGTATTAGTAATACGCCTTTTGTGCTTTACATAGGTCACTATCGAGGGTGTGATTCCTGACAAGAGCTATGCTCTGATCACTGTGGATGACCTGACCTTTATAGAGAAATATGGTATGTATTGCATTAGAAGAAATCGTTGTCATCATCATCATCATCATCATCATCATCATCACAACCGTCATCATCAACAGCATCACCATCATCATAATCATCATCACCACCATCATCATCATCTTCATCATTACACCACCATCACACCATCATCTTCATCATCACCATCATTATAATAATCATAAATCTACTCTACATTGCTTCGTTTTCTCACTGTGATAATTTTATCACAATTTAACTACTATTATCGACTAAATTTGGTGGTTCATAGTGTATTAGCTGCTCTATTGTTCAATTATGTCACTTCTCTTGCAGTCGCAGAATGCCCAGCTCTTAAAGCACCCCTAAAAGGGTCGATGAGTTGCACAAATGGTAACGCATGGCTTAGCAGGTGCAGGCTTAAATGTGAAAGGCTTTTTTCAGATAGAGTTTGTCTCAGACATGGGGTCTGGTCTGGAATGGAAATCACATGTGAGGGTAAGTGAGTGAAATTGTAATATTCCAGAAAAATCCTCTGCCCCCATCATTCCACTTCCCGCAACCCGCATAACGTTGCTTGAATGACTATAATATTACTTATCTTTCTGACTTCCCCATTCCTTTCCTTCCTTTTAGAACCCCGTGTTAGGTTGCGTTATAACACAGTGGAACTGTTCTTAGCGGGTAGATGGGGCAAAGTTTGCCACTCGACGTATACCTTGAACACGCCACAGCACTTTGCCCAAGTGGTTTGCCGATCCTTAGGCTTTGATGGGAAGGCGATCCCTACAAAAGCCCCATACATTTCTTTTCTACAAGACGGCTGGTACTACACTGGCGAGTGTAACGGGACAGAGAAGTCGCTTATTGATTGCGCATATTGGAGGTTTGAGACAATGGCTTGCAAGCACCAAGTCATAGCTGCTGTCATTTGCAATAATAGAACGTCATGTGAGTATCGTATCTCCCGTGTGTTATTTTTAGGGGGGGGGGGGGGGGTTGGGGTGGGGAGGGAGTGATAAATATATTTTTACCGCGATTTTCAGTAGTACCGCTATCAGGCGTTTATCGATTAAATTCGATTTTATTGCAGCTTTTCATGTTAAATTCTTTGATTGGTTTGCTATCGCAATGGACTTGAAATAGTGTCAATGTGTTGGCTAATAAAAAAAAAGTGCGGAGTTCCGCGGAATATAACCCGGGTATTCCTTGGTGTCACGGAGAGCTTTGTGGGAAAATATTTTCCCGCAAAGGATGACGGTCTAGCCTAAGCGAACTGCGGTTTGCAAAGTTGTCTGTTTACAAGTTTGTCTGTTGTGTTTCCTCCGAATTCGAGATCGCGTAATTCGAGATAGAAAAAGAAGGATTTGCAAAAACACAAACTGGATCAAAAGCAAATTGAGGGGTCAAATCGCTAAACAGTACTTTTAAAATTGTAAACGGCGAGAATAAAATCGCAAACGACTGATTCGAAAAGCTAAACAGACATAAAAGTTTTGAAATCGGGCAAATTAAAAGCAAAAACGGATCATAAGCAAATCAGAAGAAATAAAATCGCGAAACGGTACTTTTAAAATTGCAAACGGCGAGAATTAAATCGCAAACGACTGATTCAAAAAGCTAAACAGACAGAAAAGTTTTGCAATCGGGCAAATCAAAAGCACAAACGGACAGAAAGCAAATTAGAAGAAATTAAATCGCTAAACGGTACTTTCAAAATCGCAAACGGTGAAAATAAAATCGCAAACGACTGATTCGAAAAGCTAAACAAATTAAAAAGTTTTGCAATCGGGCAAATTAAAAACACAGACGGATCATATAAAAAAAAACAAAGCAAATTAGAAGAAATAAAATCGCAAAATAGCACTTTTAAAATCGCAAACGGTGGAAATAAAAACGGAAATTACATAAATCGCACAAAAAAACTCTAAACAGCACTTTTAAATTTGCAAACGGCGAAAAGTAAAAACGTAAATGGAAGAAATAAAAACAAAAAGCAAACAAAGCAAAAACAGAAACACTTTCGTGGCCCTTCTTTGCTTCCGTAAAATAATCATCGACTGAATTGGCGAATTTTAAAAGTGATGCTAGTTTTTATTGGATTTTATTGAATCAAAGGAAGTATATAAAACTTTAAAGATGTTATCTCAAAAAGTTTACATGATTTGTCGTCCAATATTCTATGCAACGAAAACAATAGCAAAGAAATGGCTGTCTTTGGAACTTGATATTTACAAATCAACTACTGGAAGGTTGTACTGCTAATAAGAATTCAACATCTCCATTGTGTTTGTGTACCTTATTTATTGGCATTTACGCAATACTCGGTCAACTAATGACATGACTTCATTATATCATAGGTCCTGGTAACTGCACTTGTTCACAATCGAAGGTTGATCAAGGACCCGATATTGAATTTGTGTCGTGTCGGGCAGAGGAAATTCCGGCTGGTTTCCCGAAGAATATCCCTCCTTCCACAATTTCTCTGTAATTATTGACTAGTTCATATTCTTCATAAGTTTCTCGCGTTCTTGACATTTTTTGTCTTGATTATATATTTGGTGTCTTTATCATCCACAGTGATACCTTTGGTGTCAACTTTAGCTCTTTAAACGCGGATACTTTCAGATTATCTAGCACTTCCCTCGCTACTTATCCCAAACTTCAGAAAATGTAAGGATTGAAATAATGGTTTGTTTGTTGTACATGTGAATCTGAATTATATACAGTTTTTGAAATCATAATATTCTTGCTGTTGTCTACCAGATCGCTATCGGGGGCTAGTATTACCAGAGTCCCTAATGGAACCTTCCGTGATTTTCCTTATCTTTTTATAATGTAAGTAATCATTATCATAATCAATTAAATAGCCTGATTGTGATCCTACGAAATATATACCGTGATTTGTCTAAAATATCATTATGATCATCATCACCATCATCATCATCATCATCATCATTATTATGTATTATTATGATACTTGACAGTTTTAGGCCCACTCAGCTTCTTGAAAAAAAAATTCAGCATGAAAGTATAGTGACCTTTTTTTTTTTTTCAGAGAACTTCCCTGGAACAGAATCGACAGTCTTTCGGCCATTGAGGTCGGCGCACTGCCTGCATCGAAGTGAGATAGTTATAAGCTATAGCATGGCACGAGAGGAAATTAGTTATTAAACCCTGTGCAAATGAGAAGTAAATGAGAGTAAAATGGTGGAGTTATATCCATCACACAATTTATTCGGTGTACCGTTCTGAGACCGCTGACCACTGGGATTCCATTCTCAACCTAGCCGCTATGTGGTCCCAGTGGTCATAAGGGCCATTAAATCCAATTAATTTAAAAATCCATCTTTAAATAAAACGGGATAATTGAATAAATTGAAAACTGTCGTGCATCAGTCCATCGAGGACCTTTCCCGAAGGTCGGCATATAGCCACTGCGTTATTTCAATATTCTTCACCTTTCAGCTCCAGCGGCGCTAATTCGAGAAGGGGTACGAGATGGTGTGCTTATTCGTGTAACTGGGCGCTAAAATATACTAATATACTTCACGGGATTGAAACCTGAATCATCCCTTGCAGGTTTCTTATTTTGCATGTGGGATACAACACGATCAGTAAAATAACAGCTGCGGATACAAAAGGCATCGAAAATGCGAATATGGTGTAAGTACTTTTCTTTTTATTCTCTTGTGCTATAATCAAGCCCTTGGCCTCCATCCTCTTTTAAGATTTTAATTTTTCAGTTAATTTTTCAGAACAATCAATGACAACAAGATAGAATTCATCGAAAGCGGTGCTTTTGGAAGATTGAACAATCTAATATTCTTGTAAGTATGATTATTGCTGATTATTTGTACTTTTGTCAAAGCACTAATATCAGTCCCTCTTTGTATACTTTGTGTCCGGCTATTGATCTCTTTAAAAAATAGATGTTAGATTGTTAAAGTACTGGTTGTTTTCTCTGGAAGGAATCTTTCTTCGAATCGGCTTGTGCATCTAGAAAAGAATTCTCTACCAGTATCTCTTACAGCTGTGTAAGTTGACGCATGCAAATCTTATATAATCCTTATCAATAAAATTTTCAATACAAATAATTAAATCCAGAGTATTGCACATTGAGTGAAGCTCCGCCTTCACCCTTTCTCAACCCCACGGCTAGGCTGGTTTGTATACGCTCTTTTTATATAAGAACCTTTTTTATAAGAACGTCTAGCCTGAAATTTCACTAAATTTTAATAACATGCTAAGAACATGCCGAGGCTCAGATAGCAGAAAAAAATTTCATTTTTAATCCTGATGCGTTCTAAAATGCAGAATCAAATAGTAACAACTTTATATTGCTATTGATCATTAGTGCCATTCTCTTCCTAATAATTCAGTGGGTATTATATTCTTTTATACACTAAAATTTAAGAACAGCCTTGAAATGCTCCAAAAACAAAAAATGCCCAGCCTCAACTGAAAATTAGACGTTCTTATAAAAAAAGAGTGTTTCGCACTCAGTCTTAGCTAATCGCAGCCGATAGCAAAGTGGTATTCCAATGATAACAAAAATTTAAGAACAGCCTTGAAATGCTCCAAAAATAAAAACGGCTCAACCTCAACTGAAAATTAGACGTTCTTATAAAAAAAGAGTGTTTCGCACTCAGTCTCAGCTAATCGCAGCCGATAGCAAAGTGGTATTCCAATGATAACACACGATCGCACTCGAGTGCGATCATATGGAAACCATACATAAGACACCCCTACCCCCCAAATACAGATTATAAAAGGAGTAAAAATGATCAACTCTTTATTGATCAGGAACAAAACTGATAAATATAGACAACACACTATACTTTAAAAACTGCCTTTTTACTTTTCAGAGATATAAATCACAATCAACTCCAAGAAGTGTCATATGATGCATTTGGAACACTCACGAACCTCACAATTTTGTAAGTAAGGCAGAAACATGAAAACGCACCACGGGTGGATCGAGCTTTTCGCTTAAGGGGGGGGGGGGTTGGCTCAGTGACAAAGTGGGGAGGTGGGGAGGGGGTAATTTTTTGTTACATGTGGCTTTCTGGCAGCCCAAGAAGGGTTTAAACCCCCTAAACCCTCCCCCCCAGATCCGCTACTGTGCAGTGGAAATTCCCAAAATGCAACAGGAACTTGCAGTAGAATTGTCCAAGGTGCAAAAAAAACGAGCATTTCCCATAATGCAATACACAATAGCATTAACCCGAAGTGCACAAACATAGCAACGACGCTGATGATTACCTAAATATTTGTATCACTTGTTCTAGGTATCTCTTCAACAACCATATATCAACAATACAAAAAGATGCTCTGGCAAATTCTCCATTGTCAATGCTGTAAGTGGGACATTGATGTCGAAGGTTGTTTGACCTCGTTGTTGCAACCCCTAACGATCCTTATAGCAACATATGTATAGAAAGTGGTAAATTATGCTTAAAAGTCGTCCTGTCCATGCAAGGGTTTATGCAGATGTGAACTTCGTGTATATATGTTGATACCCATACCGTGGCGGGAACATTCACACGTGAGTGTAGCTCAAGTGAGGCCTCATTTAAACAGCGCAAATATTGGCCAGCATTTAAGGCCCTGTTATGCTTTGCGCAAGACAAGGAAAACGCTGGCAACTACTTTACACCAATCCCTGACATAGCGCAAAAACAGCTGACAATGTTGGGAAACTCAATGAATACCTATACAAGACCTATACAAGTATTGGTTTTTGACTTACTCGACATTCTTTTAAAAAGGCTCGTGCAAGCAGCGCAAGCTATGCTGCTAGAAACTCACAGTATTCCTGACATCAACAATGCACTGCTTATACGACACCACTCACAGTATTTCTGGCAACAACAATGCACTACTTATACGGCAACACTCACAGTATTCCTGGCATCAACAATGCACTGCTTAACGACATTGCAGCTAAGTGATCACGTTCTTTGTCGTTTCGTTAACCGAGCAAGAGGCAAGTGCCAATGCTGGTTGGAGAGAACTCTGATTGCATGCGAATTACAGTGATTTATTAAGAAAGCTAATGGGAGAAAGGATCAGGGCAATACGCAGACAATTAGCGCAGGCAGCCACCGTGACAATGTGTAGGCAACCATCATGACAATACCCAGGCAACCATCATGGCAATACCCAGGCAACCATCGTGAAAATACCCAGGCAACCATCGTGGCAATACCCAGGCAACCATCGTGGCAATACCCAGGCAACCAGCATGATAAACATTTTTGGCGTTAAAGAATTTTAAATAGTAATTCTAAAATCTACACGTCAATGTACGCTCATAATCATTCTTTTCTTATTACCCTCAAGTGATTTGCGAAGGAACAACATCGGCGAGTTTGTAGACGTAAGGTTTAAACCTCGGCGCCTTATATCTCTGTGAGTATCTGAACAAAGATTTACATTATTATAACTATTCTTTCCGGATTCAAAACTAAAATACCCATCACAATTTATCACACTACTGTTATACAAATGTGTTTTATGCGTGGTAACAGTCTAGAAAGATTCAAATCGTTAACTGATGAATTAGCGGGGGACCATGTGTTTGTACGAATTTTGTTTTGGTTTTTGTATTGGTTGGGAAGAATTACGGAAAAGATAATCTGTGAAGATCTATCCTCTTCTTTTTTTCCCTGTAAACAAGGATTGCTGTTTACAGAATAATTTTTCTGACATTTCGAAAATTAGTCCTTCGTCG
This sequence comes from Nematostella vectensis, assembly GCF_932526225.1. NCBI lineage: Eukaryota > Metazoa > Cnidaria > Anthozoa > Actiniaria > Edwardsiidae > Nematostella > Nematostella vectensis. The sequence goes on from NC_064034.1 coordinate 8,088,483, forward strand.
AGTCTAAAGGGAATTGAGGGAATTGGACATTTGAAAAAAAAAATACAAGGCACAAATTCCAGGGGATTTCGTATAGATTGAAACTGGTTTTGCTGATGTTTCTCTTTTCCTTTTGTTTTTTCAAGTTACCTTGGAAGAAACAGGATAAGCAATTTTTCCCGGACTCTTTTTGATAATCAAGAGATGATTCAACATTTGTAAGTGATTTAAATCATCATTAAGAGTTTAAATTAGTAATGCTTTAAACCATCATTAGTAATGCTTTAAACCATCATTAAGGGTTTATAAGTAATGCTTGTTAGAACATTTAGATAAATAGTTTTATAAGTAATGTTTGTGAGTACATTAAAACTATTCCCCACACTAAAAAAATCAATTCCGACTCCTTAAGACACAAAAAAAATTTCATCATGAGCACCATGATTTGATTCTACTAAGGGAAATCTAGGGCTGCGATGATAAAGGGCTCCCATGGTCAATTCAGCTAGCTGTTTTCTAAATTTATTTCTCGATTTTATTTACAGAGACCTCAGTGATGTCCGATTAAATAGCATTGAGACTGCAACGTTAAGATCCGCTGGACAACTGGCAGTATTGTACGTATTAGCAGGAGGGCTAGGCTTGAACAACTTATGTGTGAGTTTGGTGAGGTACAGGCGGGGGAGCTGACTAAAATGGCGGTGACAGCAATGGTGACCGATATTGGCATTCTTTGCAGGGTTAGGGCTAAGATTAAGAGAGTTAACAAATGGTCTTGCATTGATTTGTATGCGAGCACGAACTCAATTTTTTTAGCACAAGCACTCATTTTTTGTCACCTGTAAGAAGTGAGCATTTTGAGAACAGTAATATAAAAATAATTAAAAATAATAGTATCAGTATATACTAATATTTTTCATTTTTGTTTAACAGTGCCGCCTCAAGATCAAAGATCCAGTATATTGTTCCCTATGCCTTCTTATCTTGCAAATCGATAGTTTACTTGTATGTTCATTGTTTTTTTCCCATCATGTATGTTTTTAGTTTTACTTATCGTATCAGACGGGGTGGTAATAAAACCTCTTGAGGGGACAAAATGGGATGTGTGAAACTGAACCCCCAAAAACGTACACTTTTTTATTTAACTCTACTTTGGAATAGACTTGGTGATAATACTTGCCACTGGCTCTACTACTGAGTTTAACTTCAACAGAAACACAAAAGTGGTGTGTGTGTGTGTGTGTGTGTGCAAAGGAGTGGGGAGATCATAAGGCTAATTTCGCACTGATCTTCTTCTCAGAATCCTGGACGGAAATTACTTAACGAGAGTGTCCAGCACTTCATTTAGCGGATTGTTTCAACTGTCTTACTTGTAAGTAAACAAGTCAGATATTTTATCGAGAACCCATGCACGTGGGAAATTGAAACAGCTATACTACATTGGCGAGTGTCGATTGAGAATTTAATTTAAAAATAGTATAAAGGCTATATATTTAGGATACGCAACGACATTTAAAATTACGTGATCCATATACAAGTAGGAAGATTTTAAGATAATTGGCTGCTTAATAATGTTTCCTGTGATGAAATATTCATTTCTGATGACGAATAACAGATGACGCAACTCAATGTGACCATCTTTTTGCAAGCTTCTTCACACCTACATGGCATGTAACATGTTTTACTTCCCCTTTTCTATAATAATATATAATTAGATCTGTTCTTTACGTCATGGCTGGTATCACATTTATGGTAGCCTGTGGAGCACATGTAGAGTTTTAGTGAAATATGCTTTTAAGGGGCAGCGTCATGGTACTGCGCATGTCTGGAGTCAGTGTTTATTGTAGGCTTTCAATTGCCTACAAACAGTTTAACTTTAAGCTGTCAACGCCTCATTAAAATATTATGCAATATTTTATTGAAAACTATATTAATTGCCAGTTTGTGGCAATTTTCCTTTGAATTCAAGTATGACTGAAATTCATTGTGTCTGGGTCGGGGATAGCTTAGCAAAGCTCTTACCATGACGCAGCCCCTTTAAATATCTAGGGCCTCCTTGTTTTCGACTCCATGAATCAGTATGACTTTGATTTCTTTGAATCTAATTTCCTCCAAGGAACCTGATGGACAATCCTATTGAGGTCATCGAGCCGGGTGCTTTTATGACTAATCCATTTCTTTTTGCACTGTAAGTACGATATTTTAACAGTTTGTTTGCTTACTTGCATGTCCAGTAGAAAAAACAAATCATTCATTGCCCAAGTCGTCCTTTTTTGGAGATCCGCCCCTGTCGTATTTGTTTGATGCTCATATTTTGTTGCATCCAGGTACTTGATTGGTACAAATATCCAAACACTCCCCGTCGGGACAGCATTTCTTTCAAGTCAATATTTGGAAATCGCATTGTAAGTTGTGCTTAATTACTGTTGTTTTTAATATTCTTTGAACTCCCGTCGACGATATCTAACAGTGTTTTCAATTAGCCAACACCGAATAATCACGACACCTCTCCACAAGACCAATCAAATAGAATAAAATGTTATAATTCCGATAGAATTAATGGGCAAGTCAGAGACAAGCATTTACGTCTCGAATGAATGAAATGCAACTCAATGCATGTACTTAAGAGGTTCACGATAAATCCCATTATCCCGATAGAAAAGTCAAGCTAATTGGGGAAGTTATTTAAATAATATCGATTTATAGTTTGATAGTTGAAGTGTATGATTTATGTTACTTTGTTAACTTCGAAATTGTTGTTTATTTTGTTGTTTTTCAATGATGAATGAAATCAATAACAAACGTGGGGCTGGCAAGGAGTCTTTAACAATGCATTCTATTCCCTCCCACCCCTCCACACCGTGAACGACTAATTGGCTAATTGGGATATTTGGATAAAATTTGACTTGTTTTTAATGATTCAGATCTCCAGGTAAAGAGCTACCACCTGTAATTGGAACAAAAGAATTACGGAAAATTCTGCGGGTTTTTGGTTACTCGTGCCCGAGTGAGGAAAAGGACTTTGAGATGTGTTATCCATGCCTTCAGGGCGAGTATAAGGTTATTGGTATTGACTATGAGCCGTGTACTTCTTGTCCTCCAGGTAAGCGGAAACAAGAAAAGTATAAAGGGGGGGTGCATGCTGGGACTCGTTGCCTAGAGAGTGTGATTTAAGGGAACGATTGTCCGAAAGGCATGATTGACGATTCTGGAAGAAATTTTTTTTACAGACTATGTTTAGATTGTGCGAGCTTGTCAGCTAGACAACTGTATCTCATACATCACACTCTCTTTTCGCTTAATGATTAGGCGCGCGCGTGATAAGCAGGAAACTTCGGGCATTTGGGGGTTTCAAAGTTTTTTAGCAACAGGCATCGGAGATATAAACAATTACAAACACAATTTAAAAGTAAAACAGGATCAACTTTAAAAAACAGACGGCATCAAAAAACATATTCTCTCCATTTCCCATAACTACTGTTTCATTATTGAATGTCACATACACTCTTTTCTTATAAGAACTTTTTTATAATAGCGTCCAAGCCTAAAATTTCAACAAATTCTAAGAACATGCTAAGAATGTATCGAGGCTCAGATAGCAGCAAAGTTTTTGTGTGTAATGCGTAAAAATGCAAAATCAAATTGCCTTCATATTAACAATATTATTGCTCAGGCGGTTTCTACCAGGATAGCATTGCTTTTGTTGGCGAACTGTCGCACGGAGTAGGCTGCAAGCAATGCCCAGCGGGCAGCTATGTGAGCCCTGCAAAGGCGCCTGGGCGCCTAGAGAGTGAATGTTCTTCGTGTCCCGATGGTAAGCCTTTTTTATCTTGAATCTGACTCATCTTGTATCAGGAACTCGTCACCAGGAATTATACATGTACACAGTGAAGCCTTCAAATGACCAGGGCCGTAGTTGGTGAGGGAGGGGGGGGTAGTTAATACCGATCTGTCTCAACAAGTACCAGCGCAATATAAATACGAATAACATTTTTGTTGTGGGCGGTTAAGCCTATTTGCAGGTGTATACCTGGTGATTTTTCGCTATGTTTATATGGTGTTTACCCGCAATGCGCTGAGCCGTGGCCGCCATCTTTTTTTGTTGGGGCCGGGCGCAAGCCGGAGGGAAGGGTGGGGGGGGTAAAAACGCCACTTTGCTTCATTACAGCGCTACCAATGACATATTATACTCGCAGGCACCGATCTAACGAAGCATGCTGGGTTCCGCGCATGTCCGTGCCTCCCAGGCTACTTCCGGCTACAGCGCTTTGGGGAATGTACGCTCTGTCCCATCGGATACGAGTGCTCCAACGAGACAGTCAACCTCCGCAAGGACTTCTACTGGTTATGGTCCCGAGAAGATTCTAAAATAGAGTACCAGACATTTTCTAATAAACTTCAGGAAGAGAGCCTCGGTTATGATAAGGATTGGGACTCGCTCAATGCGTCACTTCCGGCTGCATATCGCTGTCCCTTTGAGGAATCGTGTGAGGTATGAGAAGACGCTAGAAATTTTTTTTTTGTGCCAAATTTGCACATGATTCGATATAAAAGTGAACGTACACTAGAAAGATGTCGCTTGGTATCAGGGACTCAGGTTTTCAGTTGGCAAAATTGCAGAAATGATGGCAAGAGATCGGTTTATTTCGAACTTATCAGCTATAAAATTTCTTCAGTGTTAATTTTTAAGGGGTTTTGGGGGGGAAAGTGAGGTTGGGGTTAATGTCTTTTTTTATCGCTTTGTTGCATTACAAGAGTGAGTAGGCTTCATTTGCGTTTTTGTTAGGGAGGATTCAACGCGAGTTGCAAGTCAGGTTATGAGGGCGTGCTATGCGGTGCATGCAGTCGGGGCTTTTACCGGATGTTCTCTGGCTGTAAAAAATGTCCATCGACACCGCTGGTCATTATACAGTTCGTGGCCGTCTTCCTTGTTCTCGTCCTCATCGCCTTAGTTATTATATTTAACAAGAATAAATCCCAAGATGGAAAACGCTCTCTGACAGATAACCTTTTTGGCAGCCTTAAGATCGTCATCGGTTCCTATCAAATCTTGAGTGGGACTTTGAACGCGTATTCGTACGTACACTGGCCTAAAGAGTTGTCGACGTTCATGACGTACGCTGAAGTTTTGCAGTTGAACATCTTAACCATCGCGCCCATCGAGTGTATAAGCGACAAGCTGAAGGCGGATCCGTACTCGGGTCTCTTGGGGTACGTCCTGATGGACTGCGCCGTCATCTTCACAGCCTTCTCCTACTACAACATCAGGAAGATGGTACTTACAAGAAGAAACTGCGCACACGACGCAAAGGGCAAGCTCTTTCACTGCAAAGTCAACTGCTATCGAGCTGTATTCCTTTTCCTGTTCATAACTTACTCTGAGACATGCTCCAAAGTCTTTCAGGCACTTCCAGCCGGATGCAAAGACGTCTGCAACGAGAAAGGTGTCTGTAAATCCTTCTTCCGGTCGGATTACGCAGTGGAGTGCTTTGATGAGAAGTATAACAAGTTTGTTTACTTCACCTATGTCTCCGTTATTATCCCAGCTTTCTTTCCTCTCATCTCAGCGTTTCTTTTATGGGTGTACTGCAGCGGAGAAAGCACAGGCTCGTTGTCCAGTTTCAAGCAAGCGATGAGGACTGTTAAGGCAACCTCGAACATTAACAGCATTGACCAAGAAATCGATAAATTAACTCATTCAAGGCAAGACCAAGAAAGTAAAAACGTTCAAGCTCACGCAATCCAACTCGAAGCTGAAAACGAAGCTGAAACAGTAAAAGATCCTGAAAGCATCGTGAATGAGGAAGTGAACTCGCCAATCCTTTCTGAAGAGGTACAACCATATGCCATTGCTCTTGGGCTCCGCTTCATGTACGAAAACTACACCAAAGACTGCTGGTACTGGGAGATCATCGAGCTATTGCGGAAGATGACCTTGACATCTCTACTGGCCTACTACGGTCAAGACAACCGCTTCTTCCTCGGCACCTCCGCCGTACTGTCCGGTCTATATGCCGTGTTCTTTGCCAATCAGAAACCCATTCCGTACATGTTTGAGTACTGGCTGCACCTCGGATCGCTCGTGGCGTTGATGACCACCCAGCTGATGGGTATGGTCTTGCGACTTCCTGGCGAGGACGCGTCCGTGGACCAGGAAGCGGACCAGCTCGGAATCACTATTCTACTGCTGTTCGCTAATGTATTTGTCATTGTGATGATTGTAGGTAAGTTATTAGTCCTAAACACAGCTTTTCAGGACATTGGGATCATTATTCTGAGTATGAGGTGTAACTCCACATAAGATCCTTTACCAGTCCTCGCGCTTTCTAACGGTCCATCTATGAACGTAGTTAACCCGGCAATCAGAATGTCAGGACTTATGAGGTCTACAAATAACCCGCTGTAGTTCAGATGCTTTGGATCATATCTAGATCGTGTCAAGTAGCCTAAGTTGATGATGATGTACAACAAGAGATGTTTGGACGCTTGTGCTTATATACTAGTGACATAATCTTTTCTTCAATGTGCTTGCTTTGGCAGCTCGCTACATCTACAGTATCTGGCTTACCTTAAAGGCGGTCAGAGCCAACCCGCAGTGCTCTCTGGGATGCATTATGAACGTCCTTCAAATCGTGACGCAAGACAAGGAAGAACAATCCCGCGAGGCATCAAAGGAAACCAAAACTGAACTAGCGTTAAAGTAAAACATCCGCGACAAATAAATAGAAAATAGTTTACTGGAATCAGGGGCGTATCCAGGGGGGTGGCCTAGGGGGTCCGGGCCCCCCTTTTAGCAGCCAAAAATACAGTTAATGTATGAGACATTATCTAAAATACAGGAGAAAATGCCTTGAAAAGGCTTTTTGGGCCCCTTCCTGTTAAAAATCCTGGCTACGACACTGATTAGTATTCTAAGGAATTAGAGAGACTGGCGCAAATAATAATTGTATCGAAACACTTTGAGGATAGCTCTTTTAAATAGACGCGGGTGTCATCATGCTGCTGGTCTTTTTTTTATCAAGCCTGTTAAAGGCAAAGTCCAGAATTATCAGTGTTGTTTGCCGTGTCGAATTTCACAATAACCTGACGTCGCCGTCGTGGATTTTTCTGTTGCGTAAGGTCTATAATGTGAATAGTTCACCCACGTCTGAAGCTCGGCACCAATATATACCAATATTCCTGTTATCACTATCTGTTGAGCTATAGATAGCGAGTAGCGAAAAAACCGGCGTTTTTCACAAAAACAACATGAATTATTATTAAAATCGTCGTATGGTAGTATGTGAGTGGATTTATACTAAAACAATTAGACTACTAGTTCTCATTTTCTATGAGTCAAATAGTCAAATACGTTGACTATCTATTGACTCATAGAAAACTCAAACTCGTAGTCTAATTGTTAAGTAGTGGTGAGGCCTTGTGAGGTAGAATTTTTTACCTCGAGAAATAACAAACAGAAACCTTCGAACTTTCTGCTGTCTGTCTAATGCAGCAATCGGGTTTTTTTTTTCGGAAATCAGGGAATGCTAGATTCTCAGCGGTTTCTTTGGCAAGGATGACACACATGGTTATACCGAAAAAAGATATTTGCAAAATCATCTTTGGTTGTTCTTTCGAGATTAGAATGCTAAAAAAATGATGAAAAGATATTCACCTTGGGAAATCTCAGAAATCTAAGCAATTTGCCATGGAAGATGAATTCAAAACCCAGATTGTTTTTAATAAAGGCGGTTTCTTTTTTTTTGGATAAAGATAATATCAAATTGTAACAAATTGGGTATAACGGGGCAAACAGCACCTGTCTTGACGTGATACAAAGTAAACAAATCACACCAGGGAGCTTGGTGGGGTACCTGCAAGGGGTTCTTATTTGATGCCAGTGCATTCTTCACACTGCACTTATTCCACACAGTTCCATCAGATGCTCTACCATTGACCCCAACATCTGCCCACAGTATCTCATATCTTGGTCCTACGGCTGCCATTAGAATCACAATGTTGTTGCCCTTGTAGTCATAATAATGAGAACCACTATTCTCTGGCTGTTTCATAGCTATTCGCTTTCCATCAACGGCACCGATCCCATTGGGGAAGTTCCACCGACTTTCAAAGGTGTTGGCAATATCCATTCAATTTTCTCTTGAGTTTGGAATTTTCATGAGATCGGACTGCATTACCTCGTAAATAATTATGGCCGATATTGCTGTCCGGCTGATTCGGATCTGGAATTGGAGGGACTTGAAGCTTTCCCCAGTGGCCAGATACCTCAGGGTTACCGCCATTCTTTCTCTCGGTTTGATGCTTGACCTCATACTTAGTGTCATTTCTTCTAATTTTATGGTCCACTGCATCTACCAGAAAATGAAATCGCCGCTTATCCATACGAAAATAATCAAAATAAGCTGCCTCATCTTCTAGTTCTAGCTCGGCGACCAGCTAAACAAGATAAAGAATAAAGTCATTTGATTTCAGTTCACATGCCTACCTCGTATGCAATGTTTTTTTTGGAAAACCGATAAATATGCTTTTGAATGTCATCGTTATTTTAGCGAGTACAATGTACACAATGGTGTAAAATACCTGATGATAGCAGTCTCGCTCTTCTCTTCTCGCCATCCAAGGGCGGATCCACGTTTTCTTTGCTCTTTTTGGTTTTTCTTCTTCTTTTAGCGCCAGATTCAAGCATATTATTGCGAAAGCTTCCCTTCGCCGACGATCGCGTGAGGACGCCCTGTTGGATTTGTTACGACGCAAGTTGCAAAAAAAAATTGACGTGTGACATGATGCGTGCGACTTGGAACTTCTTGGAACGACTTGGATCTGTACACCATAATATAAAGTCATACCCTACCCCCCCAAACCGTTATGTGCCACTAAATATCGATAAATCATACGATAATCCATTTAAAGCCGTCAATGGCTCTGGCATCGCTAAATTTATTTATAACTTTATGTTTTCGTGAATTAGGTGTAATTGAAGCCACACTTATGAGTACTATCTGTTTCATTTTCTTCCTTGGTTCTTTATCTTCCGACTGGCAAAGCGTTACCGTAACGTTATAAACGTTGTGTAGTAATAAACTATGCTACAGTACGTTATGAAAAATACGGGCGGACACTCGATACAGCACGTTTTTTTATTTTTATGGTGATAGTCGTGACAGGTAGAACTTGCTGCTGAGATTTCGCAACATTCGCCGGATTTTTATGGAAATCTAGGAGTGTAGCAAAAACAGCACCTCGAATATCCAAACAAAGCATACATATAGAGAATATTTATGCTTGATGATTTTATTAGGTACATTTACAGACTGTCGAGCGCTGTCTTTACTACCCTTGAGAGGCTCACGCCCTCTTGTACGATAAGAAAATAGGGACAAGACGATTTTACACATTTCCCTGTGCCGTTAAGCTTTAGCCTACCTGCAAGCGGTACTCGGTGTTATTATCGTGGAAAACCCGCTCCGTTCGATGATAGGGCGCCATCTTGTATTTTGAGCCGCACGGTTCGTAGGGCAAACTCGTCCCCTAATGTGGCTTATACCACATAAGTCCTATTGTTCTTTAAGAAAAAGGTACAGTCTTTCGAACTGCATAGCGAAGCTCAGTCATCTTCCAGCAGTAAATAATAGGGTTTATACCAGAATTCATTAAGACTATTGAGATTGAAATTTTTGCAAATGTCGCAAAACCATGATTGTCTCCTGTTATATCATAGTACGCAAATGCTGCAAAGCAAGGAATGTAACACAAGACGAATGCTAAATATATGTACAAAGAGTTCCGCACGGACGTTCGGTACTTTAAGCTTAAGGTGACATTTGAGATGGAAGAGTCTTCACAAGATGTGTTGACTGGTGCAACCACTTGGATTTGGTTCCGATGTTTCCGTATAACGCTGTAGATCTTAAAGTAGCTAATGATGATGATAACTGCACATATTCCCACAACAACGCAGAGTGCAATGCTAAATTTTCTTATTCCAAATAGAATCACCGATAATCCAAATTCTACTGCAAGTAACCACATCCCGCTACAAACAAATGTGATTTTCTTGACCGTGATAATAGCTGTGTATCTCAGATGAAGGTGCAAAGCCAAAAACCTATCAACTGCTACCGCAGTAATGCTTAGAAGAGAAACAGCGCCAAAATATGTTGTACAAATACTATTAGCAGTGGCAATGTCGCAGTACATCTTCGGCCACTCGCTAGCCCTGAGTTCTATGGCTGCCCAGGCAACCAAAAGTGGCTGAGCAAGGATTCCAACGGAAAAATCCGACAGGGCAAGGGTACCCAAGAGAACCATGGAGGGTGTGTGAAGCGCTGGTGTTCGCCATATTGAGACAAGGACTAAAGCATTCAGAACGATGGCGGGAATGATTGTGATCCCGTTTAACACAGCGACGACAACAAACTCTCCTTGTGTTATCTGGCCTTCTTGGACCGTCTTGGTGAAATGGTAACACGAATAGTTATAAGATGACATTTTAAAATTAAGCTTCTGACTCTTATCTCGTATTTTTCTCTGGCAAATGGTTGGGACTGATATCTTCCAAACTCAAAAAAGGGTCCAAGGAACAATAGAACACCTGTTTTTTCAAATCTACTTTCGTATTGACTTTTATCTGTCTTTTATTCAACATATGATTTGTTTTTGGAAGTCAGGGTAGGCTTGATTCCCCGCCGTCTCAATTACTATTTACACAATGAAAAATTGCTACTAAGAAAATTGTGATTGTTTACTTAGTTTTTCTTCTATTGGTTTAAAAAAAGCCGAAATATGTTGTACAAATACTATTAGCAGTGGCAATGTCGCAGTACATCTTCGGCCACTCGCTAGCCCTGAGTTCTATAGCTGCCCAGGCAACCAAAAGTGGCTGAGCAAGGATTCCAACGGAAAAATCCGACAGGGCAAGGGTACCCAAGAGAACCATGGAGGGTGTGTGAAGCGCTGGTGTTCGCCATATTGAGACAATGACTAAAGCATTCAGGACGATAGCGGGAAAGATTATCCCGTTTAACACAGCGTAGATGACAAACTCCTCTTGTGTTATCTGGCCTTCTTGCGCCAATTTGGTTTAATGGTAACACGGGTAGTCGTAACTTGAGTTTTTTTTCAAGCTTGTATATCCTTTATTGCTTTCTTCCCTGGAAAGAGTTGACCACCTGTCTCCTTTACATTCTCTTTCCACACCGGGTGCAAACTGTCATATGGGTTAAGTGATTGAAGTGATAATTTTTCCCTTTGCGTAAAAGTAACAAAGTTATCGAATCTTACAGGGGAACATACATCACTACTAGGCGAACAGACTAGGAAATACATAGATAAAAAATTAAACAATTACAGGAAATTGAACGCACTGCTAGTCAAATATCACAGGGGAGCATACATGAATACTATTCAAACATTTAAGAGAATTGACGGAAATTAAACGCAATAGGAACCTAGAGGAAGATATAAATTATCATATAGATTGCAAAAACAAAGGTGGGAAATGAGAATTATGAGATTGAGAAAAAAATAATGAAAGTTGCACAGAATATCTTACAGTCCACAGGCGTAGCAGGCCTTGAAATATTGAAGGGGGAGGGGGCACGATACAGAACATTTAAGAAAATATTGGGGGGGGGGATGGGGCAGCAACGCCCCTATCGGTCATTTCCTTACAATTTTTAAAAATATTTTGGCATGTCCCTTTACAAATCAAAGATAAAATTAAAGAACTTTAAACGAAGCTCAGAATTCTTGGGAGGGAGTGTATACTAAATAACTCGGGTCATATCATTGGAAAGCAAAGATTCCTTCGCGAATTATGGCGTCAATTATAAACACGTGAAGCTGCTTTGCCCCGGCAGCGATTTCCTTGGGGATGGGATGGGGCGTGGGCTGGAGGGGAGTTTAAAGTGAGTTACCTATTTTAAATAAGATAGCATTGGGAATTCAAGTGTCGTAAACAAAAAATATTCACACAAACATCTGCTGGGGGATTAATTTATTTCATCACAGAAGTCGTCCTGAAGTAGATCGCTTTTCAACCTGTGTGCAAAAGATCAAATCAAAATATAAGAAACTAGGGAATTTTCTATAAAAAGGTTTTTAAATTCCCTTTTTTGTATATAATCTATTCTTGTATTTGAGAAGTCTGTTTAGGTACAACATATCGTATACAAGTAGCTCCCCCCCCCCCCTCAGGCCTTTTTATCATCCACAATCATTAGAACACAAAAAGGTGCTACGGATATATCGACTGTTATCCCGCCATTTAAACTTTACAAAGATATATCAAGGAGATATCCAGTCACTTCGTCCACAAACCGTGTCGCCCACAACCAACTCGTCCACAAAAAATTGAGTCAACTCGTCCACAAAAATAGAGTCAGCTCGTCCACACATAGTATTCAAATAACTGTGCATATGAAGTTTTAAAAAGTCTCTTTTTTTCACAGTTAGACGTTTTTATATGAAACACTTATGCTACGAGGCTACATTTTTGTGAAAAGTATGTGTGGACGAATTGACTCTATTTTTGTGGACGAGTTGACTCAATTTGCGGACGAGTTGGTGATGATTCTATTAAGAGGCCGCTTGGCACAGTCCCGAGCATGGCCACTAAATAGAGGTACTATTTAACATTTAGCCGTAGCTAGGGGTGGGGCACCGTCTCGATATGGAATAAACTCCCTACCAAGAATTCTGTTCATTTTTTAAAAGTTCTTTAATTTGATCTTTGATTTGTGAGGCCACATGCCAAAATATGTTAAAACATTTTGAGGAAATTACCAGTAGGGGCGTGGCTGTGCCCCCCAATATTTTCTAATGTTTCTGTATTGTGCCCCCCCCCCCCCCAAATCTTACGTGGCTACGGCTCTTTTTAAAGAATCTCACCATTGCGACAGAAGTTGCAGGTTTTCTTGCAGCTCAGTTTGACAGTGATGAAGTTACAGTGTGCTTTATAGATATCGCACGTTGCACCTCCCCAGTCATTCTTACACGCTGCAAACCACAAAGCATTTGTTCAATAGGGATTCTGATCAGGCAAATCATCTGTTTCTAACTCCTGTCTCGGTTAAAATATAAATAAATAATCCTGTATCATTTTCTTAACAAGACCATCTTACACAAGCCGAGGGAGGTTTTTATCGTCACTTTTATCCTAGTGCTCCTTCATGTACTGTGAGGCTAGCAAAATAAAAGTGAAAATTAAAGTATTTAACCGGCGGAATGTTTCGCTAATAATTAACTTATTGTTTCGACTTTTGCTCAATACGCGCATGCCAACAGATCTGATGTATTTACAAAAGCACACAACTGTTATATTTATAACACACTCGGGTGCTTCAACAAAATACGCATAACAAATAGGACAAACATTTTTGTTACTAGACCTTCTGACCGGGTTCCCTGTGGTAGTGACCCCTCTAATTATCTACAAACACAGGGAACCCGTGAAGGATGCCAGTGCATAGGCTGATGACGAACCTATTACCTGGTGGAGGCGGCGCAGTCGATGGGCTCGGTGGGTTTGGTGGCAGCGTCCCTGATAATACGCAAAAGTAATAAGATTATTTTTAGGAATCAGAGGCTCATAAGAGTAAGGCCAATTGTCTCTTGCGTTTTAAAAAATCAGGCTATTTTTTGATGTTGAAGGATACGGATGGCCAATCAGCTGGCAGCAAAGTGCACAGGTCTTGGAAATGTCAATAAAGCGTCGGCATTTTCTTTCCCGCGTGTTTTAGAAAAGTCCTCGTTTTAGCTTATCAACAACCCTTTTACTTCATCACCATGCAAAGATAACCTCATAAAAAAATATCGGATTTTATAACAGTTTCTTCCGATAGTTCCTTGATACGGTGGACTATGATGGATTCCATCAAAATTGATTGATCTTTCAAAATTATTTATTCAATGCAAAACCCAACGAACGACTCTAAAATCCAACTCGTTCTGGTAAGAGTTCAAATCGTAGATCTTGAATCTTGAAAAAGCCGCTTTAATACGGCCAGAGAACACAACACTAGACTACACACGTCTTTCCACTACGTCTTTGCCCTATGTTTATCGTAAATATCAAACAAAGAGCTTGGGCTACCTGTGCAAAAACTTGCAAAGACGCCGGCATTTTTTCGCGCGCAAAAATCAAAATTAAATCATTTATATTATAGATACGTTTTTTCTTTCACCAGAAAAAGGTCGGGGATATTTTTTAGAAGGTGTGGAGGGTATTAAATTTAGTATGTTAATATTGTTTCTTCGATAATTTTCACTATTAATGACACATAAGATAGAAAGTTGGTAGAGCTCTGCACTACTTTACGGTTTGAGTGCGTCGCCATCTGCCCATGGGCACGGCCTTTTATACCGCAGGTGCAGCCCGCACAACATGTATATTTTATACCGCAGGTGCAGCCCCTGGGCGCCCCCGCACATCATGGGTATTTTATACCGCAGGTGCAGCCCCTGCGCGCCCCGCACAACATGGGTATTTAATACCGCAGGTGCAGCCCCTGCGCGCCCCGCACAACATGGGTATTTAATACCGCAGGTGCAGCCCCTGCGCGCCCACGCACAACATGGGTATTTTATACCGCAGGTCCATCTTTATAAAGCCTGATGTGTGAAAACGCCGAGACACCAATACAATGCCAGAATGTAAGGGGGTTAATTGACCCACTTACTCATCCCTGATACAATAGCATTGGTATGTTGATAGTGTTAGGGTTTAAGGAAATTGAAGAAAAATGTATTGTTATGTTGGCGATTTATTGTTATTGCTGTTGGTACTATTGTTGTTATGCAATTGCAATTGCCGTTGTGTTGCTATTATGTTGCTATCGCGTTGCTGTTCCGTTGCTATTGCTATTGCTGCTGATACGTTGCTGCTAATCGTTATTGCTGCTGTGTTGCTATCGTACTGCTACTGTGTTGATGATATGACACTTCTATGCTATGCGATGTTGCTGTTATGTTTTCGCTACCTTACCTGCAGTTGACATCTTGCTGTTAATCCAGTTCACATACGAGCTCATTCGTGCGAACACCGTATAGAAATTCTCCGCGAGACACCGAGGGTTTCCCCAGCTGACCGCTCCTCGCAGCACCCACCTCCCGCTTTCCTCGCACACAAATGGTCCTCCGCTGTCCCCTTGACATCCACTGACGTGCACCCCTGTGGTAGCATGGCCCGCGCAAAGCATGGATTCCTCGTGGACTGGCACTAATCGGCTATTAGCCGCACTGCAGTCCTTGTGGGTAGCGATGGGCATTTCTGCTTGTTGAAGGATTCTGGCGGATTTACCTCCGCCCACCGTTCGACCCCACCCTAATGACAATGCCGGGAATTAAGGAGGAACTAAGGTCTTTGGCGAAGATAGCTAAAGTGTTCCCTGCTTGAGTTCCTAAGGGCTGTCCACACTAACACGGTTCGTTAGAATTCGAATACTTTTTGATACGTTTAGGCCTTCCGTCCACACTAATACCGGGATCGGATCCAGCGAATACGAATACTTTTGAAAACGCTGTCGAAAGTAAATCAAGATAAATCTGGACGGCTAGATCCAAGCGAAAACGCTGCGAATCAAGTGATGAATCAAGTGGACGCGCGAATCAAGTGATGCGTTTTCGGTGAAACGAATCCGGATACTTTTGAATCCGGAAAAAAACAACAGGGGTTACATAGACTTTAACATTGCGTCCTCGTTTATCCGGGGCTTAAAGCCCTAGTTAGTTCTTTGTTATTGTTATCATTCACATTAACAAAACAAATGGGTGTTATTGCTTTTGCAATAGCTTCCCCAAAACAGTCAATTAGATAGATGCATTAACATCCTTGGTATTTTTCTAGGATTACAAAGCTTTCCGCCATTTTGGCAGATTCTAAAACGGCTTTGCCTGATAAATGGCTTCCTACCACGTACCTGTAATGAAGCACTTTGTTCCTGGTGTGATCCTGTCGCCATGCGAGGGAAGACAGACAGTACCCACCCTTTCACTCAGCGTCACTGGTTTGACGAGTCTGATTAGAGCAATGTCATTGCGCAGATGTCGCATGCTGAAGGATTCGTGCTTAATGACTTCGTGTATAGCGATAGGCGTCTGACCGTCTCCCCCATTGAGGCGGTCATGCTGACCTGGAAACACAGCGATCGCATCACGCAGTCTAATACTAAGTGGACACATTTGAAAACCGCCGCTGCTTCCAAACGGAGGTGAAAGTTTAAAGGAGTTGGAAAAAGTGTCACAGGGCTGCCATCAAATAGACTATGAGAGTTTGATAAAAAATGGTCGTGAGGTTGGGAAAGTCGGTCGGAACCCTCATCAGCTTTCATATCCGGGGGGGGGGGGGGCACTCCGATAAAATCAGACGGGGGTGATCGTCGCCAAAATCGATTTTAACCCTAAGGGTTAAAATAGCACTTTGGGTGTGGTCAACAAAAACTCTTACCCCTAAGAGTTAGCAAACTGGGTGCGGTCGAAATAATTTTTAACCCTAAGAGATAGCAGAATCGAAAAAAAACACCCCCTTAGCCCCTTTGGAATAACAGTTGGTTGAATTTTATACCCTAAGAGATAACAGAATCGGAAATAAACGTTAAATACCCCCTTAGGAATAGCAGTTGATCTAATTTTATGCCCTAAGAGATCAGCAGAAACGGAAAATAAGGTATAGCAGTTGGTTAAAATTTTATACCCTAAAAGATTAGGACGATCATAGCCGTCTAACAAGTTCAAAGTAAATGAGATTCGATGAGAATTGGATCTATGACGACTATCATCTTCGTGTTTTAGCGAAACTGCATGGTAATTATTGGAAAAATACTGTTGATAACTCGGTAACAATTCCGAAAATTATCCCCTTTGGGTCGATTGAATATTTGGTATTCCCTGGCAAACACTTGCATAACAATATAGATGCTGCCTAGTCACGCACTATCAAAGTTATTAATTGATAAAGATTTGGTGTATATCTTCTATACTTGAAAACCTTGAATACATTCTCGGATCAAGGGTTTTTCAATTAGCAAGAATGTATTTCCTTCAAACCACTTCTTCCAACTTAAAACATGGCGTACACACGTAGATTGTTTCCGTGCCAATTGATATCCCGCCAAAAGTGGTCTTCCAAGGGGATGATCGAGCGCGCGCCTCAAATGTAACGACTTTATTTTGTTCAGCGTCCTTACCGACGACAACCCGGAACATGGTGACGTCAGGGTTATTGGGGAAGCAGTGGGCAGCCGTGACGATGTACTCAGGCGAGATGAGTGAGCCACCGCATGTGTGAAACCACCTGTTCCTGTCCTTTGTGGTTTCTAAGGAGATTTGCCAGGGCCACGAGTGAGGGACTGCATCAGTACCGGCGACCACACGCGCGCTCACGGGCCTCTGCCCGCATTGCGCTGTTCATACGAAAAGACATAATCAGTATCAGTGATCATACACGCGCGCTCACGGGCCTCTGCCCGCATTGCGCTGTTCATACGAAAAGACATAATCAGTATCAGTGATCATACACGCGCGCTTACGGGCCTCTGCCCGCATTGCGCTGTTCATACGAAAAGACATAATCAGTACCAGTGATCATACACGCGCGCTCACGGGCCTCTGCCCGCATTGCGCTGTTCATAAGAAATCTAACATCATCAGTATCAGTGATCATACACGCGCGCTCACGGGCCTCTGCCCGCATTGCGCTGTTCATACGAAAAGACATAATCAGTACCAGAGATTATACACGCGCGCTCACGGGCCTCTGCCCGCATTGCGCTGTTCATACGAAAAGACATAATCAGTACCAGTGATCATACACGCGCGCTCACGGCCCTCTCTCCCCATTGCGCTGTTAATACCAAATAGCATCATCAGTACCAGTGAACATACACGCGCGTACATACATACATTACACAAAAAAATCTTGGGAACGGTTTTGACTAAAGCTTCTTGCACCATCGCTAATGCGCAACTAAAAAAATTGAATGGGTAAAAAAAAAGAGAAAGGTATAATTACCGAGGTATTGCGAGGTATTGCGAATACTTTTAAATAAGGTAAATAGGCTTATACAAAAAACGCCATTATTGGATTGAATTTGCCTTTGTTGAACTCTAGTTAGATAAAAGATAGATGGGATGCATCATAATTTTCGAGTGAAATTTAAGGGGCAAATATAAGTTATTCAACCTTGCATTCAAACTACGCGGTCCTCGTCCTATTACGACTTATTACCTGTAATCAGAGACGGAACGAGAGCGCACAGGAGAAAAGCGAGTGCTGTCTTCATGGCAAAGTCCTCGGAGTGATTTGAGTCTCTTCTCAGGTGGGATGGATATTTTACCTGGTTGCAGCAAACAGCTGAAAGCTGGTGCAAACATTTGTTGGACACAAAGCCTTGTGCTTACAGTGCATCGACGCTTCTGACAGATACAGGGACACCTGTGTTTGTCGTGAGCCGAGGAAGACTGGATTAAGCCGCTTAACTCGTGGTGCGAAGCAATACCAAAATAGACTAAAATACGTGTTCGCTTGTATACGTCCTTTATTATTTTTTGGTTAAAGCATACACACTCCACCTATTTTCTTCGACGTCGGGCTTCGCCCCTGCACAGTGTGTATGGCTCAAAGTTACACCTGTAGTATGCTTTTGTGTACACAAACACACCTGTGTTTATCGTCAGGCGCGAGGGAACTGGGTCCGAATGGTCCACCAAGACTGAAGGCCCTTGCAGACTCGTTTCCGAGCTTTTTTTAAAACTTAGAATTGAAATTAAAATAAAATTGCCTGTGCTAACAAGCGACAAATGAATTTTATTTCTCTGATGTTTGCGTGATCGTGTTAAGGCTTAGTGCCCTGTACGCAAGGAGCATATCGGTGCTTAAAAACAGTGAACTAAAAATCCTGATATTTTTGCTACATCATGTTAACTTGTTGTTATAAGCTCGCATTCTCAGCGACATTTTTTTCGAAATTTTCATATGCAATCTTTTAAGAAGCCATATACTCCTGTTACGAGCATGATCTTTTTCGTGTATACGCACCAGGAGGCAACTTTGAAGAGAAGGGCCCCATGCATCACCTCCCCCCCCCCCCCCTACACCACACACCACTCGCGCGAATGCTAGCCGTTGAAAAAAGGATTTCATTCATTTGTTGCTCGTGTCTGCCCTGAAGAGCTCCAGTACCAGTTTTTGAAGAACCAAAAACAATTGTGAATATTGGGTTGCTGTTGTTGTAGAGTTGTCAATTGTTTTTTTCGGAATGTTCGAATGGATATAAAATTATCCGATCCGTTACATCAAATTCTGAAGTACTCTCAAGAATAAAGTCTTGCACAAACTTTTTTTTTGCCGTACCGCAAACCGTTTTACGTTCGGCAGGCCAATACCTGCCTTCTTCAGGTTATAAAAAGGCGGGTATTAGCCTGCCGAAATATCGTTTAAAACAACTCTGCGTTGTTGTCGACTTTTTCTTATAAAGGTTTTATTTCATAATTAACTGTCGATGCACAGACCGCGGAGGCTGTCCGCTTGCCCGGTGGTTTTCTTCATACGTTTTTGCAACAGCATAGCCATTTACTGCGGGCCACTCATACGGACACGTACAGAAAGCGACCCCTTCCCCAACGCGTCCGCCGTCCATGAACCGCTCAAGTAAACTCTTACGTGCTGTATTTTTGTCTGTACCTCAGTACCACAGGAAGCCCGTTACCATGCATAAATGAAAACGACGACCATTTTCCAACATTATTGCCAAACTATACATTTTGAAGAAAACAATTAATACGGAAATTCTTCCCATTTATCTGTACTGTATATGTTATTCCCAACACGTCAAGTCCTGTTTGGTGGGAGTAGTGTTTTGTTTTCAATCTATAAATAAAACAGCGCCACATTTGCATTATCTTATTTACTGGTCTGTCGCACATTCAGCCTTTGGCTGAAATGCACTCCAATACGATGATTTATCAGGAAGAACAATTCCAGCATTTACAACCTGTAGAAGAAAATCTTTCATAGAACTAATGTTTCAAACCACTCGAATTAAATTCAGTCGGAAATACCAGACTACTATCTGACATACTAATCCGTGAGTTTACTTTTCACACCATTGCACACAAGACTCGAATAACACAGGATATTAACACTTTTATCTAATATCCAAAGTGTTTTCGATGTTGCTGCTCATAAAGTACAAAAGTTTTAACAAAGATGTATTTCTGTCTTTTTTTCATCTGGATCATAATCAGGCAAGCTGCACTATTTAACACCTAAAAATTGCAGCGAAACAAAAATACTACCTCTGCCTTACAAATTTTTGCAAACCACCTCTTATTTTGCACAAGAAAAAATTTCCTCTTTTGAAAAGTAAAAAATAACTGGCCTATGAGATAAGACGCGGTTGACAGCCCACCATACGAGAAGCAATTATCGACTGTCACATTTTTGTCATATTGTCCATATTTGTTTTGATATCACGGAATCAAAAGCTTCTTCTTTGCCCGGCTTATTACCCCTCCCAGGTTTCATTACAATTCACAAGGCCATAAGAGTAGGGAAGTAGTCTTACTGAATGCGCAATCCAAGCCATAATATGTTTCTGTCCCACTGCCAGGGGTAAAAGCTTTGGGACACGACTCAGCCGTTTGTTGGCACAGGCGTCTGCTATTTACGCCACTTGATTTGCTAATGTCAAATACCTTTTTCTAACGCAGGCGCAGATTCAAAGGTAAAAGAAAACAGACAATGGTCGATGTACAAGGGTGTTTTTAGCTTTGATGTTTGTTATTGCTAGTTGTCTGGTAGCTACACAACCGGTGAATCGCTAGAATTTTTCTCATTCTTGACAAATTCGAATCCTAGTCTGGAAATGATATACTGTATTCCAAATAATGAAATGATTATATTGACGAAAAACATATGACCACACGATTTAGACACAAGCATAAAAGCTGGATATATGCCCCCACACACACATCCCGAAAAGCTACCTTAAGCGTGTTTTGGACTGTGTCTGTACGTGTGGTGAAGGAATCAAGTAAAGACCTTACGACTCGCCAGCCGGGGTCCAAAGGTCAATACGTATTGGCGGGCGTACGTGAGACAACCGTGAAAGACTGGTCACAAAAAATTCACCGACCATTTCCTTTGAATTACAACCTAACCTCAAGCGGAGAAAACTCTACTTAAAGTGACTTTGTAGGGGGTATAGCGTAACTTTTTTGTGTGGAATTTTCTGGATTATTTTGATGGCTATCTGTTCTGGTCATGAGTAATCGTCCCGACTCACGGAGGCAATAATGCGTGCTTTTATCTAAGACGTATCACATATCGGCTACATGTTATTACACACCACACGCCAAGTTCGGTCCTAGTGTTACAAAGTTTGAAAGAAATTGTCGCCGACACACAGTGATGTCTGCGGTTTTATTAATCTTTTCCGGTACTTTTTACTCTGTTTTCTCTGGGGGGGGGGGGGGGGGGGCTTAATAATTTAGTAGGCTCGATATACCAGCCGTTTCTGTGAGCCTGCAGACCAGGAGACCGTAACGCCCAACATCGGCTGAAAATAAAGCTTATCTTAAAAGATGAAATTAAAATTAGGTTTATCTAGTCTTTTTTAAGATTGTCCCAAGGATTTAGCTTGCTTGGCATGATAACGCTTTTCCTGGCTGTTTCTCAGCGCCTGTTTCAAATGTTTTGATGCGCAAAAAAGTCGAAAAAAAAAAACCCGCCTCCAATACTGCGACATTCCAGGTCAAAATAATGCATTCTTATCGTTTTACGGGTAGTACCTGCTCGAAAATAAACTCTGTGGCGTTTCATTATTCACGAAACCACAGAAGCACGCCACACAAGAATTAACATAATGTCAGGAAATTACAGAGACCAACAAGGAACACGCAACAAGAAAAACGCGTCATTTCTGTGTAGCCGAATCATTTCGTGGGGTAATGTCTTTCTTTCGCGATTCCCAAAGGATATCTGTCAGGTAATGTGTTTGTTGTGGTTATACTATTCGAGTTTATGATTTTCGTGTCAAAACTACACGAAGAGGTGATTGTCGTGATTCCTGGCATGTTCTTCCTCACGAAGGCCCCATCTTTACCGTCACCGGGGTGATATCTGGTTCCCCGTGTTGGTCCGATATGGGCCCCGTATTGGCCCAGCACAAGTAGAAAGTTTGCGTGATGATTTTACGTGATCGCGTGATCGCGTGCTGCCAATTTCGTCACGTTTGGAGTCCCAGGCTCTCTCCTCCGGCCTGAAGGTATATACCGCTGACCAGGTACCTGGGCCAGGAATGTTAGATGGTCGAAAGACAACACAGTTGACCTTTCATTGACTGAAAAGTTTCCCTGAAAAACATGCGTGCCGCTTTCTTATTAAGCAAATCCTGGACAACAAGAAACATTTAGAAACTATGGGTGAAACTCTAGAAACAAGGAAAGGGTAAGCAAGGAAGATTTTAGCTGGATTTTCGATCGCATGCTACCAGAATTCAAGCGTGAGCGCCCAAAGTTGACAACAATGCATTGTCGCTTTCTCACGCGACGAATCACTGCCTAATTTAGTGCTAATAAAACTCTTTATTTTCTTGATTTTACAGCCAAAACTTAGAAACCATAATATCCAAGCTTTCGAAGGAACAACCGGCCGGAAAACGGGACAGTTATTTGTTGGTAAGTTTTTGGATCGCGAGGGTTTTGAAGGCGTATCGTCGAACTAAACAAAGCACTATTCCCATGTGCCTGGTAGCCCTAATTCGCGGTACAATCCGTGCTATAATCTACGCTATTTGTAGCAAATGTGTTAACATATTAACTGAATGAAGGCCTGTCTGTAGGATTCGGGATCGTAGCGAAATCGTTGTGTATTTATTATGGTCGAGCAATCGAACGGACGGGGGTCGTAGCGCGAGGGGTGGTTCGATTGCTTTCCAAATGCTTCACAAGACGTGTCAACAAAAGCTTGCTATGTACATGTTGAGTCCCCGATGTCCAATCGACAGCGCTTGCGAGCATAAATAACGTAGTTCACATAGTTCATCTAGAGCCAAAGTGTCTATCATTGCGATTTAGGTGTCAAAGTAGGACTTTAGATGCCGAAAGATCAACATTTTAGTTTTTTCTGCTTCGGGCACGATTTTCAAATTAGAATCGAGCTGCCAAACAGACAGGTCGCCTCCGAACGCTGCTTGCACAGTGGGTCCTTAGCTTGTAAAAAAATATCATCACGCTAATTTAACTCCCGTTCAGAGGGGTCAATCGCGCAAGGATGTATGCACGCTAACCGACTTAAAAGCAGCCGTATAAATTCCGTTTCGAGCACACGCTTGCGGTCTAGCTTGGGAATGTTCAATAGTGATATAAACGAAAACTGGCCCATGATGAATATTTCGGCAAATGGACCAGCCTTGTGGAAATAAGGATACTTCCAACAAGATTGTATAGTTGTACTTTGCTCTGGTCTAGCAGTAACAGTCATCCTTTCTGCATGATATCTCGAAATCTAAATTGTTTGGGGCGGCCGGTATTTTACCCTATTTGTACTTTACAAGATGGCGTGCTACGTTTCAATCTTCTAATTATAATAAAGTAGCTGATGTCGAATAAAAATATTTTATGTACTTATGAAATGCATCTATTAGAATAGCGTTGTGCATGCAAAGCAGGGTCACTTTTCACGTAGATCGCTTGTCTGTGGGGGACTAAGCGAATGACCTTTTCGTATGTGACACTATTTTTTGTGTTATGGGGATATTTGGGTCAAACTTGCTACTGTTTTGAGGGTCTTTTCACACCTTATATTTAAGGTGTTATAAATCTTAGATTCATAAGTGCTGATAATTACAGATATACAAACATATCTCACAAATGATATCGCTTGAACGCACATTCACACCTCAGGTTGAAAAAAAAACTCTAGAATAAAAGTTTTTCACACTTCATAAATGTATTTTTTTTGTCATACTCATTTATAAACTATATACAAATAACACCGATTATATAATAGAAAGACAATAAAGACGTTTCCATCCAGCCTACCTTCAATAGGCAATTTAAAGAAAAATATATGTTTCTCTAGGTATTTTTTTTCTGGCTATGTTTATTGTGATTCCATACACAGCTATAAGCTTGAACCCCTGCAGAAGTTTGCATTAGCTAAACAATGGCACTGCTCTTGCCTGTGGTACTACATAAGTTAAAGGTTAATTCGGGAGCCTAGCACGTGTAGGTGCACCAAGTTATTCACACATAAGACACTCACAAAGTGGGAAATTGCTGTAGTCTTTTCAAGGAAAGGATGTTTTAAGTTAGCATGATATGGCTGTATATGAATAATTAACTCTATGCAAAATTAGAGCTTCCAGTTATTGTCATAGAAGTTTGAATCAGCATAATATGCGTAATGTTCTGCCCAGTGCATTATCACAAGGACACCCAGTGTTTCGCTACACAACAAATTCACTCAACTAAAACAGTGTGTCACTCGTATTTTTTGGATAGATTTATTTTGAGCCTAAATATTATGGTGCTCTGAAAAAAAAATCAATATTTAGACACTACTGAAGTCAGAATGCTTGAATATTTTTTAACAAACTTGAGAAAACCCCCTCAGCATTTCTTGGAGAAGGCATATCATCCATGGAGAACACATCATGTAGGTAGCGAATATTCATAACCTCATGTTAAAAAGTTTTACTTGTTAAAAACTATGAGATATAATGGACCAATTGGCAAGAAGGATTTTTTTCTGTATACCTATGATTGTCCATTTAAGTTAAGGTTGAAAACGGAAAAAAATTAAAAATTTTAAGACTTGATGTATCATAGTTGATGTAGGTTTATGCATAGTTTAAATATATTTGATAAATCTTTATGTTGCATTCTACAATTGTCAAGTATATGCATGATTATTCTACAGTTGCCTATTTATTATCTGGTTATACTTTAGTGAGTTTTAGAGATTCAATTCGATTTCAGGTTATTTGTTTGAGTTATTGTCCACATATAGTTACCAGATCCTCCAACTTACAAAACTAACAAATATAAATTGTGCTTGGGATTATGGTACCATGGGCATAATCTTGCACAGTAACAGAATTATTTTGCAAAAAAATAAAGAGCCCTTAGGGCCTTTTGAGATCACAGCCAGTATTAAAATGTTGCTGTGACCAAGTATGATAAATAGTCTTTAGTTTATTCATGAAGTGTGTAAATTGTATATTGAGTGAAAGCATATTTTGAACTCTATCAGATCTGGGTTTATTCTTTAAAAAAATGTTTAGTATTTTCTAAAATATTCATATTTTAGAACCACTATAGTATTTCATCCTTTCCCTATTTTCAAGGCTTTATAATCTAGACATGTTTGATCCTATGACTTAATGTATGGCTTATATGTTTCTTTCCTTTCTAGATATCAGGAATAGATCACACCAGTCTAATGTTCCATGTTGGAGCATCAGGTAAGAAAAAAATAAATTTTGTATAAAAATGGCTGGAATTCATAAGCTTATTTCTAGTCACAATCTTGAGCTTTCAAAAATCTTGTGAATTGTGTAACAAACTTTTTATGGGACTATAAAGGATGGGGTTGAAAAATGTGTCCCCAAGAAAGTTTGTTTTGATATGAAGAACAAGGTATACAGGTGATACAAAAATTGTGTTATTTCTGATACAAAATATATACTTAAAAAGACACCTTGTTGATGTGGATGAGCTGGCAGCTTTACTTGTCTGATGAACTAAAAGTTGACTAGCATTTGCTATTCTAGGGGAAACTCATATTGGAATCAAATGCATAAAAGATTATGTGATATTTTGATAAAGAAGCACCCCTTTTATTGATTTTTATTAGTTGACCTATTGTTTTGTACTTGTCAGGTCATAATGAGGCACAGTCAGAGGAAGATGATGAACCTGATATATTCCAATGTGGGCGTTGCCGCCAGATGTATACCAACCTGCAGAAGTACTTAAAGCATAAATCATCTAGGGAGTGCAGACAGAAATCTGCTACTCACTCAACTGTCACAAGTCCTGGCTTTAGTGACCCTGGGGTGAGGGAATGTTGAGTACAAACAAATTCTCTATATGTTGCACAATAGCATCAAATTATGAGTGACTGAAAAAAAAAAAAAACATGACCAAAACATGATTGACTCATCTGGAAGTTAAGAAAGCCTATCACCCACTCCTTTGTTGCTGTTTACCATTGAAAATTCAGCAGTTTATTCGCAAGAAAACAAACTACCAATGAAGTCTGATATGTTATTGACAGTATTTGATTGAAAATATCTTGTTTACTTGAAATGGAGCATAAAATGGCGGCATGATTGGCCTTCTTAAAGGGTGGCAGCTAGTATAAGGGGGCAGGTGCTGTCCTATTAGAAGAGCAGAAATTTGAAACCCCCCACAGCAAACCAAATTCAACTTCACCAATCGATCAATCGACTTTTGAACATCTATTTATATCAATAAGTTTCTTGTATTTTGCTGGAAAGAGGCCTCTCTTGGAGGGGACTACAAAAATCAGTCTAAAAGATAGCGTTTAATAAGACTGGAGCCGAGAATAACTTGGTGGTAGACCTGTGTAACCATCACAATAGGAATGGCTGTTAATTTGGGACTGATTGTTTACTCCTTTTTAAAAAGGTGCTGATGACACCTGCGATTCCTTGTGATCTATTGATGGCAATAGCATCTTTACGGTTATTCTAAATACAATGTTTATTTTGCAGAATATCGAATTTGGCGAAGAAAACAATTTTGTCCAAAGCCCGCCAAAGAGGTAAGATCAAAATATCGCAATCCATGCTTTAATATTTTTTCGCACTATGAAACAAAAGTTGTTTACCGTTGCTTTCAATATATAACCAGATATGACTGGCAAATGTTTGTCCATACGAACGCTTTAAATGTATTCGGAAAGTAATAATTCCTTGACAAATAGGTTTTTAACGCATTAAGAACAACAGCTTGTAAATTTTATTGTTTAGAAACCATCAAAAACTAAAAGAGCAATTGAGCGATCGAGTCGCTGCTACAAAAAGTCTCCTGCGGTTTCCTAATTGATTTCTATATGCAACATGATAGCTTTTTAAAAATTCTTCCTGTAGCGTTTAAAACAGGTGTTAGAATAAAATAAATATCTTCTTAAAAGGAGATTTATTTTTTATACGAAAGTAAGAATCTTTTAACCTAAATTTGACTATTTAATCAAGCGTATTCACCTTCCACATTTAAAATAGAGCATTTTGTAATCCCTCGATTATCATTTTCAGGAAACATGATCGTAAGGGTATAGCGAGACGAGTTTCCAACGTTCCCGAGTCCGACCCTGCCTCGGATCCTCCAAGCCCTGACATCCCTGTGGTGGTCCCGGACCACAGACCCTTCGCGATCGTGTCGCACGCGGGGCCACCCGGCCTCACTCCCGTTTGCTCCGTGGTTAATGGTATCCCAAGTCCCATTCCGCGCTCGGTCAATCAGGCCTTCGGCTCACGTGTCCCCCCGTTAAAGAGTCCCACTGAGAGAGGCCCAGTGTACAGTAGACCCGAAGTGCCCCAACAGCGAGGGCCTTCGATGGCCTCCCCGCATCCTTACACTCTGCCCTTTGTGACGTCACAGCCATCACCGGTTCATCACGTGATCATCAATAACCCCATGCCTCCGAGTCATCTCCTTCCCGCACATGGCTGGCCACGCCCCACGATAGCGGTAGACCCGCACTTCACTAACGACAAGGAGCCGAGCATGGGTGCCGCTCATACGTCGCTACAAGTTCGGGGAGACGGGAAAATGCCACGAAGGTCTGAGCACTCGACACCGCTACCTCAGCCGCAGCCACAACAACCACCACCACAAGCGGTACCTTTAGATTCGTCTGGCCAACCAGTAGTTGTACATCTCAAGGAGAGAGGTGAGTTGGCAAACGCGATAGAGTTTCCCAACCAACAACTACCTTGATGCAAGAAAGACAGTTATTCATCGTCAAGGTATCACCCTGCTAATCTGTATACTAACTCCCCCCGACACGGCTTATTTTAGAATAAGTCGATTAATCACCGGTCTCTGTTAATCTGTAGGGCGACCAATACGCCCCAAGGAGACAGGCCTGACAGAGGAAGAGCTTACTCAAGAGATCATCACATCCTCCGGCCAGAAGATATTTAAATGCAAAAAGTGCGAGAAAGAGTTCAGCTTTTCCAGCCGCCTGAAGAGGCACCTTCTCGTGCATACGGGCGCGCGGCCCTTCGAGTGCCCTATCTGTTTCCGTCGCTTCACGCAGGCCGTGGATCTTAAGCGTCACATGCTGAGGCACAGCGGGCAAAAGCCGCACGTCTGCCAGTACTGCGGTAAACAGTACACTCGTGGCGATAGGCTCAAGGTACGGTGACCATGTCACGTAATCTGCTCTTTCTTGATTACACTGTCGCTCCAAATTTACAATTTTGTTTTAATGGCGAAAAATCGGAAAATCGCGAAAGATCTCATGTATTTTAAGCGCCATGGTTTACGTGATCAGACAAGTAAAATAATTCCGCACTCAGCTTGAGGGTGCGTCCGCTTTTAGGTAATCACTTTGACACATTGCCATCACGCAATTATTAAATGACTGACCCTGACACGGCAATCTGGCTTTTCTGGGAGATACGAATTTATCGACATCACAATAGAAAACAATCACGATGATCTTTATGTCAGTCAGTGTCGTGCGTGACTTTGTGTAGTGACTTCACGCAAAATCTTTGCACGAAGGATGAAATATCACTACAAAAAGTCACGCACGACATTGACTGACATAAAGATCACGAAATAAGGACAGAAAAAAAAAAAACTTTATAGTTTATGGTTAAATTAGGTATCCCATGACAAAATTTCACGCCGAATTTAAGTTTAATGGTGCGGATATTGCAGCTCTTCTAGTCACATAAACCAGCTTGTTTTAGCACCAAGCCTCAAACAAGCGCCCCTCTCCGATTAGTGATCCCCTAAGACCAAGATACTAAATTGTGCGGTAACCTCAAAGTGAAACGTGATAAGTTTGTAACCTGAGGTCCATCCTCTTGCCAAGTTTTACGGTAGCCTTCGTATATGATGTCTAGTTTTAACCTCAAGTTATTTGCTTGTAGGTGCACCTTTTGAGTCATACCGAAGGTGGTCCCCTAGCCAACCACGCCCTAGTCCCAAAGCCATACAACTGCTCACGCTGCAGCATGACGTTTGAAGACGCCGAAGAGCTCTACGTGCACACCTGTGATTTTAACCAAGACGGATCCAAGCCACTGGACATAGACGTCAAGGGCGAAGACAGCAACAGTCAACTAAACGACGAGGATTCACTGGATTCTACAGGCAGATATGAGGGCAAGGCTAAGGCTTATCGCTGCGATGAATGCCACTCGACTTTCACTAAATCCACGTCTTTGAAGTCGCATCTCCTCAAGCATACAGGAGAGAAGAAGTTCAAGTGTGCTCACTGCCCGAAAACGTTCTTCAGCTCAAGCAGTTTGAAGATTCATGTTCGAGTCCACACAGGAGATCGTCCTTTCAAATGCAAGGAGTGTCCCAGAAAGTTTAGCGACCCTTCCAATTTCAATAAGCACAAAAGATGGCATGCCAAGCAAGCAGCTCACGGAGGCTTTGGTAACTACACCATGCACGTACTGAAGACACCCGAGACAGGACAAGTGGTGGGACATGAGGGGGATTCACCACCAGATAAGAAACTTTGCGTAGAAGCTGACTCTCCATCTGAAAGAGGGCAGTCTGTCGACGAAAGCTCAGAAAATACAGGTGCACCTACTCCTGAAGGGAGCGATAGCTTGTTCCAGGAGGAGGATGATGAAGATGAAGATATTTCGGTTGATGATGATGATAGTCAAGTGGCGAGCTTTGCATCTCCTGAAGTTCTTGTGGGGATGACTGAGAACAGCAGACAAACATCAGAACCTGAAGAACCAGAACCCGTTCCACATGAAGAGGAAAGCAAACCTGGACAAGAGGGAGCTAAGGAAAATGGGGAAGAGTCGGATAATGTGCTAGTGAAAGAGGAAAAAATGGAATCTTAGATTTTAGCCAATCCAATGGGTTTTAACACATTCATCCCCATTAACAATATATGGGTATGGTAGGGATATTTTAAGATGTGGTCAGGTCTTACTGCTCACATTTTATTATTGAGCTAAGATACATAGATATCTGCTAAGTTGGGTTCCACTGTATTCTATCATTATCTAATCTAACTTGTTTCCATATGATGATAAATAGTATATTTTTCATTTATAATGATTAGTATAATTTTCAATCATATAAACGGATAGCAGTAGTTTATGATCATATGAAGTAACATTGTGATATCAGAGAAATATCTTTTTTAAGGAAATTTCATCTGTTTGGTCGTGCCGGCATGTACAAATATATCTTTAACCTTACACCTAACTAAGATAAGCTTCTGGTTAACACCTGCTGTCATACAGCTTAACACAGTAGGCTTTGAAGAGGTTCTAGGTGCAATAGAGGCAAATAGTAATCCATATATATCCATATATATCCATATATATCAAGTGTGTCAATTGTTAATCATAACATATAAGTAAATATATATTCATAGAGATAGTATAGAAGCCTTTCGGCTTCAGTAGTTTGTGTATTCAAAAAAAACCTTAGGTAAAACCTGCAGTGAATATAGTTCATCATTGCCAAGCAAATGCACATTAGTTCACAATCATTCATAACATTTGGTGTTTAGATTTTATAGTATGGTTTTGTTATAAAAGGAATGACACATTGGAGATGTGGATGGTAAATGAATTAGGTTTAAAAAACCCAGATATGATATATACTTTTTAGATATAAATATATAATCATTTTAAATCATCTTTGGTCGTGTCGATTTAAAAGTTTGTTTAGTTAGTTTTGGTATATCGGTTGTCCTAATTATTGCACAACTTTTTAGATGTCACAACCATTAGTTTATAGTGTTTTGGATAGCACAAATGATCATGGCTTATAAAGATGTTATGATGGGGTTAATAATTTCATGACTGGTGCAAGGTGATCTTGTTCCATATCTTTCACTCAAAGCCAACTCATGTAAATGCATGAAGCAAAGCTTCTGCATTGCATAAAAATAGTGTTTTTAGTAAAAAATATAACATTATATATCAAATAGTAGTGTGCCATTTTTAATTAGTAGTTTAGTTAAAGTTTTTATGTAATCACTTCTAAGCTTACTGATGTATCAATCCCTCCAAACATGCCGATATCACACAACAGATATCTATATAATTTCCAGATTAGACAATAAATATTTAATCTTGTCTTGGAATAACAAGGTTATCGTAACTCTGTAAAAGGTCACTAAAAGAAACTTCAAAACACAACCAAATCTTTTTTCGGAGATTTGTTAGAATACTTAACTATTTACTTACTCTATTTTTGTACATTATTCTGATTATATACTATACTCTTTAAAAAATGAGTATATCTTTATTTGAAATCGATGGATATGATATACAGTATATGTATATATAAATGCACAGCTTGCAGCCTTGCAACTTTTGTCTGCTGATATTTAATTAATGGTACTGTATTGTTTCTTATTTTAACTCGTTCTGAAATTAATAAAATTCTGATTAATTTAAAGCTTGCACGAAAGAATGAGGTGGATTGATAAAACAGGTACAAAGACTGAATTTTCTGATAAAGTATTTTTTATCATTATTTGTGCCAAGCTTTAATCAATTCAGCTAACTCAGCAATACATCAGTTCAGCTTACAGTTTAATCATCGAAAAAGTTTATGTGCACCTATTTCTTACTATTGTTACCCATAAATTCATATTTAGTCAATAGAATATAGTTACCCTCCTAATCCCATCCATTTGGGACTACAAAATGGGAATTGCATCGTGTTGTTAAAGTGAAACATTGCAACAATAAACATACTATTTTATAAAACTAGTTGACACTAAGTGAACACAAACTTGGGAATCTGGTAGTTAGCCAAGGTTTTCTGAAGGGGGGCAAAAGCACAGATACAGATTTCATATCTGATGTAGAGAGAAAATTAGAAGACAAAAGATTTGAAATCATTTTTAGTAATCATGTGAATGGGTTTGCACAACCCTCCAACAACTATGCACATATAGAGAATAAAAAAAGGAATGCAATGGTATTAAGAGCTGCTTATCTCTTGGCAGTATAAAATTGCGATGGAGCACTTTAAGACACTGGCCGACAAAGGCATGCATGGATACTGTAAAATGTTACTGCCCTTGCATAGATAATAGTTACAGGCTTATTAGATCAATGCAAAAAAAAAAAACAATTTATTGTTGCCAAATGCATCCCATATTCTGTAATTTGAAATCGTGTATGTTATTAAAAAATATTTCAGAAGATTTGAGCTTGTTAATGTTAACTAAAAAACAAATCCTGGTAAGCTTGTTTCAGGAAGCCAAAATAGTGTATGACTTGAAGTGCCTCACATTTTAGTCTACAATATCTAATGTAATTCCTTTTGTACAAACAAATTTGAAGGGTATAGAGAGAATTCCCCTCCTCATTCCTTGATCATTGTAGGGTAGCTGCAGTATGGCATCTGCCATAGTTCACAACCTTTGAAATCAAGCACATATAAAATCTTTCAATGCTTTTCTTGCTTTTCACATCTATTTCTTTGACTCTAAATATGTACAATTGAAACCAAGGAGTATAATTTTAAACGAAACAGTATGTGCAGTCCTTTCTGCTATTAGGCACAGATAGTAAACAACTTACTAAATATGCATTTTTTAAGAATTTGACATTCTTGGCATAATATGAGTCAGCCCACAATGCTGTCAACTGTATGTCCTTTCTTTTGGGGGATAATTAAACACCATCTCTACAGGGGGCCTGCTCCTTTCATGGTTTTCTGAAGACTGGGGGTCCAGTTCCATGTATGCTGTTTGGGGAAAAACAGAACTTCCACTTCACATTCACCCATTAATTGATTTCCATGACTTCAACACCTTCCTGCTCCTCATCTTCTATGTCTTTTAACTGTGAAGTCCACACTTCAATGTCTGTACCATAGATCTGCAAAAATTGATATAAACAACATACAGTACATGCAGAAAGGAAAAGATAACTCTCATCACACTTATTATTTTTCTATCACCTCAACTATACAGTATTTAAAAATTGCAAAATTTCAGTGATATGAACACTTCATGTTATGATTCACAGTACCTCTGAAACAAATTCCAACACTTTTCTCTTTGTGAGTTCTTTGTTTGATCGTGATCCCCAACTGTATTCAAATGTAGCTTCCTCTCCTCCTGTTACCTTTCTTCGTTCCAAATACCTGGTGAAATGTGCTTTTGTTTTAGTAAATACACACAGTGTCTATAGCAATTTCAAAAAATGTGTTTATGCCCAAGAGTAAAGTTTTATGCGAACAAGAATGGCACCATTACTCTGCCCCCAACTTGCTCTGCTGTCCAAAATAAAAAATATATTACTGTAGCTTCGCCTTCCAACATGTGAGTGTTTTTACACCAATACTGGTGAAGTTTGCATGGGCTCAAAGCTCAAAATGACAACATTTCTTGGAATATACTGAGTCGAAGCAACAGCAGCTGACATACCCTTGTCTTGTAAACTCTTGAGCAATTAGCTTCTCTGGGTCGCCAAATACTTCATGTTCCTTTCTGGAATGGGAAAAAAGACCAAGCTCTTAAAGGCTACAACATCATCAAATGTATTTTAATTGTGCAAATCATACTTCCAAGTATTTCATTGATTCTCAAGACTTTCCAATTAGTATTAACATTGACAACAAATAGTTCTATTTAATATCATGATGATCACCTTGTGTGTGTGTGTTTTTTTAAGGGACAATTACTAGCAAAATTCCCTCTAAAACAATAGATGATTATAAGTTTCCCTCATGCATGAATGATGAGGGAAGCATTAATGATGAGGGAAATTTCGTTTCAAAAAATTTAGAACCAAGATGCTTGTCTTCTATTTTCCACCAGGGAAAAAATAGAAGGCAGCTTCCTGATCATAACAGGAATGCCTGTGGCGTTGGGGCATCCCTCGGTTGCACAGGTAGCCCAGGCTAATGGGAAGTGTAGGTTTATTACAGAGTTTGTATGAGCGAACAAATCTTGTTGAAATAAATATGCTGATTTGAAAATAAAACAGTAGCTTGACGTTGCTGCTACTCAAACCCGCCATTATTTGCCATTTTAAGCTGTTTTAGCTGCTGCGAATTTTTCCTGTCGCCTCAGTCTTTTCCAACGTCCCTCCAAACCTATTTACCACCCCAACTTTTAGAAAACGCGAAATAAAATCTGTCTATCTATCATTCATCCATTTATTTATTTGTTTATTTTTTTTCCTTGTTTGCAATTAATTATATCGGTAAATGTACAACGATAACATATATATATATATATATATATATATATTCATCTCATTTTTTGGGAGATTGGAATGACTTTTTTAGCAAATCCATAACTGCTTTTTCCTCTGTAGCGCCGCTTGACAAGGCAAGGTCAAACTGATGCGAAGCACCCTACCCCGGCTGGTAGAATTTGGCACGGTGTGTATTGTCTTTTTATCCACGAACGGCCCATCGAGCGTTGCTATCACGAATATTTTCAAATTCAAAAGAAAGATTCTCGCTCAAATGGCAAAACTGGGATGAATAGATGATTTTATCACTAAATTCCCCTCGTGCCATGCTATAACTTACATGTAACAATAACATTTCGAAACAAATTCTTATCAGAAAGAATAGTGGAAGAAATCTTAGAGAGATCTGTTCCTTACTTTGGTTCTAATCCCATTTTCTTCAAAAAGTGCCACAAGCTTGCTGAAAG
Organism: Nematostella vectensis; assembly: GCF_932526225.1. Classification (NCBI taxonomy): domain Eukaryota; kingdom Metazoa; phylum Cnidaria; class Anthozoa; order Actiniaria; family Edwardsiidae; genus Nematostella; species Nematostella vectensis. The sequence goes on from NC_064034.1 coordinate 8,123,338, forward strand.
AGATGTAGTATCATTACTATTAGTTCAATGAGATGTAGTATCATTACTATTAGTTCAGATGTAGTATCATTACTATTAGTTCAGATTATCATTACTATTAGTTCAATAAGATGTAGTATCATTACTATTGGTTCAATGAGATGTAGTATCATTACTTTTGGTTCAATGAGATGTAGTATCATTACTATTAGTTCAATGAGATGTAGTATCGGTTCAATGAGATGTAGTATCATTACTATTGGTTCAATGAGATGTAGAACTGTTATCTTTTTACCCCTCTGTGTGAAAAATAAATGGGTTTTTTCAAGTATGCTCTGATCAATGTGTTAGGCTACATAGATCCTGGTATTTTTCTCCTGATACTTCAGTTAATTTTTCAGACAGATGCAAGAAACCAACCATTTGACATCTGATGGGTATGCAATAGGTTTTAATCCTGCTCTTTGAGTAGTTGTGCCTTAAGCAAAGGATTGCTTGTTCAATATTATTTCTAAAGATTTGGACTTACTGTAATTGTTATTTGTTTTGTTATTGTTTTCGACCAAACAAAGATTAAGGGTTTGGGATGTACCGTATACTGAGGACAAGGCAAAGACCAACAGCCATCTATCCTGTGTTGTTATAGGGTGTACTAAGCATACAAAACTAAAGCCAGTACCTTCATTCATGATATTGTCAGACATAAGAATAACACTTAAGACAAGCATGAGTAGACCCATTCTGGGAGACTCATCACCCCTGAAAAAAGCAAAATAAGATTTTAGTTGGTAGTTTTAATTCAAATCACTGCTTATTGAGAATCACAGGTGGTCCAGTGTGTTCAGCGTGTAAGCGTATGGGGCCTCTCACCACAGGTCGCCCAGTGTGTTAGCATGTCAGCTACGTATGGGGCCTCTCACCACAGGTGGCCCAGTGTGTTAGCGTGTCAGTGTATGGGGTCTCTCACTTCTGCTGTAACAGGTTTGATTTCCAATACATGGATAGTAACTTTTTGTTTCTTAGCCCTGAATTTGTTTTGTTGAATGTGTGTCCCCCCCTATTCTTAATACATACATAGATATAGGATTTTCAAAGTGAAGCGCTTACTGTAGAACATGGTTTAAGCACTATATAAATGCTATACATATACATTTTTATCGCACGTTTTATTCACATTATCCTGCTTTCGGTAAAATATGAGGAGTCCCTCTGGTTTTCCCTGATGGTTTTCAAATGGCAATTGCCATTTTCGCTGACAACATATTTTGAAATGGGTGTATTAACATCAAATTACAACAAGGACATTTATCAGGCGTAGGACACAAATAGAGTTGGGTATAATTTCAAGGATTCTGAAACATTATGCAGTATAATAGTCACATTGTACAATTTCATTCAAGATGCAAATCGCTTTTACCAGTCCAACATTTCATGCATCTCTTCTCTATCAAGTTTATCAAGGAGCATGTAGACCTTTGCTTTGCCAGACCCTTCAACTTCCACAAGCTCAATACCAAACACCTAGAAAATCATATAAAGTATATCTATTTTAAAAAGGCTGCACAAATACTCTTAAAAAAGGTTTTTGGGCATTTCAAGCACCAACTTTGAGCTTGTTTTGTTGCTTTGTTTTGTATTGTATATGTTTGTTTCATTTTGTTGTACTTTTCGCATTCTTCCTGTGCTAATCTTGCAAAGAGACGTCCCTTCCTTACACAGCTAGCGTAACCTGCCTTCCTCTTTTTTCCTCTAGTATTATTCACAGCATATTTTACACGGAAATATCTTTAACTATTCAAGTAAAGAAGAAAAAGATTTGATAAATGACCATTCAGAAGTTCAGAAGCAGCCAGTCGTGGAAGATTAGCACGTGAAGAATGTGAAAACAACACGTCTTGAAATTAACAATACCCGAGACAAAGCAATTTGTCTAAACAAAGAGCCAGCGCAAATGCCCATTTTCAAAAAATCTAATCGCTTACTTACAACCCTTCAATAAAGCTCAATGTTTCTAAACATCTTAATTTTATTTTACCAAAACAACAAAAAAATTAATCGGCAAAATTTCACATGACGCGGCTAAAAAAGGAAACAAATTTACATTTCTTCATTTTTAAAGTATTAAATACAGTAGTCCCAGGAATTGCCCCTAAAACTTAAGATCAACCAAACAGATTGCTTTCATTTTTGGTAGGCTATAAGAAATAAGAGGTAGCTAAATAACAAGGGTAAAAAAATCTTTGCTTGCATATGGATTTTTTTCAGGGGCGAATTTCAAAGTAGGTAAATAACAGAGTGACTGAAATAAAAATATGCCAATATCTCAGAATTCCTCTTATAGATTTTAATAAAGCTTCCTCTAAGTGACCACCAAGGTCTGATGTACAATATCCTTTAGCTTATTCCTTTTAGCGAAAAAGCACTTTGCGAATAATGAATTTAACTGGTTTACCGTTCCGTTGCCATAGAAACAGCAATGTAAACAAATGTTACATTTTCATATAGTTCATCCCTAGCTACATGGCATGGCCAAATAGTTTGATGATCCGATCCCTGTAACAGAAGATACGAGTTGTGATTGACAGGATGGTTGGGCATTCGGGAAACTGTATCGAATCCCCTTAAAAGGTTGCACTCAGAGAATCTATGCTTGTGTTGTACTGTAGCTCTAAAAGGTTCATGGGAAATGTGTAAATGGCTGGAATCTGCTCTCTGAAAGCAATTTGAAAACAAAACCATTGGTTCAATATCCATAAAGCACTAAGGTTACGGCAATGTTTTTTGAGTGCAAACTTATTTGACTCTGAAAGGAGCAAGAAGTATTCTAATAGGTTTTTGAGAGATAATGAATGTGGGCCTGTGTTTTGAGTTAGTCATTTGTAATGTTTTCTGGGCTAAAACATCACTAAGAAATATGCATCACTAAGAAATATGTTGAACTCAACCACAGAACTTTATTTTATTTCTGAACAACCCACGACATGCCCAAAAGGCATTCTAAATTATGTTATACAACACAGGAAGCCCATCCCAATATATTACAATGTTGCCCTATGACAAGCTTACAGTACATACCTTGTGAAGTTGTTTTGTTGAGAGTTCCATGACTTGGGAGAAAGCCTTGGAATGTTCTTTTAGCACATGTTTAGTGATATCTAAAAAGACAGAACAATTACATATGTATCCAGCGCACAACTGTATAGTATGATATAAATGCCTTACGTAGAAAAATCACACGCTACAGAATGAACAGTAAACAACCAACAAGTTATTATGTGCATACCAACTAACTTCAAACCAAAAACATACCTGCCCGCTTTATTGGAATCTTTTTCCTATCAGCAAACAAAAGATAGCGTGTTGTCTCTGCAACCTGTATGGGAATAAAAATAAGGAGAAATGGTTATGGCATTTAGCAAACCATTTTCTTCTAGGTACTGTACGTCCTTCAAGTTCATAGTGTTTCTCAATATTTCTAAGGAGGGACCTTACAGTAGAGTGGGGTTGTTGTTCCTATACCCCCTCCGCTCCGCACCCCTTTCGCCCATCTGCCTTTGACCATGTATCCATTAGTTGGTTTTATTACCTTTCGATCAAGTTCAGCCCCTGAAAGTTGGTTCTTTTGTGTTGGAGATGGACTATTTTCATCGTCATCTGCATGCTGCTGCCTGAGGAACAAATTTGTATTCCATCTTTTAAGCTTTGTAACAAAAACACAAATAGTTAAACAAAGGAAATAGTTCAGTGGGGTATAGGTAGTTGCTTAATTGAGATGGTATAACTAGATAGACTACTGGCAAGCTGCAGAAAAACAAGATAGTCTGCGAAGGCATGGTTTCAAGTGTCAACCCTGTGTCGGAGCAAAAGAAACTGGAGTCAGATAGGGGGTGTTTTTTTTTTTTTTTTTTGGGGGGGGGGGGACTTTTTTGAAGGCTGGACTGAGCTCATATTTATTATATGCCTTATAAAGGGCAAGCTTATTTAATAGGCTATATATTAATTCACAGTATACTCCACAGACTGAAAAAACGAGAATCCAGGCTTCTTCACTTAAGCTGTGCTTACTGGAAATATGCTATTACAGGGTCCTATCCCTAATCCATTTTTACAGCCATGCTTCATTTGCTTCCTTGTTGCTGTTTATCTCAAATCCAGGTCCGGTTTCTTGTAGAAAAATCCTGTTCTGCTTACCCAAATGTTATTTTCTGAGCCTAAAATGGGGATGAATCCTGTCCCCTCTTTTATTCCTGAATGACCCCCATGTTGAAATATCATAGCTTTTAACTCATCCACATTAGGCGGGTGTCACAAGATTTTGGACCTCATCACAAGCCTAATTTTTGTGAGAACGTTTATAAATTCTCTGTATTCACCCGAATTGGGTCTCTAGGGATTTTTAACATATTTACTGTATTTTACCCGTTGGGTTGACAACTATGGAGTTGTATCGAAGAGATTGTTCTGAGAAACGAGTTTCCACGACATGCAATACCCACAATCACCCTGAAATTTACCCTTGACAAGAAGATTGTGGAAGGCCTACTGCCATCATGGCAGCCTGCAAATTTGAATCACCATCCGATAACAGAATGGTGAATGACATTAAACTAACATTCCTAGCAATTGCTGTTCTATATACTATACCTCTGCTTTTGACCTTTGCGTCTTCCCTGAGTCTGTTGCGATGCTGGTATCTCGTCCTAAATCAAAACAAAACCTCGATCATTGTTGAACTAAAAACATCAGCTGACATTGACAGTCTTTAAAACACCGAACAGATCCCTCATAAACTTACATCATCCGTGTCAACACGGCGTTTTCTAGTCTTGTCCTTCGCTTTGGGCATCTTCCTGGCGAGGAATGGACAAGGAAAAATACGTGGAGCCAAGGATAGGGATGATAAAGTTGGTTAAATTCGCACTTCTTCCTTGTGCACGTAAAATCTCCCGCCAAGAAAATCACACTTTAGTATCACGTGTTGCGCATGGTGAAACCACTGACTGCTCGCGGGCCCGTCATCGTTTTATTCTCTTTTTTATGCATCAAAGTATTATATTTCGTAAATTTTATGAAATACAGAAAAAAATAAGTATCTCCCCCAATTTATTACTTTATTGTCTAATCTTATCGTTATTTATCATGCGTGAGAAATAAGAATTATGAATTGCTATCTAAATAAAGTATCAGGCTGTTATACAAAACCGCAGACCTTCCGTTTGCAGACACAGGTGCGAACGTGATCCGTAGCAGGGACGAAATGGTAGATTTTTAAACTCCAATATTTCACCTTTTTAACGCCCCGTCGGCCCTAGAATGGCTCGGGCAAAGCAGACTACGGCAGCCCTAGATGACACTGTGCCGCTAATGTGCATTTTCGAAGGGATTAGCAAGAAGGAACATGTGGTAATTGGAATACATGTTTCCTTGAGCCAGCTCTTCGGCTTTGTTTTGCAATAGTTCAACTCCAGTGGATTTGTGTTTTCGTTCATGACATATTTTCTTGTTTTGTTTTCAAGGACTATATAATCAAAGTTCAGAGGGGGGCTAGTCCAGAAGGGTCTTGGCAGGTATGAACGAGTTTTCCGATTACAAAGTTAAAAGGACCTATTCATTTCTCAATAAAGCTTTAAATGTGGGCGGTACTGTATATCAAGGGTGAAGTTAAACATTTTTTACGGTTTTTAAAAGGGGTTAATTCTAGACGGATAAATATATTTTATATATCTATATATGATGTTTAGAAAAAACCATGCAAACTACTGTTTCATCCCTACATGTTTTGTGGTTGCAGAATGGTTGTTACCATCGCTTATATATAGTCTATATACATACCCCTAATGAGTGGGCAACCACGAAACAGGGATGAAACAGTAGTTTGCATGTTTTTTTTCTACACATCAACATATATCCCGCTCTACATCTGTGTATCGAGCAACCTTCTATGAATTTCTAATTCTTAATTGCTTGACTGATTTATATTTACATGTCTCATCATCTTAACCATAACAACTTGATATTTCAATGAAGATTTGGGCCAGTATTTCTAAAAGATGGACACCAGTATAAAGCATGTACTGTATGGCAGAAGAGAATTGTCTCCCACACTTTTTTTCTTAAGTTTTAGTGTGTCCAACCTAAGTTACAGTGCAAACAAGTTTTCATATTATCATGAGGAAATCATTTTGTGTGCAACTTTATTCAATAACAGTGGTAGCTATGAAGAAAATATTTTGCCTTGTTGGTACTACCTTTTCATGCAACCTTTTCCTGTTTACCATATATATGTGCCCTTTTTAGCACTGCAGGCACTATTTAAGGGGTGGGGCATTATTCAAGGCTTAATTTAAATGTGTTCTCCTGGTTAATTAGAATTAGTGTGCTATGCCTCCATTTAGAGATTATGCATAAAGCAAAACAACTATGGCTCAATGGATTAAGCAACAGTTTTATTTTTAACAATTGTATATTTGTCATAGAGGGGGTGCTTACATGAAAGGTGGTGCTCGTTTGTGGGCGCAAAAATGAGCATTTATGTAACTTATCCAAAACCGTTAGGGAAACTTCATGAAATTAATTATTGATGTTTTTCTGTTTCTAGGTTGTCCATAGATACAGTGACTTTGCAGCTCTGCATGCAGCATTAGAGGTAAACAAGAGACCATGATGTAAGAGAACGAATCCCCGTATTAGGGTATGTTCCAATGATGACGTCCGTGAAAGCTATTTTTAGAACAAGCAGTTATTTTTAGATACGCCTCTGATTGGTTAGCGCTCACGTTTCCTAGCAACATGAGTCAAACGCGCGATCACATCTTGAGCGATGTGAACCGGCAGAGGCTGTTATGGAAATTTTTTTGACCGAAAACCATCCTTTTTTACAAACGCTGTGAAAATAATCTTCTATAGAGTACGCTGGATCCAATCAACCTTTTCTCGGACATTGAAATGCATAGAGTGCGTGATTTTAGGCTCGGGGATCAACTGCCCCAGTAAAAGTTTTCACGGCTGATTCACAAATTAAGTAAAACAACAATCAATCATAAATCTGTGTTTACAACACACAATTTTCTTCCAATTCCCTTTTAATGAAAAAGATACATCCAGAACTTAATACCATTATATTCACACCAATATTGTGGTCATTAAGACAGGTATTTCACAAATAAAAGATTTCAAGTCTCCATAATGAAGTAAATCTTATTCCGGTGACAAGGGTTTCTTGAGTGACATGATTTCTGAACATTTGGGTGAAGAATTGAAGTTCATTCATCATCTAAAAATATTGTAAATCAAAGAAAAATAAAAGCCTTCTTGTATTTAAATACATAACATAGACTGAGAATGCCAAAGTTTTTCATCTCACCGTATTGAAGAGAAAAAGAACTTTTTAGGAGTCAGCCTGATGCATCTTGAATGATTTCCAAACTCGCTGTTTCCCCTACGTCTTCCTATTCAATATTTATATAACATTTAGATAACTTAACATTAGATAACTTAACAGATACCAGGACACCATCCTACAAGTAGCATTGTAATCATGAGCTATGAGAAGCAGCTAAAAAGATAAAAACAGGTAGCGAACGAAGTCAAGAAGTGCAGAGGGAAAAAAATTGGGAAAATGTACTATAGCTCGCGAGGTGCCCATAACCAAATATGGCGCGATGAACCATATATGGATGCTATGATTGACAAGCTTGCGCAATCTAAAAATAGCTTTCATGGACGTTATCATGGGCCACAGGGATTCGTTCTCTTATATCATGGTCTCTTGAGGTAAAGGAATACAGTTGTACCTTAACTTTAATTTAGAATTTTATTTAAATTTTTATCTTTTTTGATTTTCATTAAGGTCAAGCATACACTATAATATTAGATAGTGTAATTAAATAATGACGTGATCCAGAGTGTCAAACTTTTAATTTTATACTCAAGTCTTCACGACCCCTTTCCCCCAAATAAGAAAAGGTAATATTGAACCCTTCCCAACCCCATCTCCATAAAGCACTGAAACTGAAGAAAATCAATCAAAATTCCTGTGTAGCATGAGGAAGCTTTAACATCTTGTAAAACTAGGCGCTAGTTGGCAGTGGGATGTTTTTTCTTTTCTTAATTCCCAGGTTTTCTGTTGGTTAATAGCTTGAAATTCTATAGAAAAGCAATAAAGACATTTGTTTTCAGTAAATCACTTTTGAAGATTGATTTTATCAAGCCCCCCAAATATGCTTGATCAGATTTAGAGTAAAACGTAAGTGAGGAATACTTCCATATTCATGATTATAAAGTTTCTTTTGTTGTCTCGCCTCTATTGGCTGAAAAATATATATAAAAATAATAAGTTTTTCAGTAAAAGAGGTAAAAGAAATTGCTTTCATGTTTGAATGTAAGCATTTCACAAAAACTTTATTATAAGAAGAATATAATTGAAATCATATTTTGTATGGAATGATGTGTTTGTTGCTGCAGTCATATTGTCATTGCCTTTTTTTTTAGCCTGAACGCTATTTAAATCAAAAGTCTATGCCCTTGACAAGTTGTGATTTTTTCTAAAGGATAACTTGTGATACCTGGCATATGGTTTCAGTTCACACTCATTTTGCTAATCGCAAAAGAAGGAAAGCTAAAAGCAATCTAGGGTATACATCATGTGACATGTGTCAGACTCCTCATGTTGATAAACACTCCCCATTCCTGGGTCTTGTACTCACCAAAAGGAAATATGTATTTTAGGTTTCAGGAATTGAAATGCCACTACCTCCCAAGAAAGTATTTGGTAATATGGACACAACCTTTGTTGTTGAAAGGCAACAGGGCTTACAGGTATGACACAAACATTCTTGTACTTCGACAAAATATGGCATTGGTAGGTACGTACAATAAGTAACTACTTTAGTTATAAACAAGGGGAAAAAATTGTGGATTTAGGGGCCAGCACTTTTTTTTTTTATAAATTTTCTGTCTGAATGAGGGAGTGAGGGTGTGGGGAAGGGGGGGGGTTAGGGACATACCTTCCTAGACTCTGATTGATAAGTCTCCTGGGGCCGGTTACACAAAGCCTGAATAAGTTATCAGCCGGATAGGCGCTTGCCACCGGATAATCCTTACCCAGCAGATAGTTATCCCACAGATAAAATAGCATTGCACAAAGCGTGGATAAAACGCTGGATAACTATCCGCTGAATAGCTGTTATTTACCACTAAATGGGTTCCTGTTTCCATAGTAAATATGCAAAGCGCTCATTGTTTTTCCTTCAAACAAAATGGTGAATTTACCAACTTTAAAATTCATCGTTTGCATGTGTTTTAACTTGCACTGTGTCTGAAATTATCCAGACTTATCCAGGCTTTGTGCTACTGGCCCCTGGTGTATACTAAAAACTTCTATTTTGAATTCGTATTTAGTGGAATATATGGAAATAAAACAAATAGCAATGTTTGATACAAGCTTGGCTAATTATTTAAATTTGGTATTGATGCAAGGAATGTTCTTATATTTTGATTACCAGAATTTTATGAATTTTATCCTCGGCAACCCTCTGCTTGCAAGACATATCTCAGTTAAAAAATTTCTAGATCCTGTCAACTACTCAGAGAATTTCCAAGGTATGAAAACTGTTCCTAATGTTGCATCTTATTACCTTAACCAAAGTATCCCTGTCCTTTAATCTAAACTACAGTTTTTGGTTGACCTTTGTCAGTCTTGAAGTAGAATCCCAATATGCCTTTTAATTTTTCAGGAAGGTGTGGCTTGCATAACATTTTATCGAGCTGACCACCTTTGAGATTTACAGTAGATGAGATAGTTGAGCAAAATACATCTGTTTTTACACGTTATAAAAAAAATGACAAGGTTCTATACTTTTTCCTTCATGGTTTAAAATTGAATTGTTCCAAGTAAAAATATTGTTTTGTTGCAAATGATTGAATCCACCAATGTCCTCCATTTGATTGTCCAACAGATAACGCAACCCAGCATGTGGCAATGTTCCTGAGATCTGTCCCAAACTGGGAGATAGTGGAACCCCTACCTGACATTGGTGAGGTTTCTAAAATGTGTGCTTTTTAGATGATTCCTCATACAAATTGATTTACACAGGTTTTAAGAGTTGGGTGATCTGTGAAATGTTGCAAACACAAGCATTAATATTTTTCTCAATCACTTTGTTTAAAATCTTCAATGAATCAAAGCATAGGAACATAGTCACCATGTCTATGTGATGAAGCAAAAAAATAATAATACCTACTGTATACACCCATTTCAATAAAGTTTGACAATAACAAAATTGAAAATGGAACAAAGTTTGGCCAATAATAATATGTCATAATTAAAAATGCATTCATTCATTACAAGGGCCTCGCTACAAACTTAATTAAGCCTCATTAAATGTTATTAACAGATACCTGGATACAAGACTTGTTTTCCCTAACCAGTGGTGTTTGGCATTCATCATTTTCCATTTTCTTATAGTCAAACTTAATTGAAATATGTGTATAAAGCTAAAGAAGCATTTAATTGCATTTCACCTAAAGTATTGCAGTGTTAAACTCTCCTTGATGAATTTGGGATTCCAGATATTCCCGAGCAAGGGCAAAACAATTTCAAAATGTAACAAAATATTTCTTGCACTAAGTGATATGCTAAAATTTAGGTACAAACCTTTTCTTTTTGTAATGCCTAGGTTGGAGAATACATAAAAGTTATTTTCTTATCAAGCCTACAGACGCAAGCAAGAAAGATATTAGGAACATGTTAACATGGGTGTGATTTTATTTTATGAGTTGTGTCTTTCAAATTCTAATGAGTTATGTTTTGCCTTCCTAGCAGCAGTAAAGGAAAACTCTGATCTCTTGACGTTTTATTTTCCTAGACATGCAAAGGTCCTGATTTTGGTTTTGAAGAAAAGGATTTTGAAGCAGTGTTAAAACTGCTTACTACAATACAGGTATGTAATAATAATAAGATTATTATATAAGCCTGGGGATTTTTTATCATGGCTTTATTGGATTGAGTTTTTTAACCATTTTTTGTTGAATGGTTTTATTAATGTTTCATCATATTTCCTGCATTACTTGTCAAGATAACCATGTTCATTGTTTTATCCCCAGCACCCATATATATACCCAACTGGTTTTACATCCTGCTCTGCTCAGGGAGCTATCATAGTTAGAAATTTTATTCCAAATGGAACTCTTAGAGATATCATCTGCAAGGTACTTAAAATGTTTTCATTTTCTTTGATCTTTGTATAACTAAAGTAAGAAATCTCACAATTCTCCCTCAATTTCCAGGCTAAGCCAAAAACTGCCCAGCTAAAGAAATATGGAAGCCCAAAATCTAGAGTTGTTATGCCAATTAATCAAATACAAATATTTGGGAAGCAGATTTTAGAGGTAATGCATCCTTTTTTTAAAGTTCCTGCATGCCTATCTTGAATGACTTTACATGCCTAGCTCTTATGCCTGAATGTCTGATCTTTTTTTAGGCATTAAAGTTTTTGCATGATAAGGGATTTCCTTATGGTAAGTTCTAAATGCACCCCTTTCCCTTCCCAAGGATCCTCTCCCCTTGTAGATTTTGCAGAAATCGATAGGAAGATATGAAGTAACCCCCCTTCTTTCTTTAATACCTCCACCCAGCTACCTCCATGGATTCTGGATCATCCCTTTTTTTTTCTGTTTTTTATTATATATTTTTTCTGTATGTATTAAAATTGTGTATTAAAATTGATACTGCAATCCCTTGAATTGTCTTTTTAGGTCATCTTCATACAGGGAATATTGTACTAGAAGGAAATGTATGCAGGTAAGACCTCTTGCTTTTTCCCCCTTCTTTTTTTATTCTTTTCCACCCTTCCTTTTCTTTTTTCAGATGTTGTTTTTGCTCTATTTTCTCCCTTCCTTACTCGCTATTTTATATTTCATTTTATTGCTTGTCTTCTACTTAAGATAACTCAATTGAGATCTCTTTTTCCCACACATCCCCTCCTTATAAGTCATACATATTTTTGTCTAGAATACTTGATCTGGAAAATTCGCTGTTGGGGGTATCACCCATTCACAGACACAGATATGTTCCACACAAGAAAATTCAGGTATTTCTCAAGTTTAAATGTAACCTAAAACAATAATTTTTTTCAGTGTTTTTACGCAATTGTATCCACAGGATAAAGAATCAGAAGATGTCTATTGTTTCGCACATGTGCTCTATGAGATGGCTTTTGGCGAGCCACTGAGGACATCCGTCATACATGAAGTCCCTCCTACATCCTCCCCAGACCTTAGTATGTTTAAATGGCGACTTACACCAAGAAATCGTGACTTTTTGAGTGACAAAACATAAACAATGATGTGATTGCAGCCGTCATGCCATAGCAGTTGCATAAAAGTAAAATATCTGACATAGAATCTTTCTGGCTGATTTGTATGAATCTTTCTGGCTGATTTGTATGAATCTTTCTGGCTGATTTGTATGAATCTTTCTGGCTGATCTGTATTTGCTGAATAAGTTGCTTTTTGTCGTTGTTATTTTGCTGCCCATAACCCGAGTGCATGCAATTTGTCACCCAAAAAGTCGTGTGAATTCTTAGTGCAAGTCCCCTATTGATTCTACAGTGATACCTCCATTATACAGCCACCCGGAATAGCTTTCATTTCTCCCCCACTGGTGATTTCAACGATCCTTGTCCATGCTTCAACTACAAAATTGAACGTCCAAATGTAATTGTAGTCCGAACATTTCAATGTCGGAATAATTTAGTTTTTGTTATTTGTATTATACTAAGTGTCCGACGTGAAAATGCTTCAATCTTTTCCTCTTGCTCTGCTGATTTCCTCTACATCACTGCACACACATCAACTCCAAAAGCAAAGGTTACTTTCCAGGCATAATGCGCAATTGTATGAAGACCTGAGGCTATGGCTCCTGAGCCAGTGCTGATTCAAACTTTCTAAAACAAATTAGAATACTAACAAGATTATGTTATCAATCCTGCTGCAGAATCTATACTGGAGTCCATCCTTACAGAAGAAGTGGTTAATAAGTCAGGGCTCCCATCTGTGGATGACTTGCTGAACTTGCCGTGAGTACATATTACCATCATTCAAGCACATATTTTTTCCAATAATCCTGATATAATGACCTCATTTGACAGGTTTTTCAGTTCTGTCAGTCTTCCACCAACAGACAAGCCACAGTTTAAGGTATCTGCCACTCCACATTACACTCAATGTAATCTGTGATTGTATTACTTATCTATACTAAGTGGGATGTTTCCATTTCAAAGATCCCCAGTAAGCTGAAAGAGTGCATCAGAAATGTGAAGGAAAAAGCTGAACAAAGATTAAAAGAAGATCAGAAATATGTAAGTGAACAGAAACCGGTTGCTTTTTCACACTTCTATCATAAGTCACTTGCGATAAAAGACATTCTTCTTTGCGTTACATTACAGCTACGCCAATTCCGGCGAGCATCCAAGGCGCATGCGCACCACATGTGCGAAGAGGAGAAGAAGAAGCGAAAGAAGTCCGCAAAGAAGGTAGTATTATTAGGGGAGTAACCTCTTTTATTAGTTCAGTCATCCTAAGAGCATTTCTAGATCGAGGTACAACTAATTGCAAAGAAATCATGTTCATAGCAAAAGTTTACGCTTTTCAGCTAACGATTTGAATCTGTTCTGCTGTCAGCCATATTATATTATTATTATTAATGAGCGCACTTAGCTACTGAAACTTTCAAATCCTCTAAAACAACCCACTTCTCCGAAACTTGCTTACAGGTCCGTGTATTCAGTTTGGTCAGTAAATAACAAACAAGAAATTCGATGAGTTGTAAAGAGGCTTTAAACCGTGGTGTCTCCTGGTAGTGTAGCCGCAACCATTGTACTAGTTGAATTGAGGCGGAGGTTATCACATCGGAAGCTTTATTTAGCGTGACTGCTGATGCATTTACTAGCGTTACAGCTGCGGCCTCGTTGGAAATCCCACGTCTTTCAGTTTGTTAACTTGTTCTGTATTGTCTCGTAGTCAAAGAAGTCGGACACCACAGCTCCAACTATAAACTCAACAGGTATTTATACACAGCTAGTAGATCTTTTGCCGAGGTAACCCAGTACCCTTTTGATATAAAATGTTGTCAAATTGGTCCACTCAAGGTCCCCTCCCTGACTGAAATATATGGGGCTACTTTCAAAAAATGGCTTGTGGCTCCCTTAAGCAAAATATAATGTGATCGTTTATGCGTAAAATATAGTTAACGGAATATTAGAGAAGTAACTAATAATAGCAAAGTAACTCATTTTTAATGTGGTTGAGCTAAACAGGGGCACCGTTTTAATTTTCTAGTTAGAAATTGTTTCTGTGCAAATGATAATCGTGAATCATAAATACAACGTAAGAATAATGTTAAATGTTAGATAAAAAAACGGTTTAGGTAAACAGTTTAAAAATGGTAAAAGCTAATAATCCAATCTAGCCACGACCTATTTTCTACCTCTTTTGTCACGTGCCTTGTTCTTCTTCCATTTTCTAAACGTTCTAAACTGTACTCCCCTAGACACTGTTTCTACGCCGCCCTCATCATTTTCAACCCTACAAAGTCATATTTGATACGTCGCCGTCAATAAAAACTTTTAAGCGATACAGCTGACTTGACTTCCGGTAGTTATAGCAGAACCGTTCTCTGTGCCATTGAATCCTGATTATCCTGATTAACATACTCGCTTTAATCAGTCACTTCTATATTAGGGACAGATTTGTGTTCTTATGTACTCCCAGCGACAATGTATTGATTGACACAAAAGGTTTATGATTGACGGCGTGACAAATACTGACTTGGAGGTGTCGGTGTCGCATGTTATTAATCCTAGTACTGTCTAAATCAGCTATAATTTTCAAACACTATATTATTGGCTTCTTTGCCAGCTAAGCACGATACTAAGCTGACCAAGAGTTCTCGTTATTTTCACTGAATTCTTCACACTTCCTTATTTGACGCTGCCTTGTTCTTATCCACTCGAGAGCGTGATGGCTGACGAGCGATCTATTGCTCCATGTAAGTCTCAAGCTCACCTAGCTTCCTTGTCGTTAAGCACAGCTTGTAATCTTTGATAGTTTAATGTGGAATAGTTTAGTCCAGGGGAGTACTCGGATATTAGCATGGCTAGGTCTGACGTATTTTTTTTGCCCTCCTATTAATTTTGGCTTGTATGAAATGGACCCTCCTTTCCCGTCATGTTTATTGAAGTGTACCCCCTCCCCTACTAGTGGTCACCTAGGTTATATTTAACAATTAGACTACGAGTTCGAGTTTTCTATGAGTCAATAGATGACTATTTGACTTATAGAAAAAGAGAACGAGTAGTCTAATTGTTTTAGTATAAATCCACTCACATACATCCCTAAGCAACACGTGCGATGCACAATTTTCGCTACTCACTACCTATGAGTCAATCAAATTGCTAGATTCGTGATAGTATGTGAGTGGATTTATACCAAAACCTGATAGTCACAGAAGTAGTATAACGTGACAGTTATCGGGAGTCAGCCGTAAATCATATTAAATCTGGTGATTGAAATGTAAGTAGTATATTGCTGTCCAGTCCGGTAGTGAAGTAGTACGAAGTATGAAGTAGTTTGTGTTTTGTGTTTGTTAGGTGCTCCTCCATCATCTCCTACCCCCGCCGCACGGACGGCTGCCGGTAAGCTTATCTAGTCTGTTCTAGAACGATTACAATTTATCTTATCTAAATTTGAAGGTTAATCTTTATTTATTATTAAAAAAAAAAAAAAAAAAAAAAAAAAACGCTGCGAGGCCATTATGCGGTACGGACATCCTCGGGAACGCCGTCACAGACGCGAGAACGAGGCGGAACAAGGCTGGCGGAGGGGGTAGGGGCGGCTGTCTTCTCTCGCCCCCTCCGCTGCCCCGTTCTCGCGCCTTGTTGCGCTGACCTCGACGCCCTGGGTACCCGAGCATGCGGTACAGCCATTGTTAAAAAAACAAAATTGGGGGGGGGGGGGGGGGGGGTAGATAGACAACAAATTTAACCAAAACAGCCATGTATAGTACATTTGTAAGGCAAAATCAAATCGTAGGCATTTTTTAAACAACTTGAAAACACTTTTTTAATAAGATACATTGATTGATTTATTTTTAAAGTTTACTTTTTTCTTTAGTTCTTTTTTATAACTCAATCACTCATTTTATTTTGATTTACATTTACTTTATTTAGGGTATCTTATTTTTATTTTTAAACTTTAATGTATGCATTTTATGAAAGAAATCATTAAGGTCAGTGAATGCTCTAAACGTGTTACAACCAAACGAATTAATATAAAGCCGTTAGATTAATAGTTATTTTCTACAACAGCAGCGAATCGTATTATTATAAAGTCGTTAGATTAATAGTTATTTTTCTACAACGCAGTGAGTCGTATTATTATAAAGTCGTTAGATTAATAGTTATTTTCTACAACGGCAGCGAGTCGTATTATTATAAAGTCGTTAGATTAATAGTTATTTTCTAAAACAGCAGAGAGTCGTATTATTATAAAGTCGTTAGATTAATAGTTATTTTCTACAACAGCAGTGAGTCGTATTATTATAAAGTCGTTAGATTAATAGTTATTTTCTACAACAGCAGTGGGTCGTCCCGCCCAGCCTCCAGCGGCCCCACCCCCACCCGTACCTGCACCGCCACCACCAGTATCACCTCCACCGCCCGCGGCCGCACCTCCCAAGACAGAGGGACGTGGCGCTCTTCTCAGCTCTATCTCCGGGTTTAGCAAGACAGGCCTCAAGAAGGCGATGACTAATGATCGCAGTGCACCGAAGGTTTAGGCAACGAGAGACTTACTGTTGAATCAGTTGTATAGCGACGCCGCATTTTCAAAACATTGATTTTTTTTCTGTTCCGCCAGTAAATTATTCTAAGCCAATCAGATTCTTGCCATCTCTCGCCTAGTGCAGTTGCCTGGCTTTCTGTCGCGACACTGTCTGGTTTACGTCCAGAGGATAGCCAGGGAAGTGCACAAAGCGAGAATCTGATTGGCTCAGAATGGTTTTACTGACGGAACAGAAAACCAAAACAAATCGTGTTTTGAAAACGCGGGTCGCGATACAACGGATTCGACAGTAACAGGACTCGAGGTTTAGACGAGTGACTTGGACCTGGGAAATATGTACTGGAGGAGTACCGAGTGTATGGATCAAACTCATACCCACTTATTTTTTTTTTTGTAAAATTTATAACACTTTTACAAAGGTGCTTTATTGGAATAGAAGAGAAGCTTTTGTCTATTCATAATTTGAAGGGTTTTCCTCTAATATTTCACCTTTAATTAAAAGCATGAGCGCTTCGTTTGATTGTAATTTCAAAAAGAATTCAAATATAAAAATGTAATTGACATTTTAATGTAGATCTGTTTTATAATAAACAATATCAGAATGTATATTTTATTATAACTGTACAATTGAGTAGTGGTGGTCAAGGAATGAATTATAGGGAGACCTGAGTATTAGAAAGGTTGTATACTGTCTCTGGATGAACATCGGCTGATTGTTGTTGCTCTGTAGGCACGGCGGCCAGAAGGAGCTATTTACAAAGCAAAGTATTAATGCTTCAGATTCTAGCTAAAACAATATTAATGTATTTTATAAAACGTGGGTATTCAGATGCCTTGTGTAGGTTGTATGTTCCTCTTGTATCAAAGACTTCACAAACAGTTTTAAAAATTCAATTTTATAATTCATTTTTTTTTTATTAAAATTCATATTCCGTCGTCAACCAAAATGTGATTATATCGATTGTGATTCCAGAAATATATTATACCTCCCCAAAGAGGGGAATCGGATACTACGAGTGTGTGGCTTAGTGCTGATTTACAGGGACAAAAAAAATCTTAGAAATCAAGGCAGTAATTCTGGGGTGGGGTATCGATACCATGTGTTACGGACAAGCACTAAAACCAATTTCCAGAAGGTGGGACAAATAAGTGGGTACCAGAGTACTCGCTACGAGAAGCGAAGCCAAGACCCGCGTGACAGTAAACGAGCTCGAGCCTCTGGTACCCAGGGGTAATACTCGCGATACAACGTATTAGTTTCGATGTTGTTGAACGGGTCGAAGATTTCTGGCAATGCTAGAATCATAGCCATTATCCCTGCAATAAAATTTACTGATGTTACAGGGCCGTAGCAGGGGGTGGGCCACTAGGGGCACGTGCCCCCTCCCCCCCCCCCCCCGCGCGCCTCGATATTTGTAAAACTTATAAGGAAATGACCAGCAGAGGCGTGGCTGTGCCCACAATATTTCTTATATATAATGTTTCTTTATTGTGCCCCCAATATTTTCTTTATTGTGGCCCTTCAATATCTCGAGCCTGCTACGGCATTGTATTTTAAGTCTGAGGCAATGGTCTATCTGACGCCAATCTCGCTACCCTTCACTTTCAATTAAGATCTACCTCGAGATGTCTTTATTGACATCACCCCAACTCAGTACAACGACAAGGAGTCTTCAAACAGCCTTGCGAGTTCTTCTTCCCCAGGGGCCCCTGCTGGGGCTAGTTTAGTGACCCTGTGTTGTGGTATTGTCCCCTTGACTAGGTTCGGGATATCTGCTGTGGAGTAACCGAACGCTTGAAGCCCGTCATCGACGTCTAGAGAATGCATGAACTCGAGCAGAGTGTCGGCAAGTAGAGGACCGGCGTCTGCTTGCTTGACGTTACTCGTGTCTGCGCCTGGAACAGAAGTCACTATGAAGTGGCTCTGCCCGCCATTTTGTCATCGGCTAGAAACAATCTCGATCATTTGTAACGACTGAATTTGGATGCAGAGTATGTTATTGGATGACTGAATCCCTTTAAGCACCACGTGAATCCCGGAGATGGTCGAAGGTCATCAATTTTGCCTGGTCGTACTTTTAAAAAATCGACCGCACTCTACTTTCCTTCTGTACAAAATAACCTGGTATCCGTGACACCGAATAGCTAAAGTGTTTATAAGGCGAGAGATGACTGTATTACATTCCGCTTACTAGTGTCCATTAGCAAAGTTGAAAGTACTACCGTGCCACCCCTCCCCTCCCCCCCCCCCCCCCCCCCCCCCCCACACACACACTTACCCATAAGACGGGCCGCCTCAATGTGCCTGTCGGGACAGGAAGGCGCTGTAAACCGAAAAACTGCGGGAGCTGTCACCACCACAGACAGACCGTGAGGCTTGGGACAAACAACACAGTAATACAGTAATGGGTCGTTTACTAGATAGCGGAGGTGAGGGTTAGGTGTGTAATAAAACGCTGCTTTGTTTGCAGCAGTATTGCAACTTTTAGTAGTGTTTTGCTCCTTTTATGAAAGCTTGAAAGTAGATATCCTGGTAGGGCTTCAAATGCGGTAATTTGGACCTTATCAAAACCTTTCTTTCGCTCTCCACAGAACCGCGATTTACTATTTTTTTGCTTTGTCAGGCTAAAGAATAATAACTATACTCACCACTATGGGGTGACTTGGGTCGTAATCTTTTGCCTTGTACGACTTTACAAGGCCTGATATGGGGTAAGACATACCATGGCTGGAAATAGACAATCGAGAGGCCACAGATTTATTTTAACCTCTCGTCATTTTCACACTCATCACTATCATCACCATTTTCATCATTAACATTTTCATAATCACCATTATCACCATCATCACCATAATCATCCAAACAATTATGTTCAATTCCATCATTATCAATTCCATTAACACCACCAATTTACTGTCGCCATTATCGAGCAGCGTAGTAAGAATAATATCCTGTCACTCAGGACATGTTGCACATGTATGATTAACACAAGATATCTTCTCACCACAAATGTACACCTGCGTTTCCAAACCCAATTCCCGCGTAAACACTGGCCAGGTGCATCTGCGACCGCGCCTCCAAATCATGTGGGTCTCGAACAGACCTAAAGAGGACACAAGAAACTACAAAAATGGGCAATTACAAATGCAACTGAAGATAAAATAATCGATTTTTTTTTTTAAATTTGCATTTGGAAAGGAACACAGTGTTTGTCTTAGTCTGGTCCTAGGCTTCCTATTGATTTGATTCCTAAGTTCACTCTATTAAATGGGCAGGGTTCCATATTCATGAGTAGGAATACTGGGATACTGCTTACCTTTTCATGTACTTGTGTATAATGCTGAGGGCGTGTCTAGACCATACATCGCTAACAGGATTACTGCCCTGGTAGGCAGGTCGCATATTAGGGTTAGGAGGACACGGACCACGCTCCTTATAAGGAATGGCAGTGAACGACTCGATTGCATGGCTGTAAGGAAAAGCATGTGAATATGAGGGATGGTAATACTATATCTCAACCTGATAATAAAAAATAACAGCATTACATACCACAAGACATCAAATCCACTGTTAGCTGTGACACGCTCTGGCATATGCAAGGTGTGAAGTGGATCAACAATACCCAACATGGGTCGAATAGCTCTGTTAGCTATTCCTAGATATATTTTAAAAAATCTATTAGTAGGGACAGTATTTATTGAGTTTTTCAGGTTACCCAGCATAACATCTTCTAAGAAGCAAAGATCATATCACTGAGCTATGGAAAATAACATGAATCCAACAATAACTTTCTGTAATAATTGATTCAGTTGTCCGCCCATGCTATATTGTTATTCAGCGGTTCCACCATACAGGCAATAAGTAAGGAACTAGGGGGTCAGAAGAAGGAAGGTGACATGTTAAACACGAACGCGCACTATAAAAGGGACTTGAGGCGAACTGTCATTCATCATTTGACTTTACTGAGTGCAGAGCTCCATAAAGTGGAGCCTGAAATCTATAAAAGTGTTCAAAGTTGGCCTAAAACACACCACCAACATTTTATTTATTAGCCTTTTCTTATAAGAAAACGAAAAATAAGGAGGATTACAAAGGTTTTGAAGTCATGTATTTTGCAATTTTGTTGTTTGTGTCAGTGAGCACACTTGAATGATGCCATTTCAAATGAGCATGCACACGCTGTTTTTGAGTGTGCTGTGTATCATTCCTCTATGACAATTTTTGTTCTTGTTTTTTTGTAAAGAATTGACTCTAAATATATTCCCGAATATGCCTAACAGTTCTTGAACATTCTTTTGTACTTTAGAGTTGTCGTAGTTTGCTGTACGGCTGTACTTTTTGATATGTTTTCTTCTGGCATTTTCAGAGGTCCGCACTCAATAAAGTCCATCCTCGTTACCAGGGTCTTCCCCTCATATCCTTCTTGCCCATGGGGTTAGGGGAGGGTGGAACCCCAGGAACAAGGATGAATGAAGTCTAGTTGTGAATGACAACAATTTCTGCAAGAGCTTTTGAAAAAGGGGTGGAGCTATCCCTTTTAAAGTGCAAATTTGTGTTTAAGTGCAATTAAAAATAATTTCTTTTGCCCACCTGTTTTTGCATTCAATGGTTGGTAGTCAAAGATTGCGACTCCTGTTGTTTCACTTCCTAAAGAACAATTTAAGAAACATATCATAAACAGAAAACATGGTATGCTAAAATAAAACTTTTTTCACATACCTGTGCCAGCAGTAGTTGGAACTACATGAAACACAGAAAAGACAAAGATGACATCAGGAGATTGAAGTAAATGACAGCATTCAAAGAGTTGATAAACTAGCTTATATCCAGGGGTGGGGGGATTAATGATTGCCTGGAAAGGAAGGTCTGCTAAAATTAAAGAAAATCCAGAACAACTGTAAGCTAGGAGATGCATGAGAAGGAATGATCTGATAAATGGAAATGTGACTCCCCCTTCCCCTGCACCTTATTTCATTGCACAGGATGTTGTTCAAATATTTTACAGGACGTTCCTCAAATGTTATCACTAGTTTTATGTAAATTCACAAACATAAATTTAAGTTGAGGTATTTAGACAAGGCTTTTATTTGGTTTGACCACAACTCCACATTATTGCAATATGTTGACTGTTGCTTCACTTACTTGCAATGAGCGGTTTGACTGGTCTAGTAACAGGCAATCCCTTGCCAACAGGAGCATTGACAAAGTCAAGGAAGTCATTGTCAGGGTGTGACAGATATAAATTGGCAGCCTTTGCTGTGTCTATAACAGATCCACCTCCAACAGCCAGAAATGAGTCAAACTGCCCTGCCTTGGCAAAAGCAATGCAGTCTTTAAAACTGGAAAAAATGGGAATCAACAAACAAGGGTCCTTAATCTTAATTGCCGTATCATTTTATTTAAAAAAATAGAGAAACAGATACTTCAATGGAACCCCACTATGTTCTAAGGACACCAGCTTGGTAATTACCCTTTGTATAAATGTGAGTCAATAAGGACCATAATGGGATATTATATAAACTGTTTCTATTGAATGTTACCAGGGGCGGATGCAGAAGTTTAAAAAGGGGGGGGGGGGGGGGGCAAAAGGGAAGCAAAAGTTTCAAGTTTCAAGAAAAGGGGGGGGGGCAGACTTCTTCCGTATATTTCCTTATATTTCTTGTTATTTTTAGGCCAAATGTCTGAAAATAGGGGGGGGGGGGGGCGGAGCCCTCTCGCCCCCCCCCCCCCTAGATCCGCCCCTGCTACATCCTCTCTGAGCTATAGGTTGTTATCAGATTAGAATTCTAGCTTGTGTGTGCCTTCCTTATGCCTACTGTTCTGAAAGCTTGCAATGCTTGGTGCTCTCTAATTTTGGTTCAGTGACCAATCAGGTTCAGTCCTGGTGATAGTCTAGTGGGACCAGTATTCTGCCATCAGATAGCTCCTTTAATGGCCGTTACTGCAAAATGGCTTCTACGATACAATGGTTCTGCTGTCTCATACCTTGCATCAGTAGGTTCAATCCTGGTTTTATCATAAACCTCATGGTTTACACCATGAGTTACTAGAGACTCCACAGCTTGCTCTACTGGTGGGAGTCTTGCAAGCTGTTAAAAGAATACACATGTAGCCGACAGAGCAAAAAAATGGCAAGTTTTCCCAAAATAAGGTCTTGTTTACTTCGGTAAGCTTTAAATTTTGCTCTAATGGATTCGTCTCCGAGATATGAGGCTTGAAGTGCAATTTTCAAATGTTCAAAGTATAAATTCTCCTCGTTTGTAGGGAGAAGTCGGGCTCTGATCAGTAATTAAGCCAACTTTGCTTGCTAATATCTCAATTTCATAGCTTCTAAATTTCTTTTAAATTTGGAATTAAGCTTTTGGTCAGAGGAACTCCTTGTATGCGGAATCTTGAGCTTATATATTAATAATTGGGAAATTTCATGCCATTTTTTTGCTCTGTCCATGTAGCCAGGATTAGCTGAGTTGGGGCCGGGAAACACAGATATCATACATATCTTATATAAAAATGCCACACATGCCTCATATGCCTTCCCCAATCTAAGTGGCTGTTAGCTGTAGTGTCAGGGTGAGTAAAATGGAGGTTATGAGTCTGTGATTACCGTCATAAATATAGCGATTACATGTTGGTGTCACTAATGATGGTAATCATGGAATCAACCAAAATGGAGAGGCAGAGACTTATTGAAAAGAAATATGGTTTGATACTGTGTGTCAATAGATCCTTTCCCATCTCATGGGCAATAATTTGATACCACATAAAATATGCGCTACTGGCCCTGTGTTTAATTCGGCTAACATATTGACAGCTAACCAAAAAAAATCCCATAAAAACAGACAAGGGTGATTGTCAGTAAAATCAATTTTAACCCTAAGGGATAGCACTTTGATTGTGGTCAACAGCTGTTCTTACCCCTAAAAAAAGCACAAAAGAAGCAATTTCTAAAACTAAGCACTAAAAACAAACACAATTACAGACTTCATGAAGACGTCACAATTGAGGCAATCTCTTTTCTGACTATTCATGACCAGGTGTCATTAGTATGTGAGGATCCATTAGTGTTAGACCCCCCTCACCTCCAGCTTAAAAATAAATAACCAATAACCTAAGACCTAAGACATATCACCTTTGAATCAGTTATCAAGCAGACCTTTCTGACCCCCAGATTCTTGAAATCCTGAGTAGCATTTCAAATAAATTTAATTTAGCTGATGTATATGTATCCATCAAATGTTTTCATACCAGTAAGGGGACCATTTTGTTTCTCTGTCTCCCACTCTTTGTAAAGGGGCACTATTTCTTCAGATTACTCTGAGCAATGCCAGTGTCTTCCTTGCCCCCTCTTTGTAAATATTTACATTAAAGGCTAATGACAACAAAAACTGGCAAACACTCACCATGCCAACCTCTCTTGTAACACCTTCACCAAACCTTATACTGGAGCTAGCCATCTGTGTATTAAATAACATAATAGCTGAATTAATAACCAATCACGAAGAAAAACAAGTTAAGTTTTTCAGTGGTATAGTTTTACTGTACCTCAAATGCATACTCTTTTTCTGGCTGTTTATTTGCTGCTGAAGAGCCAAGTCTGTGGCCTTTAAATTAAAACATAATGAAACTGTTCAGTCTCGATGTTTGCCAATTAAATTAATTGAGCTTCAATTATTTGATCGATATGTGACTGTTTCAGTAATTTTGAAATTGAAGAAACAGAATCATTTTCTTTAATTTAGTTAAGTTTTACCCTGGGTACCAGAGTCTCCAAAGGAGGCATGGGGGGCACAGCCATGCCCATACTGGTCATTTCTTTATAATTTTTTAAAATATTGGGGGGGGCATGTGTCCCCAATTCCCCCCCTGTCTGCTACGCCCTGGCAATTAGAGTTCACATTACATTTCATATTCAGATTTGTTCAATTCAATACACTGCGCTTAGCATACTTTATTCATGACGACTGAAGGGGGTGCAATAGATATAGTACATGTGAGTGAGAGGAAGATTCATACCTGTCAACCTCTGAAAATCTCAAGGCTTGAGAATTTTTGGGGGGAGGGGTAGGGTATATTCATTTTTTGGGGTGAGGGGTGGGGTTAACCTTGCAGGCGTTTGCCATATAGAAAGCTCTCACGAACAAATCCACTTCTAGATCTCACGAGGGTGTTAGATAAATTGTGCTACGCAAGGGAATTATTGTTTTAAATATTTTAATTGAAAATAGGCAAAATGACGATTTTCAATATAATAATTTTTCGGAAGCAATAAAAATCGCTACAAAGCGGGAGATTTGGCGTTCAACGCGGGAGATTTGGAGAAGGGGCCCAAAATCTTGAGACTCCCGCCTAATGCGAGAGAGTTGACAGGTATGAAGATTTGTCCATGCAAAATAGGTTGACCTCAAACTAGGATACTGTACAGTGCAGTGCAGAGTAGTGTGGTTTGTAAATGAAACTACCTGCACTAAATGCTTGGGAGTGGGCAGGACATCTGCAGCTGTTAAATAAATCATGTTCAAATCTTTAATGATGTTGTATTACTTAATGCAATAAAAGCGTGTAATAGACCAAATGATATCATCATCATTGTTTCGTGATCATGGCGTCTGTTTCTTTGTCTTGTCCGTCCATGATAATCAAATGTTTATATATAGGGTAGAAAAACTTTTGTACTCACGATGCAGAGGTAACAAGCTTCATAAGCTGTAAAGCTTTGTCGCGCACATTGGAGGACGCCATTGCATTGCAGGTTTGCTCCAAAAAGCTCCCAGGCAATGACAACAAATTTACATGGCCAAGAAAGAGATGCATCATGGGAGATTTGCGATCGATGTTACACCACGGTCGCGTGGGTTTCCTGTGCGACGATTTTTTCATCGACATATCGCAACCATTCGGCTCTAAATAACAATGGACTGATGTCGGAAAGGGTTAAAAAGCCCCGAAAGCCTCGGGTTTTATTCGTATAAAGACTATGGAACGACTTTGAAAGTCTAAGCACATCAAATTTGCCTTAAAAGCCTTAGAAATATCTTATTGTTTTCTTTTAAACACTAAGTATAATAATGTACGTCACCATTTCTTTCTTTCTTTTTTTTTGAGCCGCACTGGTCGCCACGACGTTCTAAACGCGCACGAAGGTTCTAAAACTAATTGTGACGTCACGTCAAATCGTGAAATGCCCTCCAAGACTAGACGAGCGAACTTTTTTATTACCAATTTATTCTTCTTGTTTTCAATAGGTGAGTTAAATCATACTATACCTTTTCTATACTTGTTTATTGGGTAACTCGAGCCATAACTAATAACTCGATACTGTATTTCAAATACATAAATCATTTTGAGTTTGCGTAGTCAACTGTGGTTTTCGTAGTCAACTGTTTGGAGTGAATAATCGCCGAACTATTATTGAAATACTATTAGGTATAAATGTTCAAAAAAGATGTTTCTGAATGAGTTATTGTACACTTTTTACAGTCACAGCTCATGATGTAGACACCTTCGCAGTCGCCAAAAAATCAAACATCAAAAGTTGCCGTGGAGATACTATCTTCCTGGAAATAAAGACCAACGTCGTCTCACCAGAGATCACGTGGCTAAAGGGGCTAGAGGATAAGTTGCCAGTTACCAAGTCCAAGCATTATTCATGGGATGCCGACCGAACGACAATGAAAATCAGTGATGTACACCCATCGCATTCAGGCCATTATTCTGCACAATTGAGGATGAATGAAAACATTACGCAAATCGTAAAGTTCACTGTCGTTGTACAAGGTATTTATTGAAAATCAGAGATGTACACTACCCATCGCATTCCGGGCATTATTCTGCACAATTGAAGATGAATGAAAACATTACGCAGATCGTAAATTTTCACAGTTGTTGTATATGGAATAGTCTTTGTGCACAATGCTCTTTGGGCGGAGCTTTTTCGTAAAATGATGCAAAGGATAGTCTAGTGTTTTTTTTTATGTTTTGTTTGCCTCATAATTACCGACGTAACTAATTGATGAAAATTGATAATAAATTTTTGATAGTCAATTGTTATAATCATTTTGTAACTTGATATCAATTATTATTAATTTATGTTTATTATCAATTTTATCAATTAGTTCGGGCATAGCTTCGGACTTATCTGCTACTGTTCCCAGTGGGTATATCTTGTACGGTATCGTAAAGTTTCAAACCATACCATATTACCCAAGAGAAACTCTGTCGCAATTTAGATGCGCAAAACTGAAGATTTTGTTACCAATGCTGTTTAGGGAAAGCAGATCCTCGACACGTGTCCGAGTCGCCCCTTAAGCGCGGAAAGTCTAATCAATTTTGTATTGTTTCATTTCATTTCGCAGATATTAGTTTGAGACCTCATCAAACGTCAACAAACATAATAATACCGTATGGCGGCTCCACAACCCTTCGAGTCTCCCCATACCCCACCAGCAGCCCATATCTAATACAATGGAAAATAAACGGGAACCCTGTGTACGCCTCGGGTAACAGCAGCCACTATAAGTTCATGGACAATGAGGGTCAACCAAACGCTGCACTTGTACTTGAGCATGCGCAGAGTGAGCAGGAGGGGACATACGAGGCGGTTATGAAGAAATGGCATTGTGAAGCGAAGACGCGGTTTAATATTCAGCTGATAAAAGGTACATTAGGAGACATGCTTGCCGATTCTAAAAGCACATATTGTCATTTGATACTGCGATGCGTATGGGGAGGGGGGGGGGGGGGTCTTATGGCTAATGTGAGAACACAGCGCAAGCGTTGGTGAAAAAAAAAATCATCTTTTCGAGACAATGGAGATCCATGGAGTTTAGTGCGAAATTAAATCTTTGACAAGTCGGGGTAGAAACCCATTGTGTTGTTTGATGTTGTGTTGTTTGATGTTATGTTGCGTCTAGCTGATAGACGCCATATTGAAAAGTACCCAGAAGACCCTGGGACGAGGTTGGCTCTGTTTGCATAAGGGCTAACCCTCATATTCTTGACATCAGCAGGCATCAGTCGAGAAGTGAAGATAATCGTCATCGCGTGTCTGGTGACGGTCAAGGTCCCATTGCTGGCCTATATTATCTATCTGGATGCGCGGCGCAGACGACGGAATAAGAAGACTGCTGACCAGGACAGCGACTTGGAGGATGTCGCAGACATGTGAGCACAATTAGGGAACGTACATCTCAACAAACAGACCCGGATAATAAACAAATAAAACATACGTACACAAAAACAGACAGACACCGGAGGCAAGAAAAAAGACAAACAATTATTGTATTTAAAGAGCTTGATTGTCTAAGAATTTTCTTCAACCTATAGGTTATCAGAAGACCCAGTACCCAGCACCGGGAACCAACACGCTCACGATCGTCATACTATCGAGAAACAACACTCGACAACAATCGACAAACCTCAAACCGAGAAACAACACTCGACAACAATCGACAAACCGCAAACCGAGAAACAACACTCGACAACAATCGACAAACCTCATCACATGACCGATAGCGACACAATACAAATATCAACTTACACACAAAAGGAGGGATCGACGGACAGTGTCGAAAGACGTCGAAGCATGACTCCTGATAATCAGCACGATGCACCGCTTGCGAGATATCTCTCAGATATCAGACTTGAAAGTTCTGATGAAGATAGAGAGTATACAAACTGCCAGCTAAAGCAAGCTAAAGCTATCGATTGCTCAGATCTTGAAAGTGGCCAATCGTCGTTAAGTTCATTGATAGACTTGAAAAGTATGCAAGCTCTTTTTTCAAGTACTAAATAAGAAAGTACAACAGAACCCTGTTAACTCGGATGACTCAACTTCCCTGTTAACTCAGATAATCCGAACCAATGATACAGAACCCTGTTAACTCGGATGACTCAACTTCCCTGTTAACTCAGATAATTCGAACCAATGATACAGAACCCTGTTAACTCGGATGACTCAACTTCCCTGTTAACTCAGATAATTCGAACCAATGACACAGAACCCTGTTAACTCGGATGACTCAACTTCCCTGTTAACTCAGATAATCCGAACCAATGACACAGAACCCTGTTAACTCGGATGACTCAACTTCCCTGTTAACTCAGATAATCCGAACCAATGACACAGAACCCTGTTAACTCGGATGACTCAACTTCCCTGTTAACTCAGATAATCCGAACCAATGACACAGAACCCTGTTAACTCGGATGACTCAACTTCCCTGTTAACTCAGATAATTCGAACCAATGACACAGAACCCTGTTAACTCGGATGACTCAACTTCCCTGTTAACTCAGATAATCCGAACCAATGACACAGAACCCTGTTAACTCGGATGACTCAACTTCCCTGTTAACTCAGATAATCCGAACCAATGACACAGAACCCTGTTAACTCGGATTACTCAACTTCCCTGTTAACTCAGATAATCCGAACCAATGACACAGAACCCTGTTAACTCGGATGACTCAACTTCCCTGTTAACTCAGATAATTCGAACCAATGACACTTTGAGACCTTTCTGCTTACCGCTAGCTCGATCTAATTTTCGTTTCCCTTTGCCAGAGTTATTAACTATATCTATCATAGTTATTAGCTCTATTAACTATGCTTTGCCTTATTTTACAAATGTAACACATGTTTGTTATCGTTTACTAAAGCCAATTTTGTTCAATTCTTATTTTTGATTTAATTCCTCTGCAGTGAGTTACATCACAAATATAGTAATTCGATAATAATACTTTGCTCACTATATTATCGATCCCGTTAAGTTTGAGTCAAACCCCCGCAAACGTTGTTTGTACGCTATCAACACAAA
Source organism: Nematostella vectensis (assembly GCF_932526225.1). Classification (NCBI taxonomy): domain Eukaryota; kingdom Metazoa; phylum Cnidaria; class Anthozoa; order Actiniaria; family Edwardsiidae; genus Nematostella; species Nematostella vectensis. The sequence goes on from NC_064034.1 coordinate 8,152,972, forward strand.
CTGCACAAACGTGTTACTGATCCTTTTTTTTAGTTTTCTATGTAATTGTAATTAGATTTTTATTGAACATTTTTGGTTATGCAAACTCTGTTCATTCTAGTGCTTACCCAGAACATTGTCAATATACCGTCTTTTCATTACCCAGAGTAACCGAGCCTCTAGCCTATTGCTGAGAGTTTTAATCGGGTTTCCTGTGGTGGTTCAGAAATGCAATGTTACAAGGATCCCAGCATCCCCTAGGCTCATCTACGAGCAAGGAACTAGGCTACTGAGCCTCCAGTTCTCGCTTCGTAAAGCTATAGTTCTTGGTTTTGTGACGTCATAGTTCTCATTTTTGTAACGTTACTAGTTTCGTGACGTTACAGTTTTTTTTTTTGAAACGTCGGTTTTTTGACGTTTCAGTTCTCGGTTTTGTGACGTCACAGCTCTCGTTTTGTGACGTCGCGTTCTCAGCTTTGTGACGTTACAGTTCTCGTTTTGTGACGTTGCAGTTCTTTTTTTTTGACGTTATGGCTCTTGTTTTGTGACGTTATAGTTCTCGTTTTGACGTTATAATTCTCGTTTTGTGACGTTATAGTTCTTCTTTTGTGACGTTATAGTTCTCGTTTTGTGACGTCGCGTTCTCAGCTTTGTGACGTTACAGTTCTCGTTTTGTGACGTTGCAGTTCTCCGTTTTGTGACGTTATGGCTCTTGTTTTGTGACGTTATAGTTCTCGTTTTGACGTTATAATTCTTGTTTTGTGACGTTCCAGTTCTCGTTTTGTGACGTTGTAGTTCTCGTTTTGACGTTATAATTATTGTTTTGTGACGTCCCAGTTCTCAGTTTTGTGACGTTACAGTTCTCCGTTTTGTGACGTTGTAGTTCTCGTTTTGACGTTATAATTATTGTTTTGTGACGTCCCAGTTCTCCGTTTTGTGACGTTCCAGTTCTCCGTTTTGTGACGTTACAGTTCTTGGCTTGTGACATAATCCTCAAATCGGTGAAGTTTCGGTTTTGTTAAGTTACAGCTCTCGGTTTTGTGAAATTGCAGTTGTCGCTTGTGACACGGCGACCCTAGTGAAGACTCTAATACCCAAGGTACCTTTTTCTGTCCGATCGTTCGAGGTTTTCGTACCCTGGAAACCAGAGACCCCGAGAGCGAAGATAGAATTTTTCGAACGAAGAGAGAGTTTCCCGCCCCCTAGCATGGGGTAAAGCGGATAATCAGCCTCTTGAACCCAGGGTAAGGTTTTCCTTCCAGCTTTGGTTAGTTCCTTGTTGTTAATATAAAACCAATTAACCTTTGATGACAGCAATAGGCCTCAGCTTGATGGCTTTCTTACTGATTCCGGCAGAATGACCTTTGAATTGAAAAATAAAAACAGTAATAATGGGCCTAATTCGGCATTTGATTACCAAGTTTTCATACAACTCAAGTGTCAAACAATGCTGGATGTTGATTAGAAAAAAAAAAACGATACTTGTTTGCATCAGGCTGATAATGTTATAATCATCAATGAAAGGGCTCTAAAATATACTTACAAGTATCGACGACATCTGTGACATTTTTATATGATTCTGGAGCCTGTGAAAAAAGTATACAAATAAATTGGCAGGATTGTGGGCAAGAACATAATGCAAGATATGCAACTACGCTGTCATCTTCAAAATGGATGTCAAAATACATCCATTACATATATTGTACATATAATACAATGCTGTACAGTCTTATAAGAAGAATACCTCTTCCTACCTCTTCCATGACGAGTTTGGGTGAAGCCACCCTAATCGAGATGCCTTTCTGCGCGAGGTTCTCCAGCACGTCCTGGTAGTCCAAGTTTCGTCTGGTGCAGACATAAAATAAATATGAGTACAGTGGCGGTAAAAATGCTTGACGGACTCCTAGTAGCGGATCTGGGGGAGGGGTTAGGGGGTTTAACCACCCCCCCCCCCCCCACACACACACACACACCTTTGGGCTGCCAGAAAGCAATATGTAACAAAAAAATTACCCCCTCCCCCTTTGTCACTGAGCCAAGCCCCGCCCCCCTTTAGCAAAAAACCGTTCAATATTTGGTCTCACTCCTCCCCGAGAATCAACACAATCCAAAGATTTTTCCCGTCGCAATTTTCGTCAAAATGACAGTAAACCTTGTTCCTTTAAACCATGTTTGATTGGGCAAACATCTAGACTAAGATGCCTGCAGTGCTTCTCGTGGGAGTTCACATACCGTGATTTGGCTCTTGACAATGCTCGACCCTAAAGAAGCAAAAGAAAAGAAAAAGACAAACAGTGATTGGGGGCTATAACTACGTGGGAAACCGACAATGTTAATCACCGAATACTGAAGCGACCCTTAGATTGATTAATTCAGGGAACTCAAAGAAGGCAAGCACAATGGGGAAAATGTCACCAAAAGATGATTTGGTGACAAAATAAAAACTGTTCTTATACAAGCACGAAAACAACAGTTTTTCGAGCTTCAAGGCTGCCCGCCCCTGCGAATGAGTGCAGCAGTGGCCCACTAACCGTAAAGGGATTGAAATACAGGGAACTTACAGCTCCGTGGCATGTCGTTCCAAACGTTTCGGTCATTCCCTTCTCTGTACCAGTCAGAACATAACTAAAAGAAGCAGCCAGAAAAAATCTTAGTATAGTTGCAGTTTAAACTAGCAGTTTAACTATATATTGTTCAACTTACCTACATGTGCCCATGGTACCACCAATTAACACAGGCTGCCCTGTTAGCTGGAATACAAGATGGTGATATATATGAGATGGGAATTTTAAAAGCATGAATGCAAACTCGTGCGGTTACCTCTAGTAAAACTCAATCAGACGCCTGCATGCAGCTAAAATTGTATTAAACGGTACATAACAATGGAAATTTAATGTGAACCTGATAATCAACAGGAATAAGAGGATGGTGAGGAGGGAAGGCTCGTGTTGATCCCTTCCTATGTACGAGGAGCTGTCTCTGCCGTCCATCAAGAAACTAAGGCAATCAGTCAAGGAATGTTACCAAATCTAAAAGAAATCCTTTTAACAGGGCTTCTGGAATTACGCGGAAAAAAACTCAAAATTACGCGGGATTATTTGTTAAATTACGCGGAAAATCAATCATTACGCGCTAAATTACGCGGGATTTTGCGATACATTTTTCTTTAAAAATAAAAATTTTGCGGGATTCTTTACAGAATTACGCGCTAAATTACACGAAATATAAACTGTTACGCCCAAACTACATTTTGTACCGAAGGGAAGCACGAAATAACTTGAAGAGGTTTATTTTTTGCGCGAAAATATCTTAGGCGAGTTTTCATTGGCTCCTAGCCACCAGCCAAATAAAAAGGGTATTTTATATTAGTCCTAGGCCTTCGCGGTTTGGCAAAGAACGCCTAGCTATTTCATTTGTTTTCGAAATTTAGTTCGAAAAATCGCACTCTTCCGAAGAATATCTGTCTTTTTTACGAGAAATAGAGGTAAGAACACATCAGCTGTTTGTTTTGTCTTTCAAAATTAAGCCAAATTACGCGGAAATCTGTGGATTACGCGGATTACGCGGAAAAAGCCAAATTACGCGCTTCCGCACAAGCTTGTAATTCCAGAAGCCGCGTAATTCCAGAAGCCCTGTTATAACAACGTTTATTTGCACAAACAGTTTAATTTAAATAAACCCAATGGTTCACTGATATGTTTAAAAAGTTATGATATGGCACTGACAAGGAATTAGAAAATCATCAAAGGTGATTTTTAAAACCAAGTGTTTAAAACCAACCTTGCACCACCCCTCTCTGACCAGAATGTTTCTAAAAAAATAATTTAATTGAGGTTGGAAGTCCAGCGGCGTAGCCAGGATTTTTAACAGGAGGGGGCCCAAAAGGCTCTTTCAAGGCATTTTCTCCTGTATTTTAGATAATGTCTCATACATTTACTGTATTTTTGGCTGCTAAAAGGGGGAGACCCCTAGGCCACCCCCTGGCTACGCCCCTGAAGTCTGTATATATAAATGATAATGTAATGAACACACAAAAAGCCCAAATGATCCTGTACCGCACTTATCTGCCAACGGTTTTAAAACACTTTGGACTCAACTGAGAAGGGTGATGGTCTAAGTCTCAACAGATCCGTACAGGTCGTATCTACAAGATCGAATACCAAACGATAATGCAGATATATTTGTCATTATTATTATTATTATTGTTGTTGTTGTTGTTGTTGTTGTCGTTGTCGTTGTCGTTGTTGTTGTTGTTGTTGTTGTTGTTGTTGTTGTTGTTGTTGTTGTTGTTGTTGTTATTATTATTATTATTATAAAGGATATTATTATAAAGGATACGTGCTCTTCAACTTTAGCAATGTTATGTGAGACATCATAGATCAAGTGCATGTCTAGGTCATCTGGAGTGCTGTTGAACACTTTGGCAAAAGCCTGTCTTGTGAGGAAAGTCATACTGGAGCGATTAACCCAGGCATAGTTGGCAGCACCTGCCATACCCTTTAGGTAATCTTGACCCTCAGGAGATTGATGTGAGCACAAGCCAGCTGTGAAACCACGACAGAGACAACCAAATAAGTGCAGAAGAAATACATGGTTATGGACCACATTTTCTGACTTGTCTTAATTAAATTTTTAGCAATGAAACCAAACAACAAATAACCTGGATATGGCCTTCACTTTACTAACCTGCCTGTCATTAACCTCAATCTTATCCCTTTTCATCGCCTTTTCCATCGCCACAAGTGCATCTGGAAAACAAATAAGGTATGATAAATAAACTAAAAACTTATAATATCTGAAAACAAAAACGAATTAAAAAAAGCGCTGCCGATGGTCATCTAAAGGATCTTCTGGGACAATATGAAGACAAGCAAGATGAGGATGATGGTAATAATGATAAAAAAATGGTGGATGGTACTAACCAAAACGATGAAGACGATGTTATTGTAGATGATGATCAAAATGAGAATGAAAATGATTATGATAAAGATCACAATATAACCTGAACTCTATACCTGTAGCAACTTGGTGACCAAGGCCACGACTTCCACTATGAATCATCACACATACCTTAAAACAAATTGGAACTTGGTTAAAGCCATGTCCAGCAAACCTTTTGTAGCAGTTACTGGTATCAGCACGTAGCAAGCATTTGCTAAAGTTGTTTAGCAAAGAAAGTTGGCCAAGCATATTTTTCATATGCTAAAGCTTTAAGGATTGCAATTCTTAAAAAAAAAAAAACACTGGCCATGCCCCCACTGTACCCAACCTATCTGCATGCAGAAAACTTCTGTACTTATTTTGTGTAATCCTTACCTGACCTTTGTGGTCAATTCCCATCTTTTTAGCAGCAAATTCATTGTAAATCTCATCAACGACTTGGATCTCAGCATAGTGGTTACCTGCCCCCAGTGTTCCAAGCTGTTGAGATCAAACGCTGGTGAGTGTCTTTGGCCTTCTGGTACTGCAAACCTCCACCGTCCAAATTTTTCACAATTGCCTATTAGCTTTTATGGTATTCTAATTGAAAGTGACTAGAAAGTTAGTAAGATAGATACATTGACTGATGCATATTGAAGTTTTTCTCACAAAACTTATCTCAGAGGAACCAGGGGCATAGAAAAACAAATTGAAGTAGTTATTTCATAGAGGTTGTAATACTGAAATGAGGCCAGGAAAAGGAAGCTATGACAAACCTGAGGTAAGCCGCGCTTCTTTGCTTTAGCGCTGACTTTAGCACTGTCAGCTTGTAGCATTCTGCCATATTCCTCACAGTGTTCCTTGTCTTCCGCCCAAGCATACCCTGGAAAGTTTGCAGAATCAACTAAGACTTGAGATCAAGGCTTTAGAGTTACGGAGCAACATTGACCAGTTTACCCTTAGTATGACACATGTACATACAAGGGCAAACTAGAAGTGTAAGAGTAAAGATATTAGAAGAGTGGAACCCCTCTTTAACACCCTCAAAGAAAACAAAAAAATATTTGGAGTTTGAATTACAGTCGAAGCTCTTGAAGTGACCACCTTGGGAACTGAGAATTGTGGTCGTTAATGGAGCTGGTCTTTTACGAGAGCCTAGCTTGCTCTCATAAGCGACCACTGGGCGCCAAAAACTTGAACAATAGGTGTTGGTCGCTTATGGGAGCTTAATTAAAATTGAATCTAAAAGTTATTGTGATAATAACAACCCTGAAATATTTTGGTTTATTGATTTTAATGAGAAAATTTGACTGAAAACATCTACAAAGAAGGTGCACAACCACATTTCTACGATTCATTTTCTTTTTCCGAATATTTATACAATCCCTAATAACTGTAAATGTGAACAAAACAAACTTAAAATAACTGACTCATAAATACATGGAACCATGTTGGCAAAATGTTCGTAAAACCAGGTATTTAACTTATTATGGGAGTTGTTTTATTAGCAATTAATTCTATGCAAAGTAGCTCGATTATATCGAGGACATGAGAATATCTTCGTCTACGACGATCGCATGGCGTTTTTTGTTAGCCGATTTCTAAAGCGTGCAACAAACAAGTGGATGGCTATTGTAACATGAAAAAGGATAAATCGCGGAGCTGGCAATGGACTAGAGATTCCTTGCATTTATACATTTTCTGGAGACAAAGAAATGCCAATCCCATGGTTGAAATCAAAGTTAGAAAATTGTAACTTTGAAATTCTTTAATGGTTGCCTACTGGAAAGGCAGCTTTTGTGAAACATCACAACATTTCAGCTTTATATCTGGTTTCAGCATGCATTGGATATGATGTTTATCAGGTGTTGACTGATGTTGCAAAGCAAAAAATCATTGTGGTCGCTTACGAAAGCTTAAAAATAAAAGAAAATCTTAGTTGGTGGTTTGAAATTTTGGTCATTAACGGAGCTTGTCGCACCGATAAGTTTGGCGCTTATGAGAGCTAAAAATTACAGAGTTTGTGTGACAAATTGGTGATTTGTGATCGTGGTCGTTATCGGAGCTGGTCACTTACGAGAGCGGTCGCTCAGAGAGCTTCGACTGTTTTCCAATAGAAATGACTGAAAATTAGCATCTAAAGAATTATGCGGTCTGCTTGAGTTAGCAAGGAGTTCAAGGTATTGGGGTTTCGCTGTATTAGATTTTAGATCTGCAGTTAATTGCACCTTCTCGGAGAGACCAGTCCACACCCATCTCAAGAGCATCTTCTAGGTCCCTAAGAGAAAGGAAAATGATATAAATAATAAAACTGTCACCCTTCTCATATTATCTTAATGACCCATCTTAAGGTATTCTCTAGATCCATATACAAATACAAAAAAAAAAACCACTAAAAACTATCATAAAGCGGTCACTGGTTGAATGCCATCTTAAACTAGTTTTGTAAAAAGAGATTTATAGGAAAAAAGGATACTCACTTGGCTCCCATAGGAATGACACCTTTTGAACCAACTCCAACAGGAATGTGGTCAAATAGGGACTGTGAAACAGAGACATCTGTCATTAGTGTTCTTTTAAAACATATTTTCAAGGTAAATCCTGGGTTCAGTTGCTTAAAACCCTTTGGAACATTCCTTCTATCCTTCCAATCTCCAGTCATGAGTCATGAAAATCTTGTATTGCTGGATTTAACAGGGGTTTATTTGTTCCAAAGTGGATGGTTGTAATTATAAAAAGGGTTTTGCTAATTTGCTATTAAGGCAAGCATGCAACATCATTATAAAGCATGTATAGAGTTAAACACAGCAAAGTAATATGCTTATCCATACCCTGTTCTTCAAATTTGGCTACACTTCACTGTGGAACAAATATTAAAAAATATTACCTGAGCCAGCCTTTCTTTAACTGGTTGAACATCTTTTTCTTCCAGATTTGTCCTGAGTAATCGAACTCCACAGTTTATATCAAAACCCACTCCACCTGGATTCAAAATAAGAACAGTAAAAATACCCCTATTACCTTTAAATAAGGGAATTATAATTGTTTGCAAATATAACAAAAGGGAATGATAAGTATGAAGAGTGAGGGTACTTTGCTTAGAAGGGCAGAACATTTGAAAATCAGGAAACTCAGTTTGAAAATTTAGAGATGAAGTGGAAAACAGGAAAAATGTAAGAAAATTTAGAATTAAATTATCATAACCTGTAAATCACTCAAAGTTTGCATCTTACAAAAAAATTAACAAGCAAAAATAAGGCTTAAAATCTAAATAATTTGGAATACTTACCCGGAGACACTACAGCTTCAGGAAGAGACATATCAAAGGCTGCCATGTTACCTGAAGCAATAATGGTTTGTTTTCAGGGTTGAAATGGAATGATACAGAAGGTTAATCAGGCCAGCATTCAAGGATTCAGAAGAGGAGGGGGTTGGTAAGAACCAGGTTTCACTCTAACAAAGAAAAATAAAGTATCACTGCCAGGATGGACAAGATACCTTGAGAAAAAATACAGTCTACCAATTAGCCACCCCCCCCCCCCCTACTCAAAATACTGGCAAAAGGTCTGAGGGTCTAGAACAGAAATATCATATAAACATAAAATAAACAAAAAAACTTTCTCACCAATAGCAAATCCATAGCCAGAGTGTACATCTGGAAGGCCCACTGAGTACTGAAATAACAATTACATAAATAAATTACAAGGCTAACAGGGGTATCAGGATGATTGGGAAAAAACCTATCCTCTGTCAACACATGACTCACCCCTACAATTCCTGGCAAAGCAGCCACATTAGCAATCTGTTTCACCCCTGGTAAAAACCCACCAATTCCTACAAAGAAGATATTGACAATCATAATAGAGAAACAAAATATTTTTGAAGATAATAGAGACAGACCTTGTGCCCCACACCAGTGTCTCAGCTCATCAAACATGAGTTTTTCTAGATGTTCGTTGATGTAGAATTTGCCCTCAACCTGTGAGACAGTTCAAATTAGTACTTTGTGCTGTAGGTAAGGATTGGGTCCATTAAATGGGTAGGCACACCCAGGCATATTTGTGACCTCCCTTCCATAGTTCACACTCGATTATTTTGGTGAAATAATCACAAAAATATGAAATAGATAAAATAAAACAAAATCATAGAGCTCATTGCAATGTTTGGTTAAATATTGGTCACGGAATGCTAAATAAAATTTAATTTGCAAGCTAAGCTATGTGTTTTTGTGCTTGATGAGCATGCATTGATTTTTTACTGGATTTTCTTGTCTCCTTGATGCAGTTGTGTGTGTGAATTCCGCCAAAATGAGTCTCCAGCATTATTATATTCTAATAGAAAACACAATATTACAAGAGATTCAGTTTTATTCTAAAGGATGTTATTTTTCACCCAAAATTAAGTTTTCCTATAGCCTTGGGCTGCCTGTGTTGCAAGATATGAAATAGTCCGGTGGTGCAATATGAAATGGTTGTACAATATGGTACAATGAATGCATGATGGAATTTGAATACTCTATTTCATGAAATGATGATCTTACAAGATGCGGAAAACCTACATAAAAACGCTGGATCGAAAGAAAAACATACTAACTGAAAAAGTAAAATAATTGGTGTTTGCTTCTTATCATCAGGAGTGTCTTGTTGGGGGTGGGGTGGGGGGTCTAGAGGAACGATACAAGGTGCTTGCAACAAAACAATAATAAAGAAATTAAGGCAAGTTAGACAAACAGATAAACGCTACATTTCAAACCAAGCAATGAACTTTCAATTAATTTCATGCACAGGTTCGACACGGTTTACCTGTGGTATTATTTACGCCAAAGTATTTTTCTGTTACCTTCATATTTGGAACAAAACCTTTCTTGATAAGAAACGCACTGTCAGATAATCGCTCCAAAAAGCTACATTCTTCCTTGTATGAGCGAGGCATTTTGCAGGCGAAAATGACAGCGAAGTTTCTCTTGTTGTCTCTCGCTCTGTGCTCTCGCAGTGTGCGACTTTGAGAAAATTTACGGACATGCAATCAGGCAGCGGTTTAAAAATGAGGGCATGAGCAGTTACAAAGCTAGTCCCAGATTTCCACGTGATCCCGTCCAACATGGTGGACGAGACGGAACAAATACTCCGAATAAAGGTTAAGAAACAATTTTACTGCGTTGTTACGCGTAAGATATAGTCACTTGGTTGGATTCTTTATACCTAAGATGTCAGAGGGTAAGAAGAGAAATAGAAAGCGTAAATGGCGTTCTGTGGCGCTAGAAAATCCGTCCTTTTTCTCCGGGGATATGGAAGGGTTCGTTTCTCTGGAAGAGTTGAACGATTATACCCTTGAGAAGAAAGTTATCGAGGGGGGGCGAATGGAAGGTGAAGGTAAAATTATGAGCTTTTCCATCAAGACTCCTGATGATTCGGATAGCGGCGAGGACAGTAAAGTAGAACCAGTGAACAAGAAGAAGAAAAAGAAGAAGAAAAAGGTGGCGAAGAAGAAAGACAACGACACCGTTACACAACAAGAGAGTCAAGAGAAAGAAAAGGGTAGTGATGCAGAGGGGCTATCAAACCAGAAAGTGCAAGGTGAGATTTTTTTTAAATAGACAGATAGATCATCTGATAGACACGTATTGAGATTGAGGTAGGAAGATGAAGAGTTACAGTAGATCAAATTCCGTCATTGTCTTAATATGGACAGTTGGCTAAAAATTGAGCTGGTTGAATCATAAATGGCCAAATGATAGAACATTTTATAAGTACATTCGTAATAGTCTGCTATGATACAGAAGTATTTTTAAATAAATTTCAATTCCTGACATGATTTCTTATATTAACAGGATCATTGATTGACATGTCTGAATGGGAGGGGCTTGGGGTTGCACCTGATATTTTGAGGGCCCTTGGTGATCAGGGATTTTCCAAGCCAACACCAATCCAGTCCTTGTCAATCCCACCCGCACTTCTTTATCATAGGGACATCATTGGTGCTGCTGAAACAGTAAGTTTAATGTTTCTTTTGACTTTTTGGGATGGGAGTTTATATGCCATGAAACCCTGCTTGTTCAAGCTAACACTTATGGTACAACATGAAAAACTGTGATCAACCAAGTATGTGTCTGGTATGTTTATTTATTGATCTTCTGTCTAGTTACATGTAAAAATTCAGACACTGGTAAGATCTTTCCAATCTTGAGAGATCTGTAACCATGTTCCTCACAAAATATTTTTTATATGAAATCGACTGTTTGATCTATGTACAGTATATAAAAACAATGATCTAAAGAGAGGCAGTTGCTCTCATAATGGCTGTAGCTAATTTTTCTACTTCCTTAATTTCTTACAATTTTGTAGGGTTCAGGGAAAACCTTGGCTTTTGGGATCCCTATTATTCAGCATATTGAGGCATACAAAAAACGTAAGGCAGAACAAAGTCCTTCTGATAAGGAGAGTGATTTAGAATCGCAAGGCTACCCACTACTGGCATTAATCATGGCGCCAACTCGTGAACTGGCTCTTCAAGTCAAGGACCATCTGGTTAAAGCAGCAAAGTACACATCAGTCAAGGTGCATAGAAATGAGTTTTGCAGTAATTATTTAAGTCTCATTAGAGTAAAAAAAAGTTACCAAGATGGAATGGGTCAAGTCGTACTGTAGGTGCAAGCCTCTGTCTATTTTGTTTTTATTTTTTCATAATAAAATTGGAAGCACAAACCTAGTTTGAAATAAAATGTTATGCTGTAAATAGATAATATGCAGATACTGACCAAAATTATATTTGACTTAAAGTGAATAAGACTTAAAATTACAAGAATGTGTATTATATATATTTTGTTGTTTAGAATTTGCTTGTTGATAAAAATACAGGTTGCAGCAATTGTTGGTGGGATGGCTGCACCAAAGCAACAAAGACTACTCAAGCAGCGCCCAGAAATTGTTGTGGCCACCCCTGGTAGATTATGGGAGCTTATTTCACAGGTATTTACACATGAAAAGCCATTATTATACACACATTCTAATGCTGCTGCTGCTATTGTTGTTGTTGCTGTTGTTGTTGTTGTTGTTGTTGTTGACACATCTGTTACCAATGTAAGTTAAGTACTTCACTTGTACAAAACATTCTTCAGCTGTTCTTGTCTAAAACTTCAAATCTCATAAATTCATCTTCAATTCACAAGTCTAGTTGTGCTGTTATCCCTGTTTTTAGAACGTATTTTCTTATATCTCAACTCAAGCATACAGAAGCATTTTTAGGCCTCTCCTTATCCTCGTACTCACACTTCTGAAGCCCCAATGTTAAGTTCTCCTTTAAGCATATTCCAATTTGGCTTAGCTGCAATGCAGTTTCTACTGTTTATTTCTCTGATATTCCAATCCTTGGAAATCCGTGGAAATCAATTGACAATAATAATAACTTTCAAGTCGCTTAGGTTATATGGAGAATTATCTGCACACTGCTTGACCATCCCCCCTCTAAAAAGGACTGAATAAATTGTGCAGATGCATTACTGATATTTTCCCTGTAGCAAGAGTAGCATGTTGGTAATGTCATGATTGAGGTGACTGATCACTTGAATTACTGTAATAAATTGTGCAAATACTATCCTGATATTTTCCCTGTAGCAAGAGGAGCATGTCAGCAATATACAGCTGCTGCGGTATTTAGTGATTGATGAAGCTGATCGCATGGTGGAGCAAGGGCACTACGAGGAGTTGTCTTCAATACTAGAACTTATTCATCTTAAAAAGTACAGTGTAGACCTTTACAGTTTTGTTTGATTAAAATTGTTAATAGAACAACGCTAATTAAAGAGCCCTAGTCAGCCACACCTTTGTTATTGTTTTTTGAAGACAAATTATAAGTAGAAATCTCATATGCTTTATTTAGCAAATTCAATTGTAACCATCACGAACAGCTTGACCAAATCAGCTGATGGGGATGCATGCTTTCCCTCACTTGGTACTTTGCTAGGATGACAAAATAGTGGCTGAAAAAGGCTTTTCAAAATTGACAAAGCCTTGTTAATGTAGTTGTAATATTATAAGCTTAGACATTCTTGTACTGTTTACACACAACAAAATTGATTTAGAACCAAGTCATAAACCATAAATTTAGTTTATTTAGCAAACAGTGCAGCACTCAATATCATCAAGGCTGTGTACAATATGATATATTAGGGTTTGCATTTTCCATTTTCTTAAAAAAAAGTGCAATCCCAGAAAAAAATGTTTTATTATCTGTACATTTGATTTGTTATAGGAGTGGGAATATGGAAGTTGATCAAGAGGATGCAGAAAGACCATCCAACAGCTCAAGTGAGAATAGATATTCAGAGAAATATTCTTGTCCAAAAATGTAAGAAAAAATGTTTTATAATACCCTGTTGTTTGTTTATCTAGAAACTCCTGAGAAGGCAAGATTGCAAAAATTCATTTTCTCTGCGACCCTTACACTTCCAAAGTCATTCAAGAAGAGAGGAAGAGAAAAAACAGTTTCAAAGGGAGAATTATTAGGTAAGAACTAAATAAATATTTTTCATGAAAGTCCAAATTTGTCATGGTGGAAAATTCTTACCACATGATGTTTATATGAGGGTGGAAATTCTGGTAAGAGACACTTTCATTTGATGCTCATCTCAAGATAAGAAGGCATTAAGAAGCCATTTAATTGACACGTGCATGTAAATATGAAACTGAATGTGTTCTTATATAAATGGTACGTTATTTCATAAAATCAGGCCTGGATGTTCTTGAGCCACTTGTTCTACTACACAGGTTTTACTGTACGGTAAATTTGTTTATACAAGTTGAGGTGAAATGTATATCTGAGCTTCCATGATGTCTGTGTCAACTTATTATAACACCCCGTGGGGTGGCCTAGGGCCACCAAAAATAGCAGCCAAAAATACAGTAAATGTATGAGACATTATCTAAAAGACAGTTGAAATGCCTTGAAAGTACCTTTGGGCCCCCTCCTGTTAAAAATCCTGGCTATGCGGCTGACACCCCTCATTCTTTAGCCTCATTGATGGACAAGATTCATCTGGAGAGAAAGAGGTCCAAAGTGATTGATGTCACAAGCTCAAGGGGCACTGTGGAAACACTGACTGAGGCCAAGATCACATGTACTAAGGAAGACAAGGTGGGGAGAGATGTATTGAAGACTGTTTATTTCCATGATGATACCCTAGAGCTTGCCCTTCGGCAGAGGAGGAGAGATTATAGGATTATGCAAAATTTCCAAGGGTTTTTTTTTAATTGGAAGCATATCTCGTTGTGTACACATAATGGAAAACATGATGTTATATGGTTCACTGGTTCAACATCATATGATGAATATTTATTTAGTACAATCAACCTATAGTACCATGGTTTATTTCCCTTTTTCTCAGGATGTGTACTTGTATTATTTTCTTCTGAAATATCCTGGCCGCACCCTGGTGTTTGCCAACACAATTGATTGCGTCCGTCGCCTGACGTCCATCCTTCGCCTTGTACAGCTTAACCCATTACCTCTCCATGCTAGTATGCAGCAGAGACAACGCCTAAAGAATCTTGATAGGTACTGTATTGGATAGTCTTACCTGCATCTGATCTAGTTATCAAGAAGAAAGTAAACCGAGATGTGTTGACTGTGTAGTCTCTAAGATCCTTTAGCTACTGTATTGCGGTCTTACCCATATCTAATGTACTTATCAAGAAGAGAGTCCCTAAGAAAATGGGGCCCAAAGTTTCACCATCTGGAACTAGAATAAACTCTTTTAATAAAAGGTCATCAATCTTAGAAACCCTACATCTTAAGATCTATACTTCTGAAGACCCTCTCCATAGACTGAGACTTGGGTTATTTATCATATTATTAGGTAAAATAAAACATCTCTTCTTTTGGCAGATGTATTCAGCAATATCCATCAACTTTAACCATAAGACCAGAAGATCCTAGTTGCACTCTTGGTTGTCCTGAATGGATCCAAATCCTTTTTTTTTAACTTATTTAAATACTCAAGCTGCATCCAATATAATTTTTCTTTTCCAAGGTTTTCTAGTCAAACCCATCTCTTCCTTTAGCCTACAGAATGATGTTTGATCCTTTTTACCTCACAGATTGATGTGAGATGTGTTTCTGTGTCTAATGAGACATGCCTCTTCTAGGTTCAAGGCAAGCAACACAGGGCTTTTGCTAGCTACAGATGTGGCTGCTCGAGGGCTGGACATAGCAAACATAGAACATGTTATTCACTACCAAGTGCCAAAAGATCCTGAGGTATGTTAAACTCTGCACTATATTAGCCATTTGGCTAATAACCATTTTCAGGGTTAGGTCAACAAAATGATGTGTGTTATAAATTGTAAAATTATCGTACTGCACCATGAAACATTTTGTGTTTGCAATATGAGCAGAGTAATGGAGGTACATGCAAACGCCACCATTAGCTGTTGAATACACAATTTTAAAGTCACAAGAAAGACGCTAATTCAAAGTGGGATTCTTTTTTGAATCAATGTGCTTTTTATGATTTTAAGGCTAGCTTTATATCATTTCACTTTTCACTTTGAATGACAAAAAGTCAATCCCCAAACCCACCTCATTAGCTAAGGTCCTGCAGCATATCAAGTCTACTCTTCTTGTCAGGTTTATGTCCATCGTAGTGGTCGCACAGCACGTGCCAGCCATGAAGGCCTGAGTGTTGTACTGGTTGGACCAGAAGACCTGGCGCACTACCGTAAAACCATGAAGACACTGAATAATGGTATGTTTAGTCTCTGCAGTTATTTGTCAGGCTGTCATATAGAATGGTAACTACCATTAATACCATGGCACCACTCTCAGGCTGGCTTGTCCCTAAGCGCTTTATGTCAGACTGGGAAAGAGGTTGCAACAAGCTAAATAATATATCATTCCATTGAATGTAAGAAAATATTAAGTAATTAAAGCCCAGATTTTGCTTGTGATCATAGGAGAAGACCTTGGCTCTTTTCCTGTTGATGTTTCATACCTCCCTGGCATCAGAAATAGGTTGTCTATAGCACGTCAGATTGACAAAGAAGAACTCAAGTAAGTTGAGGAACCCGAAGACTTTCACGTGTTTAAATAGTATGACAAGACAAAGCTGTCCTAAATGTTTTTCCATTTACCTTTAAAAGGTATTTCTTCACTACTGTAAATATATCCAAATCAGTTTTCCATGCGAAAGGCGGGTTGGTGAATCATTTTTCTTGCTTCTCTAACCATAATCAATGTAAAGTAGGCAAGTTTGATGGTTCGCTATGGTTACTCGCTGTAATATGAAGCAGGCATACAAAGATCCCTCTCTTGATGTACGCTGTTGTACATTAGTAACGCACATCAGAGTACCGAGTGATCTGTTCTTTCAGAGTGAGCAAGAAAAAGTCTTCCAACAGTTGGATCTTAAATTCTGCAAAAGCAATGGATATCGAGGTGGATGAAGATTTGTATCCTCAAGAAATAAGTCTATTTTTGTTTCTATGCATTTTTTAAATGACAATTACATTGATGTGAAGATATAAAAAATATTTCCTTGACTTAGTAAATACAGACTTGAAGATTTAGGTGATTCTCACGACCAGAAGGTCCAACGAACTAAGCTTGCACATCTTAAAGGTATTTTCGTTGTAATATCACGCACCCATTTTGAAAACATTCTCTCTCTTGTTGGGTTAGAAGTATATTGTTGCTGTGTCGTTTTGATTATCTGTGTTCTTTTTTATGGTTTTTACCTTTTATGATTTTTACCTTTTATGGTGATTACCTGGGATCTTTGTGTATTAGTCCTGATTATCTGGGCACCCTATTGCTGGTTGTTGCCCACTTTTTCTGATTATCTATGCTTTATTTTTTTTTTGGTAACTTGTTGATTGTTGAGTGCATAACAAACAACAAATTACCAACAATAGAGCGCCTAGACAATCAAAACAAGTGCGCAACCCTCAACAACAAATTACCAACAATAGAACTCGTAGACAACCAGAACTAGAGCGTAACAATCAACAAATTACCAACAATAGAACATGTAGACAATCAGAACTAGTGCGTAACAATCAACACAAATTACCAACAATAGAGCGCGTAGACAATCAGAACAAGTGTGTAACAATCAACTACAAATTACCAACAATAGAGCGCATAGACAATCAGAACTAGTGCGTAACAATCAACTACAAATTACCAACAATAGAGCGCCTAGGCAACCAGAACAAGTGTGTAACAATCAACACAAATTACCAACAATAGAGCGCGCAGACAATCAGAACAAGTGTGTAACAATCAACTACAAATTACCAACAATAGAGCGCATAGACAATCAGAACTAGTGCGTAACAATCAACTACAAATTACCAACAATAGAGCGCCTAGGCAACCAGAACAAGTGTGTAACAATCAACACAAATTACCAACAATAGAACATGCAGACAACCAGAACTAGTGCGTAACAATCAACACAAATTACCAACAATAGAGCGCGTAGACAATCAGAACTAGTGCGTAACAATCAACAATTTACCAACAATAGAGCGCATAGACAATCGGAACAAGTGCGAAACAATCGACAACAAATTACGAAAAATAGAGCGCGGAGATAATCGGAACAAGTGGGTAACAATCAACAAATTACCGACAATAGAGAGCAAAAACATTCAGAACTAGTGTGTAACAATCAACACAAATTACCAACAATAGAGCACGTACAGACAACCAGAACTAGTGCGTAACAATCAACACAAATTACCAACAATAGAGCGCGCAGACAATCAGAACAAGTGCGTAACAATCGACAAATTACCAACAAGAGAGCACCTAGAAAATCAGAACCAGTGCGCAACAATCAACAAATTACCAACAACAGAGCGCGTAGACAATCAGAACCAGTGCGCAACAATCAACAAATTACCGACTATAGAGAGCAAAAACATTCAGAACTGATTGCGCAACAATCAACAAATTACCGACTATAGAGAGCAAAAACATTCAGAACTGATTCTGATTGCCTAGGCGCTCTATTGTTGGTAATTTGTTGTTGATTATTACGCATTAATTCTGGTTGTCTACGAGTTCTATTGTTGGTAATTTGTTGATTGTTGCGCACTGGTTCTGATTTTCTACGTGTTCTATTGTTTGTAATTTGTTGTTGATTGTTACGCACTTGTTCCGATTATCTACGCGCTCTATTTTTCGTAATTTTTTGTCGATTGTTACGCACTTGTTCCGATTGTCTATGCGCTCTATTGATGGTAATTTGTTGATTGTTACGCACTAGTTCTGATTGTCTGCGCGCTCTTTTGTTGGGAATTTGTTGATTGTTACGCACTTGTTCCGATTGTCTATGCGCTCTATTGTTGGTAATTTGTTGTTGATTGTTACGAACTTGTTCTGTCTATGCGCTCTTTTGTTGGTAATTTGTTGTCGATTGTTTAGCAATTATTCCGAATCTCTATGCGTTCTATTGTTGATAATTTATTTGATTGCTACGCACTTGTTCTGATTGTCTGTGCGTTCTATTGTTGATAATTTGTTACGCAATATTTTTACTTGTCTGCGATATTTTGTTGGGGGAGATTGTTATGATTGGCTAAGGTGAATGGTTTGTTTATTTTTTCAGCGTCGTTAAATGAGCAGCTCAAGTCTCCCCTAGTCCCTCTCGGTTTCAGCGGGAAATATCCCACCAAGACCGGCAAACTTGTTATGCCTGGCATTCAAGGTAGGGAGATATCTCCGACCTCTTTTCTGCGGGCACACATATAATACCTGCATTCATGGTAGATCAACCCCACTTTTTATTAACCTTTCTTATCCGAACAAAATCATCATACTTTGTAATTAATTAGGTAAACCTCGCGAACATTTTATCCGGAAACATTCGTGGCATTTGAGTTAGGCCAACCCCCTTATTCTCAAACCTTTCTTATCCGGACAAAATCGTCATATCTGGCATTCAAGGTATATAAACCCATTGATTTCGAACCTCACTTTTCCGGGCAAACTCGTTCCTTCTGACTTCATCCCTTCCGAAAGTTTAAGCATTTCACTTTTGTTTCGGGGGATATTTCCTTTTTTTCTTCTACTTTATGAAGCTAGATGTTTCATAATAACTTGCTGGAGAACTACTGTTAGATGTGAAACTGTTCTCCAGTCCTCTAGGCATTATCTCTTTTACTATCTAGTCGATCTCTATTCCAGTTAATTATATGTTATTTATCACCTTTCATCAGACAGCTATTCTTCGTAAGATTATTCATTTATCACTTTTCATCAGGCGGCTTGTCTTCGTGTGGGAGCGTCTTTGTTATCTTTGGCGTGGATTCAACATCTTGTTTAATGCAAAATCGCGTTTGCCGTATATGGGTCGTGTGCGCGAGAACTTCAACAAGCAAATGATCTTTGAAAATAAAATGGCACAGCGTTCTCATTGAGAGAAAACGCTTAAAAAAGCTTATGGGTAATACTTTTTTTTTTCAGGTCAATGCCCAGACGATGAGTCCCCTAGGGCAGTTACAGACGTAACGAGAAATAAGAAGAGGAAGAAGCGATAATTGAGGCACAGTATTTAGATAAGAATATTACCAAAGCGAAGAGCATCAACATAGAAACCCCGAATAACAAAGGCAGGCTAAGGGGGTGTACTGATAACCGCTATGTGTTAGCAGCAGACAGCTGCATTTAAAACGAACAGTACACCCCCTGATGCGAGCACAGAAGCGCTAAGAAAATAAGGAAGTGAATCGCTTTCCCTTTTCTTGTATCTTTTTTATCTGTATGTATCAAGTGGGTATGTAACAATAATATTCTAGGTTTAAATCCTTCGGATTTAGAGACGTGTGAAAACAACCCGCAAAGAGAATAGAAACTTCAGAAAATAACTTTGGAATTAAAGGAAAGTAAAGAGCAGAAAACCATTCTACTGTCTCAGCTGTCTGTAATATTTGCCAACCTTTCTGAATGCGCTTTCATAAAATTCTTTTGATATTATAACGTCTAGCTTTTTTGCAATGTCTAGTTTATCACCCGCTTATCGTATCCACAGGGAAAAAGGGATGACCACTGGGCAAAGTCTCTGTAAAAATTACTATTATTGTTAGTAAAGCAAGGCTCAATATTAGGCCTTGGAGGGCTTCCATCCACAGCTTGCTTTTACCATTACTAGGCACATGTCAATTCCAAGAACATTTACGGAAACAGGACATGATCACAAAAGAAATATGCGGTCAGAACATGTCGCTGCTAATTTGTGTCGAACGTCATTTTAATTCATGGTGAATTTTCGAAAAATTGCAAGTTGTCAAAATCCTCTTCAAAAATAGGTGCTGGTGAATAAAAGAGCTTGTACCCCACTCTAGTAATAGCAAAATAAGCCGAAGCATTTTCTCGCTCGAAAGGGAAAACAACAAAGCGGAAACGGTACAAACCTCAAAGGCTATAGACAAGCTATTGAAAAACTGGTCTGCGTAGGCGTGGTGGATAAGCTATAAATCAACACAACGATGGAAAAAGGGTGTTGTATACGCCAAATCCACACCTTCGAACATAGGATCAACCGCCCTACAAACTGCGCGCTTCAGACATTACGTATCAACTTCCTGAGTTGAAATTCAGTCATCTAACTTTTCTTCGCGCGCGTCGCGGTCACTCGACCGGTTTCAATAAAACCACCTGTTGGTAAAGCTAATCTCCCATTAGGCAACTAAACAGAGGAGGATTCTTAGCATTGATCGATCTGATAAAAACGATCCTTCTTTTGTTTCCTCTCGCAGTTTGAAGCCAACACTAGTTTGCCTTGCGGCAACGAACCGCGGTATATTTTTTTTCCATTCAAAACGTTCGTAAATAGGTTATCTAAGTATTACTTTTAGTGTGAAGAATGTGTTAGTTGGCGGTGTATAGACGTAATTCCAGACGTCTGGAGGTGGCGGATTTGTAGTGTGTGGTGTAGAGACTATAAGCGAGCCTTGGAGTGACTTCTTTCTTTTAACACTTTGACCAGGAAATCCATTTGAGTGCTCGTGTATGGTAGCGTTCTGCTGCTAACAGATCTTTATCACGAATGATGTACTCGGATAGTATTTCACAAACGTTCTGATGCGCTTTCGCATTTCCTTTGCGGCTTTAGTTTATAACAAGATCAACGCGCCGAGCGTGTCAAACGACTGGTTCTTTCACTGTCAATATTGTGTCACGGCAACACTGAATTGGGTTTTTTTCACGCGCGCACTTTATTGGCTTTCAATAAGCCTTTCTTTTACAATTCTTTTACAAAATCTTTTTGCAAGAGGCCTGAGAAAGCAAAGCCGTAAAAATGCTGTCATCGCTGAGTAAGAAAACAACAGGGTACCGTTTTCGCTGTGGAAAACATTGCATTTGCGATCAATCGACAATTCAAATCCAATTTACTCGATTTGGTGTGGAAAATATTATAATACCACTTAGCGCTTAACATAGAGCAATAATGGTAATAGTAGGTATACTCCGTCCAAGTATTGACGCTAACAAGAACTGCAAACCAAGCTTACATGACATCTCTACAAGGATTTCTTGCTCAAGTGTCCATAGTGTTTGTTGACATTGTTTGTTGAAAATCGAAGTGTCGTCTGCTTTCCTCGCCGCGTGCCTAATTTAGCCGAACCCGACACTAAACTGAATAGGTTATGTGTAATTTGACTATTGAGAAAGGCACAAAAAACGCAGTCTTGCGAATAAATGACCGTTGCCTTATTATCTCGCGCTGTCATATTATTAGGGGTTTTCGCGGTGAATTATTTTTACTGTGCGGAGCACCCAAAATATCTAAAATTCCTTCGTAGTAAATGGTCGTCTGAGGGCTTGTGAAGATGGTAAGTGCCTTTAGAGGTCTTACTTTGATTAAATGAAGATGGCTCTTTCACACTCTGAACAAAACAGCATCTACTTTGCATAATTTTATTCTTTGTTTACAAACGCGAAATGACTGAAGAATGCAATCTTTGGAAATAAAAGCCGTCGCTTTACGGCGTCCGATTACAAACTAACCGATAGCAAAAATCATGTGACTAGCCTTGACCAATCAGGTCATCGAAATTGTGCAAACCTGTCAATCAATCCTCGGTCCTTTTTGCCGACAGGGCTCACTCTCGACAGAAAAGATTATAACAAACTTTACGATTCTGGCCTTATCTAGCACCAAAATACCACCTCTTTAGCCGCAAGTTTGTTGTATTAATCGCCGAAATGGCCATCAGGATATTGGACTGGGGTCTTATTTGAAATCATGAGGGTTAAAGCAGTCTTTTTGCGCGTGAAGTGTTCTTTTGAAGACCTCATTGATCTCTAACCACACTGAATTGGAACTTCCAAACATGCTGAAGATTTTGCGACTAGTGCTACAACTGTTGTTAGCCTGTGTTATCGAGAGCAGGATCCTCCATATTTATCAATTTACTGAACCAAAAGATACTCTCGCTAGCTTTTCTTGTGGGCAATGCGTGGAATACAAACTCGAGTCTTCCACGAATTCTACGGAAGCGTTGGAACTTCTACATTTGGATCCAAGAACTGGTCGTCTTCGCCTTGCATCGCTTCCGAACTGCGGAAGTTTTATCAACAACAAAGGATTGTTCCAATTAAAAGCTAGGACATCTAAGGAGGCTAATTTCAAAACTTTGGAGACTCTACGAATAAAATATCATGGCGAGAAGTGTTTTGTCAAATTCCGGAGAAAACTTGACTACCATACTGTCGTTTCACGGGCCGCAAACGTAGGATTTCGTGTTTTCCAATTGCGGGACCTATTTAGCAAACATATCGCGGATATAAATCCGTCAGATTTACGGATTATGAATGAGAAAGGGAAAAAGTTTTACAGGGTCGATTCTAAAACAGGACACCTAGTACTTCGCAAATCACTTGTCGGCCACCCCGAACGAATCATGTTTGTAGTCGCTCAATTATCTCAATCTTCGAAGAATTCAAAACGAAAGAAGTCCGCAAGATTGCGATTGTTCATTGACGATGGTAAACAAATAAAAAACAATAGACGGAGAGTAAGGAAAAGGGCTCCTACTAATAACCCACCACAGTTTTCTAGGCTGCAAGAGGATGCAAGCGTATCCGAGGACGCCGAAGTCGGAACTGTCGTCGCTACAGTTTCTGCGAGTGACCCAGACTCAGGAAGCAACGGTATGATCCGATATTCAATGTCTCCTTCGCAAAATCTTATGAGCGCTACTTATTTCAGTATCGATCAGATAACTGGAGTTATCACAACAAAACGGGGTTTGGATAGAGAGTTCTTGGATAGGCACTTCTTCCGGGTGAAGGCAGAGGATGGAGGAGAGCCCTCATTGGAAGGTTATATGGATCTTACAATAAATGTTCTAGATGTCAACGATAACGGTCCCATATTCGAAAGGAATATCTATGCGGCTGACATTCCTGAGGATAAAAGTATTGGGGATTTTGTGTTGGCTGTCAGAGCAAGTGACGCAGATTCTGGGAGTAATGGGGAAGTGAAATATTGCATCCTCAATAGTGACGGTGACAACTCAGCATTTTCTATCGGAGAGGTCAGTGGTGCAGTGACTGTGATGAAGAAGTTGGATAGGGAGAAAGTTCCTACATACACCCTCCAAGTACAAGCCCAAGATCAAGGAAATCCTCCAAGGAGTGCAACTGTTACTGTAAAGATTACTCTCTTGGATGTGAATGACTGTACGCCACAATTTTCTAAGAAGGTGTACTCAGCAACCATTCGCGAGGATGTTCCCGTCAATCAACTGGTAACAACTGTAAGGGCCACAGACTGTGATCAGGGTAGCAACGGAGAGGTGTTTTTTGAGATTGTTAGTGGCAATGACATGAACTTCTTCTCTATCAATAGGATCAATGGTGAGGTTCGAGTCAAACAAAAACTAGACTATGAAATGATTGGGGTGTTCAATTTATTGGTCACGGCACAGGATAAAGGGCAGCCATTCTTGTATAATCAAACAACTGTTGATATAGCCTTGATTGATGTCAATGATAATGCTCCACAGTTTGTAAGTTCACATTTCCAGACAATGATACCAGAAAATTATGCTGTCGGCCAGGAATTCTATCGTGTCCAAGCCTATGACAAGGATCATGGTACCAATGGTGAGATTACATTCTCATTCATGCAAAATGATCTACCATTCTCTATCAATGAAAACACTGGAGGTATCTCTATCAAAGAGGAACTGGATAGAGAGAAAGTTCCAAAGTTCACGTTTGGGATCAAGGCCAGAGACAAAGGTGTTCCTTTTAAGGAGGGTACTGCACAAATAACCATCACACTTCTAGATATTAATGACAATCCTCCTAAATTCTCACAGGAAGAATATCATACATCAATAGCAGAAAACTCCCGCTGGGGTACCTCTGTACTACAGGTGAAAGCAATTGACCCAGACAGTGGACCTACTAATGTGGTTTATTCCATTGTATCATCATCTGGCCACGATAGGTGTTTTCGCATCAATCCCCAAGGTCTTATTACATTGTCTTGCACCTTAAACTATAACACCAAGCATGTTTACGTGTTTAGTGTCAGTGCCAGTGATGGTATGTTGTCTAGCACAGCTCTTGTTTATGTGAATGTGACAGACTCAAACACTCACGCACCAGAATTCAAACGTAGATCCTATAGTGCTGAAGTCAAAGAGGATGCTTCATTAGGTACTTCAGTTCTCACTGTCCTTGCAACTGACAGAGACACTGGCTCAAATGCCAAGATATCATACTCCATTGCGACCCTAGTGCCAGAGTTTTCGGTGGATGAAACCACTGGAGTGATCAAAACTGCAGGTTCTCTAGATCGTGAAAAAGTGGACACGTACAGATTTGAGGTGACAGCTACAGATCATGGCATCCCACAATTAAAGGCAAAGTCATTTGTTTACATCCATATTGCTGATGTCAATGACAATGACCCAGTTTTCCTTAAGCCCAGTTATGAGGCTAAAGTGCGTGAGGATATACGGCCTGGTGGTCGGGTTATAGAAGTGAGTGCAAGTGATGCAGACATTGGGAAGAATACGCAGATCATCTATTCTTTTGCATCTAATGGTAAGTTTCTGGTTAGGAATCAGCATTAACATTTCTATTAATTTACAACTTGATCACTCTCAAATTGCAAAAATGAGGTTATCTTTAGGGAAACTGCTGGTGATCATTAAGTTTATAAGTCTTCCTAAGTTTTCCTTCTATTATTTTACCAAATTGTGTGCTTTTTTACATTGGCTTTTTTATTTTTGTCTAAGAGCGTATTTAAAACTGTGATGAAACATCTTAAAGGAGCCCCAGCTATACTACAAAAAAAAATACAAGCAAAACTTTTTTATCTTAACTTTAATCATATTGTTATATCTACTTGAAGGGTTTGTTTTTAAAGTATATAGGGTGGAATTAAATCTAGAAGTGATTATAAATCCCAAACACAAGCAAAAAGGGGATTTACAAATTTCTCCTTTTGTTTAGGCAAGGATTGTATAAACTCTGAAGGCTACCAATAATAGTGATTATAAGTCATAAACTGTTTGATTGTATCAGTCATTTTGCATGGTTTATATTTAGAATGCGAGATAAGGTTTGAATTGATTTTGATTTAAATATTGTATTTGCAATACTTGTGTTGTTTTTATCAGAAGTGACATTACAAGATATGGCAAAAGGCTCGAATGTTCGAAAAGCAATATTGATAAAGCCAGAGAGATGACTTGGAAGATTTGTTTCTTGAATGTCTAGTTGTTTTCTATTTTTTTAGATTGACTATTTGGCCACACGCTTGTAATTTTTATTTGCATTTTGTTTTCTTTGCAAAATATATTTATTCCATAATGACTACTCCAAAAGTTATGGGACTGTGCTTATTATACAAAGCATTAAAAATTGAGAAGGAAGACTTTGGTCACGCACATGAAGAAAATGTTTGATTTTGTGCTACATATTTTTTAATTGTGATTTTTTTTTTATAAAAGAAAGCTTACACTGCGTAAAGATGATCCCGTTCAAAGTAACGCAATAATCTCTCCACTGTTGTCGTACTTTCTAAGAGGCAGGCTCACTGGAAGAAGTGAGGGGGGGGAGGGCAATTTGGCGGGCGGGAGTATTTGACCTTCCTATCTGGCCTTATTTGAAATTCATAGTTTGTTAAAATTATTTTCTCATCTCAGGTGATGGCCAAGGCACCTTTACCATCGACAGCACTCAAGGAATCATCCGTACCTTGAAACCCCTGGACCGTGAAACCATCCCTGAGTACGAGCTTACGGTCGTAGCCACCGACCAAGGGACCCCGCCCGGCCAAGCCTCGGTCAAGGTTAAGGTCATCCTTGAAGACGTCAAAGATAGCCCTCCGCTCTTTGAAAAACCGCTGTACGAAGTGACTGTCCCTGAGGACACTCCCCCGCGATCGCCCGTGATTACGGTGAAGGCGAAGTCGCAGGACCTGTCGCCCGAGACAGGGATGATGTACTCGATAGTGCGCGGGAATTCTCCACAAGTGTTCGACATTAATCCTAATACTGGTGCAATCCAGACACTCATGAAGCTGGATTACGAGACGCAGTCCGAGTACAGGCTCACGGTGCGCGCCACACTATCGCCGTTCTTCACCGAGACGACAGTGATGGTGTACTTGAAGGACATCAATGACAACACGCCCGTACTCGAAGCTTTCCACATGAACATTAATGTCCAGGAGGGAAAGGTGCCTCCCGAGGCTCGCTACAAGATCCCGGCCTATGACCCGGACGTTTCCGATAAATTGACCTTTAAAGTGATGGAGGGGAATGCCAAAGAGTGGGTGACGCTGAATGCCACAAGTGGTGAGCTGTCTGTCAATAAGAAGTTGATTCAAGCCAGCAAGCCTGCGAATATTAAGATCGCCGTGACCGATGGATTGCGCACGGCAAGCGCTACAGGCTCCATCATGATGACGTCTGTGACTACAGAGATGATTCAACAGAGCATTCAGCTCGAGATTGACGATATGGAGGTGCTTGAGTTTTTCAATACCGCATACGAGAAGCTGCGCGAGTCAGTGTCGCAGATCGTCAAGTGCAAGCCCGACCAAGTGCTCATGTTCGACATCACATCTCGAGTGATCCTGCCCGTATCCAGTGCAGACTACTCCAAGACAAGGCTAACCATCTGGCTTGTGCTGCGTAAGAAGAACGAGAAAGAAGCGTTTGTTGGTTATTTCGACGCAAGTTTCGTCCGTTACGTTATTTACCTACACCGCGAGCAAATCGCCAAGGAAGTGGGCATCAATTTAATGGCGTTCCCGGACGACGTATGCAGCAAGAAGCCGTGCAATTACCTCAAACCAAACAGCTATTATGACTGTAACACGTACACGTACTTCTCAGGTGAGCCTCAGGTGCTCAGCTCTCTCAAGGTGGTCTTCCGCACTGTGCCAGTAGACATGAAGTTCAACTGCTCATGCCCGGCGGACTACCGAGGCCAGGACTGTGACACTCATCTCAATCTGTGCTACTCTAACCCATGCGGAAACCACGGAGAGTGCGTCAGTGTAGAGCAAGGGTTCTACTGTCGCTGCAAGGCCGACCGCGTTGGCAGCCGCTGTGAGGCTAACGTCACGCGGGATTTCTGTCCACTCAAGCCTAGAGAGCTGCCAAAGGTGAACCAGATGAAATGGAACCCCTGTATGAATGGAGCGCAGTGTATCGATCAGCCTGGTGGTGGGTTCGGCTGCTTGTGTGAAGATCCGAACAAGGCAGACACTCCGTTTTGTGAGTTGACCACTTTGAGCTTCAGAGATGGCGACTACGCGGCATTCACTGGTGAGTTACTGAGTGCGCTTCTGTAATTAGGAATTTCGTCCACATAGTGCTCAATTTTCTGTTGTTTTCTCATTTTACAAAGGTAAATATTCAGGTTAAAGGGGTGTGAAATGTGGTGATTTGATAATAAAATGGCGACACGAAATGAGCTCTGTTTTATTACTATAGCATAAACAATCATATAGATAAAAACGAAATTGTCATGTAAATCAGAAGCAAAGTCTTTAAACCATTTTAACTCGCAACTTTATTCAATAATCCCAAATCTCGTGTTCAGCTCTCAGCCAAAAGTGGCGACTTCACATCAGTCTCCAATTCACAACGCTCCAGTCCGACGCCTTACTGCTCTATAACGGTCAATTCAACGACAAGCAAGACTTCATCGCCATCGAGCTGTCTGGGGGACAGGTCCGGTTTACCGTCTCCACCGGAGGCACGCCTGCTAGCGCTACCTCCCGCGTGGATGGGGGACTGAATGATGGGCGTTGGCACTCGCTTACTGCCGTGTACAAGAACAAGGTATGACGGCGGTGATTGGGTAATTGGGTGTAGGTACTCGAAATACACCCCAGTATGCTCGGTAGAGTATCCTTGCACACTCTGATTGCGCTCTTTACTCGAAATGGCGACACGTTATTGCGAAAACATAATTCAATTGCCGAAATTCTTAGAGTAGTGTCGAGTTCGCTGTAGGTTTCAAATATTTTCTGCAAGGTGGAGCGCTTGCGCTTTATGTGTATTTTAGAGCTCAAATGCTCTCTAGCACCAGCATGCACCAAACTTTATCCACTAAACTACTCAAGTGTCAAGATAACGCTGTTTTCTCCGGCAACTCGAGTTCAAGTATTTGCGTTTGTTTGTGTTTAGGATTACGTTAACTGCTGGTGACGCCTCAAGTCCTACTAAGAATGCGGAGCATGTTATTTTGACCTCGGTTCACCAAACCCAAACTTCCCCTAATGTTGATTATTGTCTCACGGTATTAAAGGCTCATCTATGACGATTATAGTTTATCGTGCGTGCTCGTGCAATTCGAAAAAGCGACCCTTGGGTGCGTTTTGATCTGAATATAAAAGCTTTCACTTGACGACGCTTGTCGCTCTGAGATTTGTGACTAGTTTTGCCCTTTTAGAAATGGTAAAATCGCTTGGTACGCTTTGCTAGGGGACCCAGCAACAGTGGCTCGCTTAGTCGGCATTATTTAGTTATCCATATAAAACCTCATTATCTTTGGAATACCCGATACTTTGCATCATCTTATCATCCATAAGAGTCTCTGCAAACCACAGTCCTAAGAATAGTAACAAGTGCGAGAAAACACCCGTTTCCATCAACCGGTTTGGGCAAGCTCGATATTTTCGATTGAATTTGGTAAAAAAAACATATATCTTTTGTTTTTGGATAGCTATTTCGAGATTCCGTGTTGCTGCAATAATAAGTGGACTATGTCTTTGATAATAATGTTTTGTCACGCCAAATATATATCCCCTTTCAGATAGCTCGATTCTTTTCATGCAAGCTTAACTTTCAACGAAAGTGAAAATTTGTAGAAATAGAATTTCAAGATAATATCCCAGTCTTGAATGCCATGATAATGATGTCGGCGCCGGGGCGAAGCTGCACTAATGACTCTGTTGTTGTTACGTGACCTTCGTGGATATCTCTTCATCTGAGAGATAAAAGCTATAAGACATGTAAAACGCTCTTATCGAAATCGAGAGTTCCGGTGCTTAACGACTTTTGAGATAACGATGGCGAACTTTTGTGAAAAGAGATTGTTTTTGTCATTACAATATATAGATAAACAGAAGACACGAACTCATGAGGGAATTATTAGGAGGATCTTCTTCTTGAGATCTCTTTTCTCTCGAGTATGACTGGTGAACGGTGTAGAGTTCTTACTAATGAATTTATTTTCTCGAGAAAATTGAAGGACCTTGTAAACAAAATATAAACTCCCACTTACTACTACACTACTGGCTCTTAGACAGGTCATAATCAAATTAAAATAAAGACGAATGGGGACTGGTGTAGTATGCTAAGCTTTAGCGGCTCCCCGGCCTTTGTCTTGTACTAAGTGATTAGAAATTTAAGTGAAGCGAAGCAGGC
The DNA here is from genome assembly GCF_932526225.1 of Nematostella vectensis. Taxonomy (NCBI): domain Eukaryota; kingdom Metazoa; phylum Cnidaria; class Anthozoa; order Actiniaria; family Edwardsiidae; genus Nematostella; species Nematostella vectensis. Next base: position 8,182,782 of record NC_064034.1, read on the forward strand.
ATGTTTCCTGGAAGGCAGACGGCAACCGTATATGTTTAACGTTTTGCTCTAACCTAATAAAGGTGGAAATATCTACAGTACTCAATGATTCGGGCTTACAGAAGAGACGTTACCGTCTACTTATGGTTACCGTGTGTTGTCTAAAAATATCTTATTTTCTATAATAACGTAACATATCATTTGGTTTGGTGGAAATCACGAAACAGAGATCATATGGCATCCGTGGAAAGGCAGGGTATCGCAACTATTACAATACATAGATCATGATCAAGCTAGGAATGCCTTGTAATACCGTAAGTGAGAGTTTTTTTGTTCATCCTACCGATCTCGACTACCTTGGTACTTGGTATTTGTAGCAACAAATTGAGCTTGAGAATTCTGTTCGGTTTATAACGCAAGATTGAGATTTCTCCTTAGAATCTGTAACAGATTGGCAAATATTGGTTATCACGATCGGCATCAGTTCCCCTGTACGATCAGTTTCTATCTAAATTGCGGAAAGTAGTATAGTGGGTACAGATGTGGCTTTTTTATGTGCGATGACGCAGCCGATGCGCAAATGTTATATAATTACTTATAGACCAGCGCTTTGCTTCAAGCCACAAATAAACGTCTCCCTCAAGGCCCCCAGAAATAAGCCCCTAGGGCGGTAGAACTAGCATTGACGATAAGACGTGTAATGTGCTGTGTTAATTGTTCCATAGACGGCTGATGCTCTGTTTATATCCATAGACTGCTATCGTGATCATTGATGACTGCAAGCTTGCTGTGGCTGTCCAGTTTGGCACCCAGGAGGGATCATACGGCTGTGCTGCAGCAAAGCGACTCAACCAGCAAGCAGCCAGGTATAAGTCGATGGCACTAGGCAAATGATCACCTCTTCCCTTCTCCTCTTAGAGGCATCACGCGCTTCACTGTAGTGGCATAACGTTCTAGCTCGCGCGCTTATCAAAGTATTTAAAATGTTTTGTAACCTGTCACACTCCCTAAGCTATGTAGCGATTTGTAAGATCCATTCTCCCCCACTGATACTCTCAGAGGAAACAACCCACCGGGATTCCCACCCTATAAATTTTAACCCTGGTAAATCAGTACTGGAAACCCCATTCACCAGAATTCAAAATTCTCACCGTGGGGAGGGTATAGATTCTTCCAGAATTACATGATGGTTTTTAGCATACTCGCAGTGATCCTGCTGACTTTATGCTAACCAGTCAATTTCATGTTTCCAGGTCATTACAGCTTACTTCGCCCCTGATGCTTGGCGGGCTCCACTCCCTCAGATCAGAGTACCCGATCACTAGCAAGCGCTATACGGGCTGCCTGCGGAATGTCTCCATCGATCACAAGCGGCTTGATCTGGCCGCGCCCATCTGGAAGCGGGGCACAAGCCCCAAGTGCTCCATCAAGGTGGACTTCTGTCGGAACTCGCCCTGCAAGCGAGGGAACTGCACCAACACATGGGGGACGTACCTTTGTCGCTGCCCAGAGAATTACGGAGGGAAACAGTGCGACAAGGGTAAATCTATGTTTGGGTAGACTCATGACAAAAGTATCGAAAACAACGCCAGGAACAACAATGCGATAGCAACATCAACAACAACATCAACAAGCATAGGCAATAATAATAATAATAATAATAATAATAATAATAATAATAATAATAATAATAATAATAATAATAATAATAATAATAATAATAATAATAATAATAATAATAATAATAATAACGATAACGATAACGATAACGATAACGATAACGGTAATGGTAATGGTAATGGTAATAATAATTTCAACGATGTTGTCCAAAAGCAACACTAGCACTATAAGCGCTCATCTACCAATGAATTTCAATGATAAGGACAACTTCAAGTATAGCAACACCCAACAACGACTGTTAAATCTTTACAACAGCAAGTTAATCGATAACACTTACAGTAACAACGCAACTCCAACGGTTATAACTGGGATAATAACATCAACGACAATCTGAGTAACTACAACAATAACACAAGGGTAACAACGATGATAAAATCAACAACTACTTTAGTAGCACCACCACCAAAATTTAACACCATCGTCAACAATAGCAACAACAACGATATCAGCATCAGCGATAACTTCATCAAAGATTACAACAACTACAAAAATCAAAATCGTCAACAACATTACCACCAACAATGCAACAACAGCAACTACAGAGAACGAAAAGTCGAATTTAATGTTGCTTACGTGTCGCCGTATTTATATTGTTAACTATCTTCTCCGTATCAGAAATGAAATCCACGATGCGATTCATTGGCCAGAGCATCCTGATCAAGAACTACAGAACCACGTCCATCAAGTTACCATGGTCACAGTCTTTGATGTTCCGAACGCGAAAGTCTCTTGGTATCCTTATCGAGACAAGATTCCGGTCCAGCGCAGGCGTGCTGAAGGTAACATCATGTGTATAGGGTAATCAAGTAGGCGTTTGTTGCTCTATCTTTTTGGTTCCACGCCTAGAGGCCAGCTGACGTGATGTAGCCTGTTTCCTGTTAATTCAAATCAAACACAGGCGTGCACAAGGTTACATGATTTAATACTTTTATGATATGATATGAAATATATGAAGCATGTTACCAGGCCTTCACTAGGTGATTTTTTACGCATTGAAACGATGCCCACCACGAGCCGGAAATCGTGAGAACATAGAAAAACCTAATTATAACAAGGGCTACTCACGTCATCACCATAGGTGAAACCCGAGACCCAGTGGTGGTGAAAAGCAGCTATAGAGTAACGCACTGTAAACTGTGTAATTTGGGACCCCTCTCGTGATACGTCAATACACAAAAACCCAAACATCAGTGTCACGAAAGTCGAATCCAGAGTTTTTAGCTTATGCTTTTATCTAAATAAAAATACCCTTGACCTACAGGTGGTGAACGGACGGTTGTCGTACCAGTTCAACCAGCAGCTGACAGTCAACCTGACCCAGCTTCGCGTAGATGACGGGGCGTGGCATCACGTGGATGTCACGTGGCTACGTGGTATGGTGCGCGTGACAGGCGACTACATCTACCAAGCAACCGCTACTCACCAAGGCGAGAAGCTGGAGTTCACGTCAGAGCTGATTATGGGCGGGAGACAGTCTCTGAATACGAGTGCCCCCCAACCGAAGGCGTACATAGAGGAGGGTTTTGTAGGTTGTATGATGGGTAAGTGGTACTTTTGTAGGTTCGTAAAAGCACGGGTGTGTACTTTTGAGGACCCAAGATATCAGATTCTTTATTATAATGCCATACTTTTACAATAAACTTGAGAACAAACTGGCAAACAATACCTTCAGCAGCTATGTTAACCTTTAGAATTGGAATTTTTTATGATCAGTAAAACCGGCTGGTGGAAACGATCAGAAATTTTAAAGTTACATTTTAACAAAATATCAAATTGCAGTGCAATAAATACTATGTCATACGTTTTGGTTGTTCGAACATTCCATATTAATTGATTTAATATTTTTCCATTTTAATCTTACAGATGTGATTATCCGCGAACACTGTTTAGCTGCACCTCTCGTTAATTCTAACTCGCCCTTAATCATCGATCTTTGCAGGTATCACCGTGGATGGTTCCCAGATCGATACGAGCCAAGCGACTAAGCAGAGCGTGTTCACTGGCTGCTCTATGCCCTCTCACTGTCAGTCCAGCCCTTGCCTAGGTGGCGGTACTTGCGTGGAAGGGTGGGACACGTTCAGTTGTCGTTGCCGCCCAGGCTACGTAGGCAAGAGGTGTACCAACGTGTGTGACCTGAAACCCTGCCAGAATGGCAACTGTGAGCTGAGCAGTGCCACGCCCAAGGGGTACAAGTGCAAATGCCCCCCTCAGTACACAGGTATGCCAGCATTGGTCAACACTTCTGAGGGTTCAGGCCATGACAATCTCTGTGGGAAACTAAAATGCTAGGTTTAAGATCACTTATGTCTAGTGATGAGGGAATAAGTGCTTTGTTTAACCATCCAATCAATTTAAAGGATAACTACCTTACCCATGTTGCATTTGCATCAACAGCCATATTCCAACACATCGTACGTTAACACTTCTGTGTAGCTCAATAAATTTTGATAACTTAATGATGCAAAAGACAAAAAGCATTATGAAGAGGAGAGTTTAGTCCATTAGAGTTGGCCAATCACCCCAACGGAGGATTGGGTGATCGACTTTCTTTAACCAAGTTCCTTCCTTCCCGACAGGAGAGTACTGTGAAACACGTAAGGAGACCCCATGTCAAGACAAGTTCTTCAGCGCGTCAAACATCGGCCTTTGCGGGCCCTGTAACTGCCCGGTGGGCGCTAACTTCAACCCTGTGTGTAACAAGACAACTGGGGAATGCTACTGCAATGTAAGCACCAAATAAATGATAACACTGCTTAATATGTGGTTTAAACAAAGTCTCGTCTATTTTTCATTTAAGTTAGGTCTGGTGAATTAAAGATTCTCTGTGACTAAGCTTTTTAAAGCTGGGCTTGAAAAACGTTTACATTCGAAGAATTTATATTATCCTTGCTAACTCTTTCAGATATTTTATTATTTCCATGTCTTCCCTTTTAGCCATATCATTACCGCTCACATAAAGGCAATGAATGTCTCAAGTGTAATTGTGAGGAAATCGGAAGTCTGAGCCTGCAGTGTCGTGTGTCGGATGGTCAGTGTCCTTGCATAAAAGGCTCCAGCACGGGTGCGCGTGTGATTGGTCGGCGCTGTGACAGGTGTGAAGATCACCAGAGCGAGATTACGGCTGGCAAAGGATGTGTAGGTAAGCGAACTCAAAGGGTGCCGTTATTACGAATCACGGTTGGCCTGTGAACTGGCAACTGATGAGTAGGTATCACGAAGTACTATACTATGATTACGGTTTCTGCTGGCATGTGAACTGAAAGGGTACTATACCGTGTTACTTTACGGATGGCAAAGGATCTGAAAGTATTTGTACTCAAAGGTTACCGTATCGCTATTACATACGACTGGATTGTATCTGTATGTTACAAGGGTACTGTAAAGGTTACTATAAAATAATGGTAATGGCTTCAAGGGGTGTCGAAAATAATATCGTGGATGTCTGCCCTTCCAATATATTTCTTTTTTTTTTTTTGTTCAGTGATCAACACCTCGTGTCCGCGTTCGATAGCGGAAGACATCTGGTGGAAGAGAGGAGCATTTGATAAGATAGCCGAGCAGAAATGTCCATTTGGAGCCTCAGGTACAGTCATCACACAAGCCTTGCAACACAAATCAGAACAGTCCAGTTTCACATGCCCAGTGTATACAGACACAAAGGACGGATAAATACGGGGGAAGCCTAAGTTTTAGGCGGACCATTCGTAAATACCAGTGATAACATGAAGTGTTCACGTGGGAATTCTTGCTGGTTAGCATGAGTTTTTTTCTCAATCCGTGGCTTCCCCTGTAAATGTTCCTTCTTTGTCCGTATATCTAGCGGGCACAAGGGATTTACGCCAATAAGATATTAGTTTTCAATTAATACCCAAGGTTCCGGCACACCTCTTTAATTTGCTAACTCGCCTAATTATCCTTGGTGTTCGTACGTCCGTAGGTACTGCAAGAAGAATATGTGACAAGAACATTGTCCGTATATCTAGCGGGCACAAGGGATTTACGCCAATAAGATATTAGTTTTCAATTAATACCCACGTTTCCGGCACACCTCTTTAATTTGCTAACTCGCCTAATTATCCTTGGTGTTTGTACGTCCGTAGGTACTGCAAGAAGAATATGTGACAAGAACAAGGGCTGGCAAAAACCGGACCTGATGGACTGCGTGTCCAACTCCTTCCTCAACCTGAGAAAGAAAGTAAGCTACTGCAAAGTCACTCACACAGACTCAATAGTCAGCTACTCTATTGCTTATCAGAAGTATTGTCTAGAAATTAATTCTACAGTGAACACCTTGAACTGACTTCGAGTTCCTTAGATATTAGAGAACTCGGGTATCCCTACCTCCCGCTATGTCAAACTGTCTTTTGCCTCTTGCACGTCCGAGTTAGCGGGATTCCTGTGTGTTATACCTAGTGATCACAAGCAATTTCAATTTAAAAAATTGACAGGTGGTCGCGGTTCTTATGATATAAATATATGTTATAAGTATCTTTTTTTAGTTAAAGCGGCTGGAAGAAGGCAAGCTGCTGTGGTCACCGAGCATAGCGATGGACCTGGCACGCCAGCTTGACCTGGCCATTACCCTCGCCACACGGCTCTACCCCAACGACATTGATATCGCCCTCAAAGCCATCACTGTACTCTTCGACTACGAGAGCCAACAGAACGAGAGCACTTTGGTCTCCGCCAAGAACCACGAGTTTGCTCAGGTAAGGCACACGGATTTGCATATGATTTTTGTATTTGGCAGTGCGTCGCTCTGTATTCCTGTGCCCCACACAGATGTGTTGTCCGGGCTTGATTCCCTGGATTGACGCGAGTTTCGTTTGTTGGTTCTTGTCTTGGATCCGAAGGTTTTTCTCCGGGTTTCTCCTGGAAAACGATCTTTACCTATCTCTCCAACGAGCCCCCCGTTATTATTTTTGTTTTAGATTCTGGTTCAATCAGCAAGTATGCTTTTCAACGCTGAGAACAAGAACGTGTGGAGTGTCGTCCAGCGGGTAAGTACCCAGTACGGGGCATTTTATTACGTCTTCCGCCCCCTCTTCCACCCAGTGAAGGGGGCATATTACTTCTTTTACCCCCACCCCCTCTTCCACCCAGTGAGGGGGCATATTACTTCTTTTACCCCCACCCCCTCTCCCACCCAGTGAAGGGGGCATATTACTTCTTTTACCCCCACCCCCTCTTCCATCCAGTGAGGGGGCATATTACTTCTTTTACCCCCACCCCCTCTCCCACCCAGTGAGGGGGCATATTACTTCTTTTACCCCCCACCCCCTCTCCCACCCAGTGAGGGGGCATATTACTTCTTTTACCCCCACCCCTTCTCCCACCCAGTGAGGGGGCATATTACTTCTTTTACCCCCACCCCCTCTCCCACCCAGTGAGGGGGCATATTACTACATTCACTCTGACCATAAATTTTGACAAAGCGTCCCTACCCATACTGACAAACCACTGGTGATTTATTTTTGGCAGAATTCGGCAGGAACGGCAGACTTGATGGAGAAGATGGAGAATTTTAGCGGTACTTTAGCGAATAACCTAGCGCATTTGAAACGTGCGCGGTACCGCCGCAACGTGGAGAGCATTATCCCTCCTTATACCGTCATCACGCCCAATATACGTGAGTGTACATTAGATATTAGTATATAAAACTCAGGAACCTCGCAAAAACAAGCGATTTGATTGGTTGAGAAACTTAGGATAAAATGCAATATACACCACTAGGAGGTGGATATTTTCCCGCGCCCCGAAATCAAATGGCGGGTGTAACAGCCGATTTGCAAGTGTTTCCGAAAAGAAAATTGCTCTAAAGCTCGTTTTATATACTAAAACATTTATACCATTTCCATTTCGGCGGATAGTGGCCTTCGGCTCTCGGTAGATAGTTCGCCAATATTCACCTCAATGGAAATAATGGTATAATGGTATAATTGTTAAATAGTTATACAGGTACACGAAAGAACAATTTATTGTAAAAATCTTAGGGGCTTATCACAAATGTTCGATTTCTGATTTGCTAACCCACATTTGTCGACCACAACAAATTGTTATCGACAACATTCTTAGCACGCGGGGGAAATCATTTATCATAAAATACAAAGGTTATTTCCTAGTTGATCGAGAGATTGGGCGTCTTTAGCGTTGTAGTAGTCGTCGTTGTGTAAGGTCCTTAGTAAACTAAAACTTTCCTTATATTTTCGACAGAATTGTCTTCTTCGCTCACAACTTTAAACCGTGTTTCTAATTTGTAGTTGGATATAACTTTTGGAGGTGGCTAACGGTTTGGTTATATTGCAGTTATGGAGCTTCACCCGGTGACTATCAGAAACTTCAACGGCATGCAGTTTCCACCAAGTCCGGATAGCTTTGAGTCGTATTCGTGGCAATGGGCTGAAGTGACTAACAAAGTCAAGTTACCAAGGGCGCTATTCCTATCACCGGGGCACAAAGGTGAGAAACCTTCAGGCATTAAGAAGGATTGTATAATTGATTCGCAGGGTTTTTACCCCTTTTTCCGATATCTACGATATCTACTAATGGGATATCATTTTTAGAAAATTCCTCTTCGATTTATTTCGTATAATAAACCGCGATCCTGCGGTTCTACTTCACTGGTGAACATGCCGTGCCCCCTTTCACCCGGCCTCGTATATATGACTGCTTTGTGGCTTGTTGACATTTGATCACCAGCAGTGTAGTGTTCACCTACACACATGTACATTGTGCCACGCTTGAGCTTGTCTTGAATGCTGTAGATGAATAGAGCCGTTGATTAGTTAAATCGATTTGTTGCAGTTCTGGAGAGAAACGCAGCGGTTGGCTATATGATCATCAGAAACATTGGGGATCTTCTGCCAAAGTCATTCGACGCCAGAATCAGGTACGTCTTCCTTAATCTATATCAGGCAGCCTTAAAACAGTACGTTGGAAGCCAGCTCGAGCTCCTTATACAAGCATTACCCTCTTTTGTCCTCCTCTCTTGGTTTTGACACTTGCAATAGTTGCTTATGTATATTTTGATTTTTCAGAGACTCTAAGTACAACGTGGACGTAAACTCGGACGTTGTGTCTGTAAAGATGCCGGGAATGGAAGATGTGCAACTAGCGGAACCCATCCACATTACCTTTTACAACCGACAGGTAACGTGACATGGCTTTTGTAATCGCCATAATCGTTATCGTTGCTATTACTGCAAACATCATGTGGCAGCAAATTCTATCACTTAAACATATTCTCCGTAATCACTATCATAACGATCACCATTATCATCATCATCATCATCGCCAAAACAAAAGTACAAAATTATGGAATTTGTTATTGTAACCTTTACCTTTGCTTGTTCTGACAGGTCAACAGATCGGAGTACTTGTGCGTCTTCTGGAACTACTCCGTTCCGTGAGTAATCATCTAATTTACCTGGTAGACGTACAAGGTGACTGGCTCAGTACCTTTTTTTCTATTTCCAGGAACACCCGAGGTGGTGGCTGGTCTACAAATGGTTGTAGACGTATCGCCATTAACTGGACTCACACTACTTGTGCCTGTAACCACATGACGTCATTCGCTGTGTTGTCAGATCTAAACCTTGAGGTAAAAACACGAAAGTTCTTGGAAGTGAAAAGAGATCGGACCAATACGAGCTCATTGAAGTTCACATTTCATTAAGTAGCAACAATTATGAACGGCGTCTGACATACAATGTTTTTTTTTAGTTTCCGCCACAAGTAGCGTTCGCCATGCGTATTGGTACATACATCGGCATCGCTGTGTCTGTCGCCATTTTATTGATCGCGTTCGTCTCCTTTGTCTGCCTGAGGTGGGTTATCTGTGGTATACACAGATAGCGGTTAGAGTGAAACTGCATTTTCCCTTCAGTCTCCAGTCATATTGCCAGTTTGAATTAATTTTATTGTTTTCATTTGTATTAATTATTTTATTATCGTTACTTATTATTGTTATTTGATTTAATAACATCACATATATTCGGTAAGACTTTCGGTTTTATGGAATTTATTGTTACTTATTATTGTTATTTGATTTAATTACATCACATATATTCGGTAAGACTTTCGGTTTTATGGAATTTGCTCCAATCAAAGAAAAGAAATTAGGGAAGGATAGATGATAACGATCATGTAAAAAGTGCTTACTAACTGCTCCTTTCTAGAAGATTTAAAAATGAGCATCTTGAAAAAAAGACTTGAATCCAATCGGGCATTGCGTGCTGAATGCCTTTTTCATTTGACGCACCGAAGGCCCAAGTGTGCAGCGAAGGGACTAATTATCGTGATTTCTGCTTCACAGGGGATTGAAAAAGAGCAACGCAAACGACATTCATAAGAACTTGGTAGCCGCCATCGTGATCGCTGAGATTATCTTCTTGGCGGGGATTAACAGGACCAATGATACGGTGAGAGAAGGTTCCTTGAGTTAAACATGTCGAGACGGATCATGGATTTGTTCTCGTTCATGGGAAACGTGCTGTGACCCTTATAGCTTTTTGTTTTGTTTCCGTTATGGATTTTCCCTTCTTTATGTCAAAACGTTCTGTAACTCGTTTTCCGCTGTCGTCAAGGTATAAATCAACACAAGGTTAAAAAGGTATGTTAAACGCCTCTGTGAAACAGAGTAGTTGCGGCGACGCAACCTTGTGTTGATTTATACCTAGTCTACACCACGCCTACGCAGACCATCTAGTTTTTCTTTAGCTTTTCTGTAGTCTTTCTGGTTATACCAATTGTCCGACGTCTTTTCGTATGGACTTGTCTCGCATATATTGTATTGTTTCGCGTGAAATGTTCTTATCCCCTGGTCTCGCTGTGTTCTGCAGACCGCATGTCGCCTGGTAGCCATTCTGCTTCATTACTTCTTCTCCACCGTGTTCACGTGGATGCTTGTGGAGGGTGTACACATGTACCGCAGGCTCAGCGAGAAGAGAAATGTTGACACCGGTCGCATGAACTTCTACTACTTCCTAGGATGGGGTAAGAGCTTTTAGTAGAGGCATTTATTATAGTACTTGTGAGGCTAATGCACTTTTGGGAAATAAATCAATAGTAGGCCGTAATGGTATGAAGCTTTGCCTTAGTCTTTCTCGTTATGCCACGGCTACCTCACTCTACCTAAAATACGTGAAATAAGGCCACATATATGGCCTTATTCATCGACGTCTCCTGTTTACGGACAATTGCATTTGGTTTTCGTGTTTGAAAATAAATATTACTTACTAAAACACAAATCTCAAAAGCTCGAGCTTAAACTTGAGCTTCAAAAGTGTGTTCAATTAGAGCCATTCCTTATGGGGATGCTCGAATGTTGGAGAAAATTAACTACTTCAAAATATCGGCATATTATGAGGCTCTTAGTAGCAGCATATGGAGGAAGGGTAGCTCTTGGGGGGCCGATACAAGAAGGGGAGGCTGGGGTTTGGTTGATAACCACACAAAAAGTCTGAGACCTCTAATCATCTTCCCTTTTTAAAATTCTGGATCTGCTCCTGTAAGTAATACCTTATGCTGAACATCTTCCAGGTTGCCCAGCCATTGTTGTTGGAATATCGGCTGGTTTGTCGACAGAAGGATATGGCAACAATCACTTGTGAGTACCTCACTTGATTCTCTTGTCAAAGTCTTTGTTTTTTCGTGGTTTGTAACGTCTTCTCTCTTCCAGCTGCTGGATGGCTACAGACGGTACGCTTATCTGGACCTTCACCATCCCTGTCATGATAGTTGTTGCGGTACGTTTTTATTCCTTTGACACTTTTTGCCATTGTCTGTTACTCGGCTCATTCGTTCCGCTAACCTCAAATACCGAGCTGCATCTTTTTTTTCCTTCCTTTCTTGCATTTGGTTACATACCCTTCGTTCCCCACCCAAACCTCTATGCTGTTCAAGGCATGCGGGTTTCCTTTTTAAACTAGGTTTCCATGTATGGCTCCCTGCAAACAGCGTCAACATCATCCATCCTTGCTAAGGTTGCTTCGCTTGGTGTCGGCGAAGCGCCTCCCCTCTCGTGTGACAATGTCTGCCCAAGTCACGACAGTAGACATTTAGCTGTAGTTTCTAATCTTTAGGACCATGTTTTTTTTTATGTTTCCAGATCAACGGGCTCGTGTTCGTAATGGCGATGTGTGCTTCCCTGCAGCAGTCTAAGCGCAAGCGTCGCAAACGGCGCTCTTACTCCCCTCACGGCGTCGACGACCAGTCAAGTCTCAAGTATGTCAATCACCCCAGCTCCATCCAATCACCTTTTAACCCTGTGATATCACAAATCAAGCCCTGTGACGTAACAAGTGCAAACTATTGACTGTCAAATCCTGACGCTGTTGTATTTTTTTATTGTTCGGCTATCCAAATGCCAGCATGCGCCCTTCTTCACTATTGACACACCTGCTTAGCAGATTAGGAATTATTGGAAAAAACATTTCCAATTTCATTGAGTCATCCGTTTTTGTTTTTTTCGTTTCACTGTCACCGTCTCGTTCTATAGCCAGCATGGAACGATTTTTGCCTTCTCATGAAACGTTTACTTGTTACTTTTACTTATTGATGCGGTCTCTTTATAGGGCTGGCATGCGCGCGTCTGCTGTGGTGTTGCCTCTGCTTGGGGTCTCCCTGGTGTTCGCCATCCTAATGGTCAACAAGGACATGGAGATGTTCCATTATCTCTTTGCTGCTCTCACTGCATTCCAGGTAAGTGTTGCATTCAATTTCTAAAGGTCTTAAACCCTAGGATAAAAAGGACTGATGGAGAATGTTTTTAAATTCTCCTAACAAATTTTGAATACTTAATGATGGAACACACACCAGTGTAATAAGTTGCTCTTTATTGCAAGTTTAATACAGTCATCATCTTTACTCTTTGTTTTGTTTTTCTTTCTTTCCAGGGCCTGTTCATATTTTTGTTCTACTGCCTATTCGACAAAAAGGTATCATTTATTTCTGTCCATTCTAGCCCCATAGGGCTCTAAAGTCTTGCATCCCCCGCCTCTCAAGCCTCTCCCAACTTCAATTCGTATTCATCTCACCAATCCCCCCTCCCCCAAAAGAAATCCTGGTTTCATGCCTGCGGGACATTGGCGTTGCTAACACATTGATTGCGCTCAGGTTCGAAAGGAGTACAAAAACGCGTACATTAGATGGAAAACTGGAGACAAGAGCTACGGCATCCCCAAACCAGCACCGCACTTTGTAAGTATCACGTGATTAAACAAGAGCCCGCCAATGTCTTTCTTGACTGCCTAGGGAACAGGAGACTAGAGATCACCAAATGTAGGCGTAGTCAGGAGATTCTTTGATGATCACTTTCGACTTGCCCCAAGAGCCCCAAGAGTTATGACATTTTTATCCTACCTAACCTGCTAATATTCTAGCAATAACATTTAATCGTCACTTTTAATTTGATAGAAACGCTCGTACCACCCAAGCGAGATGCAGGCCCTCCGCTCGCCTTATCACTATGACGACGATGACCAAGCAAACACGAGTACTTCCACTACTGACCACACGAGCAGTCTGCGCAGCAGTACTATCGGTACGAGCAGGCCCACAAGTGAAGCGTTCAGCACCACTACCGCGGCTACCGGGACCATCCCAGACAGCAGTGCGACCAGTGAGTAACGTATTATTTTACTGAGTCTTATCATGACAATTTGACGCGTTCTACCGTGGCCATCTTGACTGTTAAGTTTAAACTTTATGAGGATGCGAGAAACGTTCTATTCTTATGACATGAGCTTTTAGCCGAAACCATGGCAAATTATTCGGTGAACATCAGAACACTTAATCTCGTATATCAATTAGATGACTTTCTTCAAACGAAGATGATGACTTTCTTAGATGACTTTCTTCATAAGCTGCCTTAAAAGTTAAAACATATAAATACTTCTATATTTTTAATGAAAAAAATGATAATCAAACTTTCTCACCTTAATGAGGTTTTAGAATTTGTTTAACAATTTTGTGTTACTGAATTTCGAGATTTATTTTACACAAAAAAATTATTGAGAAAGTGATCGTGGCGCAAAAAGTACCACGTTTACGATACAGCGAAAGTTTGTGAGAGGAAAAACGCCAATCGATACATTCTAAACGAAAGATAAAAATACTTTCAAGGCAACTGACCTTTTTTTCTGTTTGTTCTAGGTGCTACTGAAGGTTTGTCCGGTAAGTTGTACAAAATCTCGTTTTCCTTTCATTTTTGCTATCAATTTTTGTCTTATTGTGACTCTTTGTACCTGGGGAGGGAATAGCACCTCATTTAGAAAAAAAAACTCTTAGCGAACATATTGTGTGAACATACAGATGCTGAAACTGAAGAATTTATCAAGAAACCTCCTAAAGCCAAATACTACCCGGGCAACCCGGAACTTGGTAAGAACATTTCAAAATGGCCTTTAACCAAAATACATGTCTCATCTAACTCTTAATGTTTCTCCTTACAGAACTTGCTAGAAAGATGTGGGATACTCCAGATAAATCTGGTATGAGAAACTTACTGTAGCAAATATGGCCACAAATACCACTAGACAGACCTTTCATTTACTCGGTTACTCGATACTTTACTCGGTTTAGTAATCTATGTTCTTTGGTGCCATTTTTAGAGTTAAGCACGACTCAGCCAGAGACTTCTTCAGACGAGGAGGAGACACGTGCACCATCACCTGTCATCCTATCAGAATCCTCGGACTCATCCGGGGATGAACAGAGTAAGCACGATGGGTCTTAGGCCCTGGCCAAACGGGGATACATGTTGCCGGAAACATGTTGTCCGCTTGCATGTTTCCTCAATGTTTCCCAGTTTGGCCAGGACACAAAAAAATTTTCCATAGCGAGGGAGAAACATTTCATGTTTCCAAGCGCGAGGAAACATTGTTTCCCGGATGTGTCCTCGTTTGGCCACGCGAGGCAACATTTTCTAGGCTCGTTGCCTGACAGCGCTCGCGGTGTACCAAATCAAAATGGCGGACGAAGATGTCGTTGTTGTGCAGAAAAGGCCAAAGAAAAGGGAGAGGCACTGGACAGACGAATTAAAGCGTTTGATTGTGTCTTACGAATATAGGAAATGGCTATGGGACATATCCAACAAAGAAGAGATATGATCAATTTCGAAATAATGTTTTTTAAGAAGTTTAAGAAGTTTAAAAACTTCAATAGTGCAAAAAGAACTAAATTTTCAATTTTTTCTATGGTAACTTGACAGATAAGATATAAAGAATGATGTGTTCAGGTTTCGTTATTTTCACGCGCGCGCTAAAGAATAGTGTCATTTCAAACGAGTGCGCGCTGTTTTTGAATTTTATTTTCAATCACAATTTTTGTCGTTGTTGCCGTAGAAAATCACTCCCAAGAAGCTCGCCGTAATTGCCTTGTGTATACAGAACATTATATTTTCAACTTCGAAATGATCAAAGTTAATCTAAGGCTCTGCTTTTTCGATATTTACGGAGCTCTGTACTTGACGTGGGCCAGGTCCGCGCCTTTTATACCGCGGTTCCTTGTTTCCTGACCGTTTGGCCACCCTCGGAAACATTTACGAAACATTTTTCCCCAATGTCTCCGGCAACATGTGTCCTCGTTTGGCCAGGGCCTTATTGTTCTGATGATGATAATGATCATCATCATCATCATGATGGTGGTGTTTTTTTGTTTGTTTTGTTTTTGCTTTACTGATGATATTGTTGTTTGGGATGATTATTATGAAGGCCTAGATGATTTCGTGTTTTCGCTTCTCATAGTATCTCGTACTAAAAGATTTATATCAATTTTAGCTCCCAATGGAGAGGAAAAGACCCCTAAGTCCAAAAAGAGACCCAAGGGTGCGCCGTTCTACGCATCGGACGGCCCCATGCACAGTACACCAATGGGTAAGCATGATCTTCAACAATACATACACAGTACACCAATGGGTAAGAGCAAACCCTCAATGTGCTACTATTTCTGAGGCACCCCCTCCGTGGGCCACAATGTCTGAGGGAAGTCCTCTGTGGGTCACTATGTCTGAAGCAAGTCTTCTGTGGTCCACTTTGTCTAAGGGAAATCCGTGGACCACTATGTATGAGGCAAGTCCTCCGTGGGCCACTATGTCTGAGGGAAGTCCTCTGTGGGCCACTATGTCTGAAGCAATTCTTCTGTGGTCCACTATGTCTAAGGGAAATCCGTGGACCGCAATGTCTGAGGCAAGTCCTCCGTGGACCACTATGTGAGAGGCAAGTCCTCCGTGGACCACTATGTGAGAGGCAAGTCCTCCGTGGACCACTATGTGAGAGGCAAGTCCTTCGTGGACCATTTGTCTGTGGCAAGTCCATCGTAGACCATTTGTCTGAGGCAAGTCCTCCGTTGACCATTTGTCTGAGGCAAGTCCTCCATGGACCATTTGTCTGAGGCAAGTCCTCCGTGGACCACTATGTAAGAGGCAAGTCCTCCGTGGACCATTTGTCTGAGACAAGTCCTCCGTGGACCATTTGTCTGAGGCAAGTCTTCTGTGGACCACTGTGTGTGAGGCAAGTCCTCCGTGGACCACTATGTGTGAGGCAAGTCCTCCGTGGACCACTATATGTGAGGCAACTCTTCTGTGGACCACTATGTGTGCGGCAAGTCCTCTGTGGACCACTATGTGTGCGGCAAGTCCTCCGTGGACCACTATATGTGAGGCAACTCTTCTGTGGACCACTATGTGTGCGGCAAGTCCTCCGTGGACCACTATGTGTGCGGCAAGTCCTCCGTGGACCATTTGTCTGAGGCAAGTCCTACGTGGACCATTTGTCTGAGACAAGCCCCCTGGCTCTCGCCAAACGACTTGCTACAGCCCTTACGTTGCACGGTCCAGCAACAAAAATCGATTGAGCTATTTGTTATTTTGACAGACACCACACCAGAGGTGGAACTCGAGAAGAACTTCCACGACAGCGACTCCTCTGACACGGAGGAAGAAGACAAAATGGTGCCAGTGAAGAATCGCAAAGATGGGCCAACATTCAAAGTCATTCCTGAAATCATCGCGGATGAGAAGGGTCCGGCAGGCTCAGGCTCAGCGGCTACTCCTTCCACCACGTCAGACACGCCCCCTATAGAGCTTCAATTACAGAAAAAACCGCTAAAGTCTGCACTGAAGAAGCCTAAGCCTGGTATGTTTACGCCAATCGTGCTGCCCCCAGACACGCCAAAGGATGAAGAGACCGCGGAGTTAATGCCAGATAAACCCGCCGAGAGGTAAGGAGGAGATCGCCCGTACTGCGGAATGTCTTTTTATGTGTCGCTTGTCTTTGTTTCACATTTGCGCTGTTATCCCTATTTCACGTATACATGGTTTTTCTCTCGTCACCAAGGCACCATATGTGTTATCGTTGTTTGTTTAAATGTCTGTATGTTGTTCACCACCACATTGTGTCGCCATTAAACTTAAAGCATGTTTTGATAATTCCAATGAGTTGTCCCGTGTACCGATTGCATGGCTTTTTTCTCAGTGCTTTTAATGTTAATCGTTATGGTTTAAACGAACGTGCACTATGTGATAAGTAACGTTAAGATGTGCTAATGTTGCGGTTGCATGGCATGTCCAGCAGTAGACACCGGTTCACACGTGGCAGGGACTTGATGCGCGGTCCGCCGATGAACGCTTACTATTCCACGCACACAGATACCGATAGCACTTGCTATTCAAATGCACTCAGGTAAAAAGGGCTATGCTGCTTTGCTTGTTTCCTCTGGTCGTTTTTGTATGATGAGCCTGCCCCCTCCCTCCTCCCCTTCTCTTTAGAGCAGTAAGGTTTCAGGTCCACCTGACTCTGAAACACCAAAAAATTAAAATTACATTTATTCATTTATTATTATACCACTCCTATAACGTCCCTCCCGCCACTAAAAAGATGAAGTCCATTTTTCGTAGTTGAAATCTGTACAAAAGCGATTCGTGGACCGGGGGCTTTGCTGACGCCGTGCTTTTAAAGTAGTAATAACTTTTAATGCATTTATAAATTTATTAGCCATATATATAAGGCTAATGATTAAGGGTGCGGTAAGAAATGGGCGAGACTTAACGTTAAGCATATTATATTGTTAATGCATGTAGCGTTAATGCTTTCTGTAGCTTGAATAGAACTCACCTAATATATAGAGTATTCCTTGTTAAGAAGCTTGGCAATTACTTGTGTGGCACATAATATTCTGGCTTGTGAGGTTTCTATTTTATGCCAGCTTTAAGGGATGCTTTGTCACACATCTCCTTAAAGTCATGATACTTTAAGGGATGCTTTGTCACACATCTCCTTGAAGTCATGATACTTTAAGGGATGCTTTGTCACACATCTCCTTGAAGTCATGATACTTTAAGGGATGCTTTGTTACTCAAAGGCACCCTTGACTGCTCTCAGCAAAGTGCGTTGATTTGGCTGAAAATACAAAATGTCTTGTTTTGGGAAAACTAAGAACATTAGAGAAAAAACGTTCCATTGTCAATAGATGATGCGCACCGAACACAGGGCGTGATGGTCGGCAAGAGTGAAGGGGAGTGAGAGGAAAAGAGTATCACCCTCCTCCTTGGTTGAAGGTTACAAGTCAGAGCGAGGCTGGGTTTTTATACTCAATAAAGGGTGTTGCCCAAGGGACGTGTATCAGTCCGACCGCGCTTCCCGCTCTAATCTCTTTCGCTGTGATTTTATTAGCGCTGAGCGAAAGTCACGAACCGGTCGATCAGGGGAGAAGAAAAAGAAGAAGAAACACAAGCAGTCTCGAAGCAGTAGTCGAGAAGGCAGCAGCGGCACTAGAAGATTTGTCAAATTCAAAGGCGATAGGAATTCTATACAGCTCTCAGAGCCAAGCGAGTAAGTAACAGTGCTTCATATTGGTTTCTACCAACGTCAAAATATTTAGACACCCATGGCCTCGATCGTTTTAAGAGAAAAGAGACGAAAGAGAAAGAGACGCCCTAACATGTTAGTTTAGTTTCGCATCTCACTTAAACACTCTCTGTTATATAGATAACTCAATAATCAAATACCGGGCGATTCGGAGATTGGTAACAGCTCATTTCTTGATAAAGTTATATTTCAAAAAAGTGACAAATGGCAAATATGGAATGGCAGATTTTCGACCGGACAACGCTTTAAAAAAGACTATCCTAAAGACTATCCAAAGTTATGCACTCTGGCGTCCAATATCCATTTAAACATTCTTTCATTTATCCAAGTACTGTTCCTAGTCCCAGGCCAGTGCGTATCTCTAAAAATGCGCGCTGCTAAGCTAGCGCGAACTTCCGTTCGTTTTGTCATCCCTTTATGGTGCAGCCATATCACGTATAGCGTCAGTGCATCATAGTTATTTACTGGATGGGAAAGCAAGGTCTGCACACAGTTTGTATCTAAAAGCCGTCAAACCGGGATGTTTTTTTTCGGCCGACTCTCAAAACCTATTTTTTCCTCTTTGTCTAACTAGCGCTCGCAAATGGCTACCGTGCCGGCAACGTAGGGCAGATATAGGAAAGTATGGCCTGTGCGCGATCAGAATTCGTTACCACGTCCGCTATTAAGAGTTTCGTATTTTTCTTCACGTGGTCATGCTTCGCGTCTCGTGGAGCGGGCGTGCATGATATCGTCTCGTATCGCGCTTGTTGTGCTTCGCGTCCCACCTGCCCTGTGGCGCGTGCTCTTCCCTGCTGTGTTGGACTAAGTTAATATTCTCCATCGCCATTTCATATATATTATACCTCGAGGCAGTGTGCGTGTTTTATCAATTATTTTACCAAAACTAATTAATCGTGGAGTGATAAGAGAAGAGTAATACGTGGACGGGATCCATTTTGGACGCTTGGAGAAAATACACTAGGAAGATGAAAAGAACGCGTTATTGAGTCAGCCGCTGACCACAATGATTACCGAAATCGAAAAAAAAAACGTCCAGCCAAAGCCTCGCAATTCTTGATATTTACAATACTTCTTGATGAAGTATTTTTGATATACAATAGTGTCCTAACTTTTCTTTGAAAAATAAGAGTATAAGTGAACGACGAAACCCCTTTAACTCTAATCCCAAGGTATCCCAAGTAAAAATATCAGGAAACTAGACTCTGTGGAATTTGTAGTCAGTTGCTGTTAGCTGGGAGGCTCGGGTAATTCGTTTTTCACTTTAGTTTGAGTTGTGTATTCCTTTGTTTTTAAAATTTTTCATTTCTTCCGAATCAAAATAACCCTGAACCGATCGCCCTCGAGCTTACAAGTCATATTTTCGCGTAATTTCCATTAATTTCGTATCCATTTCCTGTGAATAGATACTCCATTGTTTTGACTCCCTAAAAGTCAGCTAAGTTATCGGGGTCCTAATTGCTCTATAAAGCGCGCTACACGGTGAAGGCGGTGCAGTCGGCATCTAGCCTGCAGGCACGTCTTTTCTACTTCGCTTCTCTTGCGTGTTTTGCTCGAGTGTTCTACCGATTAGCGCTCGCTTTCATGTCTTATTATCAGCCTTCACTTAGTCTGCCCTTCGGCTGTTAGCGAAGCTTTGATGTTCACTGGACTTATGTGCGTGGTTTGCTCGAGTGTTCTATACTGTGCCGCTACATAGTCGCTGTATTTATAACACTCAAGAAAGCCACCTAAATCGATATCATATCGTCGTAAATTTTATTTTTCTTGTGCTCGACATGAGTATATACCAATGGTTTCTTAGTTCTAAAAGGGTAAGGCTTGATTGATTGTGAAGGAACCACTTGCTTGCAGGTTCGATGTGGCATCGCTGATTCCTCTTGAACTTTATCATGTATGCTTTGATTGTCAGATATTCGTGGCGGCGGTGATCCTTGGCTGATTTTGATTGATTGTCAAGGGCTTTGCAACTAATTGATATTTTTATGACGAAAAAACTCCTGGTACATACAGAATGTAGAAAATTGAATCATAAAATTAAATTAGCTTTCTCCATCCTTTTATTAATCGGGTTAAAATGGTGATAGATTCTTTTTTTTTTTTTAATGTTCGCCTGCGCGCGAAACAAATTAAAAATAAACTAAAAACTAGGATACAAATACATTGTTCAGGTGCTTACTAAAAAAGTTCAATTATCCGTTGACAACAACAAGCGCTGCTCACTATCGTTATTTTGAATTTTGACCATAGAAATAGTTATAACGTTTTCCGTTCTTAAACCCCTTAAGGCTTTTAATAATAGTAAGTGCATAGCTTCGCAGACCTCCCACTAGGCCTACCAAGTTCCCAAGCCTCTCCCAGCGAGGCATCAATATTTCAAAGTGCTTGGTAAACAGCTGACAGATCAAACAAACGCGCAATTTTTACAATGAATCATAACGGCCTAACCTTCTATGAAGGCGTCTTTATATGTTTGGGGTCTTGGCTCTACCTATCTTTCAGCTTGAATATAAGAATGAGAAAACACCGGGGTTTTTTTAATATAAAGTCTTTTTAAAAATCGCATGCCTCGCTAAAAAGTGCTTGCTATGTAGGCTGTTACCAAGCAATATCTTTTCTTGTTCGGTTCGCAAGTAGGGCTTGCCTGCGAAGGTCTAGATAAAAGACTATAAAAATCAATACATGAACCGCGGACCGCGCATAGCAAAGGTTGCTAAATCAGCTATTACCCGTGCTAAAACACTAGCAACATACGAGCTGATTTGATTGTTTAACGCAACACTAATTCACCCGTTGGTTTACCGCTTGAATTTCAACCAGTTCGTAAAAACCCCGTGTGTAAGTTGACTGCGCGGGTAGCACTTACAGTGAAATGTCTTTGAACTCGCCGCGATTCACCGAGTCTCTGGATTCTTTGAATAGATATGATTTTTTTTTTGCTATGACACCTGTTTGGTTTGCCAGAATGTTTAAAAATTGTGCTCGGATTTATTAACAAAGCATAGCGATCATGCTTGTTGCATACTTGGGACGTTAGTAATAAACCGACGCAAATCCATCGCGATTGTTTTTTAATCTTACTTTTTTAAGCATTTTGTCTGGCTTCCTATTCTTCTCGGCCATGACACATAAACACGTACCCAAATGCAGTCCTTCTTTATATCTTGTTAGTTTATTGACTCGTTTAATTTACTTCTCATTAAAGAGTGTTTTACGCTTATTTGTTAAATCTTATCAAATAAGTGCTGTTTACTCGCTTCCTCGTGGCTTTAATATTTTCATCAGTGTCGTCTGTTTTCCAGGAGTATAAGCGCTTCTATCGAGCAAGTTAACCATACGTCTCGCAGCTGACATGGCTGTCTCTGTCTGAGTATTGTCCTTGCGGTATCTCTTCTTAGCCCTAATGACTTAACAATTAACATCGAATTAAGGACAACTTGGATTACTGAAGACAAAGGAGTTAACTTGCCGCTAAGGGCATCACGTTTTATCAGAACAAACTTTACTTTACATCGCGCTTTAATAAGCGAGAACATTTTTTCTTCAAAACTTTGCAAAAATTCGCGATTGTCTATGTATTTCCCACTTTGCAAAAATTCGCAATTGTCTATGTATTCCCCTTATAGAGAGGTTCTTGATATTCCATCCTCTGAAAAATAAAATGGATATTCGCTCTGTTTATTGTTTAGGTATCTGTTTGACAAAGAAATTGTAAATTATCATGTGTTGCTTAAATATTTCTTTTCAAAGAGCGTTCACATCTTCCCAATGGAGTCGCGAGAGTGTCGCGCAGACTTGACATCAACGATTCAAATTCTAGGGCAGGGAATTTTGATTAGTCCTAACAATACTATTAAATATTCTTTAGAAACACAGACAGTAAATATAAGTTTTGTTATATGGAACGGAACACTTAATACTTATGGGCTTATTTTTTAAACAAGGCAATATAGCGATGTAACAGGTACCCATTCAACATAAAACTTACAGTCGTCCATTTAGACCAATGTCATTTTCCTTTTGGTTATATATTATGTTATTCGGAACAATAGGACCCATGTAACACAAAACCAGGCTACACCCCAAAGCTTTATTGCTGCCAGAAACAACTTGTGTCAATTTTCAGACAATGTGGCGATAGGCGGATGGTCTTTTCAAATATTCCTTACTTTTATCCCTCAAATTGATTGGCTTACCCTTAATTTCTATTATTATTTTTTTATCTGCCAACAACAATATGCGAGGGCGGATGCTGTGTTGACTCGTGCTACCAGAGAGCCAGGTTAGGAACAGTAGCATTAGCTAAAAGAACTGTCACATTAGAGAAATAGGTTCCGGAATTATTGAATACGAGTACAAAGACGGATACTTTTGCCAAAAATAGTCCACTCTGCTTATCCTTTTTAAAATACAAGCCCTATAATGCGAAGTGGACCTTAGCGAGCTTATACAAAATATTTGTATAAGTATTGAGATCGCAAGCGACAAGGGCGTCCAGGAGATTTTAGTTAAGTCCCTTGTAAAATTGCACCTGTTTTTACCTCAGCACCACGAATAACATGGTAGTTAATGACAAAAGGAGCGCAGTAAAGATCTCGTTATTCTAAAATCCACCTGAATAAACACGAGTGTGACTGTATGGTATAGAAGCGTGTTAAAAGTCAATGATATTGGCCCGTTGGCCACAACGTTGCTTGCAGGTAGAGTGTTAAACGTGTAACCTGGTATCACAATAGGAGGTCATGGTGCTTCTTGTTAAATAAACAAAGTCGCTTATCGGCAAGCCTGGTACAACAAGAAGATCTTTAAACACTAACGGGGCAAATGACATGACTGCTGTACTGAGCCACCAAAGTTTTCACATTTTAACCAATTAAGCCACACCCGATATTCGACTAACCGAGTGTGCCCTCATTCGCATAGTTCTATTTTGTGTTTTTGCGTGTGTGTAGCACAGCATGTCAGCCTTGTCAGGGGTACCCATTGCGCCCTTCTCTAGAATAGCTTTACACGCGATTAAGTCTGCGTAGTGGAATTTAGCAGGGCAGCTAGACCGAGTGGAAAGTCTTGATTCGCTAGAAAGATTATATTTTCGGATGAGTCTAACTGAAACGTTTACAAGGCATACTTCCAAGACATTGCCGGAATGCTTCCATGTCTTTTATTAAAATGTTTGCTAAGATCTGTTGAAGTAATGGGTTGGACGAGAAAACCATGACAAAACCTTGAAGCCGCCATCGCTAAAATGGACAAATTTATCCAATTTGTCCAGAACCAGTATCGTGACGCACTTGACACTTAACGGCTGTGGACCTCAGCACGATTAACATAGAATAAAAGGTGTTGAGAAGTGCTGGCGTAGGAAATAACCGTTCTTCAGCATCCATAAACATAGCCATGCTATAACCTATGCATGAAGTGTTGCCTTTTAACGGATTGAGCTTCCATAAACACAACAGCACGAATATTATCGAGAATACTTGTTTAGATAAACAGTCAAATTGTATGAACAATTAAAGCATACTTTTCCCCAACTCCTGTTCCTATGATTAATAAAAAGAAGGAATAAAAGACGTGAATGTTTTGGAGGTGATGTTATATCGTACCCCATGATGTTTAGACAAAAATTTATTTTCTTTTATTTTGTATGGGGCTTTCTCATTAAAGTCGCTTTCTCATATGGATTGAAGCCTCTTTTTTTTTCATCTCACGCCTGTATCGGCTGGGTTAAAGGTCATCCAGTTGTAATAAAATTCCATACCCTTGCTTTACTGTACCCTGGCAATACTCTGATATTTACAAAATAGGATTCCCCATCGTTCTCTCACTTCCCCTCCCTCCTTTCTCCTCCTCGCCTCCTTTTTCTCTCGCTCGTTTCCATGCCTTTCTTGCCCTTATGCTCTACACCCAGGATCCCCGAGGATCTTGGAAACATTTTTTTTCTTGTACTTCCTTGATTTGCCTTTTTGGTATTCACTTTATTTTTTACAGGCGACATCTATGGTATATCTCATCCATGTGATACTAAATGACCTGATTTGTTGTTTGCAGGTTCATTTGAAGGCTGGTGCACTCCAAGGTCAAATCAGCGAGTTATTTCTTATTTATAATGGCTTGTGTTTCGTTGACGAAGCGCGCGCCCCGTTTAGGTGAAATATCATTTTATTGCAATGTCATAATGTATCTAGCACGTTTGTGCGAAGGATTTATCTATATTAGGGTTTTTAAAACCTGCACGAAGATTCATACAGCTGTATAGAATATAATACTATTTAGTTTAGATTTTAAATTATACCTTTTAATTCTAAGCTTTTGTTCAAATCGCGTTTTTAAACAATTTCGCCAATTTCAGTTTAGTGATTTTAAATGACAGATGTAGATAGAAAAGGTATTTTCATATTTGTGGAATGCACCAATGCAATGGTTGTCATAGTTTTTACGCTTGGTCTTCTGTGTCGTCGTGCGCGCCCAAGAACGCCTACAGCTGGTCATTATGACGAGCTGAAAATGACATTATCTTTAGTGCAAGTTCTTTTTTGTTCATCACCACATAAAACAATGAAACACTTAAATGACAATCTTTAATTCGCCATTCAGTCATGTTTTTTTTCTCAAAAGTCCGTTTACTCGAATATACAGCGCCTTACAATGTTCTGTGGGAACCCTGTGTCTTTTAACATGAGAATGATGCGAATGCTTCAAGACTCAGTAACCATTTATTCGCACTCTAGTTCCTAAGAACAAATAACGTATTATAGCTGATTTACAATGCCACCATTCTGTTTTTTATTCCATTACTTTAAACCCAATCCAAGATAGGTGGCGGTGTAGAATCCAAGATGGCGGCATTATGGTTAAAAACCCTTTGCTGTTGATTTTTTTATGTGGACTCTTGAATTTCTCTCCAAAAAGCGCGCTCGAGGTTGCTTATAGACTGGGCATTTGTACAGCATTTCGTGTAAAAAGTGTTAAATAAAAAAAGTTCGAAATTAACCTGATCTTGTTGTGTTCTGAAAATTACCCAGCAGTCCATTTCAGACTTCGTATTTTGAGGGAATTTTCCATTAAAATTAGATTAATTAATGTCAAGTTTAAAGCCCTGAGGACACAAGCTACCACCCCGTGCTAGTTATTGAGCAAATTAACAAATTGGGTTATTATTACTCCGCGCGCACTGAGCATCAAGGGAGGCATGGCCATTACTTGTTTTCTACTTGCCGCTCTCTCTTGTTGGGTTCCTTGCTGCGGAAGGAGAAACATAAAGTTTACTGTTTATGACGTACTGTGAGAGGGACCATTGATTGGCTTGTGAGCACGTATTTGGTTTTCGCGCAAGAATGGACTGTATGATAGCGGAGTTACAGCGATATTGTTATAACGGTAAGTCGAGTCTGGTTTCTTTGTAATAAATTAAAAAGCCCGAAAAAAAAAAAAAAACGGTCAAATAATGTTGACTGGATGCTGTAGGGGTATGGGTGAGTAGAAGTATGGGCTACTTCTCGCTCATGGTCAGTGTGTACCATTGGTTGTCGTGTGCCGCCTGGCTCCCAAAGTCTAGTACTCGATCATCGCGTGCGTATTGGCGGAACAATGTTTTTCAATAATCAAGTGGTGTTTTCTGATCGCATCCAATTGATGTGCAGAGATGGCTCTTCCTTCAGCAATTAGCTGCCGGCATAAAGTGCCGCTATCCGTGGGTTTTGCTGAAAGTAGAAATTCTACAATAATCTTCATTGCATCTTTATTGTATCGTTTTGTTTTATGGTTTCACGCTTTTTCATCTTATTGAAATCAAAACAAAAACAACTTGCCGGCTGCTGCTGCTATATGAATAATAAATTGACTCTATTTTTTAAGCTATAGAATGTTTAACAAAATAGAACTCCAATGTCATAAAATCGTCGTCACAAAATATGTCGGTCCCTTTTTAAGTCTGCGGGTCGTAGCAGGAGTTTCCCATGAAGATAAACGCCTCATGTATAAACACTAATGGCGCGAGCATATAAAAGAAATAAGATATAATATAGTTGGCCGTCGGAGGTTATATTTCCTTAAGGATCTGCGGTATCTTGATCTAATTCAAAGGGAAAATTTTGTGTCCCAGAACGCGGGTAAGGCAAAGGCAAAGTAAAAGGCATAGTCAGGGTATTAGCTATCGGGAAATCTTGAGAAAGTTTCCTATTTAAGGGCCCTTGGCACTTGGGAAATACCGACAAGTGAGTGATATAACTTGATTTGATTTGCTTTGAAAATAGTTGCAGGCTAACAGCAGAGTGCTTTTTTTGACTGAGGGCATGTTATCGTTTCTTTTGTGAAACTTATGAATGCGTATGCGCAGCATATACTGGTAGGTCTAGTTGTGGCTTCATCCTTAGTTGATTTTAGTTTGATTGTTTGGTATACATTGTCGGTGCTAATGTATATGCTATGGGTCAAATTATGCAAAAACGTCGAATACAGTGAGCTTCAGGTAAAAGATCTATTTTTACATTTGTTTCTGTGTTTTCAGGTAAAACGTTATTATTTTTAAAGGGCGTTTTGCAAATACGTCCATTAAAAAAGCTGAAATTCGTGATAATGAACTACACCACATGCATGGAGTGCATGGCCTCATTCCGTTGCCGTAAAGTCTAACCCTCTGGCAAGAAAGCAAAAAAAAACTTGACGCGACAATTTAATTAGAGGAACAAACAAAATTTTCGCGCACATTTTCCATACTAATTCTTTCCACTAAATTGGCTCGTTGATCGTAATAAAAACCTTCCGTCAGAAATGGCTCATAAGTGCAACTTATATGAGTGTTAAAAGGATATTACAAACGTTTTCTAGTCATTTGTCTAAGAATTGACAATAAATAGACATTCCCTATTTCTAAAACGGATTTAGAGTTTTTAGATTACCCTTCAAGAAAATGAGTTTTCTTTTATCCTTGTTCTTTCTTAAGAGCATATTACATTAAAATATTAACATAATTGGATCCAAAAGCGCTTGATTGCTAAACGGAGGGGAGACCCAAGTGGCAAAGTGTAGAATCCACTTGTATTAGCTTTCCCATCCATTTTGAATGATCACATCATTGCCTCTATCACGCATGCGTCCACCAGCCCGCCTGTGTTTCCCGTTTTCCGTCAGTTGTAATGTTAACCGCGTACCGTAACGCTGCATTCGCCGAGACAAAACCTCAGTAAGTACCTTCAATTGATGATATTGAAATGGTAGTGGTGGGCTATGTTTGCTGGTGATGGTGCGGTCAGGCTATCGGCGTAATCTACCCGGACACGGGTCGTTTTTCCGTCGATTGTGTCTGAGACAGACAAGCCACTACAGAACACCACCCGTTATCTTTGATAATAGACACGCTGCTAAATATCGAATAATTTCTCTTTAATGGGCTTTTTGCTTATGGCAGAGCAAAACCTGAAAACCAGCCCAATTTAAATTACTTCGAGTGTCAGATTCCTTCATATTTATTTCGTTCTTATTGTTGTTTGTGTATGCATTTTTATATCAATTTTAAATTTCAAGATCTTCTAAGTCCCTAATGCTTTGTCTGTGAGTGCTGCCGCGCTTGCGTCTAGCGATTTTGTTACCAAAGTTGTAGGGGTTCGTCAAATTTCCTTATCTCGAGATCAAGACGTTTACAGATAACGCAAAAAGACATCATAGTAGGCACTGATTGATATTAGGAAAAGTTCGTCTAGTTTTGAGGAAAACAATGTAAGAGGCGCAAAGTTAAAAGCCTCTCTTCCGGTCGCATTTGCATCTGATAATCGCGGATTAAAGGAGACCATCGTTCGTCTGCTGTCTGAATATAGCGCGTCGTTTTAAGCTCTAGGGCTGGGTGCTTAGAAAAGCCTTTTAGTCATCCAACCGTAAACAATACTTTCTGCAGCTGTCAATCATCTTAGACAATTCTATCGATACCCCAAGGTATGGCCTAAATAAGGAATTAGGAACGACCTCTTTCGCCCCGACGGCGGATGGAAGATAAGAAATACAAGTCTTGAGTAACTTCTGAATTCATTCGAATTCAAGCGTTGTTGAAGGAACATTTATTTATAACATACATATATACACATATTTATGAGGCTCAAAGGGGGCCTTTTTATCCGTGATTCGGACCATCTAGCTCTCTCATTAATACCGTATGATCTGACTCGAGTCCAGTCTATCGGTGACCATGGAGGCATATTTGATGCCATTGTTGTCTGTGATTCTGCCAAAATCATGGGAAAACGATGAAGTTGAAATAATGCGCGTCAGTCGTAAGCCGTATCCCGTCCCGCCACTGTAGATCTCTTATTTGAACTTGTCCTTAGCGTGCCCAGACAATGAGTCATGCAGTCTGTCACAGACCCCGGTAGGAGAAACATCCGGTATACGAGGTTTACATGTGTTTAGAGATTTTCTTTGTCTATTGGTATCCATCTGTAGCCCCCTAGCATGGCGTGTTTACTACGACGGGGACATGCCTTAAAGACCAAGCACTCTTTGTGGGTGCTTCCTAAATGTCCCATGACATGCCCAGCCAGTGAGTATGACACTGTCGTGTTTATCCACACCTCAGAGCCAACAGTACACAGATCTGAAGTACGGGATTTAGATACATTTCTCAGTTTTATCATCCCGAATGGTTTCGTCTTTGGACGTCGCGTGACAGTTACATCTGTAAGATGTTTTAGTAATGAGTCCAGATGGGTTAATTAGCGCCCCTTCAAGATAACATCTTCATTGCAACTGCATGGGTCTAATGTTTATAGACGCGAGTGGGGTGCGCATGGATGAGACAGATCTAGCACGGGACTGGTGCGTAATCTCGTAGAGACTGTCAAATCACGCGCTTGTCATGTCCGAACCTATTTGACTGCGTTGCACGCAAACATCGCCAAGGGTATACGGTCGGGAATATCTGCATTGGAAAAACCGTGAAGCATGTATAAGTGCCGGGAATAACTTGACGCTGTGAATGGAATTCTTAGACGTGTCTAAGAGCCAGAAATTCTTGGACACCATTATAACTCGCGGAATTTCTAGAGATGGCATGCGTGTTGCTGTCAATCAAAACTCCCATTAGGGTTAAACAGTCTCTTAATAAAACAGAGAAATGCCTTCCTGATGTTTTATTCGTCCGTTGCGTGCAGCCTGAGTCCAATTAGGTTTAGCCTTTATTTGCCTGTCGGCTCTGTACAGGGAGGAAGACAAGTGTTAAATAGCCATGGTGGTGAAGCAATTAGTACGCTACCCTTCCTATACTGTGAGCGATATCTTTAGACAATCACGGTCTCCTCCAGTGATCTGTGGCCAAATGAGTCTGGCACACTCATACGAGGCTTCCTTTGCGTACCACGCGCGTCGGAGACCGTGGGAAAACACGGCCAGCGTTAGCCCGCCGGTCCGAGATATTTGTTTTCTAGACGACTATCGTGTTTGGAGACAAATAAGAAAGTGTATCACATACACATGCCGCGGTTCGCTGTTGACTCGCGCGTAAGATGCTCTATTGTTTAAGTGACATCCAACTTCACGCTCTTTCTTTTGGTCCTGCCGCGCACTGCGAGTAAACACGAAATCTGACAACCAGAACAAATTCCGCTAGAAAGCATCTTGCTGGATAAAATGGATGTCTATAGAAGTTGTTAAAAGACGGATGGGTGTAGTTTACGTGAAATTCACGTTATGGTCCATTATGGTCCCGCCGTTAGTCAGTGCAAGAGCAAAATCATCAATCAAAGCGACTGTTTGTTTTTCTTGCATTTCATAACATGGTAATAGCACAGTTAAAAGGAGATACCTTAAGTTGTTCCAATACACAATATTCGCAATACTGAAGGGGGAAAGGGGGAGGAGGGGGTAGGGATTTGTTGGTGCATATCAAGCAATTTCCAGTCATAGTATTCCTATGTGCCAAACCACATCAGGGGCAAGCTGGGTTGCTTCAGCTTCTTTGTTTTCCATGTATACTCAAAATGGACGCTAAGCTTAACCCAGCTGCCCTCTATGGGCAAACAGAAGCTGGCCGAATACATTAAACCAGTGACTATACAAGTGTTATCTCTTGTGAATAAGTGATGTGGGATAAGTAGGAGTAAAACGCTTACGCTTCTTCATTACACAAACGACACCTGATGCAGCGAAATCATATTGGAGTCTCTTTAAACCGGATCTATGTGATACGAATCGAAACCTAAGAGATATTATCTCACCATACATTTACTTACAATGTTTAAACTGACTCTAGTGGAAATTAAAATACATTCTCAGACAAGAAAGCTTAATCTTTAAGACAAGTATTATTGCTGGCAGATTTAAAAAAATATTCTTATTAAGGCGCTGTTGTCATGGTAACCAAAGAATAAGACGCCGGACGACGAGTTTCGAAAGTGACTCACTCCTTCGATAAGTGAATTATCCGTCTTGTTATGGCTTGCCCAGTACGATAGGAACAAATAGATTGTACTGAAGGCTGAAGCCATAACTTGGCGCAGGATATAATTTCCTGAGCTGATACGAATTGTTTAATATAATGATTCTCACTTCTTGGACTGAACTGGAAAAGCATTTGAAACAACTTCGGCATAAACAAAGCCTTTTATTATCTCAGTGAACCAAAAACAGGCTATATCCTTCGGGATTTTATCGAAATCCATAAGCTAACATACTAGATTTAATTCTCATTAAAGATGTTCTGTATGTGAGCCTTGTGCTTTCGCGGATTATCAGGCATATCCGTCTAACGCGCGTGATCCCATAAACGAAACCGAATGGTTCAAGTCTGAGCGATTACCGTGATCTACAAGGGAGGTTATGACAGGAGAATACAAACGCTAGCACTAAAGCGCGACACTTTTCCCTGGGTGAAAAACGTCTAGTTTTGATAACATCGCTTCATTAGTTGCTTATTTTTACGAGTTGCCAATCGGAGGCGATATTGCGCGGCGGGGCACTTGAGCGTATAAGTCGTCATTGTGCGCGCACCTCCGGTGGATAATTGTTCTGATGCTCAACATTTAGTGCTTTATCGCGCGCCTAATAATACCTCAGAGTTTATGCCATCAACTGACCGCCGCGCCGAGGTGTGAAAGCTTGCCTCAGATGTGTGTCCTGGTCGTGCGCTCGCTCACTCTTCGCGGATGCTTTGCTCGTTGTGACACGGTGCTGCAGGGAGTTATTTGACGTCAACCTGGCTCTCTCTTTACGTAAGTGATCTTACAAGTGACTTCTTGAGTCGGCTTTTTGTTAACCCTTTAGGCGAATCATTGCGCTTTTGGCATATTTCTAAATATCTTCTCTTTTAAATTCTCCGCTTTGCGTCCATCTCGTGTAGGTATTTTTAGCTTTATTAAGAGTTCCATACCCATCGTCTTGCTGCTAAGTTGGCCTTATGCGAGTCCTTGCGAAGGCGTTCGCTCTCTCTAGTATAGATATCTCAGTGGTTCAGGTCGATCACATCACAACCAGCGCAGCGTATAATAGTGAACACGGAATGATTCACATAATTCTCATCGCGCGGACACTTTGTAGGCACTCTCTCTACACGGATATTATGGTGAAACAGGTGGAATATCCTCAAGTAGTTCCCCTCATCTAGCGACCCACACGAACTCGCCCTTCTGTTGATAAGGTTAGGCTATTACCTTCGTAGGGGGCTCCACACATTGTTATCCGTAGTATGCAAGTGGCGAGCTGCCTTATAACAGAATCGCTATATACCATACTCCGACGCATCATTGCTTAAAGCGCCGAAAACGGCGGAAGAAACAGCGCGGCCCATTGAAGTTCCGCAAATGCTACATTTGATATTTTGGATAGATATTACTTTAACTATAGTCAAGATTTTAAGCGTCTGATGATGCTTCGCAAATACTATCTAAGCACAGTATCAAGCATTATTTTATTATCATGTTAGATTTAAACGAACATTTATTTCGATGTTGAGTTCCCCAAAGCGCGCTATTAAAATCTAGGTTATTTGTTGATTAGAATTGAACCCTATTTTTTTTATCTGCGGAAGTTAATTACACGGTGTTTTCTTCTCTAGTGCAATTACATCGGGAATAATTTCCAGTAATACGCTTGTATTTATAGTTTACAGCCTTAAGTTAAAGCTTAGTCTTATCTATATGAGTCGCGTTATCAGGCCGCAAAGCTTCTAACTAGAGGGTGTTTTTTGAGGAGTATCGCTTAGAGCGATAGCGCGCGATTCGATCTGTGGAAAGCGGCGTGGTAGGGTCATGCTGGGGCGGGAAATAGCCATCCTAAATTTCGCTTTTAAATGGCAAAAACAAATGCTTAATGGAGATCCCGCTAACGTTTATCGGAAAGGCCTCAATACAAACACTCCATTAAAAACTCTTCTCCTTGTGGTCTTTCCAGAGAGGATAATAATTAACGTTATTAGAAAAAGGAGTCGGCTGCATTTCAGCTAGAGAAAATTGTTCTAAGCGACATTAGGGCTTATGACCGGCTGACCAATTATAACAAAAATAGAAAATTGAAAAAATGTGGATTTGAGGTTATAACCACTTCAGTGTTAAAACTGAGTAATTCAAATGTCTCTACGCTGATGTATGCTTGTTCCGAATCTTTGTCGAAATTCTATGATGAAAATGAATGTTTATGTTATCTTGTGAATTAGGCATTTTAAGTTTCGGTAAAGTACAAAAAATTGTCTCGACCATACTCAAATCAGGTCTTGCGTTGTAATGACAAACTAGTGTCATAAACTCTTTTGTAAACAATTTAATTTAAGAAAATATCAACGGTAAACAATGAGCGTACATGATTACTAGCTATTGATTTATATGATTTATTAGATTTTGGGCAAACCGGACATAAAGTAACCCATGAGGCAAATAGATGGAAGACTTTTAAAGTGTACCTTCATGTACCCTACGATTTCGATGCCGTATTTTTTATCTCTTTTTTCGTTTCTTGGTGTCGGAGCTCTGGGGGGCAATCTTTGGTTCAATTTATCATTGCGATCGAGGCGGGGATCTAACGTTCTAACAACTCGGAGTTTAGAGAATAGTCGTAGAATAGTGCGTATTTCGACTTTTACCGCAAAATTTACAGTTTCATCTCAGCACAGCTACAGTAATTGAAGCTATTAGTCGGCACAGGTCCCATAGAACAAATGCTAAGGATTAAGTAATCGCCTTCTTTTGTCTTGGTTTTGGGAAATCATTGTCCTTGACTACACTTCAAAAGGAATAACTAATTTGCCGCAACAGGATAGCTCAAACAAGCGAGAAATGAAACGTTTTGAGTTTGCACTATGGAAACAAAATCTCATCACGGTACAAACCAAATTGTCATTTTGAGGGGAGGGGATTATTAGGTTTTACAGAGCGCCGGCTAATAAGAAAATCAAACAACGCGCACTTCCCTAACTTCGCCCAATATCTGAGCGCGCTAAACTTGCGTAAAATATAAGACAAAGCAAAAAAGGAGCTATCGGTACTCAGCCTAATTACAGGCGGTCTGCTTTATGAATCCGAAAGCAGTAGAATAGGTGATTATTAGGGAGAATTAGCCAAACAGAAAATATATTAATCCTTTGACAACTATTTCATACCAAACACAAGTATTGTCTGAGAGAAAAATATTTTTGTTGATCTGCTGTGCGCGCTAGTCCGTTTAGGTTCTAACTACTGTCAAATGAGTTCTAAGACATCAAAATAAGATTAACAAGTGTCTTTCTTAGACTGCAGTGTGGGCAATGGAAATCTAACCACGACTGGTCATCGCTCACCAATTATCGCCTTGACACGGGCAAGTTTAATTTTGGCATTCAATAAGAGCCGCTGAAACCGCTTATAGCAAAACAAAATATTCCACGGAGGAATGCTTAGAAGCTTTACTCCATTCCATGTGTGCTGTGGTAGTAAAGGATTGGTGACACGTAACAACGCACAGTACTCACGCCCGCTAACGCTATTACCGTATGCGTGTGTAGACAAATCTTAATTGCATTTAGTCGAGGAAATTCGCGCCAATCAGCTAGTCATATTGACCTTTCGCAGACCGTCCCTTGTAAAACGAAACATCAAAGTTTGCTTAGTCAGCCGCAGACTTGTCATGATTGATAAAAAATTCATCCATTCTTGGTAATCAAACCGGGCAATGTTTGCAGTAAAAATTTACAGGGGGCTTTCTTGAATATCGTCTGGACTTTCCTCAATCGGGCGTGTTTGTATTCAAATGAACAGCCTAATGAATTTCTCGCACGAATATGCCACGTTAGTTCTCGTGTGTTTCTTTGACATTTTGTGTTTTGGTTTCGCGCGTTATTCAGGAAGCGGTCTCCTTTAGCGGATGAGACCATGTGGAAATGCTGTAAACCAATGAAATCGCGCGTAGCTTGACAGGTATTGTAAGGGACATGATCTTATTTCTAGCTCCGCCTCCGAATTGTTGTCGCAAAGTTCAAAAGAGGTGCAAGTATCGGTTAACAGGCATTATTCGGTTGTTTCTTTTTTCACCGTGTGTTGCTGTGGGTATGGGCTTTGACATCGAGAGATTTTTGGACCCTGTAGAAGATGATTTTAAGTGTGGTATTTGTTTTGGAGTATTGGATGACCCTCTGGTAACAACCTGTGGCCATGTTTTTTGTTCTCAATGTCTTGTACATTGGATTGCAGAAAATGGGACATGTCCGCTCACATGCGAACAACTAGCAATTGACGACCTAAAGAAGATCCCGCCGTTGACCAGATTAATTTCTCTTCTCAACATTCGGTGCTGTAATTTCCAACGTGGATGTCCCGCAATTTTACGGATTGAGAGTATTCAAACACATCAGCGTAAATGCCAATACGCAGAGGGTTTAACTTCCGGAGGCAAAATTATGGATAATTCTGATTCTCCGGAACTCTCTGTCCAAGTTGTTGTATGCGAGAAAGGTTGCGGATTACCTTTGCTTTTTCACGACTGTACGGAGCATGACTGCTTGAAAGCCCTCCAAACACACATAGCATCACTCCAAGTGAAATTAACTAAAGTCGAACATGATAAGGAGCAACTTAGCGAGAAAACTACGTCGCGAGAGGAAACGCTACAGGACAGAATACTGAATCTGGAAAACGAACTCCATAGCTACCAGACCCAGGCATTGAATGTAGAACGCCAATTACGAGAGTACCGCTCGCAGATTGGTTATTTCCAGAAGCTATTCGAGATCAGGGGAGAGAAGGTGAGTTTCGTGTTTGAAGGAGTCGTGTGTGCGGTATTGATTCGTTATGGAATGCAATCAAATAATAAATGTTGTGTACGTGTTTTGGGGTTGAGCGCACTCGCTCGTCTTCGTTATCATTATGATCTATACAAAGCGCAGTATGAGGCAGTTCTACAGTTCAGCGATAGCATTACTTCTACAGCCTTCGGGCAACCACAATAGCAAATAACAACAAGACTCTATTGTTCGTGCTGGCTTGGTGCTACTCGCGGTACGAACACTCGGCTCAGCCAGTGCTTGGTCACAGAAATTAATTCAAGTCATCAACAATTGCTACTCCGTGGAGTGTGATTCAAACTCCTGTTATAAAGCTACATTCGCGTTGTTATTTTAGCCCGACGAGCGACATTTATTAAGTTATTGGTAAATAGACTGTAGCAAGCGTATATACGGGGTTTATATGCTTTTGAATATAAACACAGATTGTTTGCGTTCTTTTATAAATTTGTAGCCGGTCGAAGAAATGGAGGTAGAGGTATTTCTGGAGCGTATCGATGGATCTCTCGGGTTCAACATCATGGGAGGCTCTGAGGTAATCAGTCTGTTTGTGAGTATACATGCGTCCACTAGAAACTCGCGAATCATACCGCTAAACTTGCGCTCTGCGGGGCTCTGCGTGCTGCCTAGTGAACATTCTTTACGTGTTCGAGACGCTACCCCCCTCTTCACCCGATGATCTCAAGACCGATTGCTGTGATTTAACCGATGAATTACTGCTATTTTACGCTCTGTGTCGGTCTATCGAGCACTGTATTGATTATGTTCGATGAGCGGAGATTTTCAAGCTTGGACTTATAGTGTGAAAAGCCTAAAACGATTAACGCCCTACCATTAAAAGAACTATCAAACAGAGTAATTTAGTTATCGTACTATGTGTGGATAATTCTGCGGAGTCTTCTTTCTTTCCGCGGAATAAAAGTTGACACGTTGTTACAGAAGGATAAATCCGGTGAACGCGCGCCTATTTGCACTCGAGATGCGCTAAGTTGGCATGTTTGTTTGGAAACGGTCTGGGGAAAACGTTAAAAGCTTCCTCTGCCCTGTTGCCATTTTTTGTGTCTAGATAAGAGATTAGAAGGCAAAAGAATGACGAAGTTGTGTACTGTGGCTCTTTGTTTCTTATAGAGCGCTTCCCTTTTTTCTCCCGGTTAGGTCGGAAGCAAAACTGCTGGGGGTGGTGGAATAGTGGTTTCTAAAATCGCCGAGGGAGGGCCAGCTTCTAAGCCCGATGGACTTCAAGTCCACGACAGAATTATCAAGGTAAGAGTTCGTTGTTGGTTTTGATACTGACAGCTCTATCAGTGAAATGCCCGTGAATCGTAGGTCGATCTGTTGTGTACGCGGGGTCACCTATACCTTATTGATCCATTGATATTATTATAGTGTAGAGTTTCGTAGCGGTTTCAGTTGATGAGCACAATGTATGTTTTTCTAGTCTTACGTCTTTGTTTTGTTGCTTTGTTACCCCGCTTTGTACTTCAAAACCTTATATCTAACTTGATATTGCCTGGATGATGCGTATTTGAGGGGTATTGATGTCGATTCAACTGAGCTTATTTGAAAGTTTCCGACTGTCAAACCTCGGATTAATGGAGTAACTATGAAAGCCATATGCTTCCGTTCTATAAGGGCACTGGTTGCAAGTTTTATAATTATCCCATGTAAACAATTTAGCTTTTAACTTGGAGTTCTTAAGTAAAAACCTAAGGAGCTCTTAGCACATTTGACGTGTCAAAAATTTTTCAACCTCGCTCAGTTTTTAAAAGTCGCTCGTGTTGTATTATGGCGAAACACAGGGCTTTCATGAATATTTTTTAACTGTTGTTTACTCCTTCAATAAGTCATTATCCTAGTTTTTGCGTAATGAAGAAGTTGAACAAAACGGTTTTTTCTGCAATTAGCCTTCGCGCTTCCCGCGGAGTTCATTTATTTCTCGGAGTTCTTTAAAATTTGAAAAGCCATTCTGTAGCTACGGGAAGCAAGTGATTGTGTCACGCGATTGGCTAAGTCGTTACGAGGTTTCACTTAGTTTGAATAACTATGGCTGAAGGCAATTTTATTTCTGTGTGTTTTCGTCCACCTGTATGGCTTCGCAAAATAAATTGCCTTTGTGTAGGCGAGTCGTAGTTTCGTTGTTTTCTCTGGCACAAGGCGTTTATCGGAAATTACTCTTTCAAAGAATCAATTTATGACGTGTGTATATTTCCCCTGGAGTAAGTTACGATGTCGATGAAAATTTTAGAAATTAAATTTAGCATAGTTTTACGGGATCAAGTGGAGATATTTACACCATAACAACGAACAAAGTCAAATCAGTCTTGCTGAGACCTATTAATTTCTTGTGGAATTTTCCAAACAGAAGGATGTTATGGTTTTTAATTCATCAACGTGCAGCCGAGGGCCGGATACGCGAAGCTTCAGGGGAAATTGGACGCATAACCCGGCATCTTTTCTGCGCGTTTATGAAGTCGGTACTATGTTTTGTATGAACTTTCAAGCCTTTGTTGTCAGGACAATATATATGTATGAAAATATACCCTAGGATTCGATACTTCATTACCATTCTGCGCTTTCAACAAATGTCAGACAGATTCTATGGGGGACATAGACTGGCCTCTGTTATGATATTCGGCAAAATTAATTCATTTGTCTATCAACTTTCTCCTGATACTAAACCATAAGCCTTGGGAGTATTGTATTACAGCAAGCTCTCTGAGTAGTTGGGGGATTTAATTCTGTCAAAATTCAGATTCCTCTTGAGCCATGATGGCATCTAAGATATTCTTTGAGAGTGAATAAGAGTCTTCTGAGAAATTTAAAGTGTGCTCGAAGCTCAATATTAAGCTTTGTTTACAAGGAAACATCTCTAAGTGATATTGAAAATGACTGCATTTTTCTTGTTCTCTGTTGAGTTGTGACCGTCTGGTTTTTACATTAAAGTGCCTTGTCAACCACAGGATTTTCCTTTGCCCTCAAAAATCTGAACAGAGTCCTTTAATCATAATTCTTTAAAATATAGAATGTGTAGTCAGGTTATTGTCATTCTATAGTAGTTAACAGCAAAACCACATCTGAAAACAGTTTTACTTGTCTTTAATAGTGATTTATTTTTTCTTTCACAAAGAATTTCTTAAACTAAAATCACAAATATAGGTGATGTGTTGGTGGTTTTCCTGTGTATGGTCTAATTTAGTGGTTGTAACACCTGATGTTCGACTCTAGCTTGTCTTTGTAGTCAAAATATATATTTTTCATTTCACTCTATTTCCACATTCTCACTTCACGTTCTTTGTATAGTGAATTCTACCAGACTAGATAAATTCAGAATAAGATATAATTCATTGACACGTTTGGCAGAAACAAAGTTTATTACATTTGTTTTTGTTTTCAGCAGGAATTGATTACCCAGTGACACTGATGTATGATTCATACATCTTTCTTTGTTTTATTTTGTTTTATTTATATATTGAAGTTAAATAATATACACAGAGTACTACATATCACATCATTTGCTACAAGGATCTCTTTTCAGTGGTGTACAAACTTGTACATTTTTACTGTTTATATCAAGCTTAATGAACTTTTAAGAGATATTTTAGTCCTGAATTGCTATTCTTTATTTTAACAAACCTTAATAAGAATCCTTTACTGTGTAAGCAATAAACAATAGTTTTCAAATAATGTTTTCTACAATATTTTAATATCAAAGTCTCCCCATGATTTTCAATACTCAGCTGTGATGCAGGTGGTCAAACTTTATGCACTCATGATAATTAATCCAGAAAGAAATAGCATATAGATCTGCTTAAGATACATAAGATTGCTTTTCTGTTTTTTTTTTTTTCAAGCTTTCAGTTTTTTTTTACATGTGTGATGTTCAAACCCAGTTGCTAATAATATACTCTGTGAAAACTTTGTGTTCTTAATTAATATAACTTTTCACACATTTCTGGCATATGCTGAATTTATTGCAAAAACTCATAATATAACTGTGTACTTTAGGTTTACAACAATTCATGATTTTAATATATTTTCATAAAATGCTACCAAGCTTCCAATATTACCTTAGTACAACAAATAAGAAACATTGTCCCAATATTTTCTTGTCCTCAAAAAATGTAAAATTAATACACACATAGAGGATCTAGCCATTGAATTGTGCCCATTATTTTCTTACCATGCCAGATGGTGATTATAAGCTTCTGCTAGTTTTTATTAGAAAAAAAGCTGTTTGTTTGGGGTTAATTATTTTCCTTAGACATTATTTCAGTTTTTCAATTTTACCATATGAAACATAGACGTTTTTTCAGGTAATTTTTACACAGTTAGGTTTCAATCATAGTTAGATTGCATGTGAGATAAAGGGTATTTTATTTGACAGGATAAAGAAATAATGTTTTTTTGTCTTTTTTCTATCTGATTTTAGATCTTAACTTATTCATGCAAATAAGCTAATCCATAAGAGATGTTCTTAGTTGAGTTTTTAAGATTATTATGATATGTTGGTTAGGATGAGTAATAATGCAAAACTACTTCAATTATTTATTGGCACTATTCTTCTACATACAGCTGGAGGAGACATCCATTCTTTTAAAGTTTTCTCAATTTGGGTAAAACTGACTAGCACTAAATTATTTAAAAACACCGCCCACTGATGATTAACAGAATGAGGTCAGAGGTATTAGAATAGACAAAAAAATTATGTACAATATTGAGCAATCAAGCTTTCCTACATCTAATAATCCCCATATTTTCCTGACCATTATCAGTCTAATGCCTTTTTCTTTACTTTTGTAAATTGAACTAAAATGAAGAATGAAGCCAAGTAACCACTGATCCCCTGTGTTAGATTCATGTCTTTCAAATGGTTGACAGCTTTCTCATATCTATATTGGTTAGTCATATTTTTAGGTTACTTGCAAACATGTTCTAATAGCACCTTATAATTAAACTGGATTTTTTTCTAATTTTTAATTTGGAAGAGGCAATATGGTTTAACTATATTTTGCACTGTTTGAATTTTGACCTCATTTTTTTTACTTTAAAGGATATTTTTTGTTAGACAAAAGCTCTTTATTTTTTATTAGTTTTTTTTCCTTGCCTTCTCCACTCTCTAGGTAAGCTGTTTAAGGAGTCAAGATTACCTAAGAGTTAAAAATCCATCCCTGGAAGGGCCATATCATTTACGTTTTTCCACTTTTAAAGCTGAGAATAATAAAGGAAATTATGGGAAATATCTTGAATTTTGAAAACCCACAATTGTTTTGTTCTTTAATTCCATTGAATAAGTGAATATTTATTTTTTTAATTTTGTTGCTTATGTTGCTTTTGTTGGATATGCAATTTGACAGTTATGGTCTACTTTTTTAAAAAGATGTACATCCTTTGATGTTATGTTCTTATTCTAACTATAATGAAAATGCACTCAAATACTACAGAGAGACACATTGCTGAATTTCTATTGACAAGTGCTAGTTAATCATTTCCTGATGATATGGATAGCTTATATTTGATATTTGATATTCATGTGTGTGTTATGGCTTTACCACCCGGCCAAACTTGTATGGGAGATGTTAGACTCACTGTCTCTAATATATAGCATTGGGTAGCTTTTATCCTGACAAGAGGATTGACATTCCAAGAAATACACTTTTCAAATGAGATGATTAGGAACTTAACGATTATTGTTTTTGTTGCAAATAATGGAAAGTGTTTATTATATGTATCTTTTTTCAGATAGAATATCTGTTAGCGAAAAGCTGTTATTTTGGAATGTGGTCAACTGTTAATTAAATCAGAACCTGAACCCCTGCATTGGTTCATTTCGCAATGAGTGACGCCTTAGACGCGAATGATATCTTAAGTGAGGCTGGTGTGCACAATAATTGTAAATATTTTTCTGTGGACTGATATATCACAAAAATCAGGATAATGGACTAATGTTCTTGTTCTGTCTCTCATTATTTTTATCGTTAAGCAATAGAAAAAATGCGCTTGATGAAAATATTTTTGGTATGGAAAAAAGTGTTTAGGAAAACCTGTAGATAACGTTAGTGTTATTAATTATTCAGGTTTCTGTTTTGTTTCGTTTCGTTATCATTAAAGCATATTCTAACTTTTTCAAAAGGGTTACATTAATAAAGAGGCGTCTCATTTACGAAAAGTGCGCGTACCTTTCAGCACCATTCCATTTAGCCATTAGCAAAGTTTATAATCATTACATGCGAGACAAGACTGCGAGACTACACTGGCTTTATCTCTTCCCCCAACACATCTACTTTATTTTTATCACTTTAGTATTAAATCGGAAAGACTAACTGCTCTCAAGATGTCCCTATGTCCATAACACTCGCTTTTTAAAAGGTAATGAAAACAATCTCACAATGGATTTATATGCTTTACACTTTTTAAGTTATGCTAATAGTTTTATGCTACGACAAACGAAGGTGTGGATTTAGTTAAAGTGAGACTAAAAAAAGGAACTTCCAGAAAATCCGAAAACCACAACTACTCAAGCCTCGCCAGGCATGTACTCTCAATTGGCATTTTCGCCTTTACAAAAATTCATTTGTGGCCTCAGTTTAACTGAATTCACTAAATTTTTTTATCTCAAAAACATGATAAGATGTCTAGAAGTGGAAATTTGTCTGTCGGTTACCAAACGCGATGGAAGTTGGCTAGCCAAAATGATAACCTTTTAGAGTTATTTGATAATTCACTGACATTTGCTGATAATTCTTTTTTATGGGGTGGAGGTATTTCTGGATGATAAGCTATTATTTTCGCCCCACCGTGGGCGTAATTAAAATCAAGTACGCTTTGCACTGTAAGTATCCGTTGGGAATGCACAAATTGATCGAATAAAGTAGATTGGATTACAGACGGGAATTTAGGTGATGAACCAAGGCTTTACAGAGTATAAAAGCCCTTTTACAGCAGTTTGTCTGCGGTTTAACGGCACCCTGTGTTTAATCAGGAACCCAATTTTGTGGAATGTGCAAGTC
This sequence comes from Nematostella vectensis, assembly GCF_932526225.1. Taxonomy (NCBI): domain Eukaryota; kingdom Metazoa; phylum Cnidaria; class Anthozoa; order Actiniaria; family Edwardsiidae; genus Nematostella; species Nematostella vectensis. The sequence continues at coordinate 8,225,543 of NC_064034.1, forward strand.
GTACATGCCTAACTGCGATGATCACCGATTTTTTCGAACTCCTGCGGAACAGCATTGAATTGCTGTAATCATGTTTAATCCATGCTTGTAAACAGTGTTTCCTTTCTGAGTATGGCTATTTTAGAGCAACTGGAAATAACCTGTAGTGTCCGTTTACACTTCTTTTTTTTTATAAGAACGTCTTATTTTTAGTTAAGGGCCGTTGGATCGTTCTTATTTTTGGAGCATTTTTAGGCTGAGAATCAGACTGACAAAACAATATTTTGCTGCTATCTGAGCCTCAGCATATTCTTAGAATGTTCTTAAAATTTGGTGAAATCTCAGGCTGGACGTTTCTATAAAAAGGGTGTACACAACCACTGTCAGTTGCCTCGCTATCAAAATAGCAGCGCTGATAATAAGATCCTCACGCAAACTTGATAAGGTTAACTTTCTTGATCTAGCTCGATTCCCTACTTTTGCTACTCCAGGCCATTCAGGAACTCCACTAAGCGTATCTTCTAGATCTTTTTATTCTGGAATCCTAAACAGAAAAATCAATGCAGTACATTCGAATAATACGTGTCCTTTTTTAGAATCGGCAATTACTTCAATTACTTTTTATTTGAAGTAGTTACACAATTAGGGTTTATCTAGAAAAGTTTATATGTGAAATTGCCTGTAACGGTGGAACCAATCAGATGATGCCTATAGTTATTTCTGCACGCGATGCATTGGTTGAAAAGATGGTTATCTCAGAGGCCCCTCTGGGCGCAGTTTACCCCCTATAGGGAGTGAGGGCTTGGGTCATGTAGCTCTCTCCCCCATGTAACCAGTAACAAGCTCTCGCGTGCACTACGGCTGTGTACACATGGCGGAAGATATTCACGTGACATGCCAGCTTGATCTCTCAAACTGAGCTTTCCTTATGATGGATAACCTCTCAAATTACCCCCAAAGCGCTCTTCTCCTCGCTAATACTCGTTTCTAATACCCTTTAGGTAAACGATATCGACTTAACGGACGCAAGTCATGGGAAAGCTGTGCAAACGTTCAAGGAAGCAGTGGAACCACTGTGTATAAAAATTCTTCGGAAAGTGGACAAAGAAATTGAATGTTTTAATAATAAATTGGTTTCCAGTGGGACGCAAACGGACAGTTTATCACATGATGTAGACACTGATAGTGGAATTCACGACCGATATAGCCCTAGGCAGGACCTACTCGGGCTGCAGAGGTCTAAATCGCTGGACGACGGAACTAGTAGCTCGGAGTGCTCTCACCGAAGAATAGACTCTAGCCGGGATGACCTCGAGTTACCTGATTTCAGAGGGGGAGCATTTCCGTTCACAAGTGATCTAGCCAGTAATTCAGTGAACTCTCAAGATGGTAGCGTCCCCCAGGTTACTGTTGTCGTAAAAGACGTTAATTACGAACGTATGGCGGACGAGAACTCGAATTTCAATACGGATGGGGGCCAGTCATTTCTGACAGCTGTGTCAGATCAGGTGTTTTTCGACGAGGAGCTTGATTATGAATATGAGGTAGGAGCTTTGCATGATAGCACTGTAGTTCCCACGAGTGTTTACGTACGGGATCATGCTTAACCTCTTTTATTGATGTCAGTCCGTGTGTAGCAATATGTTACCTACAGGTTTACATTCATTAGACTAGCTAGTCATTCAACGTACTATGTAACCGTGCTCAAAGCGTGCGTTTACAACATATACTACTAGTATATACCATAGCAAGACGCCTTTGACGTCCTTTGATAGGTTTTGTATCGTGTTTGTTTATATAAAGAAGGGGAAAATGCGCTAGGGAGTTAGTTTTATTAAAAAAAGTTCACATTTATAACCGATTAACATTTAATATTGCATTTTCTCAACGCGATTTCGGTAAGTTTTTCCTCTTAATATTAATATTTGGCCAGATATCTTGCACTTAAGAATCTATGGTTCGTAACCCGCAGTGCATCTTGGGTATCAAATTAATGAGCAAATAAGCTAGCATTCGGGTGTGTCCCTAAAAAACACACCCGTGAAGAAGGGTTGCGACACAAATTATCGGGTGCAACGTTTGACAAGATGGCGTAAACAACGCATGTCCATAGCAATTCCGCACTCCTTCCTTCCCTCATTTCATTCCCCCCCCTCGTATCTTTCCTAATAGTTTTGACAGACCGCCAATCATAATGAGAATTTTGAACTTTTACTTATGACGTAGTTTAAGTTATACCGATAAAACATAACAAGCTGGACTTGTGTGGATGTCAGTTAACTTACTTGCTTACGTTTTCCAGGAAATAACGTTATGGCTTGGTACTGGGGATGTCGATTTAGGTCTTACTTTCTGCTGCGGCGAGGAAGATGAATCAGCCGTCTATGTTTGTGAGGTACAGAAAGAAATTTTTCATTCAAAATTTCTTTGTCGAACTGGATATGTTTCTTTAATTAGGTCTAGATCAGGGATAAACAAGCAGCTCACCGAAGAAAAGACTCTACTCCGTCTGACATCCGTACGACATTTTCTTTGTGATTGGACGTCAAAAATCCTGATTGTTGACGAAATTCGCGAGCACACACATTTTCCCGCGCTTTTACTTTTAGAATTGGGGTCGCTGTGTCAAACTGTGCTATCAAAAGTGCAAATTTTCTTTTAAACTCTTTTTTCGCCCAAAAATGCATCTGTGAAACATACATTTCTTTTGACTGTCATTATTTGAGAAATGTTAACATAGCGTGAGAAGTTTCTATTGTTTTGTTATTGATGTGATCTTCGATTCCGTTGTATTGTACAGATTGAGCCTGGTTCCGTTGCATACTTGGACGGCCGACTTACTCTTTGGGACCAAGTTTTAAAGGTATTCTATATATTTGTTCACATTCCATTTTGAGATTTATTCTAGCGGAGTAGGAATATAGTACGTTTTGTTATAATTGTGTAATCTATTATTGTTTTTCCCCTAGATTGACAATTTCCCCGTCACCCATATCAACGATATTGAACCGCTAGTCTGCGAATCCTCAGAAACCATCAAATTCCTTGTCGCCCGGCCAGCTCAAGAGGTGAGGACGAATTGCCAGTGACAAGCCTTTCATGTTAAGCCTTGTTTTGCGCTTATGAGATCCTAATGTTAAGTCTATGTGTTTCTTCTTTTTGACTAAGGGCTCGATTTGTTCGCCTTTTAAACTTCTTGTCATTCTCTATTCTGTATATGGGTGTTGACAGAGGGGGTCTAGGACACCGAATCGGACAGTCTTGTAGCGCACGTGCGTCGTTTTTGATTGGCGGGTACAGAAACTCTAAAAAAAAATTAAAATGAAAATCGACTTTTTTCTAAGAACTCATAGAGATACAACTTCGCGAGATGAATTTCGCTTTTTCAGACAAGGTGTTGTGTGTTTGTCGTTGAGTGGCATTTCCAAACAATTTGTGAGATGCCAAAATACTTATCATTCATCATATTGTGCGATTTCTATGAAATCACTAATATGGAATCACTTTTTTAACGCAATAAATTTTTGGAAACGACCATTTCATAGTTGACTGAAAGAGTGTTTTTTATCTCCTAAACTAAGCCATACATATTGACAAGGTTTTCATCATACATGTCCCTTTTATGATTAGCAAGCCAGACTTATTGTAGCCTTATAAAAGCATTGTAGTATTACATTTCCTGTATTTGTGCTCTGAAAGGGAAATCATGAGCATTTAGACGTAGTTTACAAAGATTCTTCCGTACAGATTATATCAAATGTAAACAGCGAAAGCACTTTATTGCCACAAACAAGCTAACTTTAACAGGATTAACTCCAATATTCCCTCGGGTCTGAGAATTTTGGTAAGTGATTTTCCACGTGCTAGGAAAATCATTAGCCTTTGCTGTCTAATTGGTTGCCTTAATCGAAGTTTGTCTCTCGCATTAGCTCGTAATCTAGTGGTAATTCCCAAGTTTCCTACACTGTCGGCCATTCATAAAATGTCAGAGGTGCGAGATTCAATAATCCGCCCTCCTCTTCGCTCGCGCTTTCGGGTTCTGTTCCTCTGACACGCGATCCCTTTGCCATCCAATCGTCCCATCTTTAGTGCCATATATATTTATCTTTCCACACTTTGATGGATGGATCCTATCCTCTTGTGGGTTTTTGTGCCCCGCAGCACGCAATGATAATTTAATTTAATTTTTTTTTTTCGCATTGGCTTTTTACGTTGTTTAGAACACAGACAGAAGAACATTAACAAGCTTTTCCGTGTATACTCCTAATGTCAATGCTATACCGGCATTTTATCACCGTATATTTGAATTGAGAATATCAGTATTCTATTTAGCTTTCCACCAAATTACGTGCGTGCGTTTATAAGATAAGAAAATATTTTTAAGCAATTTTGTCTGGCGATATATATTTGTAATTCACAAGAAAACAAACGCGTGTGTTTTTGAAAACACATATGTTTCCACTCGTTTGCCGCGACCATGCAAATGAAACGTGTGTGACTGAATGATGACTGACTGCTGAATGATGAAATCTTTCGTTCTCTCTTAATGGACATATATTTATTATCTTGTTGGCTAATATGTGTAATTATTATTAATGACATGCGGAAAATGTTTTTGATCTCCTTGATAACTTTCCTTTCCCTTGTAATGAGCTGGGTTTCCTAGGTTAATATGCATGGACAGCATTCCTCGAAGAAGTTTTGTTATAAAGCGTATAAAATTTTTCTTGCCCCAAGCGATGTGAAATATATATATATATATATCAATTAATGATTGTTTTGGTTCTTTTATGGGATTTTATTTAATTTTGTCTACAAGATACTTTTGAAGGCGGAAAGTCAGCATGTGTTAGTAGTTTAAGAGCCATTCTTTCTGTAAGTTGGGAATCCATTCTATTTTTTTAAACACCGCTTTAAAAAAAATCACTCCAAAGACAAAACAATTCATGAGTCACAAAACTAGTGTTTCTTATTATGAACAGCATTTCCAAGTACGGTATTTAAAAGTGATTGAAAGAAGGATAACTTGTGGTTGACTCGTGGTTTGGCTGGTATATCTAGGACCCGTGCCGCGAACGCGAGGATCAGGGCATAGCGCAAGCGGTCTGTCTTCACTTCAGGGAACCGCAACTTAATTCGTCTGTAATTTCAGATTTGTCTGTTATTTTTACTTATACCCCTTTTGTGGCTAGTGAACTTTGAGCTCAGAAATGCGAACAATCCCCATGGTCGATTTATTTTAGTTACCCATCTGATTGTAATAATTTTGTTTAGATTTACTGGACTTATGGCAAAGCTATAGTGTGTCTATCCTAAGATTTTTTTTCGTAAAAATTAATTCTAAGATCTTCAATGTTTAAAGCATGTGTGCCCAACGCGTTTCTTTGTTGTATTTTGAAACAGCTCCAGGCGACGCTGATTGGAACAGAGGGGGATGGAACGTGGGATTACGCGGACAATGCTTTACATGGATTCCAAATCACCGCTATAAAAGAAGAAGACGAGGATGGCGCCGAGACTGTAAATAGCGAGAAGACTAATGGAGATAAGTGCGAGAAAGATAGCGGCTTCGGTAGAACCGATGAGAGCACGAAGAACGACGAGAGTTCCGAGCAGGACACGACTGAGGACACAAAACGCGACAAAGGGAAAACGGGGAAGGGCTCTAATGGGAATGAACGCGGGGATCGTACGGAGTGCAAAAAGGCCTCTCCTCCGGAGAGTCCGAAAAAAGAATCAAAAACATCGACGCATTCGCGAGGGGAGAATGGCTCTTCGAGTAAGGAGAGCAGTAGCAGTAGAGGTGGAAAGGAATCAAGCAAACGTTCCCCTGATCGTGACGAGAAAAATGGACGCTCTAATGGATCGCCAAAACGCGAAAAGCATCGTTCGGATAGAAAACGGGATAAGGAGGAAAGTCGTGAACGTGATAGGGATCGTGATCGTGACCGAGATCGCGACCGTGACAGGGACAGAGGGAAGCATAATGATCATCGCCGTAGTCGGCGGCTTGGATGCGTGGACAGGAGTATAAGAGCGTCGTATATGCGCGCGTGCAATAAGGACTCAGTACAACACATCAATCTATTCGGCGTCGATACGGAGAGCAACAAAGGTGATCAGCGTAAGCGTAAGTCCTCTAAGGAGGAATCAAACAGCGATACGCAGCAGAACACGGAATGGAGAGTGCGCATGACCAAGGACGGAAAACACATCTTTGTTCGTAGGCAATCGACGAATTCTGCGAGAATGGCGCGCAACAAGTTATTGCGGGATCGCGCGCAAAAGATCACCGAGGAGCGACGAGGAATGACAACTGAGGACGAGACTCAGTCTGTGTATCTTGGACGGTATTGGCCGCGCGACGCTCGCCGCACGCACCTGGAAAAGGTACGCGAGGCGAGGAAAAAGAAAACGCAAAAAATGCAAAAAGGATCCGATAGCCCTCACACGGGCAGCGGGTCAGAGAGCGGGGCGACCCGCAGGGACCTCATCGTTGAAATGAGCCACAGGAAAATGCACAAGAAGCGCGAGAAGAGTTTTGATGACTTTGTGACTGTGCAGGAGTTGCTGATGCAGCGGAATCCGGATGGCTCTCTTAGCGGTCCGGTCCATGTTACTACAGTGTGAGGAATCCAAGTATTAGTATGATATGATAATTATTCCAGATCTATGTACAGAATATTGAGGTTTATTGTATAGTTTTGCTTAACGCTCGTGGGGATGCTATGGAAGTATAGTCGCAACTGGTATATCATAACATGCGCTCGCGAAAATTCTCTCTGTTACAGAAATTAAATCCAACTGAGCTTCGCTCCTGTAGCCTGTAGTAGCTTTACTACAGTGTGAAGAATCAGCTAGTTAGATCAGTTTATTACCGATCAAAGAGACCAGCAAGCTCGTTCATGCTGGCAATTCTATCGTGCACTGGTCTGGAACCAAGCACTTAGGTTTCTTGGTCGTTACGAATTTCTCCCTCTATTACAATTTAAATTTTCCAATCCCGTTTTTGAATGTTACCTGCATCCCACTACTAAAAACAAATACGTTTGGCTTACCAAACCAAAATAACGTAGTTAGCGCTGCGCGATAGCTCAAACTCGGATAAATCGGGTATTCCTTGGTGTTACGGGAGCTTTGTTTTTGGTGCTCAAGGCCTTTGTACTCTATTTCTTTGTCTCGTTCTAAAGTCTTTGTTTTTTGGCTTTTGTTCCATTGTGTTTTTGGTGCTGGTGCTCCGTAACACCAAGAAACTACCGATAAATCACACTCTCCGCTAATTTAAACTAATAATAATAATAGTAATAATAATAAACAAGTTCAGGTTTGGTTCGGGTTCAGGTTCAGGTTCGGATTTTTTATCATTTCAACTCGGATATCTCGAACTCTTCGCTAACCCGGACTGTTTTCGCTTCCCTTGAGTGCTATGAAAATGATTAGCGCACTTGCAAAGTCCTGGCTATAAGCTTTTCATCTTTGCGCAACTGGTCTAGAATTAAACAGCGAGGTATAGGTGATGGTTAGGTAATATCAAAGTCAGATTTGGAACTCTTTTTTTACGACATGGGCGTGGTAGGTCAGCTATTTATGTACAAAATATACAGTAAAGATATTAATTCCAAAGTTATTTTTCTGTTCGATATCCTGAATTCAGGTTAATTTATTATGTCAGAATTATATATACGAGAGCAAAAGAGATGTAGATTTATATTTCGTTTATCAATTTATCAGGAAAATATTTCCACTTTACAATACTTTGGATTGTAAATAAAGTGTTATGTAAAGAAAAACGTGTCTTTGTTCTTTCATCTGAAAAGAAAGATGTGAAGCTAAATTCAAACGTCGGATACTCACCTCTCTCCGTCGAACCTACTTTTCTGAAGATATTGAATCATGTTAGTTACTTTGAGACACCCCACTGAACCATTCATAAAGATGAAAATTAAAGTGTCGTTGGGTAATCTAATCAATAAAATACAAAGAAACTCATCTGTTGGGAGGGGGGGGTTCTTTCGGGATGCATTGTGCAACTTTCCGTTGTTATGACGACTTGCTACGAGGCTTCCCGCCCCCTCCAAAAAAACACGTGACATACGAGTTACCAAATTTCTGACAAGTAAATCACGTCCTTGTGCGCCATATGAGATCATCATTTCTGATTGAAATTATATGGCCTGCCCCTGCTGAGGCTCTCTATGTTCTTTGTGGAATCATTTGTTGTATTCAGGATTCTACTGGGTTCTATTGGGAATGATTTTTTTCCGCATAGGTCTATTAGATAGACGACCGAAAAACTGAGAACAGGGCTGAGCTAAGGGGGCCAACGGGAGCAAGGAATATGGAATTGTAACTGGTAAACATTGGAAAAAAGAACTCGAGTAGATGTCGGAGAGTCGAACCTCGTCCAGATCCGGTGAAAGGTTAAAAAGATAGACCATACTTCCAGACATGCGCTGAAACACCGTATGGCAGCATGAAGCTTTACTGCCAAGCTGGAGATTTCGATCCCAGCACCGCTATCAGCGAACTGTACAACACATTGGAACCTGAGGTACCCGCGCATTAATGGGGAGGCAATAACCAGGATCCCAACCCCTTTGTCGGTTACGCCACGTACAGCTCGCTGAAATGTACATTGGAAAATATCGGGGTCTTTTTCACGCTCGAGTCTCTTGGGAACAGGTGGGTTTCTAAAGTAATGTTGTAATGTCGTCATCATGTGCAGCACACTGCGACCTAGGTCTACATTGCTGCCCTTAGCCTTTGATGCTTTTGTCTTCTTCGTCCTTCGTCTTCTTCGTCCAGTCACGCACGTGCATATGACATTTCTTTGCGCCTAGAGCAACAAAAGCAAGCTACATTGAAATGTATGAATCTAGGATTATTTAGAAAATACAGTGATTTGAATATCTTCCAAGCTAGGTAATCTCCTTGAATAGGCTAAGTTCAACCGGGTCCGCCGTAATTGGCCTAGCTGTGGCGGATACCCTGCCCTTTCGTTATTGTATGTATTCATGTTCTGTTTCTCATGTATAACGTATTATGTATGTGTATTTTTTTTTTCTCCGTGGGCAAAGTCAATAAATTAAATTAAATTAAAATTAAATTATTATCCATGAGCCGTATTCAATGCAAATACATGTAAATGAATCGAGTCGATTGTTTTATCTTCATTTACTTGTATTTGCATTGAATGCGGCTCATGGATGATACGACGTTTGAACATAGCCTTAGGAGCATTTTCAGATTCTGAAGTAGTATTTTCCTAGGTACAGCCATCGGGTGTGGGGTTTAAACCTGAATATAGCTTCCAAAAAACATTAACGTGCAATTTGAAGTATCTAACACGCTGTAACGACGCGCTGAAAAGATGAAAATAAAAGCTGACGCACTTTGTTTCAAAATCTGACGCAAGGATTTAATCGTAGTATTTGCCAATAATTTTTTTTGGCACCCTCTCGAAATGTTATTTACTTGTTTGTCCTCCTAAAGAATATATGTGCCAAGTTTGGTGCTTCTACTAAAAAGTGCACAAAACAACCATTTTTGTGCGCTAAGCCACCCTGCAAGAGATCGGCCCAGGGTCTTTCCCTCGTATCCCCCTTTCCTCCTTGCCCCTGGGGTAGGGAAGGAAGGGACCCCGGGAACAAGGGGATGAACATGTAACAGATATTTCGTATCGCCTTTGCGCGCGTAGGGTTCTGGGGAAAATCAATCCCGAGCATCCCTGGGTTCGATAAACAATTTCAAGCGGCCATTTTGAAATGCTGGCTTCATGACTGAAGTAAGAATTTATGCAGATAGTAGGGTTTTTCTAGATTATCACTTAAGTGATGTTGAAATTTGAGGTTTTGGATATCAATATTGCCGGAAGACACTATTAGGTACCCAAGTATGGTGGACCCTCGAAAGTTGCGTTTATTCATCAATTTCCTCAATGGCGTAGTTCGTACTGTTTGGGAATAATGTTCAGCAATTTGCAAGCCTGCGTAAAATATGCCCTTTCACCAGCAAGCAAACGGTTTTCAACTTCGTGTTATCGATTGACTCTAACGAAAACCGTAGCGAGCATTCAAAATCGCACTAGGAGTCTTCTACAAGCTGTAAGGACTTCCCAAAACAACCAATCAACTTTAACTAGACTACGAGCATTCAACGATCACATCTTGGAGTATTTGAACGTTGGCAGAAGTGAAGCTATCCGAGAAGGAGGTTTAAAAACAGCGCTTGAAATAAGGAGGCGGGAGAACCCCGAGCTAAGAAAGGAGGCACGAAAAACTCTGGCTCTGTTAGGATGGGTGGACCCTGTGAAGGGGGCAGGGATCAGGGTGTTATCTATCGATGGTGGAGGGTCAAGGTACGGTACATAAAGTCTTCTCCAGTATTCTGAGGCCATAAGTAACATTATGTGTGAAGTGAAGTGAATTGTGTGCTTATGCACTAGTCATTTGAAACCCCCACCCCCATGGTCCTGGGGAATTGTGGGGTTAACATGGGGGGTTTAAAGCAATTTTTGAACGGGAATCTGTCCCGAGGGGGTGGAGGAAATAGACAGATTTTGAGTCTAAGACTCGTCCCCACCCTGGGGGTTTGTGGACAAGTGAATAGAGTCAGAAATGCACTTTGCAAAATTGATGTCAGTCTCAGATTTGAGACTCTTTCTCTTGTGTATTAAGCAATTCCATTTATCAGCATGTGGCAAGTTGCATGGCGAAATGTGTGAAAACGAATATGAATAATAACTATTGCCAGATGAAGATAATTATTTTTTCTATTTTTTAATAACTGTTATCTTCATAGTTTTTCTACAAATGTACTCGCAGTAGTGTACTGGCTTTGAAAGATAAAGGCTTATTTCAGATGACTAGTTTTCTCAAATGCCAGGTAGTTGCCTATAGTTTGCATCCCGAGGGGAGGGGCATTTGACTGCATTTTTGTCCTGTGGAGGTGGGGGCTACTTTCAGTTTTGTACAGGGCCAAAGTCTAATTCCCCACCCTTCCCCTGGACCATGGGGGTGGGGTTTTCAATTGACTAGTGCATTATGAACCTAAAAGAAATGAAAGTTTAACATACTAAGGAAAGCGTTCTTACTGTAGATTTGTAAACAAATCAAGAAAAAGATTCTTGAACTCAAACGTCTTGCATTTTTTATTGAATGGTAAATAGATACATCATAAGTCTGTTACAGGATGGGTAAGTGGGCATGGGAGTAAGCTTATAGTCTTTAAGACTGTCTATTTTTCTTCTGACAGAGGCATAGTTCCAATAGAAATTCTCAAAAGAATAGAGGATCTGTGTAACAAAGAGATCTATCAACTGTTTGACTTCATATGTGGATCATCTACTGGCGCCATTCTTGCATTTCTTGTGGGTATCAGGCGGATGCCATTAGCAGAATGTGAATATGTCTACAAGAATCTCAGTATAGATTTGTTTGAGAGGAACACTCTAATTGGGACTGGCAAGCTCTTTTGGAGTCATGCATTCTATGAAACAGAGAAATTGGAAGAAATTCTCAGGTATGTTTGAATTGTTATATTCTTGCTCTTCAAGGTCCTGGTCAATTGAAACACACAACATATACCATTTGAAATTTGGACTTGAGAATCCACTTAACCCTAAAAGCTCCATGGGAGTCTATTATCAGTAGATAAAAGCCTATTCTTGTTTACTGGTCTTTAAATTTTCACATTTAGAACACAGATTCTTGAAATTACTATTTACCAATCATGCAACATGGGTTATGAAACATACTGTAGATTTATGTTGCAAAATCTTATTAGCTATATACATTGATTTCTTTTCTTGTGTTGTGCTTTTTGTAACTTACCAATAACCAACGCCATAATATTAATATTCAGGCACTACCTAAAAGCAGAGTCAGTTTTATCACAATATTTAAATATGAAGAATCATTGGGCAGTTTAGAGGTATAACCCCCCTGGAGACTAAAGTTTTAATTTTTTTAAGAATAAAAATAACCATGATATCCAACAAATATCCAACAATGATATCCAATCCAAATATCAAAGAAAATTCACCACTACTGTATCCTTTCCACCCACTTTACATACATACAACCTGTTTTAAATGCATGGTCCAGGCTTTATTTTTTTTACACTTTTTCCCCCACCGTAATCAAATGCTTGACCTCCTCCCAATCCACTTTCTTTGCAGCACACCCAAAAATATTGGTGACAGTAGAAGTAGTAATAATGTCAAGGATATCATTTGCCAATAGCACAAGAGGAGGTTATGAGCTCTTAGTATGTAGCTCTTTTTGATAGACAACTTACACTGAACATATATTTTCTTCTTTTTTAATAAAATAATCAGGTCTAGCATTAATGTGCCTGGCATTTTACTCAGTTCTTTTGTTGAGTACAACTTTGAAGATTATAAGAGACTTCAGCAGATGTTTGTTGCAAGAGAACCCAACATTCCATACCCATGATAAAAAATTTCAGTCCCTTTTTTAACAATTTTAATAAGTTCAAGTACTATAAATTAAAATAAAATACAAACTACAAATCTTTGTGAATACAAATATTTTAATATCACTATCCTTCTCCTTCTTCAGTCCATTGCAGTACATTTATTCTTCAGAAAATGCTAACCTTTAAAAAACCCAAGACAAAGTTCACAACCACCCAAGACTTGCTGCCATAAATGTAACTAGCATAAGATATGAATAGACAAATCACAGTTTAGACAGTATTCATTCAGGAGGGGGATAAAAAAAAGTCGCACATACTAAACAATTTTATACCTATGCTGAGCCAACTGCAGGCTCCGCAACTAATAATATACTTATTCTAGTCATAAATTTAAAGCTCTCCTGATTTTCTTATTTAGGACAAATTCGGGTAGTGACAAGAGGCTGATAGACACAGCAGCAGACAAGACTATACCAAAGGTATATGCTATTCTTATATTTAAGTATATAAAAATGAAAACATATTTTTTGGAAATTTTAGATAAGTAAATGAGAAGCAAATTATATATTGTAAAAGTTGTTAAAGTGTAAAGAAAGAGCAGTCTACTAGTGTTCTTTGGTAAAAAACTATACTGAATGGCCATTCTGAATTGACTGCATGTTGTCATTAAATCATATCTAGTGTCCAAACAAATCTAAAGGTAAAGTGAACATATTTAAATGGAAAATTGAGACGATTTAATATTATTGTGTTGCATACTTGTTGATCACCTTGAAGTCTGGCTATTCAAATGATCTGTGTATCACAACAGGCTCAGTGGCGTAGCCAGGATTTTTAACAGGAGGAGGCCCAAAAGGGACTTTCAAGGCATTTTCTCCTGTATTTTAGATAATGTTCATACATAAACTGTATTTTTGGCTGCTTAAAGGGGGGGCACCCCCTGGCTTTGCCCCTGAGGCTACTGTATGTTGGCAGATGATAGCATGCTCTCTAAGCACAATTTTAAGGATGCATTAGGCCATTCTTAATGCAAATGCAAGCAAGTCAACCAAATGACTAATTAATTCATGTTCCTTAGCATTTGGAAGGCACATGAAAAACAGTGTTTTTCGCTAGGTCTTATATAACTAACATTTTTTATGGTCAGGTTGCTGCGGTGTCAACCCTAGTAAACCAGCAAGTGCTAAAGCCTTATGTGTTTTGTAACTACACCCACCCATTTGAGTCACGCCCACGGTTCCCCAGCTCTTGCAAATACAAACTATGGGAAGCGTTGAGGGCATCGTGTGCTGCCCCTGGGTTTTTTGAAGAATGCAAGTTAGACAATAATATCCACCAGGTAAGTTCTCCCTTTTGCTTTTAACTCCTTAATCCTAGTTTCCATATGACATAGTGGTGGGCTAAGGGGTTCTTCCTTCAGCAGTTGCCATTTTTAGGTTTTGCTTCTAGATATAAAGAAATCAATTGCAGCTCTTTCATGAAACCCCCACTTCCCTTAATTTTTGTTAATAGGGCTGATAAAAAGCAAATCAGCCAGACAGTTTCTTTGTCAGAAAGATTTAATGTACAGTCGAACCTCTATTAAGCGGTAATCATTACTGCAAATAATAGCGGACTGAGTCTTGTTCCTTGGGGAATTCCCCCATTAAGGCTTATTAGAGGTGATGAAGCAAGAGAGATCTTAACGTATTGCGTCCTATCTAGCAAGAAGGCTGCCAGCCACCTGAGCAAACATGGGTGAATATCATAAAGCTTGAGTTTATCCAATAAGATCTTATGGTCTATGAGATCAAAGCCCTTCCTAAAGTCAGCGAAAAATAGCCTGACCCAACAGTTCCCCTTGTCCAATGCCTCAAGAGCCAAATGCAAGATGTATATAATGGCGTGGGTGGTACACTTTCCGGCCACGGCAAATTGTTCAGGGTCCATGTCTCTTAGGATGGTTGGGAGAACTCTTAACAGTGTAAAGCCCTCCATCACTTTCGCTGTCTGGGATGTAAGAGATATCGGCCTGATGTCCTCTTTGATATCACGGGGAGTTAATTGCTTGGGTAGTGTGCGGACGACAGCACACTTCAGTAAGGCGGGTAAGAACCCTTCGCGTAGCGAGGTGTTGTACAAGTCCTTTACAACCGAAGCCAATTCAAAGGCCCGGCGGATTTTCTAGCTTGAATTGAGCGTAGCGCTTTATAGGCTTCGTAATCAGAAACAAGCAAGTTCTCGGGTATGTCTTGCAGCGGAATATCGGCTACATTCTGAGGGGATAGGGGTGAGAAGCCAGAGGTCAAGCTCGCAAAGAAGTTGTTGATTCTCCCACAGAGGGTGTCAACGGAGTCAATGTCTTGACCATCAATCAATTGGCGATACCATTCACTCTCGCTACACGAGACTCCATAGATGCTTTTCACCTCTTTCCACCATCGCCGCACATTTGTGTTCTTCAGATTCTTTACTTTGGAGTCGTAGTAGGTTCTTTTGCACGTGGAGATAGCAGCTTCACCTTTATTACGTAAGGATTTGAATATCGGAGAATCCTTGCTGTGCTTTAACAGAGAGCGCTGTCTCTTGGGGATTGCATGTTTTATGTACGGGGTAATCCATGGCTTGTCATTGCTGCAGCGACGTGAGACTCTAACGGGGAGAAATTTGTTGACAGCATCAGTAAGAGTCTTAAAGAAGATCTGGAATTTCTCCTCGCAGCTACTGGCAGAGAAAATCGCGCTCCAGGAAAAGATTGTAATCCAGTGACCAAAGTCCGTTAAGGTGATGTTAAGGTGATGTTACACGCGTCGTTTCCGTCGATATCCGTCATTAAGCGTTTGCGCGATTTTGGAAGTCGAATAAAAAACTCGCAGTGCGTTGCCGTACCCAAAAACTCACAAATCTGACCCAGTTGCATTCATTCGGGGATACCATGAGTACATGACGGAGTGGGAACCAGCACTAGAAGATGTTTACAAACTTATGCTGGAACCAACTAACATAAAGGATCCGAATTCTGTTGCAATCGTAAGAGAAAAAGCCGACAAAACGGTGATGGATGGAGACGGTCACCCGAATACTCTAGTTGACGATTACGAAGTTATGAGGCATATTCCCAAACTGATGTCAACGTGGGTTACCAAATATCTCAAGAGACCTACGAACTGTGAGAAAGTCGTAGTCAAAGGGAAGTGGATGAACAGAGGTGGTGGCTATGGACTCGAGATTCCTTGTGAATACATATTTAAAGGTGACAGTTTTTCTTCTAGCTGGCTAAAACGGAAATTGGTAATCGAGGAATTTGATGCCACTGATCCGCACAAGACCACACAAGTCTCACAAGACGATTAGCCATAGTAATTAGATTAGACAGTTAAAAATATGACGAAATATGACGTGCACTATCTGTTGTCATGCTGACAAATATTGATGATGACCGTTTAATAGAGGTGAAAAACAATGAAATTAACCAATTGGGACCCTCTTTTGGTGACCGCGTCCGCCTAATAGAGGTGACCGCTCAATAGAGGTCAAATTTACAGTAAACATAAGGGGGAAATTCGGGACTTTGGTAAATGACCGTTGAATAGAGGGTGACCGCTCAATAGAGGGCCGCTTAATAGAGGTTCGACTGTATTTGTTTTCGCTATCTGGCATGACAGGTCCAGACATTTCTGTGTTTATTTTGGCTTGCATTTACCCCTCCAAAAAACCATGTGATCTTTAGTGCAAGTCGCCTTTTAACCAAACCTTGTAGTTATTGTACTGTTGTAAAGCTTTACTATGTTTAGCAACAAATTAAGATATCTAAAGCATTGTCCTTTCATTGAAAAGACTCTTATTCATACAGAAGATGATTTTTTTAACAAAACAAAAAAGCCAGTCTGTCAAAAGTAATAGATGGTCAAGTTAGCTGCCATGTAGAGATTTTATTCGTTTTGCGTCTCTGAATTAGGATGGTGGTCTGCTCACCAATAATCCTAGTGCAGTGGCCGTCCATGAAGCACGCTTGCTGTGGCCAGACACCCCCTTCCAGTGCATCCTCTCCCTCGGCACAGGCCTGTGTAAAGGACGCGAGGACCAGTTTGTTGGCAGCTTTAGCAGCCTCAGACAAAAGCTTCTGAAGGTCGTAGCAAGCGCTACAGACACAGAAGGTACCTGTAAAAGGACACAAGTAAATGTACCTGTATATATTAACTGGATCATGTTCTCTTGCGGTTCTCTTAGTCGTTATCCTGATACATTGACAGAATGATAGAGACCCATGCCGCAATGTTCAACATAAACTTGAAACCTTCTATTTGTATCTAACCAACCAGCTGTAGATACGGTGTTGAGTGACCTTCTGTACTTATTTCACCAACCAGCTGTAGAAACGGTGTTGAGTGAACTTCTGTATTATTTCACCAACCAGCTGTAGATACGGTGTTGAGTGACCTTCTGCCCAGGAATACGTACTTCCGGTTTAACCCAAACCTGGCTGAAGACGTCCCTATGGACGAGTGTCGTCTGGAAGTACTGGAGCAGGTTCAGGTAAATTAATTATCTCTATAACATTTACAACATATAAACGGGGGTTTCCTACAATATGTAAGGACAATTTTAACATCTAGTAATTTCTACCTTCCTCCCTTCCTCCCTTCCTCCCTCCCTCCCTTCCTCCCTTCCTTCCTTCCTTCCTTCCTTCCTTCCTTCCTTCCTTCCTTCCTTCCTTCCTTCCTTCCTTCCTTCCTTCCTTCCTTCCTTCCTTCCTTCCTTCCTTCCTCACTTCCTTCCTTCCTTCCTCCCTCCCTCCCTCCCTCCCTCCCTCCCTCCCTCCCTCCCTCCCTCCCTCCCTCCCTCCCTCCCTCCCTCCCTCCCTCCCTCCCTCCCTCCCTCCCTCCCTCCCTCCCTCCCTCCCTCCCTCCCTCCCTCCCTCCCTCCCTTCCTTCCTTCCTTCCTTCCTTCCTTCCTTCCTTCCTCCCTTCTTTCCTTCCTTCCTATCTTCCTTCCTTCCTTCCTACCTACCTACCTTCCTTCCTTCCTCCCTACCGTCCTTCCTTTCTTTCTTTCTTTTTTTCTTTCTTTCTTCCTTTCTTTCTTTCTTTCTTTCTTTCTTTCTTTCTTTCTTTCTTTCTTTCTTTCTTTCTTTCTTTCTTTCTTTCTTTCTTTTTATTTCTTATTATTTTTTATTTTTTTACACACGGAGATTGGGAAGTATAACTTGCCTTCACTGATATTCCAGGTGGACACCAGGAAATACCTGGACAAAAACCAGACGCGATTAACCAACGCCAGACACGCCCTCCTCCAAGAGAAGAGCTTTTCACAACAGCTGAGAGACAAATGGCACACATGGCATGAGCCGGAAAACATGTGACATTACATTGTTACCATGGATACACAGCAACTGACGAGATCCGAAAAACACGTGACACCTCACTGTTACCATGGATACACAACAGCTTAGAGTGGGACTTTGTTGAATCATATTTTGCCAGATTACACTCTATTTTATTATTGATTTTAAAGAGAACCTTAATTAAATGCTTTTTATGTAACATGTCTTCTCCTTTGTCGTCGTGGTTTTTCCTCGGTAAGTTATGTAATGTTAAGGAGTGGAGATATAACCCCTTGGATTTGACTGATGGTGGGTAGGGTATTGGAAAACTCATTCCCACCCATTGCTCAATGTGCTGGTCACCTGGGCATCGACTTTAAGATTTACATTATTGCTCTTTACATTTTGCTGTTTCTTTATTGTGTTTGTGGATTAGAAAATTAATGAAATGTAGAATACTGGGATGATAGGGTCGATATGGCATATTTTATGTTGCACGGGACTGTAGGCATCAGCCACCAAGAGCCTAATCGTATTTCCTTTATTGCGTTTTTTTAATTAGAAAATTAATGAAACGTTTTATATTTAGACTGATGGGTCGATGTGGCATCTACCACAAAGAGAGCATATATTAATGCTTTCTCGCACCTTAATGTTATTAGTTATTTAATTATCTTTGTTTTTTTTAGTCTCGGTAGAAAACTTTTTTTAACCAAATGTATAAATCGAATATAAACTGATCAATAGCAATGGTTTTAATAATGAACTCACCGTGGTAGAGCCAAGATTTCAGTTCTAGGGTAAACTGAAGTGTTTATCTTCGATCGGTGTTTCGATTGCTTGGTGCTTGGTAATGAAATATTGTATTGATATTTGAATAGAAGATCACGTGTGTACCTTTTAAGGTGATCGGAGAAGCCTTTGAACCGGAATTTTTGTTGTTGTGGTGCTTGTCCATAATCCCGGAAAAACGTCGCCACCTTATAGCAGTTCTCCTGGAAAGGACTTCATAACGGAATCATGGATGTAAATATTACAAAGATTAATGCCACAAAAGAACAGGGCGATGTTATCGAGATTGCAGCTATTGACTTGTGGTATGATGTCGTGGCTGTTGTGCTGGGCGCACTCGCAATTACTGGAAATGCACTTATAATGTTCCTCATCGCATCCCGACGTCGTCTTCAGCAGACGCAAAACTGGCTCATCTTCTCTCTCAGCACCTCTGATTTTCTCATCGGACTCTCTGTCATAACTAACTTTATTTGTGTTGCCGTATTTCGTAGCTGGGAAATAAGTAACACTTTGAAGATACTCAAGGATTCTCTTTTCGATGTCTCGTCTTTGAATCTTTGCGTTTTGGCCGCGGATCGATGTGTCGCCGTTTTCTGGCCGCTACGATACCACGCCCTTGTAAACCGTCGCAAAGTGATAACTATTATAATTATGGTTTGGGCCATCCCTGCGGCGATAGGTCTTCCTTATTTGTCGATTCAGTCAGACGACACGCCTGCGAACACTCTGTACCCTGCAACACTTGTCTTAATTTTCCAAACCTTTCCTTCAGTATTCATGGTAATTGCCTATATCCGCATTTTCTACGTTGTATACTGGCTTAAAAAGCAAGAAGCTATACAGATCAATCAATTGCGATTTAACCTTGCAAATAGTGGTCCTAGCCGTGCAATTTGTCGACCAAGCTTCTCTATTACAAGCATAGGATCATTAGTTGTCTGCTTTGCTTTGTGTAATTTGGTGAGCTCTGTTAGAGCCGTGTGTTGGTTACTCTATGATCGCTGCAGGCTTCCTGTGCTATTACTGGACATTACTACCCTTTTATTTTACGCTAATGCTGCTGTTAATTTTATAGTGTACTCTATGGTGAAATCGGATTTTCAAAGGGAGTTTCTAAAATTCATTAAAGGGTGTTGGTGTAGGGCGGAAGTGAGGGTAAATACAGCTTCAACTACGACAAACAACGGGGTTTTCATGCAGAATATCAATCATCCAGATAACGTCAGCGAAATTCAAACGGCATTGTGAAAAAATGGAAAAGAAGCCGAAAATGATAGACATATGAAGATCAATTGAAATGTAGAATCAGAACTAAAGGTATTAAAAAAACTAAGCTATTTGCATATTTTTGGGGCCTACATATAATATCTTCTATCCCTATAAGCAATGGTCTCATGCTGGAAGACATCTAGAAAAGTAACTAGTTCATTGCATGGCTCTCCTTACACCAGACTTACAGATGGCATGTAACAAGAATTTATCTGGTTTGTTTATCCAATCGTTGAAGAAGAAGTCTTCTGGCCGGCCCTCACTTACCCACTTAGGGTTATATTCGGGGTCTCCATTCATGTTTTGCTTTCAAACGTGAAAAGTGAAGTGCACTAGGACTGAGGGAAGCCACCTAAGTGCACCTTGTCACTTTGCTACAAGACATCTTATGTCAACCCATTTACCCCTGGCTATTTTTGAGCTGAATTTACAAAAAAACAGACTGAAAACAGGTACCTCCCTCCCTATTTTGAGTTTTATACAGCCCGTCAAAGTCAAACACAGCTGCGCCTAGTCAGCGGTATCCAAGCCTTCCAACAGTGCTTTGCGGTCCCATTTTTAATCCCTTGTCGCTGTGCTAATACGAGCACAAGTTGATGTGTATTTTTCATTAAAAATAACAGCTATTAGCATATTGGGAGTGTCCTAGGAGATAAATTCTATTGGAGCATAATTGAGTGCTGTGCTTATGGATATTTGCTAGCAAAGTTGGATTCCTGGTGATTTTTTATTGTTTGGCTTTGCCTGGATGAAAAAATAATTTTCTAATGAATCACCACAGCTCTCCTAATATTGTCTATTGATTCCAATATTATTTACTCTGCTATTCTGGGCCTGTATGACCTGGAATTGATTTGTTTGGCTTTGGGGTGAAAAAACCATCTAACTTCAGGGAGACTTTTTCCCTGGATCTCCTAGAATGCTTTGCTCTCCGTAATGGCATCTAAGTGGTTTCGCAAGCCTTCAAGGAGTGGGCATTGTGTTTTAAGGCCATGGAAATGAACCTGGAGGATCAGAATAAAGGTATTTATTTGTGTCTTGGGCTGGTTTGCTGATCTCTCTCCCTTGTGTGGTATTTTCAGCGTTTTGTTGGTGTGATTCTGCCTTGTTCGATTTGAAGTTTGCCAAAGAACCTGAGCTGTTATTTGGCTAAAGAGTAGTTGGATGCATATTTTCAAGACCCATTTACCACTTAGACTGATGCCTGAGTATCTTCATCCTTTTGTGTTTATTTTGTATTTATGAATTTTGTGGGTTCTGGGTACTTCTCAAGGCCGGTACAGGCCGGTCGAGGGGTCAATGTGTTAAAAAAGGTATTCTTCTCCTATATTTGTTTTACAATTTCGGTTGAAAAACCAATTAAGGTGTGGCTGACAAGGTATCTTTAAGTACCTGCAGGTGCCTAGAAAAACTAGGGGACTTGCGCTAAGAGATCGCGTGTTTGGGGTGTTTGGGTGCCAAACTTGCGCCCGCTCAGCCTTTTAGCGGCAAAAAAAACAGCAACAAAAAGCAACTTATTCAAAGATTACGAAAAAAACAGAAGTCTTTTTTTCAGAAAGGGTTTAGTTCCATTTAAAGATTGCATCTCTTTTTCGTTCTCTGGTGTGATGGGCACAGTCATTTCTGATTTTTTTGTTTGATTATTTTGTTTTGAATTTTCCACCCAAAAAGGTCACGTGATCTCTTAGCGCAAGCCCCGACAAGGATCAAACTTAATGCTTCTTCATAGACTCCAGAATCTTGAGGATTTGTATGAAGAGGTTGATAATGTCCATGTAAAGATTTATTGAAGCTAGGATGTACTCCTCCGGTGACATCTTGTTCATCAGCATGTGTGTGTCAAATACAATAAAGGCGGAGAAGAGCAGAGCACCCAATACAGCGTATGCCAACTCTAGAATGTCACTCTGGAAAAACATCTGAAAGAGAAGTACAACTTGTAATTGTAAGCAGAGAATAATCTGGAAGGTAATTAAGTTTTTTTAGATTGTTTAGTTTTAATGACTTTTTTTCATTTAAATGGATGTGTGAGACACTTATCATCCTGGTTATGGGTCTGTTCTAATTATTCCTCCATAAAACATGTGTGGGGAAGAGGGACAAGAACTAGAATCATGTCTAAACAGACTTTAAATGCATATAAATATATAAGTTACAGACAATGCTTAGCTAAAACGAAAGGACAAAGCATGAACATGGTACTGAATGTTATAAGATTCAATTTAAAATCGAAAAACACACCTGCAACAGCCCAGCCCAGATGAAGATCCACAGCATTGTGAAAAGACTGCGATTACAATACAAATATCAGTAAATGCTATGAATCTAGAATTTTGTAAAATAATTAACAAAATGCATAATTGAGAGAGCACACTAGCCAAGATAGTTTGGCCTCTAAGCTTTAAATTTTGAAGTATACCATTACGGTAAAAAAATCTTAAATAGTCCCTAAAAGCAGATTATTTTGGACTTCTTACTGATGCAATGCTTGGTTCTTCTTGGAAGGGTAATTTGGTTCCTCCAAAATGTTTTTTTTTCTCTTATCAGCTAACAATGGAAAAAGTATGTCCAATGCATTTAATGCAAAAAATGTATTTATTTGCGGTATATTCACAAGATTGTTGTTTTTATCTTTGTTATCATTGCGTTATCATCATTAAGAATCATTATTTTATTCGCTCCATAGTGTTGCATTTGTCACTTGACGCCTTCCAACAATCTATCAAGTTCTACTTTGTACGAGGGTTAATTTCTACCAATAAGCTGATATGTTAGTTTAATTGATTAGTTACGTATCTGTTTGCATTAAATGCATGTCATATCTTGATCTTTAAACAATTTTCATATTTTCATATTGAACTGTTATTTTAGTTCTTCAAACCACCTGTTAAGGTTGGTGCCTACTATTGCTGGTGCACATCCTCGTCTGTGCATACAAAAAAGCGTGCGTATGCCTGTTTTTGGCATTCACAAGCATTGTCGTCTCATAAAACAGATGAAAAAAAACTTGTTGTTAGAAGTTGTCAGAAGAAAACAAAATATTTCGTCAGAAGAAAACAAAATATTTCTGCAACACATCATTGTACAATGCTTGGTGGTGGCTTTTTAAGACAATGTAAATAAGATTCACGTTAAACTTACATGATTAGAAATATCCACAGATTTTCCTCTGTTATTTTGTCTATTGCACAAGCATGTAGTCTCTGATATGCGAGCGCATTGTTTTCATGCGCATGCTTGTTTTTTGTACTTTTTGGTGTCTTCACCATTTTGAACAATATTTTTGATAAATAATCAAATGAGGTGTCTTGCTCAATTAAGAATTAATAACGCTTAACGTGTATTTTTCCCCCAAAAAGTATATTTCGTCATTTTACTTTAGATTTTGCTGACACAGCAATTTTTAACAACTTTGATAACACATATCTTTTGGTTGCCTACAAGTTGGTAGTTCTACAAGACTCATACGATTTTGGGAAAATAAAAATACCTCCCAATTAGGGGGTACCAACCTTAATAAACCATTTATTGGCTGGCTCTCCCCCTAACTCATTGTTATCTCGTTGATTAGAAAAAATCTTTTTTTATTTAGTTGAGTGCAGCCAATTAGAAAATAAAGGCAGTGGGTGACACTTGAAAAGAACATAAGATGATAAACCATTCTCAAGTTGTCCACCTCACCCTGCACCCCATGAGCTGTAATCCCTCTTGCTCTGTAGTGTGTACATCGTTAGTGCAATAGTGGTTGCTGCTGTCATTCCAAATGCCTCCAGGACAATCATTCGGTCAAAGAAGGTCACTGGGAAAGTTGACAGTAAAAACATGTTATTCTATACTAAGGAAGGGTTGCCATCAATATTGTGGTTTGAACTCACCAAGTGTTCCCAGTGTGTAAGCCTCCACAAGTGTCTAAAGTTATAAAAAAACAATGACTAATTGTGAACTTTTCCAGTTAAAATATTTTATTTCTAAAGGGCTTGTACCTTTTCATATAAAAAGGAATAACCAAATAAAAAACAAAGGAGATCAGCTTTCTTCGCTTTACATTTTTAAAAGCATTTTCTTTTCACTTCTTTTCGTATTCCCTGCTTTAACTTATGATCAGATCATTTTAAGTAGATTTCAACTTGAAATAAGTATTGCAATTGTCATTATTCACTTGCTGTAACCCTGATCATGCAAAATCAAAACAGAAAAAGTGAGCAAGCTCATGAAACAAAAATATTTCTCTGTTTAGCTTCCTTGTAAAACATGCTCACTCAGGAGTTAGATTTCAATGTTTGACAAACATGTTTGTATATTTAGCAGAGCTTTTAGTGATATTGCCAACTTACAAAGCCAAATAGCAGGTACATGTTCATGGGTGACTCCCTCCTCTTGAACATCAGGGCAATCAGAAAACCAAATGAAAGAATGAATGCAACAAACAGGACTTCAGGCCTGCAACAAAAAGTGGCAGAATGTACATAGTCACTACTTTAATTAGTTTTTTTACTAATTAGAACAGATTCTAGAAGGGGTATGGGTAATCTGCTATCAAACTGTCTGTAATGTTATGCATTTGAGTCTTTAAACCATCAGCTCCTGCATTGGCAGTATTTCACTAAAACTGGCCTGTGGGGAAGTTGCTAGGGATGCTGCAAGTCCTGTATGCTATTATCTGAGAAAAGCTGACTGGCTAAAGTGAAGCAGCAATAATAGCTATGTACAGCTTAATGTAAGACATAATAATCAACTTTGATTGGCACACCTGCTTTGTACAAAGTCCTTGATGGCTGGAGTGTTCATAAAGAGAGCAGAAATGAGAATTGTCAATCCAAGTTGGGCACTCAAGATACCATACACTTTCCTCAGAAACCCTGGAAACAGAAAAAGGGGGGTCAGAAAACTGGATATTATTAATTAACAGATACAATGGAACACTCTTTGAATTAGGTTAATAATAACCAATGAACTGTCCTCATTTATGGGATGCCCTTATTAACCAGGTGCCAAGAGTGGGTGCAACTGTATTATTAGAGAGCTTAAGCAAGTCAACACGAACGGCATCAAAAACGGCGCGCGCTCTGACGAATTGTTGGAAAACCGGCGTTGACGTCCGTGACCGCGCGCGTAGAATGTAAAAATAGGGAAAATGGCGTTCTAGATTTCCTGTCATGGACATCAACGCCGTTTTTCAGCAATTCGTGAGCGTGCGCGCCATTTTTGATGCCGTTCGTGTTGAATTGCTTAAGCTCTCTATTATCCAGTTCTACAACCTCATCCACATCCCATGTATGTGCTTGATACTGCAGTTGTTCTGAGCAGGAAAATCACTAAATAAAAAGTAATTCACTAATTCAGAAGAAATGGCTTTGTTCATAGACATATGATATCCAATAGTACAACAGGTTGGATTTATCTATAATGACAATGTACCTGTCTTTCTCTTTCACATTTAGGCAGATGGCATTTGAATACTATGAAGAGAGTTTAATTATGAACATTCAAGAAAATTTAAGAGTAATAAAATTCACTGTAAGCTTAAGTATATATGATAAGTATAATTTATATAGCACATGTTAGAATTCTAATTTCATCATAATGTTTATATAAATTCTATAATTTTAAAGATATTCGAAAGATATATAATTATTTCAGCATTGAATCTCAATGGACAATGTTGACTATCTAGCTCCAAAAATATAAAAAATATACAAAAAAATTACAGTATGAGGGGGGAGTAAACAATTACGTCACTGTAAAACACGATCTTCAAATAATACGAATACGCAATTTCTCTCTTTTTAGAACTCTATGAATACAAGAATATCAACTTTTTAACCAACTATGCTAATTAAGGAGTAAATTCATAATCAAGGCAATATTATAGCTATCTGATGATGTGTCAGACACAACAACCAAGCGTAACGCAGAATGAATAAGAAGAAAGCTCGCCTAGATGTTTGTAAATACAACAATAATTGCCATTATTCTAGCGGCTAAAGTAGTATATAAAACTTACCAAGACGGACATTAATGTTCGTCTGAGCGACTGTCACGCCATAAGTGAAGTCTTCTTCGATAGAAGACATCTTCTTTCGGTCCCCATAAACCGGAGGTTCTATCAACACGGAATCCATCTTGAAAATAAATGGTAAGCTAGTCACCTGCGCCTCAATCTAATGAAGCTGTGATATAACGCCTCATATGATTGGATATGATTTATATTCTGCACGTATCTAACCAATCAAAACTCTTATTTTATTTTGGCTCCATATTTGGAGGGTGTAAATGCCTGCCACATTTGACGTCAAAATCAATGGCGCCATTTTTGTTGTCCGCCATTCGAACTAGTGTTCTCAGATCATAACCTTTCTAGAATTATTTAAATATATATTGCCATTTAATTCGCATCTATGATAATGGATAACAAAGAAGCGGTTCTTCAAGCATTACATGGTGAGATAAGTGCTATTTTCTCAGGTGTTATTTGATTTAAGATTTGGTTTGGTTGCCAGTTCTGATCGTTTTTATTTCGAGGCAGATTTCGAGAACATGACAGATGCGGACAAAGTCCTTACACAGGAATTAGAACAGCTTCTTACAAATATTGCACAAACTGGAAGAATACTGTAAGTATAATCTACCTATTGGATGTGATCAAAGTAGAAATAGAACGATATCTGGATAGAGTTTAGTAAAAAATATTTAGGTGTCCGCAAGCTTTGAAGCGGCTTTTTCAGTGTGATGCCAACGAGCTTGCTGCCCGTAAAGTAAATGTTCCATTTTTTTTTATCCTTTAGACTGCATTTTTGTGTAAACATATTAAAGAAATGCCTTATCTTCTTTTGGCCATCGAATCGCATGATATTATGTAATAAGCATTAACTATGTTATTGAAAAGGCCAGTGGTATAAACTAACGCAGATGATTGTTGGCCAGGGAGGTATGGGGGAGGGGTACAATTTCACCCTTCAATTTCAAATGTCAAGCCTCTCAGACCTCAAGCTTAAATGAAAAATGCAGATACAGTGGCGTAGCCAGGATTTTCAATTGAAGGGGCCCAAAAGGGCCTTTCATGGCTCTTTCTCCTGTATTTTAGATAATGTCTCATACATTTACTGTATTTTTGGCTGCTAGAAGGGGGGCCTTGGCCCCCTAGGCCACCCCCCTGGCTAGACCCCTGCAGATAAACTGCAAGAATCTAAAAATTCATAAACATTTTTTGGAGCATTATTTCTTTTGCCTGGAAAATCTTTTGCAACTTACTAGCAAGTTGCTAGTGCAAGTTGCTAGCGATTAGCAAAGCACTCACTTAGTTAAACTTACTAGCACAATCTTGGTGAGACATATGATTAACATAAAGAATATCACTTGAAGTGATATAGTGCATAAGAAACCAAAAGTATTGCTTTCTCTTTAAAAAAGGCCAAAAAGTATTCAGCAGTAGAGTGAAATATTTCTTACAGGAGTCACAAGAGGGATGTAAATAATTGTCCAAACGTGCAAGAGCATCTTCATATGATCCATACACTATACAAAAAAAACATATTGCATTTGACAGTTGACTTATTAACTTGTGTGTTCCAGTCATACTAAAGCTGCTTTTCTTATGTAGTTACCCATGGAATAATCTCAAACCAGTATTCATGTACAAGATGGATAGGGTGATGAGGGATTTCTTTGAAAGCAGTCCATCCAGGAACAGTACATCATCAGAGCCAACTCATGTTGCAGACTTTGAGGTTATGAGGCAGCGACTGCTGGACTGTCTAGACTCATTCACAAGGTAAATATTAGGTGGTTATACTATGTTTTGTGTGCGGTACAGTATTGTAGTTTTTAACCTGGATGATATATAATAATATGCATATAAATATATGAATATGCATATATGGTTAAAGGTAGTGTTTTGTAAAAGATCATCAGGTTTAAGGTAATTCCCTTAAATTGTACTGCGCACCCCATCTGCGCATAGTGGCGCGCGCTGTTTGTTCGAATTTTCCGGTATTTAGTGCGCAAGCACGCCACAGTTGTACAAGAAAACACAGCAAAAGGCGCTCGTTTTTTACTTAAAATCGCTTTGACAGAAAAACGAAGTCGGTTACCCCCATTTTTTATTTGCTCAAATAGTTAAATATATACGAAAAAATGATATACTGAAAAAAGGGTTGTAGAAGTTTTGTTATTTCTCTTAAAAGCCATAAAAATACTTCAAAATGGCGCTTTTTACCGTATGAATAGTGGCGAAAACAATGTCTTTTAGTGTGATCTCTTAAAATGTGATTTGTTTTGAACATTAGCTACTACGGGTTATTGTTTAGGAGATCGGATTTTGGCAGCTCGACAAACAAACTTAATTTTCTTAAGACTATAGGTACTCTTTTTGAAAACTAAGAGTTGGGATTTTTCCTTGCGCGATCAGTAAAAACGCGGTAACTCTACTCCCCTCTGTTGTGAAAACGAGGTCGGTACCCCCATTTTTTAAAATGCATTTTTGAAAGCCCTTAACTTCAATATTGTTTATGCCAAGTTTTAAAAAAATCTGGGTTGTAGAAATATTTCAAGGGAATTACCTTAAATGAAACACAGTATTTGCCAAAGTATACAATATGCAAAAAATGCAAAGGAGAATATAAAATTTCAACCAAGGAGGGAAAACCAAGCACTAAAGGAGACCCAATATTTCCTATTTCACACAAAGCTACAATCTAAAATACTTATTCCACAAATCTTTCACAATTCTTTTTATTAAATCCCTGTGTCACATAAGCTCTTACTCGTACAGTACAAACATAATATTTGATTTTGTTTCTTGCTTTCAGTCCTCCTTTTACTATCCAAAGATTATGTGAGTTGATGGTTGAGCCAAAAAGACACTACAAAAACAGTGAAAAGTTTATGAGAGGAATAGAAAAGGTGAGGTTAATGCAGATTGTTATTTACTTTTTTAAAGCCAACAGTGCAGTGCAGTATTTCACACTGTTGAGATATACAAAACTGTCCTCTTCATTGAGATATAATAAAGTAGATGCAGTGGTTTCATTAAGTTAAAGAGTAGTTGTTGAATATTGATAAGTAAGGGATGGAAGTTATTTTATTAGTCGATTATTTTAAATCGACTAATCAATGCTCCGTTAAAAATAGCAGGTGGTTTGGTTGGCTGCCAGGGCCTAATAAAACCCCTGGGATGTGAATAAGGTTGTATTAATTAGATTTTACAAGATTATTATATGTTTTTGGAGCGATAACAAGACATTGCATTATTGTGAATGAAAAGTGTCATTTATTATGGCTTATGGTTATATGTATTCCTGTAATATTAATGTAATATTTTGCCGACAGAATGTCCTAGTTGTCAGCAGTTTAGCAGATGAAAATGAAGAGTAAGTTGAAATTGTTACTCGTGATGAGCTTCAAATCATATCCCATTCTTAGATTCTTAGATTAAAGTAAAAAGGTACCATAATAGACAAAGGGCCTCCTAACCCAAGCTCACTGCATACTGTAGATGTTGATATACAGCCTAATATAAAGTTCTGCTGTTTGCTATCCAACTAGTAGAACATGTCACATAATGTGAATTTGTGAAATACATATATTTATATATAATCCAGTAGAAGTTTTCACCTTTTCACCTATATATTAATATATATTTTTTTTTTCATCAGACCTTTAGTGAACAACATTGACACTGCGCACACCTCAAGCATACCAAATGGCCCTGTTACCAATGGGATTATGTCAACAGCACAGCCTACAGAGATGGAATCTGTAAATGACTCAGACTCGAACGACAGAGTATCACATGTTCATGATACTCCATACCCAACTCAAGTAGAGACCCTAAATGGGAATGCACAAACAAATGGCAAAGATCACACAGACGATGAGTGTGAAAGTGAGCAGAGAGATGGAGCAGACAATCAATCAAGTAGGGAAAGTGAGCAGAGTGAAAAGGCAGATGTATCTACAGCCGATGATCAGAGTCCATCTAGGGTCAATGAAAGTAGTCAAGACTGTGAAACTGACACAAAAGCATCACTAAAGTCAGCACAAAACGAGAAGGATCACTCAGTGGATAAGAATGAGACAACAAAAAAAACACAAGAAGAGCAAAGTCCAGAGGAAGGTGAGTTTATTGGAACACAAGTTTGCTGGTAGTATTAGAATTCATAGAGCAGACACAAATTGGTTATCTGGTGTTGAAACAGGTAAACTATTTAAAAATTAAATTTTGTGAACAAATGACTGTATATTTATCCCAGAACTATTTATTTTGTTTTTATTAAACATATTATGTTTTATGTTAAGTATTAAGTCCAAGGATTCATCTACTGTCATTTGTCCACAAAATAGTCATAGAAAAACCAGGCCATCGTTTATTAAAATTTTCATTCTCTCTTCCTTAGAAAGAGAACATTCGACATCTGCACAGAAGAACAACCAAGATGAGCCAATGGATGAAAACTAAAGATTAATTTAATTTAAAGTTATCAGCTAGGGACAAAACCCAAATACTGGCCTAGAGTAGACCTAAATGCTTTGCTGTCTTTCGAGATTTTAATTCAGCAAAAGTATAACGTCGAAATAGAAAACCCAAAACAGAAAATTGATGATGAAACAAGCTCCACGTAATAGTCAGTTTGGGTAGTTTTATTTTCTTCTTGTGAATAGAATACTTTTAAAATTTTATTCTAAAAATTTGTCATATCTGTAATGTAATTTATTGGCGTAAACCTTTTGTGTTCGTTTCTGTAGTTCGTAATTGTATTGTAATTTTCTTTTTAGATTGCTAATGTCGAATAAAGATATGCTATCTTAGTTCTGCTGTTTGTTTTGTTATTTAATCCTCTGAATCGTGCAAACAAAACCAGCATCAATCGCTAGCGAGATCCTCGGACTGTTCACAATGGCGGGAGTAGCTCGCCAGCACATCGCCCGCTTTGTCTTTGTGATCATTCGAAGGAGACATCGCCAGCGCATCCTATATGCTTTGATTACTTTATTATCCTGATAATAAAGTCCCCCCTCTGGAGAAAAATTCGCACTCCTGTGTCCGGGCCTGCCTTTTCTGTCAATCTTATTACGATTAATTTGAAAGGTTTTATTTTTTAAACGAAACTAGCACAAATATGCAATGAAGGGGAAACGAGCCCGTGTTCAATCATTTGTACAGCGGCTGCCCATCACAATCACATGACCTGCAGGAAGTAAGCTCGGCCTACTCTGTTCGGCAGTAGGACTTAAATCAATTCTTTATCCCAGGACATCGTATTCTATCCGATCTAAAAGTACTAGGGATGTAGGACGAAGTTATAGCCTCACCAGAACCTCTTCTGGGTCTGTGAATTCCCAAAATGAATGTGCGAGAGCGAGCGAAGAATTATGAAGGTATGTTTGAGCTGTTGGTTAGAGTACAGAATCCAAGTGACTTGACAGCGGTCTCGGCCTACTTTTAGCCTTTTTCAGTTTGTTTTTCTTTACGACATAAATGACTCCAAAACTGCTGATTATAGTGTATATATACAAGCCACTCTACTGTAAAGGTAGCCATTTAAATTTATGTGGAATTTTAATTGTATAGAGGAATGTAGCACATTATGTTATTCAATCGCGTGGCTGTCTATTTCCGCTCTGCTGTCGATCGTCTTCACTGTAACCTAAATTTGGGAAAATATCACTTGCTTTCGCTCATTTCTAAGGGTATTATGTTCTTGATTTCAGCGTTTATGTCAAGTAGCTCATCTACAGGCCAAGGGCAAGTCCTGGAAAGAGGGTCTAGTCGAGAAGGCCTCTTTGAAAGTCAAGGTACTTCAACATTGTAAACTTGTTGCATTGTTGCCTGATGAGGGATTTGTTTACTAACTGTGACAAATATTATTAGGATTATTCTGCCATTGCTTAAGCATAATACTGATTGGTATAGGCGTTCAGTTTGCTCGTTATAGACGTCCTTAACTGGGAACCTTAGTTCTATTGACAACATTCCCAGTTTGGGGCTGTTCAGATATGCTTCGAAGAGATATGCTTCGACTGATTAATTGGAAATTGTCGGAGAGGTATTGTTCCTTTTTAATTAAAATGATTTTTAATTTAACAGACAATCAAAATATGTCATTTTTTATTCAACTTTGATCAGGCTGGAATGCTATAGAAATCTTGATTCTAAATTTAATAGATGATCTCGTGAATAAATGCTTCGTGTAAAGATGACACTTAAAACTCATTATGTAAATATTTGCCTCTCAAATTCCATGTAGCCTCAATTTATTGTAACATGAATAGGTCTAAGACTATATGTATTTTTTTTCTGATTTACACTGCTTTTGTTGAAAGTTTTTGACAAAAAAAAAAACAGTCTAATGTGATTGTTATAGAGACATAGTTTAGCATACAGGTCATGTTCTTATGTCGTCAGTTCTTATTAGTGACTGGCTATTATAGCACATGGCCTGTATAATTTAACACAGGCAGCTGTGTGACTATGGAAATAGTTTTTTAACTGATTTTTTACAGTTTGTGTTCTAATTATTGGTTTGGTTTGCGTTACTCTTGGCCTCAAAGCTTCCCCTTATTTCTGTTTCATCTAGATTTTAATCAATCTTGTTAAAGTTAAGATAATTGAGAAGGCAGACTTGTACCCAAAGGTTTTGGTTTAAATACAAGCCTAGCAGGATTAGCTGATGGATTTTGTGGGGTAAAGATGCATGGAATTTCGGTTTCGGTAAGGGAAGGACAGGATGACAGAAATGTTTCTGAGTATATTTAGGGTTAAAATCTTACAGTATTATTGCTACTGATCATTAGTGCTATTCTCTTCCTAATAATTCATTGGTTATCATATTCTTATATACTGTACACTAAAATTTAAAAACATTGTTAAGAACATATTTAGCCTTTAAAAGTCCCAAAAATAAGAATGGCACAGCCTGAACTGAAAAGACTTTGTTTTAAAAAAAGTGTACTAAGCATGGGTCCCCCCTCCCCCTAAAAACTTCAGCCACCTTCAGCCCTAAAGGAGCATTATATCACATAATTCAGGGTTTGTAATTTATGTTTTTTTATCATACATCATCATATCATACTAGTGTACTCCCAGATTCCCCCTCCTATGATGTACTCAAACAAAACTATGATTTGATGTTCTTTTGTTTGTAAATATAATCAACTGCATTCCCCTGACTTTTGTTACATATTCACATTTAAGCCTGTACGGTCGGAGGAAGGGGAAGTGGAAACCCTTGATTTTACTCTCAACAAATATAACCTCATTTTATGTTATTTGAGTGTGAGAAAAGGCTAATGGTATTTTTTCCATATTATAGGTGTGAAGCCAAAAGAGTCCACTGATAGAAAGTAAGGGCGTAAAACATAATTACACCAAGAGATCATTATTATTATTTTTATATAACCTCAGTTATTGCTTTACCCATCATGCAGTACAAGATGATTAAGCTCTTAACAAACTACTAAGGAAGTTTTAATGTTTGATAGCATCCAACTGTAAACAATCCAAATTCAAAAAACTATATTTCCGTATATCAAATATGAGTTTTATTCCATACCTTTGGGTTGACTAATAAGTCATTTTAAGAATTGTCGTTTTGTTTGTGAATAAGTGATGTCTTGTCATACAAATGTGCCAACTGTGTTTTTTAACATTGCTTATCCCTGCAAATTTACTGTGGTTGGTCATACAATCTGCTTGTTTGCATTTCTCAGTGGAGTACAAAGATCTTGTAACAAGAAGTTTCTTTTCAATTCTGCAAACTGGTATTTTCCATTGTTTGCTTATGCCCAAATATGCTTTTTTTTAAGTTGAATGGCTTTTAGGATGGCACAGTACGTTAGATAGTTTCACCTGTTTGTCATTTCATCTCATTTATAGTTTTCTGGCTTTGCCATGTGCGCCAAAGATATTTCTTGTGTAGCTTGAACAGCTCCAAGCCTTTATCTGTGATTGTACCCTTACTACTTGACATTATTTTGGCAGTTGCTACCAGGCATGTGACCACTTATTTGGAAAAGAAGAAAACCATAACAAGTTTGGCAATTGATACTGAATAGCAGAGATTTACATGTGGAATGTTATAAACTAGCAAAGCTTACATTTGTTGAGATTTTGTTTCCATCTGACTGAATAATTATCTGCCATATAATTGGTTAAAATAAACATTCCAAACACAAACACAAAATATAAGTAGCTGAATGCTCCATACACATTTTTGTTCAAACTTTGCTGGTTGCATTGTAGCATTATAACACCCTATATATTTAGATTATAAGTAATATATGTTGTTGTTGTTTTTGGCTTACCATTTTATCATTATACAGGGCATCACTTGAAAAGCCTAAACCTGTGCCACTGCCTCGGTCAAAGCCGAAGCGTGAAGTCCCAAGACGCCCTGAACCTCCTGCCTCCATTAGAGCAAACAGTGCCCAAGAAAATATATCTCCAGAACAAGGGAAAAGAGGCTCTGGCTCGCCTAAAGAAAG
Organism: Nematostella vectensis; assembly: GCF_932526225.1. NCBI lineage: Eukaryota > Metazoa > Cnidaria > Anthozoa > Actiniaria > Edwardsiidae > Nematostella > Nematostella vectensis. The sequence goes on from NC_064034.1 coordinate 8,259,807, forward strand.
CGAAAGTTTAACAGGCAAACACAGTCCTCCACCTAGACCAGTGCCATCCAAGCGTCATGTTCTTTCTTCAGTTGCTGTCACACCAAAGCCGTATGAAACACCCAAAGCTTCATCCCTCAAGAGAACAAGATCAAAAGATGAAGGAATTTCCCGAAAATCTTCTTTAGATAGTGATGGGTGCCGATCTCCCCCAACTTCACCAAAAACAGCTTGTCTCACCAGGGGTCCCTCCGAGGATAATCGCTCTTCTCCTCCAAGAAGACCTCCTCCTGCTGCACCACATCGGACTTCTTCTTTGAGCAGAAAGATTAAACCTCCAGTTCCACCGAAACCTAAGGTGATGCCTGATAGAGCGGCTTCCCTGAGCAGACAATCAGCTAGTCTTTCTAGGGTAAGTTCTTTAGAAAGAAGTTATGCAGTGGTATCACCATCATTCAAAGAAGCCTCTTCGCACAAGGAAATTAGTGTAGAAAATGGTGACTGTACCAGTGTCGATACAAGCATGCATGCAGAGGAAACATTTACTAAGAAAAGTGGTGATATGTTTGCGGCTACACGAGTAATGTCTAATGAACAGGCAAGGGATGATAAATATGTATATAGAACAGATGAAAATAATGAATTATATGATAATGAACTACCTGATAGTAAAATGGGAAATGAGGAACATGTTGATGCTCCGACTGTTTACGAAACTAGGCAAGAAGAGTCAATTGCTGCACAAGCAGTTGTTGATGAATCGCCAGTTGCTAATGGTACCCACGAAAGCGCATTGACAGTGTCCCAGGATGATGTCAAAAAAGGTGTTCTTCCGAGCCTCGATTCAGATGACGTAAAGGACCATAAAAGCGAAAATCGACTTACAAGCTTAGAAAACAAAGATTTGTCTGAAAGCGAGAAAGTGTGCTTAAAATGGGAGCTAAGTAGCTTGTCAGAGGAAATAGATGTGACTCATTTATCAGGAGCTACTGTAAATGACGATGGACTTGACGGTGATGGACTTGTAGAACATAATGAACTTTTGCCACTGTCTGTCGACCATGTTGATGAATCGCTTGACACAGAAGAACAGAACCCAGAATCTGCCCCAGATCATTACGTGGATATGTCAACTCAGCTAGCAAAAGGTGACGAGGACGATGATAGCGAAATTACCGATTCTGGACTAGAAATTCTTCCAGCCATAGTCGAAAGTGAACCTGAAGATGTCATTGAAACGCATGCGACCTCTTCTATGAACCAAAGATACGAAAATGTTATTATTCAAAATGACTTTAAAGAAGAGAGTGAGAAAAAGGTGCAAGATTTGGCTGCTGATGATGATGAGATTGTTGCTGAGGCACCACACGCCAAAGAGTCGGCTCCTCCAGTACTGGCTCAAGATGACGACGAGGTGCTTAACGAAGACGGTTTTGTTGATGCTAGAGACGACCCGACAGAAACTACATGCAATTCTCCACCAAGACCTGTTTCGCCATCACCAGTCAATTTCTCTTGCATTGTTGAAGATACGTCTGAAATTGAAAGCCATAATTCTGAAATGATTATAAAAGAATCTCTTCCTGACGAGTGCGCAGAAACGAAAGCCCCTTCTGCAAGTGCCGTTGTCCGAGAGAGTGATTACGAAAACATGAATTTGTATGCTGAAGATAGTGATCAGCCGTCGTCCATGGATATTCTCAACGAGGAAATGTCTGACCATAAAAATATGTCTGATTTAGGAGCGTATGAAGAGGTCGTGGTTAAGCGTGAAGAGATAGAGAAAGATATGAATGCTAAAGATAAGCCAATTTCACCAACTCCTGTGGCACCTATAAGATCCAAACGTGGACAGAAACAACGTGTAAGAGAATATGAAAATGTTGAAGTCAAGTTGCGAGATGAGAAGCCTTTAGAGCCTTCTCATGAATCAACAAGGTACGAGAATGTTGTTATTACGACAAGAACTGGGGATGGACAGGAACAGAAGGGTCTTCCGCCACCTAGACCTTTACCACCATCGCCTGTTGCAAGACGTCACACTCATGGAGATGAGTCACCCACAAGTAGCCTTGTCCCTGAAGTTATGACCAAAGACGATCATCCCGCAGTACATGAAGTTTCTACGCATCACCCTGAACCTATTGAAGCAGTGACAGACGCAAAAGAAACACAGCAAACTTCATCGGGAGCTGAAGAAAGTGTCGAGGAGGTAGTAACAGAGTGTTCTTCCTTTCCCACGGCGAGTCCAGCACCTTCTCAGCAAGCTCCTTCGTTTAACGCAAGTCATGCCAAAGGAGTTGATATCAGTCTAAATGCAGAGGAGCAAAATTATGTTGTCCCTGGTGAATTAAAAGCTGAGCGGCAATGTCACGATCAGTCTTTGAATTCTGAAGAACAAACAACTTCGACAACAGGAAACGAGGAAGATCTTTATGTGGTTCCACGTACATTACACACGGAAGATAAGCAACAGAAGAAGCACGTACCTCCGCCAAGACCGCCACCGGTTAACAAAGAAAGGGCAGAATCTGTAGCTTCTTGTAGTGAAGACCAGGTGTATAGTGTCCCAAGTCTAACACCCCGTCCGCGGTCTTCATCAGATACTTACGAACCGGTAGAACCCAAAGCTTATTCTCCAAAACCTCACCAACCTCCTCCACGTCCTGCCCCCTTTAAACGTTCGTATACGGTCTCTGCTTCTCCCAGTACCGACACAAGTACAGACGAGGTTTACAGTGTTCCTAGCTCTCTACCAGCAGGAGATATCGAATCCCTAGATCGCACGAGGTCTTCGTCAGAATCTAAGAAGGAAAAGCCTGCTCCTGCACATGTACACATGTCACCTAATCCTCCTGATTATGAAGAGGTCTGCCCAAGATCTCTTCCTGAAACGACATACCAAACACCTACCTCGCCTAAACCGCGAAAAGCACCCCCGCGTCCCGCACCTTGTACCAAAAAGTTAACGATAGAGCCGAGCCATTCTGGATCTGACGAGCTCGAAGACATATATCGAGTCCCAAGTCCCATTCCCAAACTCATCTCAGAGAATACCTCCCTCCAGGATGTTGCAGTAGCTGAATCATTTGACGATATTGTTCCCAAAACAGGTTCTTGCAATGCAAGTGCAGGAGAATCTACAGTCGTGATTGATGAGCAGGTTTACGTAGTTCCAAATGCGATTCGCACGGAAACTGATCCAAAAAGTACTCCCGATGACGAATCATCAGGGCAAAGGGAAACCAAGTATGAGGAGACTTGTCTTGATGATGTCTCCAGATCACAGTCGCCGAGTATGCAATCCCTCGTCACGGATGAAGACTTGAAGCTGCTCCAAGGTGCTTCTGCAGTATCTAACCTGACTAGTGATGGAGTACAGAAGGTAGATGAAGTACCATCATCAAGTGTTGAAGAGAATATCTACGTTTCTCCAAGATCTTCACCTGTAAGCGAGCAAGGTTCTAAGTATATAGACTTTTGTCACAAGACTAACGGTGACGATTCAGGTAAAAAGAAATGTGTTACAAGTGAAGAAAATCTTAACGCTGTCCCGCGATCAAAGTCCCCGTCAACCGTTGAATCAGAAGAGCCGACTCAATCAACTTCACTACCTTTTTCAGATAATGTATTGCCTGAAGGTGAAGAAACATACTCTGTACCACTTTCGCCAGCACTGTCACTGGAAAACGAACATATATCTGCTTTGGACGACGAAGAACTCCCCGCTCCAAAACGTTCTTCTGTTGTTTTAACATCACGACCAGGTTCGCGTAAAGACTCCGCCCCTCCAAAGCCTCCGAGATCGAGAGGAACTAGTGTTAGTATTGACGAAAAGCTGGAAGCTGAAAATCCATTATCAGAGAATAAGCTGAGGGAGGAAAAGCCAGCAACGCCAGAAGCGCCTCCACGGAGGTTAACTGTAAACAAAGAAGACGAAGAAAAGACAAAATCTACCGAGGCAGTGTCACCTAAACCCAAGCGTCCCGCACCACCCAGACCGACAGTGCCTAGTCAGGGCCGAAGTGAAGGCGACAAGATCCAGGCTGAAGGTGATAAGGATGCTGTGAAGCCCTCCCGTCCGGCCCCTCCTGCTCCGAGACGACCGCCTCCCCCTGCTGTAAAACAGGACGGTGAAAAGGGTGAGTTTGTTTGTTAAACGACTTTGACTTGCTTCCGATAAAGTGGAACCCCGCTCTAAGGAAAACAAGGTGCCCTTTTTATTAGGGCCCCTTGAGGAAGTAATAAAGAATCACTACTGATAATAAGGGCAGTTTATGGACCCTAACGGTTTCCTTGTAAATCCGGTTTTATTTTTTATAAAAACTAGACGCTAAAGTAGCTTGAAGTCGGGCCAGCTGCTTTTATTCATGATACGTTTAAGTTGTTCGATTGGGATTTTGCTTGGTTCTCTATCGCGATGATGTACAGCCCGAGGTTTGTTTATGACACATTCCACGGCACATTCAGAGGCAAGAAACTTTGCAAATCAAGACCTCACACATTGTTTGGACATATAATCTTTATTAATTGTATTTTCATCAACCGACAATTGTTCAGCTTTTTCAAACAAATTACAATCATTTTCTTACGACGTTAAAACACTGTTCATAAGTTGCTGTATTTTTACATTAACTTACGAGTGACACAAGCAAGATATTATAAACACTAGCGACTATATTAAACATTCTCAACAAAATCACCTTTTTATTCAACAGTATTACGAAAATATTACAATAAGTAAAAAACAAGTAAACATTAAACAATTGGTGTCTTCATGACTTACGAATACCGTAGGTTGTTGTTTTCCAACATGGCGGGCGTCTTCATAGATCGCGCTTCTTGTCTAAGTTCTTCGACCTAAGTTCTTCGTCTCTGCACGATATTGTGCTGCTTTCCATATCTTGTGAGGACTTCCTTTCAGTATAGTTTGTTTTGTCACTGTTATTTGTATTGTCATTTGTCATTTTTGCTATGATCACCAACGATCTTTTAACTCATTTTAGCTTGTTTTCAATATTAGACATGTTCTTTATGTTAGACAGTCCTTGAAACGACCCGGGTCGAAATGTACGCACATAAACATCTTTTAGTAACTAGTGTGGGTCTATCGCGGACGGCGTGTGTGAGGTTTGAGGGTCTTGGTAGCTAATTTCGCCAGCATGTTTGTAAAGTATTCAGACAGCAAATCACTCCAAATGCAGTCTTTTCTTAGTTCGAATGTCAAAGTGACAGCTAGCGTAAGGCGTGATGGATACATGTGACTTTTGTCTGATCAATTGATATTAATGATGTAATGTGAACTTTGGGCCTCCTGTGTTATCAGACCACGTGATATTTATGATGTCACATGGTTGCGTTCGTAAAGCATAATGGGGGACTATACGCGACGTTGCCAGATAGATACATTGAACGAAAGGTAGAACTAAAGTCGGGCATTTCGATAACCACTCCTTTGATTTGCATTTATAAATAAAACGGTCTGTATGAAAATAACATCCAATGGCGGGGTAATTGGTCTTTTCTAATACTGTCAAGGTTTCATTCTCAGCCGCATTTTGGGTCAACTCAATATAAGATAATGAAGACAATGAACCGTGGCCACCGTTTCAATCTATAACCTTGCTTGTTTCAGAGGTATTGCCTGTTCTTCTAAAAGGCGATAGCACAGATTCCGAGTCAGACGACGAAGACCTTCCCGTGTCTGCTCCAAAGGTAATTTATAAGGATTTTTGAGAATATTTTCGAACAAAGCAAGATGTTTTTTTTGCATTTTATTTTATAGCCCACAGGCCCCCCTAAGAAAAAGACCTACCACATCACGCATGAGATCCTGTCAACTGAGAGAACTTTTGTTGAATCGCTAAGGCTTGCATATGAGGTGAGTGGGTGCTATTATTGCAATAGATCTTAGGCTCAAAGTACAGCGCCAGTATTTTGAGAAATTCGCAGGTATTTGCCGGGCGAAATAATGTTGTGAGCTTACCAGCATACCATCAACATCTTCGGAAACCACGACAGCGAAGCGTCGTGCAACACTATGTACTAACCAAAACACTGCCCATCAATACTGTGTGCTATTTCAAGAAATACTGACGCCGTTTATCATGGTTTTAGACGTACCATTCGGGAAAGGGGTTGATCTCAAAGTCCGAAGAGGCTTTCGGATGATATGAAATAATAACTTTTTCCTTTTGTACTAATCTTTACATTTGCAGAGAGTGTGTAATTGTTTTGTTAATAAAGCTGACCTAGCGCTCTTTTATCCAGGATTGTTACGGATCTGTCAAGGCCGCTGAAGTTGTACCTGAATCGACTCTAAACGAGATTTTTAAGGACTTGGGGAATATTTACCACCTGGACGTAAAATTTCTTCAAGAACTAGAGGAGAGGATGAAAACATGGTATACACTAAAGCGGCTATACGCCAACTACTATCATCGTAGCGGGATAGAAACCTTTTTAATGGCAGCGAATGCTCTTGACACAAAAAAACAGTAAAGATAGCGTCGTTGTGGTTATAGTCTCGTGTTACTATGATTCTTATGATACCTCTTGCCAGCCGCCTTGGGGCGATTCAGAAAAATAGTATTTACATTTTTGAACGGCAGTCTTGATTGTGGGTCAGAAAGCTTTATATAATGACATACTATATCCGTATAGCATCTTCGAGCTGTTTTGCGCTTATTTGTTTAATTTAAATGAATTAACTGTAACTGTTATCGGCATTTAACCGTTCGCACCCTTAGAACAGGTGATGAACATGACGTGGAAATTACCAGAAGTTACTCACAATTTTCACGTCTTTATTATAGACAACGAATATAAAGCTATTTCAAATAAGGTTGCACTCGATAATCCAAGTGTCGTAACCCGCGGTGGTTCATGGGTAACGAATATACGACTGAACCCTTGTATGTGAAAGCCATGTGAATATTCACAAGGACATGAACAAGAATTCTACAGCTTTTGAAACCTGCATTTACATTTTATTTATACTTATTTGCTAATATACTTGATATCCATGAAGCACAGCGGGTTACGATGCATACAATAGGTGTATCTGTTGCATTCAAAAGGCTTTGTTTGAGTCCGTACTTATGCATTTTCTTGGACACACAGGGAGGACCACGAGCGGATCGGAGACATCGTCAAGAAGTATGGACATTTTCTCAAGGTACTTTCGAATGCTTAACGAGACCCTTTTCCGTGCAGTTCTTCTATAGCTGGCTTTCTTATTTGCCTCTGTACAACACGTCCGTACAACAAGAGTAAAATCCATGTTTAGTTTTGCGGTATGTCTTCCATAACACAGCCCCAACGGCGCCCCAAACACAGAATTTTATGCAGACGTGCGTGAAGCAAGGATGTACAACCAGTCTACCGTATATCTTACATCGATTTGTTCTTTTCAGATGTACACAACTTACATCAATAATTATGACAAAGCCGCAAATGTTCTGCAAGAAACCATGAAGGAGAATCCGCAGTTTGCCGAATTGGTCCTTGAATTCCAGGTACTGAAGTCATTATAATTGTAAAAACGATCGATAAACTTACCATATAAGCACCACCTTGCCCACGTTGCTTTGCTTGGCTAGATAAGAAAGGGGGGGGGGGGGGGTGGCTGAACAATCTGTATTGTCCAAAGGGGGAGCCTCGAACTTTTAAAGTTAAATATACGAGGGGAACTGAAAACAATACCACCCTGAATCCTCCCCTCTCTTAATCCTCCCCTCTCTTTTAAATAATGAACAGTCGCTTAAACCCGCTTTTGTGCTATCATGGTAGGCCATCATGTCAACCTTTCTAAGTGAAAGCTAGAAGAATAATAACCATGATTAAATTTGGTTATTTTAGGCAAGCAAAAAGTGCAAAGGTCTCATGCTCAACTCGTTTATGCTGAAACCAGTTCAGAGAATCCCAAGCTATCGACTACTACTTATTGGTAAGAGAGAATACAGATAAAGATGTTTCCGCTTGTTATGCTTGTTGGTACTGTGCTGAGGTGCTGGACCAATGCGGGGCCAATGAAGAATTTGCCAAAGTTTTTTTTTCGTGGAAGCGGTAATGTACCTGTAATGTAAATTGTCCATTGGAGATCCCCAGAATACTCTAAATTGAACTAGCATATATCTTTTTGTTTTAGATTACCTCAAACACCTGCCACCTGAATCGGCTGAGTACCAAGATATCAAAGGTATCACCCTAGGTCACCCGTCTTAAATAGATACTCAGGCTGCTGGTGGAAACAATTCAGGCGAAAGCACAACTACCTACATTAGAATTCAATTGTTTAGAATTTATGTATTCGTGGATTTTATCATTCTCCCTGCTTTCTTAGAATGATTTTAAATATCTGTTACTGAAGAGATGCTGCAATTCTACAAGTATGCCCGATTATGATTGCGCATCATTATTAAATCTGATAACGGTTACCTGTAGGAGATATCCCCTTTCCTTGGCAGCCATTACATTCTTTGGCATCCCTTACTTTCCTTGTGCAGTCTATGTAAACTATTGCATTTTTGTTGCAGTCGCGCTTGATATCGTCTCTGAAGTTGCGACGCATATCAACGAGTCCATGAAACGAGTGGTATGTTGGAAAACTGCGGAAATCACATTTATCACGTAAAGCACCCACTTTATTTTAACGGTACACAGTCACTCATAATTACCCCCTTTTTTCTTTGACACAGGACAATTTCGAGCAGGTCTTGAGAATTCAGGGAAGTCTGGTTGGTCACGAGGAGATCGTCAGGCCTGGTCGGGTAGGTAGAGCTAGTTTGCTACAGTACATACAGTAGGGTTAACCAGGGAATGGAGCGACACGGCCTGATGTTGTGGTCCCTTGCCGCTTTATCTGTGAGCCGCCATTTTGTTATCCTAGCAAAATACCAAATGTGAGAACAAATACATTTTCTATCTACTAGTTTGGGGAAGCTATTGCGATATTTCCCTTTGAATTTATTGAATGAAGTATACAACTTTGTATTTGAATGTCTATTTTAAGATATCATCAGTAATTTGTTTTTTTAAATTAAAACGACAAAGGTGTGGTTGACTAGGGTTCTTTACACGTACTGATTGTAAATATTTTTACAGGAATTTATCAAACAGGGAAATCTCTTGAAGCTCTGCCGCAAAGACATGCAAGAGCGCACATTTTTCCTGGTAAGTGACAATTCAGCTCCACTATACCATATTATTTTGTTATGTCGGGTTTCCAAAACATGATATTTCATTATCAGCAACTTTGGGAATCTAGACCACGTAAATTTGTAAAGCCATATCACGCAGAACATTACCCAGTACAAATTTTATACTATACCTTATCTTTAAGGAGTGTGCTTATAAAATGCTTTTCATTTCAGTTGACAGACGTTCTGCTGTACACAGCTCCTGTTGGCGGTAATCAGTACAAACTGCGGGAAACCCTGCCCTTATTAGGCATGAAGGTAATAAAGACGCCTGCCTTTACTGAGCATGTATTTAATAAAAAGGTCTGCATTTACTGAGCATGTAGGTAATTAAAAGGTCTGCATTTACTGAGCATGTAGGTAGTTAAAATGTCTGCCTTTACTGAGCATGTAGGTAATTAAAAGGTCTGCCTTTACTGAGCATGTAGGTAATTAAAAGGTCTGCATTTACTGAGCATGTAGGTAATTAAAATGTCTGCATTTACTGAGCATGTAGGTAATTAAAAGGTCTGCATTTACTGAGCATGTAGGTAATTAAAAGGTCTGCCTTTACTGAGCATGTAGGTAATTAAAATGTCTGCATTTACTGGGCATGTAGGTAATTAAAAGGTCTGCATTTACTGGGCATGTAGGTAATTAAAATGTCTGCATTTACTGAGCATGTAGGTAATTAAAAGGTCTGCCTTTACTGAGCATGTAGGTAATTAAAAGGTCTGCCTTTACTGAGCATGTAGGTAATTAAAATGTCTGCCTTTACTGAGCATGTAGGTAATTAAAATGTCTGCATTTACTGGGCATGTAGGTAATTAAAAGGTCTGCATTTACTGGGCATGTAGGTAATTAAAAGGTCTGCATTTACTGGGCATGTAGGAATGATGAGGTCTGTCTTTATTGGTCATGGAGGTAATGAGATCTGCTTTTATTGGCCATGGAGATAATAAGGATGATTGCCTTAAATGATTATGTGGGTAATACGTTTTGCCTTCACTGGCCATGTCTGCCTAGATTATAAAAAAACGCATATTATAAAAGAACACAAACCGTTAACATTCTCAAGCAAATATTCCAATGACTCATTTTAAATTTTTGTTCTTGAAAACAAATTGACGATTTTTGGCTGCCTGGTACTAACTTTTTCTTGTTTCTATTTTTTTCCTCCAGGTGATTCTGCCTGAAAGTCAAGAATTTGTGAACGAGTTCAGTATCATCAGCACTACACGCTCTTTTACTCTGTCTGCCAGGTAAAGATCTGCATTGTAATTTAGGATCTGGATTTGCAGGCAAATCTTAAAAAAGTAAAAACTATTCCATGCCATCTGTTGTCACTGATTATTTCTATGTTTCAGCACATCCGCTGAACGAGATGAGTGGTTGGAGGTAAGCTTATGCTACTTAAAAGTCCTTGAAGCAGTGATGTATGTTGGTAGCTTTGTGCTGGTGCCAAATTATATTGCCTATTAGCGCCTTTAATGTACTCTCATACAATTGCGTATGTCTGATTGGATCGCTTTCAGGAACTTGAACGTGCAATCAATGCAATGACGAAGAAGAAAATTTCGTTCTTCAAGTCAAAAGAGGGTATAACAGTAACACAGGTACAGTCAGTTCCAAAATAAATCAGCACAGATTGAAGTTTTTTATTTTACGCTTCTGTAAAAAGACGAAGATGAGGGGCTTATGCTCAAAACATGCCAATTCAAACCTTTGTGTTTATTTATTTCCCTAATTCCTATACCCCTATGCAGACCACCTAGTTGTCTACAGCTCGTCTGAAGTCCTTCTAGTTTTACATTATGTTAATACTATTTCAAGTCAAAATCATGCTACAGATTGATCAATGGCTTCCTAGCACGCATATAGAATACCACAAATATTGTTGTTACAAAACTGCAAGTCTTCTTTTGTACAATGTTTGTAAGGATGTCCTATAACAACCTCACCATGCGTCCCTCTAAGAGAAGTTCGGTGTCAATAAGCTTTGCATTATTACTCTTTCATTCTTCAGCAAGATTCAGAAGATACCAAATTAGGTGAAAAGGCACCAGTATGGATCCCAGATGCCCGTGTAACAATGTGCATGCTATGCACCGATGATTTCACTGTTACAAATAGGCGTCATCATTGCAGGGGCTGTGGAAAGGTTTGAATGATGTAACAACTATCCTATCTATGATAAGGGACCGCTATTGACAAGGAGGAAAGGGCTTTCTTCCGGTTAAATGAGAAAATGATTGGGCAAGATTTTTCACCAACGTTAAGCTTTCTTTTGTGGTTAACTGAGCAAACCTTCAAAAGCAATGTTTAACCATGCTGTCACTGTCTTCACACCAACTTTTATTTTTTAAGGTTGTATGTGGATCCTGTTCAGATAACCTTGCACCCCTCACATATCTAGACTACGCACAAGCTAGGGTGTGTGACATGTGTTATGAGGTTCTTCTAAGAGGTAAGGAACAACTGTCAAGATTATCCCTATGTCGGTCTATTGACAATCCTCTGGTACTCCAAAGCATAGAGGGCGTGGTGTGAGCAACTTAAACAAGCATGTGAAATAATATGTTGAAGAAAATTGGGGAAGGGGGGGGGGGGGTAGGGGAATCCACGATCGTTTATCACCGTTGAATTCGTAAAGACTTATTAGCGTTGTATTTCTAAAACATTGCTGTTCCAGTTTTTATGTCCTCCCAACATGACAAGACGAAATTAAATCGTGATGTAAATTTCCTTTTGTTTCGGTTTTTATATTGCACAGATTTGGCCATGGTTATAGAATAGCAATGTAGAGAATGGGTATTTTCTTCTTATTATTTTTTTTATTATGCTTGGAAATGACGGGCGTTTCGAATGATTGTTTAGCTATGTGGCCATGTTATAGTCACTTTTAGCAAATACAGTTCATAGACAAATATCGAGTTGTTCCAATCCTATCTGAACGTTTCAGAACAAAACAAGGAGGCACGATCTGAAATAAAAGAAGTTGAACCACGCCCTCAGCTACCTGGGGATTCAGAGTCTTTGGACAGGATCCACCGAAAACCAGCAAGATTTGAGATACTGCACAGGTTTAAGCCAGGGAGCAAAAAGAATCAAAATCGTAAATCAAAGATGTACAGACCGTCTGTATGTACTGAGGTGAGAATATATATTCATCCCAGTGATCTTTATTACTATAAATAATTGATTTTTGCACAAGATTACCGTGCTGGCCAAATACTCGATTTGGTAAATTTTGCAAACAAGTAATGTTTTTCAAATTTAAATCGACATTAAACATTTGATGTGGCAAAAATCAGGAGATTTTCGCCCAAAAGCTGAAGATTTTAAAAGTAAAACTAGATTTTAGTGAAAACCAGATGTGTTTGTTATATTATTTATTAATGAGCTCTGTCTGGGTTCAGGTTGTTGGCAATGAGAGTGGTAGCCAGGTTAGTGGTTACCTGAGATGCAAACGACCAGGAAAACATGGTTGGAAGCGCCTTTGGTTTGTGCTGAAAGACAATGTATTGTACACCTATAAAGCAAGCGAGGTTAGTTGTACTGCATTAGCTTTATACAGTGCAACCTCGATATAACCATCAACATGCCTAGTCCTGGGGAAAATCTTGATATAGTAATATTTGGTATATATAGTTTACTTCATAGAAAGTGCGACGTACGGGATTTTATTCACGAGTGGCTTGTGGCTAACGAACGAGCAAGTGAACGCACTTGTGAAAGCACTTTCTACGCTTTGAGCTTTTTATTACTCGTATAACGAGAATTTTCATTGTAAATACATAATTGAAAGTTTTTATGCGCAGCATTAAAATAGAGCCTCTATATGATGAAGGCTTGGTTGCTTATGGGCCTTTAACCATTAGAAGGGAAGCAATGAAAATTGACAGTACTACGGCCACAACATATGTTATGGTCCTGGGAGGATTTACTCTTCGCATATTATGAAAAAGAGATTTTTTTATCATTTGAAAAAAACAGATAAGACAGTGCCTCACCTGGGACATGAAAAATTAAATAAGTACCACTGCAGTTATTTGAGCAATTGCAGTAGTTTTTAATATGATCAATCACACTGCAATTATATAAAAAAAATATAGTGCCATCGTTTTATGATGGATTCGAATTTAAATGTTGTTTTTTTTCTTTAATAATGTTATAGCGAGTATTTTATAATTATTTTACCCCTTGCCATATCGTTATATCAAGATTCCACTGTACAGAGTTTTCACTCTAAGGTCTCGGTAAAGGTAAACGACGTGTCCGCGGAAGAAAAAGAAAATTTGACTACATGTACAAACTATATATCAAATAAAAATTGAATGTCTCCCGCAAGTTTTATTTTTGCAATAGCTAATTCCGTGTTTAAGTTTTGAGGCGGTTTTGAGGAAGTAGATGATCTACCAAAGTGTATGAGGATTTTTTGTTATTTGACAACAAAATATCTATAAAAGCGATCATCAGTCGAAAATTCCTCACACGCTTTATGATATGCATAATTATCTATCAGATCCCGAAAAATTTGAAGGCGATATCTTAAAACCCGTTGTGAGGTTACGCCCGACAAGCTCGAGTACTCGCCTCAAAATAATACGCCAGAAAAGTCCAAGATTTGGCGTGAATTCACGGTCAACAGGTCACGGGAAACAGCAAAGGCCAATTTTAGCCGTCTTAGAATGCGATTCACGGAGAATTTTTTTTGCAAAAATAAAGTTTAAGAACTATTGATACAGGTTTTACAAAAACCACAAAAACAAACAGTGGTGTCAAATTTACCTTTACCAAGGACCTTAATATGGTAATACTGTATGAGATTTTGTGTGTAAATTACTGCATTATTTCTTTGGAATATTATGGGGCTGTATGCTACTGTATATAACTAAGCTTATTATTTTTCTAGGATGTGGTCGCACAGGAGACAATTCCAGTACTAGGATATGAAGTTGAGGAAATGAGAAAGGTGATATAGTCAATTATGTTTTATGCTGGACGGTGCAGGGGGTGGTTTGGGGGTTTGCCGGCATAGATATCACATACAGAAAATGTATTATGTTTCATGATTGTAAACTCTCAAACTCATCTACACACAACCTTTTTTTTATGTTGTAGAGTGGTGATGATATAGAGTTTCAGCTAAGACATGCTGGATTGCAACCTATCCATTTTAAAGCAGAAAATGAGGCCTCTGCTCTAAGGTGAGGTGTAGGCTCAATCTTTAAACTTTAAATAATGACATGGACTCAACGCTCATGCCTCTCAAAAGCCCTGTGCAAACAATAACACACACTTGTGATAATGTCTTCAACTGGTTCACTTCTCTTTTTAGGTGGACAGAAGGCCTTAAGAAAGCATCAACAATCTAATCAATAGTAAAGTTACAGATTATTTGTAAATAAAGTACTAAAGAAAGTGAAACAATTCCAGTAACATAAAAATCCGTCACCATAAGAGTAAATGGTTACAGTAATTCAAAGTGATGATAGGAATATAAACTTCATACTCTACAGATGCTCTTAACAATATTGAGGGTCAGGTGTTTTTTCAGTGAATTGATCAATTTAAAAATGCATCTGTATTGAAACAAGAGCTGTTTAACTCTACAAGCTCAAAGAACAAAAGATTGCCAATAGGCTGAAAGTATTCAGGCAATGGTAAATAACTTATAACTGTGAAGTCTGCAAAAAGGCAAGCTTAGTGGTAGTGCTGATGCAGTATGTAGGACAAGGCAGAATAAGAAAGTTTAGCCAAGAACCCAACAAACATGCAAATACATTCTTGTGCACTGCAATCAAATGATTTTTATATGAATATAGAGATTTATAAACATTGGTTATTTTATTGTATATTAAAGTACAAAGAATAATTTGCTTTACATTTGACACATTTTTTTTATATAACGCTGTAAAAGTCGATTTTTAAAGGTGAAAGTGATTTTACTTTGGTCAAAATTTATTATACTGAGTGTTATTGTAAATAGAGAAAAAAAATACAAAGATCAACTGTTTAGCTGGAAGTAGAGTCATGTTAGTCTACTCATTAAGACCAATAAAATTTACCCTCCTTGCAATAACAAGGTTTCTTCTATTTGGTTTAATAATCTGAGGGAAAAGCTGGTAGAACTTATAATGTCCATATAATCACAAAATAAATTCAGATACAGTGCAAAGCAAATTAAAATAACTTGTATGTGACTATTGTCTGCCTGGGAATTGTTAGAAGGCTTATTTTACCGTCATGCTACTGTAACTACGTAGCTTTACCTGGCATGATAAACTTATTCCTCGTAAATAATTCGCAATGTCTTCCTGTTACTGCATCTGTTTTTCCTATTACGTTACTCGTCTGTGACTGCTAGCGTGGCAGTGTTCTGATTAAAATTGCGAATTTGAGCCGAGGGGTAAGAGGAGTTTTATATTTTAAAGCAGAACCCTGTGTTTAACAAAGACGAGAGATTCTAACCTAATCACAGCTCACAGAGGACTTAAACTCCATGAATAAAGTGATGAAAAGAACCTAACAAATAAGGTGAAGCAGCCATGTAGCCAGAATGTCCAAGCTGGGCTGAGCTGGGGGGTGCAGCAGTCTTTTAAAAAGTGGGTCTTAGGCAGCCATGCACACAACCCTAGCTACTGTACGCGCCTGTGAAAAGGATTTAAATACCTACAGTTCGATACAGTACAGTACAAGAAACTTAATGGCGTCGCGCGCGTTTTTTGCGTGTATTTTGAGTGTAAAACGCTGAGTGTACTTCCATTTGTTTAGGCCTCTGCTAGCAGGGAATGAGTGTACTACACGGTACTATCATGCGTGTAGTTCTCAGTTGTTATGCAGGAATGTTGGCTATTGTTCGTTCGAATTTTTAATGCAGGGAAAATTATCGATAATGCTGAAGATACTTACATACGAAGGCCACAAGAAACGAGGTTTCCGTTGAAGCGTACGGCATGTATGCAATTAAAATAACGTGGTACGTTTTCCGTTCTCTCGGCTTGCATGCAACAAAACTAACAGTCTGTTACCGTTGCTTGTTTTTCTTGTGGGAAAAAAAATCATGATGCACCGTTTACATGGTAAAAGTAGAATTCTTTCTTTTTGCACCTGTGGCACCTAGTTATTGAAATGACTTTCAAAGGTTAATATGGTAGTTTCTTTTTATATGGAATTATTTCACTTTGAATGAAAAGAAATCCATTTCAGTGTTATGAGTTATTATTGTTAATTTATTTCTTTAGAAACTTACTCTTTACAGGCAAAAATTGCATCTAAAAATGTGCCCCCTGTTTTCTTGTACTGTATTTTAGTAAAACCCTGTTGCTGAAGTATCTGCTGGTACTCCAGTCCAGAGCGTTCACGGGCTCCCTTATTGCCAGCGACCAGCATTGCTAGATTACTAATATTACCTAACAACGGACCAGACTTATCATCTTCAAGAAGTTTCTCACCGATTAGTAATCCACCACCTGAAAGTGAAAATCAAATCAAATCTGATCACCATTAACTTGCAATACATCAGGCTTGTAGGATAGATTCAGTGTGGGGGTCCTTTTTTAAGGCTGCCTTCACCCTTTACAATTACAAATAATTATACACTGTAGTCAATAGTAGCCACGTTTCCACTTGTATTGTGTGGTGCTGTGAAAGGTATTCTCTAGTTGCATTTTTTGATTTTTGTTTTTATAACATTCACCAAAAATATAAATCTGGAAAAATAAGTAAACTCACCTGGTGGTAATTGTTGATAGACTCGTGCCAACAAAATGTCAATCTTAGTTGCATCAAAGCTCTGAAGGATTCTTGTTAGTATGAAAAGGTCATTTTCTGGAAGATTATCCTTGAAGAAATCCCCACCAATCCAATCAATAGAATTTTTTGAGCCATTTGATTTGTAATTCTTGAATTCTGTGGAGCATTTAATAACTTTTGGCAAATCAAATACAGTAACCTTGCTTTCCGGGTAGTGTTTATTGACAGCTTGAGCAATATCCCCTGTAGCGCCTGCAAGAGGTGACAAAGAGGTGTTAGTAGTAATTAAAGGTGGCAGCAGCTCTGAAGTAGAAAAATGCACTACATTTAGGTCTTGTTGTTGTACTATATTAGCTTCTTATGTTGTTCTTAAGGGGACTTGTAGCGCAGAAAGGGGTTTAGTCCCTCGAGGCTAATACGAGGCTAATATAGTAATGTAAGTAGCTTTATTGAGAAAACAGTCAAAACACAAATTATATTTTATTTTCCCGAAGGATCACGAGGGACTGATTCTAATCATGGTTTGCCTGTGTATGTACATTAAACTGCGGATTTCGGCCAAGGTTTTATGAATATAACGTTACTGAGGTCAATCTTGGAAGTGGTCGCAATTGTTTTGTCGTGGAAAATGTTGCAATAATTTCAGTCATCACTGTACAACTGAAGGAAGTTTATTGTTAAGACCATGCCTTAGGACCCCTTCCCCCTAGGACTGTCATTCTGTATGGTGGCTAAACCCTAGCAAATGTTCGCTCTTCCCACCTCTTTCTAGAGATCCTGGCCCTTCAGAAAAGCCACTTCTATATAAGTACCTCCAAGATCACAGATCCTTTTGTACTTGGTCAAGTCAAATGCTGTCACAAACCCCTCTGCATCCAGTTTGGAAGATCCTCTCAGTCCTTCTAGGAACACTAGCAAACCTCTTTTAGTGGCGTAAACAAACGAGAACAAGTCAATCGATGTACCTAACAAGTAATTTAACAAGCTCATAGTATAAAGAAAGACGCGCGCTATAAAGCCTGTTTTGCCCCATTGGTTTTCGCCCTCCCGTATGGCGCTGGTGAGGTTTTCAAATAGAGTGTATGATTTTCTCAACATAGGCATAAGGGCATGAATAGAACTATTACTGTTTTTCAGTAAAAAGGCTTTAGTTTCCGGGCAGTTGCTGTATTTTGGATTAGTAGTTGAGGTTGTTTTCTTGAGGAAACCCATAGACACAAGTGCGTCAAGTAGTCTTTCAGTGGCATCTTGATTTGTAGAAATACTCTCAGATATTGCTTTAGAAGACAGTGGAAGATTGGATTCTTCTAAGACATCAAAAACTCCAAGTTCTAAGGCTGTGAATATGATCTGGGAAGAACAGAAACCGAATAGCTTTTCAGCTAAGGAGTCAGGCAAAGGTGAAGCAGCCGCCATATTGGTTACCACAGGTATCCTAACTGACTCATTGACACACTTGTACCACAGGTAACCCAAATGATATTCCTTTTAGGGGAGGCACTTCCCTGCTAGCAGAGGCCTCTTTTCTCTGTATTTCGCTGGGCTGGCGTTCTCTTTTCTTCGCGAACGCCAGCCCAGCAAAATACAGAGAAAAGAGGCCTAAAGAGAACGCCAGCCCAGCGAAATACACAGAAAAGAGGCCTCTGCTAGCAGGGAAGGGAGGCACGGTTCTTTGCAGTCAGCTGGTTTGACCCATTCACATGCTTTTTATATCTTTATTTTCATATATCTAAATATGATAAAATAAAGTAATAAAATAAAACTATGTACTATAATAAACTGGAGTGTTGAGGATCTTTGATTTTGGATTGGTAGTTGAGAGACCGAACACGTGGCTTTTGGCTGTACCCTTTTTGTTTGTTATTGAACGATGGAAGACGAGTTTTTGGAGTTGGTTCGTGTTTTTGACTGATCAATCATGATTTACTTGAATTACTTTTTAAAAATGATACTTGAAGACATGACAGTTACGATAGGTGATAGGTACGATTAGATAGGTGCTTGTTAAAGAAGTTTTTCTAATGCCACAAATACATCGAGTATTTCAAACTCTTTTCCGTGACTATTGAATGGCATCGTCCATTCTGATTGGTATTTTCATCTTCAGGTCAGGCAACCGGTTCCGCTCGTGATGGTACCAATGATTGGCTGCAAGGGGGAAGGGAATGTCTCACCAAACCAAGGAGAAATCAGACCAGAGCAGTTTAAGTTAATGTTTGTATGTGGACGTTAACCTCTGGATCACGACAAACTCGGCAGAACAAAAAGGGGAATAGAAAATGCTCAAAAGAGCAGGGCCGTAACAAGATCGAAATACTGAGGGGGGGGGGGGGGGGGTCCTAAGACATTTAGAATCTGGGGGCACAGTGCGCACCTCTACTGGTTATTTCTTTAAATTTGAGAAAAGTAACTAGCGGAGGATCGCCCTTGACAACGATTTGTTTGATTTTAGATCAACAAGAACGAGCTAAGATGCCAGGTTAGACATAAAAACTGGAGGCTATTGGATATCTGGAGTGACAGCATTCTTCCATACTCAGGGCCGTAGCAGGGGGTGGGATACTGGGGGCACGTTTTTAATTAAAACAAACCCACGGATATCAGAACATGCAATCAAAGAGTCATGGACGTTGAAATGGGTAACGATTGCAAGAACTTTATTACAGCACTGGCTTCAAAGATAGCCTACAAGAACAAGGAGTCACAAGTAACTGTCATCTCCTGGATGGAATTGTCCTTCGCTATTCTAAAAATCTGTTCATAAATGTGTAATAGGCACAAGGCACCCTTTTTACAAAGTACGTACCACTGATGGATTCGTTCTTTCATCTATCAATTGCTTTTAAACATTATTTATATGGTATAATATTGTTTTTAGTACTACTACTACTACTACTACTACTACCACTACTACTACTACTACTACTACTACTACTACTACTTTGACTACTGCTTCTGCTACAACTACTATATTATAACGAGAATTCCACTTTTTCTAGCTCTCAAAGGGCTACGATTAAACCCTTTTATTTGAGTGTTGATCAGAGTGGTCACGTTTTTTTTTTTTCAAGAATCAGGGCACCCAATTATTTGACTTCAGGACCTATCACCGATTTTTTTACTACACGTTAAATTTCACTTTTGGTGGAAACTGCAGACCGACAGACTCTCAAATAATTGACTTCAAGACCTTACACCGAATTTATGATTACACTTTAAATTTTACCTTTTGTGTAATACTGCAGACTCTCTAATTCTCTCTCTAATTAAATACCATGTGATACCCATGATTGCGTCCCCACCCCCACCCCCAGTGAACCCTGTTTACGTGCTTATGGTGCTCATCAAAGCTATCATTAACTTTCGTGTTCGTTCGATAAAGGCTTTACTAAAAGAAAATTAGATCCATGGACCCGCTAGACCTTAGTTGACGCGTTTTCGTTGGTTTTATAGGCGAATTCGTAGTTTTTCGCGACCGCCGAGTATCTTTTATCAACTGGGAATAGCACGTAATTAAAGTACCACCTGAACCAATTAATGAGATGTTTTCATCACAGGGCCGTAGCAGGGGGCACGTACCCCCCTCCCCCATATTTTTGAAAATCATAAGGACATGACCTGTAGGGGCGTGGCTGTGCCCTCAATATTTTCTTAACGTTTCTGTATTGTTCCCCTCCAATATTTCGAGGCCTGCTACGACATATATCATTACACTTAATCTAGACTGCATATTGTAAGGTATAACTTTTAACTTCAATTGGTCTAGGTGGTATGATTGACTATGCGGTATTCCCTAAGACGAAAAATTGATTTCGCATTTTGGGCAATCGCGAAACTACGCGTTATTTTTTTTTTTTACAAATCCAGGGCGGACTTATGCCCGGAACCGTTTTAATCCACCCCTTGAAATCAATCCGTTAAACAATACAAACGCAGAATTTCTCTATTTTATAAGCCTTGGATGCAGGGACATCATAAGATATTCAAAGTTTTGTAGTCAAATAGTGACTTTCGAGTTCAGCTGAATGCGTTCCGGGATTCAAATTAGGTGTACAACCTTTTTCTTCTTCTAGACAAAATTCTTTTCCAGGTGTGATAGATCTGCTTCGACTAGTAGCCGCTTCTAACCCTTGGATCGGGGCTGAAATTTCTCCTGTCTTGCTCCAAGTTTGTTGAAGCCTCTCCTTTGCGACATGATGTCGTCCCACCCGTTGCCTTCTCGTAAACAGACCCTTCAAACGCGCACGAGCATCTTTCATGAAAATAAGGTAGATGACAGGATTCAACACACCGTTTGAATAGCCTGCGACTGCAGTTGCATATCTGACAGTGAAATCCGTGACGTAACTGACTGGAGGCTTGAGAATCATCATTACGGTGAGGTAGACCACGTAGGCAAGGTACGGGAGGATGAAGGCGAAGATGAGGGACACTAGCATGTAACTACCTTTGAATCTTCGCGAGTTGTTGATATCGCCAGCCATTTGAGCAGGGCCTGTTCGTCTTCGATGTTTTAGAAACCTTAGGATTCTGATACAGAGTACTGTCAGAATGATGCAGGGGAAGTAATACACAAGGAGAACGAACACGATGTTGATTATTCTACTGGTAGGCGTTGAGTTGTCGTAGGAGCAGAAAAGGGTGTACTTGTCCTCGTCAATAAAATACCTTCTTCTCCTTATGTTGATGTTTATTAGCGCCGTCATCACCATCCCAATGATCCACGCTCCGGCAATAAGCATCTTGGTGGTTTTGTTGGATGGTGGGGAAAGAGGGCGAAAAATAGCAAAGTACCGTTCAATTCCTATAGCGAAGATATTCATCATTGTAATAACGGTGAGAAAAAGCGCAATGTACCTGACCAGGTGGCATGCCCAAGAGCTCGGGGTTATCGGTACGTAGATCTCGATAACAAGAACAGGACATGTGATGAGAGCGCTGAGAATGTCCGATGTAGCCAGGCAGCGTACGAATAATTTAGTCGAGGTTCTTCTAAAGGCTCTGGAGTTGGGAGTTTTCGGGGGTCTGATGGAGTACACCACGAGGCTATTTCCCATTAAGGAAAGGAATGCGAAGAGAATCATCGATACGCTGATTGTGTGTTTAATATGAAGAGGAATAGGCTTGAATACATATTGGCGTTCCAGGTCACTTTGTTCCATTTTTCTCAAAGTGATGACCTCCGCAGAATCCTGTGAGTGCAAGAGATGTAGAGAGAGAAAGTTTAGATTTAATATCCGACGTATATGAATGTTACTTATAATTTATCCTTATACTCCTGCTTGAAATTCTTTTCAACGCTAATTCTTTTCAACGCTGTGAAAATCAAGTCTGCTTGATCGATTTTCTCTACATGGATTTTACCGGCAAATCAGATATAAATGAGGCCTATAAATTCTGTACCTTCCTGCGCGTTAGCTTGACTTTTGACTCGTCAGGTATTAACGGACTACCCCGCGCATGAACGCAGTTTACAAGCACTACAAGTTTGTGTATAAGCACTGTCACTGAAGATGTTACCACTGGTTAACATCCCCAGCGATTCATTAACGGTTCAGCAGCCAAAATCACAATCCGCCGAGTACCTGGAAAATTAGTCATAAGAGTTATTAAGTAAACTTTTTATTAACTTAAGTATATATTTAGTTTGTAACACTAGTTCCTATAGCTTTCATCCAAACCCTCCCGAATTAAAAACATATTTAGTGGTTATAATTCACAGAATGCAAATGTGGATGGCTTTATTCTTCATTTTTATTTTGATAAAAAAAGATATGACTTTTGTTAGGGATAAGATCCAAGAAGACACAATTAAGTATGTATTTTAAAGATCACATGGCGTGCATAGGAATTAAGATAGTGATAATAGGATTTCCACTAATTGTAATTGCAGGTACATTTTAAACTTAGTCGTTAATAGTAAACATTTTAAATAGACACTTGTTTGGGAACCTTATGTACCATTACCAAAAGGACTGCTGGGAATAGAGGAAGAGATTATCAAAATTTCTTAAACGCATTATATTTTTTTCTTTTGTCCACAGATCCTGAAGTGTCTTTATTCGGCCTTGCCGGCTTGTCGATTTGCTTGTCAATCATGCTGATACTAATAGAAATCATAACCATCTATCATAGAAACAGCAGATCCCTTTACTAGTAATATTGACCGATCGCCCCTACTAACTTGTTTTGCATGCAGGGTATCACCAGCTATTAGTGACTACTAAATTCAACTACATAAAAGCTATCAGTTAGTGTTTCACAGATTAAAGTGGAATTTACCACTAATACACTCTAACGGCGGGGGTGGGGGGGGGGGGGGGGGTATTCCCATAAAAACAAATGTGGTGATTATTTGTGGTTATTGATTATTTGTGATTATTATGTGGTGATAATTAATTTTAGCCCTAAGGGATTGCACTTTGGATGTGGTCAAGAGAAGTTATTACCCCGAAGAGATAGCAAATTGGGTGTGGTCGAAGGAATTTTTAGCCCTACGAGATCGCAGAGTCCGAAAAAGACATTAAACACCCTATTTTTATTCCCTAAGAGATAACAGAATCGAAAAAAAACGTTTAACACCCTTTAATAGCAGTTGGTGGAATTTTTTTCCCTTAGAGATAGCAACCTTGGAGGGGATGGGAGTTTGTCGAAATTTTATACCCTTAAAGATGTGACGATCACCCCTGTCTACTTTTCTTGAGAGTCCCCCACCTGGCGTGACTACTACATTTTGACTATTACCCTTTGTTGCACAGGCTTATAAAAACCACTTTAATTGAAACCGCTCTATTCATCAATGGTTTCCCAACAGCTTTAGGATTTAAGCTTTTTGGAGTTCCTTTTAGGAATAGCAGTTGGTGGATTTTTTCCCTTAGAGATAGCAACCTCGGAGGGGATGGGAGTTGGTCGAAATTTTATACCCTATAAGATGAGACGATCACCCCTTTCTACTTTTTCTAGAGAGTCCCCCCACCTGGCGTGACTACTACATTTTGACTATTACCCTTTGTTGCACAGGCTTACAAAAACCATTTTAACTGAAACCGCTCTATTCATCAATGGTTTTCCAACAGCTTTAGGATTTAAGCTTTGTGGTGAAAAAATGTATTTAACACATTGTAGAAAGTATCTCATTCTAACTACATCCTTCATGTTGCTCAAAAGTTGATCTAACGAGAATATTGAATAAACCTTTCAACAACTTCTCTCAAACATGGCCTCCAATACTAAAAAAACAATTATGATGCAGTTTTTGGTAATGTTCAGGACCAAAGCCAGCATGAGGCAAGTGAGGTAAAATTTTGATGTTTAGTGTTTCACAATTGAAAAGTATGAGATAAAACACCTGCTTTTGTTGGATTTATCATCCAATGGCTAGCTTTGGATCGGTTAAATTTTGTTTCTGGCTACAGGCCTGATTTTGTTTGGTTCCTTTTTATAGAATAATCATGTTTTAAGGAAATCCATAAAATAATATAAAAATAATGACACTTGGATGTTGCAAATCTATCAACCATGAGAGGGGAAGTAATTTTTCGTTTAAAATTGTTCTAAATGGTGCCAAGTGCAGCTTCTGTGTTCAAAGGCTTGTCAACTCTCCTGCTGTCACAACCTTGACAAGAAACAGAAGATATGGAATATACCATATTCATCATTCAACTTTTAAATCCCTTTCCATTCCAAACTCCCCAACCGTTACCTTTTACATTTTTTTACATGGTTTATTTTCTTATTTTACTGAAGCAATAGGACATAAACATGTTGTTCTGACTGAACAAACCATTCTGTATATACCTGCCAATTTAAATATTTTCCGTGTTCTCATAAGGATCTGGGGTACAATATGAATATTCAGCATACATCAGTAAATCGATTTGTTCCTACGAATGCCTTGTGGAGAATTGCAGGGGTGAGTGATTCTGTAAAAATGCATAATGCCAAGAGACCATGATATCATGGTCTCTTGATAATGCATAATTTATGGTTTTGATTATGGTTTTGATTACTTATTAGGCTCATTTCTTGAAAGGTGAAAATATAAGTAAATACTTTTAATATAATAATTACAAAATTTTAAAGGAAGCATTGTGAAGAAATTAACATTCAGAGATTATAAACAATTTAGTAAGTAAGTATATACTTATTTTATATTTTTAGAGTTGCCTTTCCTCGAGACGGTGGAAGCGTGTGTTCGCTTTCGTCTTCCCACCGTTTTGTTATCTTCGTCCTTCTCTCCACTGAATTCCGAAGAGCCCTTCAGAGAGCTCAGAGCTTTCCTCACTTTCATTATAAGAGTTTGAAGACTCCGATACAGAAGCAGTAAGAACTTCTACTTCCCCTCCCTCTGCTATGGCAGCCATTTTCGCAAAGCAAAATTTTGTTTATATAAGCGGTCTTTTGATTGGCTTATATTATGTGACGTAAGACAATCGATCTGAAAATAGCCCTTAGCGATCAATCGCTATCCCACTGTATAATACAGGCCCGTACCCAGGGGTGGTGCAGGGCGTGCGAACGCACCCCCCCCCCCTCCCCCCCACAACGGCCAAAGGTCCACTTTTGGTTCTCAATAGACGTGCTATTATTTGTAGACAAAACTATTAAGCATCTGCTAGATCACTCCGGTATGTAGCCAAATCAGACAATAAACGTCCCGTGGAGATACTGCAAAGGCATGGTCAGATTTTTATCGGAGAAATTACTTCCCACCCCACCCCCCCCCCCCGAAAATATAGGGCACTTTTTCGAATTTCGCACACCCCCAAGAAAAGTCCTGGGTACGGGCCTTTAATACACAAGATTCACTCTCCAACTCATGTTCTCCTGTCAGTGTTGAATCGTTCGAGTAAAAGTACGAAAGGCTGACTTCGGTCGTTGTTTTGACTTACTGTACAGAATTAAAACCATACTACAAAAGATGACAGATGTGTCAAATAATGAAGGAGTCATAAAGAAAATTTCAGCCTCAAGTTTGGTCTAGTTTTCTTAGCATTCGCCAAAATGTGACAGATCGCCGGTAAAACGCCTTCATTTCATAACACCGCGCGGTACTGGAACTAGTCTTGCGTTTTTCAGCTGCAGTGCTTCGCCAGTTTAGAAAAAAAAAGGTACCTCGCATTCGTAAACCCTAAAAATACATTTTTTTGATAGGCTTTACTTCGAAGACCCTAAAAAATAGCAAACCTCGGATTTCAAACCCTAAAAAATACGACGGTCACCCCTACTCCCAATTTATAGGGAGTACCCCTCCGATCCGGGTGTCGACAGCTCTCGATTTGCTAAAATATCACGGTAAATTTTTAACCTTGTGAGCTAAATATATTTGTTTCGAAAGGGCAAGCCATTCTGAATTGAGCTTTTTTTGTTGGAATTGATAGTTTTTTGCCTTGCTTGTAAAAACTATAAACCTTTATCGACTGTTATTGTAGAATTGTAGCAGATAAAGTTTAAGGGTCGCAAAAATAGCGACTTTATAGTGTATATAAGCAAAGAAAAGCATTCCGACAACAAAGCTCAATTTAGAATCGCTTGATCTTTCTAAACAAATGTAGGATAATTTGAACTCACAAGGCTGACAATTGACTAGCTTATTTGAATAAATTAGAAACTGTCGGACATTTAGTCCATAGAAGACCTTTCCCTACAGTTGTAGCGATAAAACTCATTTGTCACTTTGATAACGATTTTATAGTGTATACAAGCAAGGGAAAACTTTCAATTTCGACAATATAGCTCAATTCAGATTCGTTTGCCCTTTCCCAACAAATATACATATACTTTGAACTAACTAGGTCGTAAATTCACCGTGATATTGTCGTAAATGGAGAAATGCCTACATTCGGCAGCTTGTAGAAAATTCTTACAGCTAAATTTGTTGTTGCGCGACCTCGGCGGATCCAAGATCCTTGTCTCGTTTGGGAATAGCGCGTAGTCAATCAACAGTTTGCACCGCGGTGATCCTAGATACTACATTTCTTAGATACTTAATAGATACTAATCAGAAACTAAACAGATACTAAACAGAAACTAATAGCAAGGGGGGTGATTGTTTTTTTACAGCGACTTTCCCGCAATTTAGCGGATTTAGTCTAAATTTCTATTTCAGTCATCACCAGCGTTAAATATTCAAAAGGCGATCGCACACATACACATAGTATAATACAACTAAATAAAAAAAAACGGGAGAACGAATCTGGATTTGTTCGTATAAATAGCTATTAGGTAGGAATAAGTAGCAGCTGATTTTAGCAGGTTCTGCAGATAACATATCCCCCGGGCCCAGTTTATTAGCTAGGTGAGTTTGGGAGTTTAATTCTGCATACAATGCGTGAAAAAAAAATCGACGAAATTCTAGAATTCTAGTATGATTTTGCGCGATTGCGTAAGAGTGTTTCACTTCGGCTTAGTTGTGCAGTAATTCCACAAAGAATGTGTATTCCATCATTATTTTTTAGCTCTAATCATCATTCTAAATTTTTAAAGGAAATAAAACGGTCAGTATACCCGTACACACTATGAAGTAATAATTCACAGGGTCATTCGTGCACTAAGTTATCTCATGTTGATCTCACGGTCTCAATGAATCGAATACCAATTTTGTAGAGAAGCACCGTAAAATTTAGGCAGAGTAAGAACTTGTTTACAGTAGATATAGGAAAGCCTTTGAAATCTTTGAGGTTCGAAGTGAAATAAACCCTCGCATAGCCCTGCTGGTTCCATTTTCTTGCCGTAGTTTGCACCGCGGTGATCCTAGATATTAAATTTCTTAGATACTAAACAGATACTAATCAGAAACTAAACAGATACTAAACAGAAACTAATAGCAAGGGGGGTGATTGTTTTTTTACAGCGATTTTCCCGCAATTTAGCGGATTTAGTCTAAATTTCTATTTCAGTCATCACCAGCGTTAAATATTCAAAAGGCGATCGCACACATACACATAGTATAATACAACTAAATAAAAAAAACGGGAGAACGAATTTGGATTTGTTCGTATAAATAGCTATTAGGTAGGAATAAGTAGCAGCTGATTTTAGCAGGTTCTGCAGATAACATATCCCCCGGGCCCAGTTTATTAGCTAGGTGAGTTTGGGAGTTTAATTCTGCATACAATGCGTGAAAAAAAAATCGACGAAATTCTAGAATTCTAGTATGATTTTGCGCGATTGCGTAAGAGTGTTTCACTTCGGCTTAGTTGTGCAGTAATTCCACAAAGAATGTGTATTCCATCATTATTTTTTAGCTCTAATCATCATTCTAAATTTTTAAAGGAAATAAAACGGTCAGTATACCCGTACACACTATGAAGTAATAATTCACAGGGTCATTCGTGCACTAAGTTATCTCATGTTGATCTCACGGTCTCAATGAATCGAATACCAATTTTGTAGAGAAGCACCGTAAAATTTAGGCAGAGTAAGAACTTGTTTACAGTAGATATAGGAAAGCCTTTGAAATATTTGAGGTTCGAAGTGAAATAAACCCTCGCATAGCCCTGCTGGTTCCATTTTCTTGCCGTAGTTTGCACCGCGGTGATCCTAGATATTAAATTTCTTAGATACTTAATAGATACTAATCAGAAACTAAACAGATACTAAACAGAAACTAATAGCAAGGGGGGGTGATTGTTTTTTTTACAGCGATTTTCCCGCAATTTAGCGGATTAAGGCTAAATTTCAATTTCAG
The DNA here is from genome assembly GCF_932526225.1 of Nematostella vectensis. NCBI lineage: Eukaryota > Metazoa > Cnidaria > Anthozoa > Actiniaria > Edwardsiidae > Nematostella > Nematostella vectensis. The sequence continues at coordinate 8,288,412 of NC_064034.1, forward strand.
TCATCACTAGTGTTAAATATTCAAAAGGCGATCGCACACATACACATAGTATAATACAACTAAATAAAAAAAACGGGAGAACGAATTTGGATTTGTTCGTATAAATAGCTATTAGGTAGGAATAAATAGCAGCTGAGTTTAGCAGGTTCTGCAGATAACATATCCCCCGGGCCCAGTTTATTAGCTAGGTGACTTTGGAAGTTTAATTCTGCATACAATGCGTGAAAAAAATCGACGAACTTCTAGAACATTAGTATGATTTTGCGCGATTGCGTGTTTCACTTCGCCTTAGTTGTGCAGTAATTCCACAAAGAAGGTAGGAATAAATAGCAGCTATGTAGGAACATTTTTTCTTTCACACAAATTACAGAAGTTGCTGTAAATAATTTGAGAAACCATAGTTATAATGCCTTTCCATCGATTCTAGCTGATTTTACTCGGTAAATAGCTATTTTTTTTTTTTTTTGACGTACCCCCACCCCTGACCGTTTTAAGCATCTGATTAGAATCTGAGGGATGAGTATCTAGGATCACCGCGGTGTAGTTTTGCGATCGCGACGCTACTGTGAGTTTACAGTTCCACGAATGATAATGATTTACATAGACCCGCCCCCAAAGTCTGATTGACTACGCGCTATTCCCAAACGAGACAAAGATAATATATAGATTAAGGCACTGCCTAAAAGCGGAGCCAGCAGGACCTTTTTCAGCATAAACTTGTGTAGAACCCCCCTTCTCTGCACTTTCATTATGAATCATTTTCCACCACCCACAAAAAGGCACCAAATGTAAAACATATAAAGATTGCATGTTCTATAAATACTGCAATTATTATTAAAAGGTGTCCTCCCAATCCTCCTAGGGAATACCTAGAACAAATATGTTTTTGTTCTAGGTAAAAAAAAGTATTTATTGACATTACTAAGGATATCATTAAGTAAACTATACTTGATAGACAACTGATACAGCAAAATTAGCAAAATAAATTTATGCTGATTAACAGCATGATTGATTAACAGGAAAGGCTTTCAGGTCAGGTCATATTTATTTTAAAATGAGGATCAATTAAAGTTCCTCACAAAAAACTGGGTGCTATTTTATTCTCTTCAAAATTTAAAACAATAAACAAATACATATCAAATTCCTATACAAATAAGAATCCTTTTTATAAGCATCTATTTAGCCTATAAATTGAAATAGGTTGAAATAGGAAAATTGATTTAGGATTTAAGCTTTGGTGAAAAAATGTATTTAACACATTGTAGAAAGTATGCCATTCTAACTACATCCTTCATGTTGCTCAAAAGTTTATCTAACGAGAATATTGAATAAACCTTTCAACAACTTCTCTCAAACATGGCCTCCAATACTAAAGAAACAATTATGATGCAGTTTTTGGTAATGTTCAGGACCAAAGCCAGCATGAGGCAAGTGAGGTAAAATTTTGATGTTTAGTGTTTCACAATTGAAAAGTATGAGATAAAACACCTGCTTTTGTTGGATTTATCATCCAATGGCTAGCTTTGGATCGGTTAAATTTTGTTTCTGGCTACAGGCCTGATTTTGTTTGGTTCCTTTTTATAGAATAATCATGTTTTAAGGAAATCCATAAAATAATATAAAAATAATGACACTTGGATGTTGCAAATCTATCAACCATGAGAGGGGAAGTAATTTTTCGTTTAAAATTGTTCTAAATGGTGCCAAGTGCAGCTTCTGTGTTCAAAGGCTTGTCAACTCTCCTGCTGTCACAACCTTGACAAGAAACAGAAGATATGGAATATACCATATTCATCATTCAACTTTTAAATCCCTTTCCCTTTCCATTCCAAACTCCCCAACCGTTATCCTTTACATTTTTTACATGGTTTATTCTCTTATTTTACTAATGCAATAGGACATAAACATGTTATTCTGACTGAACAAACCATTCTGTATATACCTGCCAATTTAAATATTTTCCGTGTTCTCATAAGGATCTGGGGTACAATATGAATATTCAGCATACATCAGTAAATCGATTTGTTCCTACGAATGCCTTGTGGAGAATTGGAGGGGTGAGTGATTCTGTAAAAATGCATAATGAAAAGAGACCATGATATCATGGTCTCTTGATAATGCATAATTTATGGTTTTGATTATGGTTTTGATCACTTATTAGGCTCATTTCTTGAAAGGTGAAAATATAAGTAAATACATTTAATATAATAATCACAAAATTTTGAAGGAAGCATTGTGAAGAAATTAACATTCAGAGATTATAAACAATTTAGTAAGTAAGTATATACTTATTTTATATTTTTAGAGTTGCCTTTCCTCGAGACGGTGGAAGCGTGTGTTCGCTTTCGTCTTCCAACCGTTTTGTTATCTTCGTCCAACTCTCCACTGAATTCCGAAGAGCCCTTCAGAGAGCTCAGAGCTTTCCTCACTTTCATTATAAGAGTTTATTATAAGAATTATAAGACTCCGATACAGAAGCAGTAAGAACTTCTACTTCCCCTCCCTCTGCTATGGCAGCCATTTTCGCAAAGCAAAATTTTGTTTATATAAGCGGTCTTTTGATTGGCTTATATTATGTGACGTAAGACAGTCGATCTAAAAATAGCCCTTAGCGATCAATCGCTATTCCACTGTATAATACAGGTCCGTACCCAGGGGGGTGCAGGGCCTGCGAACGCACCCCCCCCCCCCCCCCCCCACAACGGCCAAAGGTCCACTTTTGGTTCTCAATAGACGTGCTATTATTTGTAGACAAAACTATTAAGCATCTGCTAGATCACTCCGGTATGTAGCCAAATCTGACAAAAAAACGTCCCGTGGAGATACTGCAAAGGCATGGTCAGATTTTTATCGGAGAAATCACTTCCCACCCCCACCCCCCGAAAATATAGGGCACTTTTTCGAATTTCGCACCCCCCCAAGAAAAGTCCTGGGTACGGGCCTGTAATACACAAGATTCACTCTCCAACTCATGTTCTCCTGTCAGTGTTGAATCGTTCGAGTAAAAGTACGAAAGGCTGACTTCGGTCGTTGTTTTGACTTACTGTACAGAATTAAAACCATACTACAAAAGATGACAGATGTGTTTGATAATGAAGGAGTCATAAAGAAAATTTCAGCCTCAAGTTTGGTCTAGTTTTCTTAGCATTCGCCAAAATGTGACAGATCGCCGGTGAAACGCGTTCATTTCATAACACCGCGCGGTACTGGAACTAGTCTTGCGTTTTTCAGCTGCAGTGCTTCGCCAGTTTATAAAAAAAAAGGTACCTCGCATTCGTAGACCCTAAAAATACAATTTTTTGATAGGCTTTACTTCGAAGACCCTAAAAAATAGCAAACCTGGGATTTCAAACCCTAAAAAATACGACGGTCACCCCTACTCCCAATTTATAGGGAGTACCCCTCCGATCCGGGTGTCGACAGCTCTCGATTTGCTAAAATATCACGGTAAATTTTTAACCTTGTGAGTTAAATATATTTGTTTCGAAAGGGCAAGCCATTCTGAATTGGGCTTTTTTTGTTGGAATTGATAGATTTTCCTTGCTTGCAAAAACTATAAACCTTTCCCGAGTGTTATTGTAGAATTGTAGCAGATAAAGTTTAAGGGTAGCAAAAATAGCGATTTTATAGTGTATACAAGCAAGGAAAAGCATTCCGACAACAAAGCTCAATTTAGAATCGCTTGATCTTTCTAAACAAATGTAGGATGATTTGAACTCACAAGGCTGACAATTGACTAGCTTATTTGAATAAATTAGAAACTGTCGGACATTTAGTCCATAGAAGACCTTTCCCTACAGTTGTAGCGATAAAACTCATTTGTCACTTTGATAACGATTTTATAGTGTATACAAGCAAGGGAAAACTTTCAATTTTGACAATATAGCTCAATTCAGATTCGTTTGCCCTTTCCCAACAAATATACATATACTTTGAACTAACTAGGTCGTAAATTTACCGTGATATTGTCGTAAATGGAGAAATGCCTACATTCGGCAGCATGTAGAAAATTCTTACAGCTAAATTCGTTGTTGCGCGACCTCGGCGGATCCAAGATCCTTGTCTCGTTTGGGAATAGCGCGTAGTCAATCAACAGTTTGCACCGCGGTGATCCTAGATACTAAATTTCTTAAATACTTAATAGATACTAATCAGAAACTAAACAGATACTAAACAGAAACTAATAGCAAGGGGTTTTTTTTTTCAGAGATTTTCCCGCAATTTAGCGGATTTAGTCTAAATTTCTATTTCAGTCATTACTAGCGTTAAATATTCAAAAGGCGATCGCACACATACACATAGTACAATACAACTAAATAAAAAAAAAACGGGAGAACGAATTTGGATTTGTTCGTATAAATAGCTATTAGGTAGGAATAAGTAGCAGCTGATTTTAGCAGGTTCTGCAGATGACATATCCCCCGGGCCCAGTTTATTAGCTAGGTGAGTTTGAGAGTTTAATTCTGCATACAATGCGTGAAAAAAAAATCGACGAAATTCTAGAATTCTAGTATGATTTTGCGCGATTGCGTAAGAGTGTTTTACTTCGGCTTAGTTGTGCAGTAATTCCACAAAGAATGTGTATTCCATCATTATTTTTTAGTTCTAATCATCATTCTAAATTTTTAAAGGAAATAAAACGGTCAGTATACCCGTACACACTATGAAGTAATAATTCACAGGGTCATCCGTGCACTAAGTTATCTCATGTTGATCTCACGGTCTCAATGAATCGAATACAAATTTTGTAGAGAAGCACCGTAAAATTTAGGCAGATTAAGAACTTGTTTACAGTAGATACAGGAAAGCCTTTGAAATCTTTGAGGTTCGAAGTGAAATAAACCCTCGCATAGCCCTGCTGGTTCCATTTTCTTGCCGTAGTTTGCACCGCGGTGATCCTAGATACTAAATTTCTTAGATACTAAACAGATACTAATCAGAAACTAAACAGATACTAAACAGAAACTAATAGCAAGGGAGGTGATTGTTTTTTACAGCGATTTTCCCGCAATTTAGCGGATTTAGGCTAAATTTCAATTTCAGTCATCACTAGTGTTAAATATTCAAAAGGCGATCGCACACATACACATAGTATAATACAACTAAATAAAAAAACGGGAGAACGAATTTGGATTTGTTCGTATAAATAGCTATTAGGTAGGAATAAATAGCAGCTGAGTTTAGCAGGTTCTGCAGATAACATATCCCCCGGGCCCAGTTTATTAGCTAGGTGACTTTGGAAGTTTAATTCTGCATAAAATGCGTGAAAAAAATCGACGAACTTCTAGAACATTAGTATGATTTTGCGCGATTGCGTGTTTCACTTCGCCTTAGTTGTGCAGTAATTCCACAAAGAAGGTAGGAATAAATAGCAGCTATGTAGGAACATTTTTTCTTTCACACAAATTACAGAAGTTGCTGTAAATAATTTGAGAAACCATAGTTATAATGCCTTTCCATCGATTCTAGCTGATTTTACTCGGTAAATAGCTATTTTTTTTTTTTTTGACGTACCCCCACCCCTGACCGTTTTAAGCATCTGATTAGAATCTGAGGGATGAGTATCTAGGATCACCGCGGTGTAGTTTTGCGATCGCGACGCTACTGTGAGTTTACAGTTCCACGAATGATAATGATTTACATAGACCCGCCCCCAAAGTCTGATTGACTACGCGCTATTCCCAAACGAGACAAAGATAATATATAGATTAAGGTACTGCCTAAAAGCGGAGCCAGCAGGACCTTTTTCAGCATAAACTTGTGTAGAACCCCCCTTCTCTGCACTTTCATTATGAATCATTTTCCACCACCCACAAAAAGGCACCAAATGTAAAACATATAAAGATTGCATGTTCTATAAATACTGCAATTATTATTAAAAGGTGTCCTCCCAATCCTCCTAGGGAATACCTAGAACAAATATGTTTTTGTTCTAGGTAAAAAAAAGTATTTATTGACATTACTAAGGATATCATTAAGTAAACTATACTTGATAGACAACTGATACAGCAAAATTAGCAAAATAAATTTATGCTGATTAACAGCATGATTGATTAACAGGAAAGGCTTTCAGGTCAGGTCATATTTATTTTAAAATGAGGATCAATTAAAGTTCCTCACAAAAAACTGGGTGCTATTTTATTCTCTTCAAAATTTAAAACAATAAACAAATACATATCAAATTCCTATACAAATAAGAATCCTTTTTATAAGCATCTATTTAGCCTTTAAATTGAAATAGGTTGAAATAGGAAAATTGATTTAGGATTTAAGCTTCGGTGAAAAAATGTATTTAACACATTGTAGAAAGTATGCCATTCTAACTACATCCTTCGTGTTGCTCAAAAGTTTATCTAACGAGAATATTGAATAAACCTTTCAACAACTTCTCTCAAACATGGCCTCCAATACTAAAGAAACAATTATGATGCAGTTTTTGGTAATGTTCAGGACCAAAGCCAGCATGAGGCAAGTGAGGTAAAATTTTGATGTTTAGTGTTTCACAATTGAAAAGTATGAGATAAAACACCTGCTTTTGTTGGATTTATCATCCAATGGCTAGCTTTGGATCGGTTAAATTTTGTTTCTGGCTACAGGCCTGATTTTGTTTGGTTCCTTTTTATAGAATAATCATGTTTTAAGGAAATCCATAAAATAATATAAAAATAATGACACTTGGATGTTGCAAATCTATCAACCATGAGAGGGGAAGTAATTTTTTGTTTAAAATTGTTCTAAATGGTGCCAAGTGCAGCTTCTGTGTTCAAAGGCTTGTCAACTCTCCTGCTGTCAAAACCTTGACAAGAAACAGAAGATATGGAATATACCATATTCATCATTCAACTTTGAAATCCCTTTCCATTCCAAACTCCCCAACCGTTACCTTTTACATTTTTTTACATGGTTTATTTTCTTATTTTAATGAAGCAATAGGACATAAACATGTTGTTCTGACTGAACAAACCATTCTGTATATACCTGCCAATTTAAATATTTTCCGTGTTCTCATAAGGATCTGGGGTACAATATGAATATTCAGCATACATCAGTAAATCGATTTGTTCCTACGAATGCCTTGTGGAGAATTGCAGGGGTGAGTGATTCTGTAAAAATGCATAATGCCAAGAGACCATGATATCATGGTCTCTTGGGCGTGCTTGGGCGGTCTCAGGGCGTGCCAACGCACCCCCCTCCCCACAACGGCCAAAGGTCCACTTTTGGTTCTCAATAGACGTGCTATTATTTGTAGACAAAACTATTAAGCATCTGCTAGATCACTCCGGTATGTAGCCAAATCTGACAAAAAAAAACGGAGATACTGCAAAGGCATGGTCAGATTTTTATCGGAGAAATCACTTCCCACCCCCACCCCCCCCCCCGAAAATATAGGGCACTTTTTCGGATTTCGCACCCCCCCAAGAAAAGTCCTGGGTACGGGCCTGTAATACACAAGATTCACTCTCCAACTCATGTTCTCCTGTCAGTGTTGAATCGTTCGAGTAAAAGTACGAAAGGCTGACTTCGGTCGTTGTTTTGACTTACTGTACAGAATTAAAACCATACTACAAAAGATGACAGATGTGTCTGATAATGAAGGAGTCATAAAGAAAATTTCAGCCTCAAGTTTGGTCTAGTTTTCTTAGCATTCGCCAAAATGTGACAGATCGCCGGTAAAACGCCGTCATTTCATAACACCGCGCGGTACTGGAACTAGTCTTGCGTTTTTCAGCTGCAGTGCTTCGCCAGTTTAGAAAAAAAAGGTACCTCGCATTCGTAGACCCTAAAAATACAATTTTTTGATAGGCTTTACTTCGGAGACCCTAAAAAATAGCAAACCTGGGATTTCAAACCCTAAAAAATACGACGGTCACCCCTACTCTCAATTTATAGGGAGTACCCCTCCGATCCGGGTGTCGACAGCTCTCGATTTGCTAAAATATCACGGTAAATTTTTAACCTTGTGAGTTAAATATATTTGTTTCGAAAGGGCAAGCCATTCTGAATTGGGCTTTTTTTGTTGGAATTGATAGATTTTCCTTGCTTGCAAAAACTATAAACCTTTCCCTACTGTTATTGTAGAATTGTAGCAGATAAAGTTTAAGGGTCGCAAAAATAGCGATTTTATAGTGTATACAAGCAAGGAAAAGCATTCCGACAACAAAGCTCAATTTAGAATCGCTTGATCTTTCTAAACAAATTTAGGATAATTTGAACTCACAAGGCTGACAATTGACTAGCTTATTTGAATAAATTAGAAACTGTCGGACATTTAGTCCATAGAAGACCTTTCCCTACAGTTGTAGCGATAAAACTCATTTGTCACTTTGATAACGATTTTATAGTGTATACAAGCAAGGGAAAACTTTCAATTTCGACAATATAGCTCAATTCAGATTCGTTTGCCCTTTCCCAACAAATATACATATACTTTGAACTAACTAGGTCGTAAATTTACCGTGATATTGTCGTAAATGGAGTAATGCGTACATTTGGCAGCATGTAGAAAATTCTTACAGCTAAATTCGTTGTTGCGCGACCTCGGCGGATCCAAGATCCTTGTCTCGTTTGGGAATAGCGCGTAGTCAATCAACAGTTTGCACCGCGGTGATCCTAGATACTAAATTTCTTAGATACTTAATAGATACTAATCAGAAACTAAACAGATACTAAACAGAAACTAATAGCAAGGGGTTTTTTTTCAGCGATTTTCCCGCAATTTAGCGGATTTAGTCTAAATTTCTATTTCAGTCATCACTAGCGTTAAATATTCAAAAGGCGATCGCACACATACACATAGTATAATACAACTAAATAAAAAAAACGGGAGAACGAATTTGGATTTGTTCGTATAAATAGCTATTAGGTAGGAATAAGTAGCAGCTGATTTTAGCAGGTTCTGCAGATAACATATCCCCCGGGCCCAGTTTATTAGCTAGGTGAGTTTGGGAATTTACACCTTTTGCTGTTTATTACCAGGAAATATACATTCATTTGCGGCAATATACGATCAATAACGCGAATATACATTCATTTTCGTCAAAAAGCGCTCATTTGCGTGAACACAAATTTCATTAGCGATATTTACATCGCCAGTAACATTCAATCGCAAAAATCGACAGTCATTCGCGCCTTTCGTCATTCAAAGGCGAAAAATATACTTTCATCTGCGTTTTCGTTCGAAAATTAACAAAAAATCGATAAACAATTAGGCGAATTGACAGTCAACTGTGTGCAATACATATTTATTAACATCTTTATAACAAAGAGTGAAACTCAATAGCATTTATAGACAGTCATTCACGCAAATATGACCTACATTACTGGGTTTATCGAGCATTTGCGCGTTCTTTACATTCAATAACGAAAAATCTATTTCAATAACGGTGAGTCATGTTAAAGTTCTACATAGAGCATTTCGCTGCACTTTGCATTAGCCCTCGATCACCTCACCATTCATACATCGTGGTAAATATGTTTGCATGAATCGGTACCACTGAGCGCATTATTTAGCAGGGGTTATAGTACTAATATTGCGCTGCAACGCTTGCGAAAGCAAACGCGTACGGAAAACTCCCAATGCAAGGCCTCGGTCTCTAGCCGCACCCCTATCTCCCATCTGGGCTTGTAGTTCTGGCGTTGAGATGTCAGCTTTTATAGCCGCTTTAAGAGAGCTTATCGCCTGCTCCATAATTTTCAAAAAGGGGCTGTAGGGTGGTAGCATTTCCAGCTCTGTATTGGGCCAGGGTATGGCAGGGTTGCGATGTGGTGGCGCTCCATCGTAAATAAATATCACCATCTCGTCCGGGTCGAGGTTAAGTCTAGCCTGCGTAAGAAAGTCGCCCTAAGTCTACAAAGACCGAACGAACCAGTTGCCGTAGTCTACTCTCTTCTGTAGAACGTCAGGTCTGTTCCTTTCCGCTGGGAGGGGCCTTGCCAGCTTTACACGGAACAAAATGCCATCTAGCGTTCTCGCTACCGTGCGGTCGTGAATCCTTGGTTTCAAGGGCAGTCGCCTTCTTAGTTCTTGGTTGATACGGCTGAGAGTAAGAAGGCAGTTGTCGTTGATGATATCGTTTAGGCAGTCTCTCATCTCGTCATCTACTCTTACGTTTTTTCTTCCACCTCGTGGTCTTTCTTCAATTCTCCCTTCTCCTATGTATCTAGCAACGATACCACGGGCTGTGGAAGGGTTGGCCCCCAATGTGTCCGCCACCAGGAGATAATCTTTCTCTTCATCTTCGAATGACCGTATAATTCACTCGAGGTGCTCAAAGGGGATTCTTTATTTCTTGGAGGCATTGCAACGGTACTGAACAATGGCACGAACTGTACAGTATTGCCGAACAGAAAAATACTGCACAATGTTGTCTACATTTATCCATTATTTGTTTGGAAAGGGTTGCATAACCTTTTGTCAGAATGCGAAAGCTTATAAAATACCTAGTTTGATAAAAAAACACTCAAATTATCTATTGTTTTATTGAAAAAAGATTTTTGGTTAATGAATGCAAAAAAGGTCTAAATGTTTGTATAATCGCACTAATTTATGTCATGTTCGTATAAATGGTTGTCTATAAATTCAATTGAATTCACTCTTTTTGTTCAAGATGTCAATAAACACTAATAAATATAAGTTAAACTCATATTCATTTTCATTTGTCTATAGACTTTTTGTTAATGATCGAATAAACACGCAGATTAAAGTACATTTTTCGCCTTTGAATGACGAAAGGCGCGAATGACTGTCGATCTTTGCGATTGAATGTTACTGGCGATGTAAATATCGCTAATGAAATTTGTGTTCACGCAAATGAGCGCTTTATGACGAAAATGAATGTATATTCGCGTTATTGATCGTAAATTGCCGCATATGAATGTAGATATCCTGGTAATGAACAGCAAAAGGTGTAATTCTGCATACAATGCGTGAAAAAAAATCGACGAAATTCTAGAATTCTAGTATGATTTTGCGCGATTGCGTAAGAGTGTTTCACTTCGGCTTAGTTGTGCAGTAATTCCACAAAGAATGTGTATTCCATCATTATTTTTTAGCTCTAATCATCATTCTAAATTTTTAAAGGAAATAAAACGGTCAGTATACCCGTACACACTATGAAGTAATAATTCACAGGGTCATTCGTGCACTAAGTTATCTCATGTTGATCTCACGGTCTCAATGAATCGAATACAAATTTTGTAGAGAAGCACCGTAAAATTTAGGCAGAGTAAGAACTTGTTTACAGTAGATACAGGAAAGCCTTTGAAATCTTTGAGGTTCGAAGTGAAATAAACCCTCGCATAGCCCTGCTGGTTCCATTTTCTTGCCGTAGTTTGCACCGCGGTGATCCTAGATATTAAATTTCTTAGATACTAAACAGATACTAATCAGAAACTAAACAGATACTAAACAGAAACTAATAGCAAGGGGGGTGATTGTTTTTTTACAGCGATTTTCCCGCAATTTAGCGGATTTAGGCTAAATTTTAATTTCAGTCATCACTAGTGTTAAATATTCAAAAGGCGATCGATACACATAGTATAATACAACTAAATAAAAAAAAAAAGGGAGAACGAATTTGGATTTGTTCGTATAAATAGCTATTAGGTAGGAATAAATAGCAGCTGAGTTTAGCAGGTTCTGCAGATAACATATCCCCCGGGCCCAGTTTATTAGCTAGGTGACTTTGGAAGTTTAATTCTGCATACAATGCGTGAAAAAAATCGACGAACTTCTAGAACATTAGTATGATTTTGCGCGATTGCGTGTTTCACTTCGCCTTAGTTGTGCAGTAATTCCACAAAGAAGGTAGGAATAAATAGCAGCTATGTAGGAACATTTTTTCTTTCACACAAATTACAGAAGTTGCTGTAAATAATTTGAGAAACCATAGTTATAATGCCTTTCCATCGATTCTAGCTGATTTTACTCGGTAAATAGCTATTTTTATTATTTTTTTTTGACGTACCCCCACTCCTGACCGTTTTAAGTATCTGATTAGAATGTGAGGGATGAGTATCTAGGATCACCGCGGTGTAGTTTTGCGATCGCGACGCTACTGTGAGTTTACAGTTTCACGAATGATAATGATTTACATAGACCCGCCCCCAAAGTCTGATTGACTACGCGCTATTCCCAAACGAGACAAAGATAATATATAGATTTAGGCACTGCCTAAAAGCGGAGCCAGCAGGACCTTTTTCAGCATAAACTTGTGTAGAACCCCCCTTCTCTGCACTTTCATTATGAATCATTTTCCACCACCCACAAAAAGGCACCATATGTAAAACATATAAAGATTGCATGTTCTATAAATACTGCAATTATTATTAAAAGGTGTCCTCCCAATCCTCCTAGGGAATACCTAGAACAAATATGTTTTTGTTCTAGGTAAAAAAAAGTATTTATTGACATTACTAAGGATATCATTAAGTAAACTATACTTGATAGACAACTGATACAGCAAAATTAGCAAAATAAATTTATGCTGATTAACAGCATGATTGATTAACAGGAAAGGCTTTCAGGTCAGGTCATATTTATTTTAAAATGAGGATCAATTAAAGTTCCTCACAAAAAACTGGGTGCTATTTTATTCTCTTCAAAATTTAAAACAATAAACAAACACATATCAAATTCCTATACAAATAAGAATCTTTTTTATAAGCATCTATTTAGCCTATAATTTGAAATAGGTTGAAATAGGAAAATTGATTTCTAAATAGTTTTGAATATGATCTATAGGGATCATATAGGAGACCTGTTTTTGTTTTTTATGATTAACTTACTACCTCAATTACTTTACCATAAGTCATTGTAATAGCAAGAGACTATTTATGAACCTAAATAGCCTTAATGTCACTAACCACACATTATACAAGAAGCTGTCAGGCTAACTAGGTTTTTCTACTTTTAGAAGAATGAACTCTGGTTCATTTTTTTAGAACAATTTTTCCATTAAAATATTATCTTTCTTTTTGTTACTTTATATGTGTTTATTTTTGGTGACCTACATTGAATACCAACAATTAACCAAAAATTAATTCCAGAATAGTCGATTTAAATTTCAAGTGTTTATCAAATAGATGATGTTTTTCACAAATTACTAATACTTAGGGTTTTAGGTGACCAGCTCTCAACTTCTTTAAGGTTTTAGGAAACCAGTTCTCTATTTCTTTCTCCAAAGAAAGCTGGAGTTTATCTTATAAGAATTTGACCAATCATTCATTGAAATGAATTAAAAATTACTTTTGGTTTTATTTCTAGTATATCATAGCTGTCAACCAAACTTGGGCAGAAATCTTGTGAAATCGGATTAAACAAAGCAAATATGTGGAAAAAAAGCAAGAGAGCCAATGCGGATGAACACAGATAATGTATTAACATTCTCCCAAAAATTAGGTTTATGATGAGGTCCAAAATCTTGTGACAGAGTTGACAGCTCTGGTAACTTATATTCAATTCATTCATGAATAGTATTTATAATTTTCCTATGATAAACGGTGAATGGCAGATTTAGAGATCGAATTTGATAAATACAGCCTAGAATATTTATTCCCTGAGGTAAGTACTTAAAGTAAATCAAATTCAACAATGAAAAAGGTGTTCAAAGTTTGAAAACAAAACAACTCCGAAAGATCGTTCCGCTAAGTACTTTAATACAATACGCTAACTAACCTACGTCTGCCAGTGCAAGAACAAATACATAGGAGCACTTGTCGGAGAAGGTGTCCATAAAATTAGCTTGTTTTTTTTTTTCTTTATTTTGTGGCTTACTCTGACATTTCAGCTCACCTTGACTCGAGCACAAGACTTGACTTTTCAAAACTTTTAACCATGCTTTTACACAGTCTTTTGCACATAATTAGACAAGTTCATATCCGTAGTTAGCATTCCCACAAATGATTTTATTCAAGCACTTCTTTTTCGACAATTCTTGGCTTTTCTGCAGTCAGCTTTCGTGTGTTTTTGAGAGGGGCAGAAATACTCATCCGCCATATTGTTTTGCGCGCTCTGGAGGCCTGTGCCGAGGCAGATCGCGGCTGGCTGGCAGCTTGTGACAATGAAGTCATTGACCACAAAAACTGAGTGGCCTTAGACCATTTTTCTATACCTACGGCCGCGCTGGCTCCGCTATAAGCCAATTCAAAGTTTAAGAAAAGACGCGGGGAGACTGGGTCTAATCGATCAAATCGGACCAAATGAGCGATTTTGCAGAAGAGTTTGTGTCGCGGTCTTGGAGAAAAATCCTTCCTACAAAGTCGTTTTACAAGATATGGGAAAACCGACCACATTCATCTGTTACACACTTATTGTTTTACCTTTCGACCGCGTTTGGTATGAATACGGCCCGGTAAAAAATTTTACGGATAGATCGACTTCCGCCCGCAAAACACCGATGAAAACACGCAACAACAATTAAATTTGGTACCTCAGGTAAAAACAAAATGGTTTTCGTCCACGAAATTCAATTAAGCTGTGCTGGGAGGTTCAGTCAAGGAATAAACTTTCGCGATTACCGCAGTTGACTTCCCGTCTCTCCAGGTTTCTGGCCAGCCTCTTTGCTGTCACAGTAAAGGAAATTCTTTCATGTTTACCTCAGTGACTTCTCGCGATAAAAGGGATTGTTTAATTTGCAATTTATTAACTTGTTAGGGATGGATTATACAAGGAACAAGTAGTACAAAATAGCTTGAACTGTAATTGCGATTATCCACTAAGATTTCTATTAAAGTTAATGTTTCAGCATTTATCTGTTCACACTCTTGAATCCACTTTCATCACTGCTGTTAATAATTCTTCAACTTCATGACATTATTTCACAATGTCCAGAATATTATTCCAATTTATACTATGGTAAATCCAGTTACGTAATGTCTCCGTGCAGAAAGCTAGAGTTGCTTGAACTTCATTGTTACTTAGTACTGTGGTTCCTGTAAAGAAAGGAAGACAAAATGATAAAAAAAGAAATAAAAAAAATCTAATTGAATAATTAAGGGATAATTACTTCATGCACAACAAAAAGCACAAATCAAATAAGTAGCCCTTGGCGAGGGTACACAGCACCTTTATTTTTTACATGAACCCTAATGTATGTATGGCCCTCGGTTAGTAAGCACTGTCACCGGGGTGGTCACTGCCAGAGGGTTTATTGCGTCCCCAGTCCATGATGCAGCATTGGATTTTAGGCTGTATATCACTTAGGTCTTATAATTAGCACTGTAGAAACTTACCTTTTACAGGCAAAAATTGCATCTTATAATGTGCCTCCTCTTTGCTTGTACTGTATTTTAGTGAAACCCTGTTGCTGAAGGAAATGCTGATACTCCAGTCCAGAGCGTTCACGGGCTCCCTTATTGCCAGCGACCAGCATTGCTAGAATACTAATATTACCTAACAATGGACCAGACTTATCATCTTCAAGAAGTTTTTCACCAATTAGTTATCCAACACCTGGAGAGTGAAAATCAAATCATTCATAAAATCTTATCACTATTTACTTGCAATATATCAGGCCTAAGCGCCTACACAGGGGGGTACACTGGGTGCGCGCGCATCCCCCCTTCTTGGTGGCCAAAAAGTGGGTCATTTTTATTTTCAAGGAATATTTAAATACTTTGCTTTTTTCATATGATTCCTATGACTGCGCAGCCCGCTAGGCTAATCACTGATCTTTGGTACGCGCCTGAGGCCTGTAGGCCAGATTCAGAGCAGGGGTGCTTTTTTAAGGCTTCCCTTTAAAATTGCAAATAATTATACAGTAGTGTAGTCAATATGAGCCACATTTCCACTTAGCCTTATAAGGTATTTTTGAGTTGCATATTTTTTAATAATACTTTCAGGGACGTACGCAGCCTATAGGCCTGCAGTCACTGGACTGCAAAAAATTTGGTGATCTTATTTGCATAACGAAGTGAAAAAATCAAATGTTTACTCATTAATTTTTATGTACGTAGTTATATATATAGATGAGGATAAAAACTATTATTTTCTTAATCATAGTAGTCCACAGATGATTTCCAAACATATTGTTATGTCGTTCAGTGCCACGCTATGACTGAAGTACTATTTCAGATCGAGGATGACAAAGGATCGTGTAATGTTCTCAAAAGTCTGACGCATTGACGCCAATTTCAAACCCAAAAGCGGGAGCTATGAAATCTTCACGGGGATGCGGGGCCATGCCCTCATTCAGCTTCTGAATGCTTTGACTGCAATCCTGCGTACGCCCCTGCTTATCAAAAAATTAAAATGGGGGGGGGGCATGGGGAGTCTCCACTGTCCATTTTTCCGCCCAGCCTACATATTCTATAAACATGTGTAACATTTCTAAAAGAGAAACTATATATTCTTAAAATCACAAGTTATTACGAAAAAATACTTTCTGACAACTAAACTTCTTGAGTCATTTTATTTTATCAGCAATAAGTACAATAAAGGTGAAAACAATGGGACAAAATTCTCCACATGGATAATATTTCAAAAACAAGAATTAAAATCTGGAAAAAAATATATTAACTCACCTGGAGGTAATTGTTGATAGACTTGTGCCAACAGAATGTCAATCTTAGTTGCATCAAAGCCCTAATAATCAGATAACTGTTGTAGGTGCGAGTCTCCTTTATTCCTAAAACTCAAGCCCATGACGTCACAGGACGTAGTAGCTCTTAAGTAGAGAAATAGCAGGGCTATTCAAATGCAAAAAACTGAAAAAAGTTATTGTTACATCCTTGTGTCTAAACAGCGTTCTTATTCCCCGATGTTTCATGAACGGTGGCAAAGCTAGCGCGAGAATCAAGATTAATGGCTTTGGTGATGCTTAACCCAAGGTTTACGGCGCTGCCATCTACGCTAGAGTAGCATATGAAGACGATCAAGTACACACCCACATTCTCATGTCGAAGAGTAAAGGAGCTCCTACCAAAGTCGTATCACTCCCAAGATTAGATCTTCTTGCTGCTGTTGTGAATTGCAGACTACTGAAGTTTGTGATCGATTCACTTTCTGCATTGCATGACATTCAGCGTGTCGTTTGCTGGTAAGACAGTGAAGTTGCTTTGCACTGGATCCGAGGTTCTAATGTGCGTGAAAGACGTTTGTAGCCAATCGGGTCGCGGAAATACAGTCTTCGTCTCATTTGATCCCGAATGTTGGAGACATTTTCCCGGAGTAGATAATCTTGCAGACCTACTCACTCGCGGTATGTCATCGAGTAGTCTCACGGAGAGCGAGTTGTGGTGGAAGGGTCCGAAGTTGCTGTCAGCTTCACCTGCGTCTTGGCCGAGTCAAACCCGAAATGAAGACGAGATCATAGCGACAAGAGTAAATAGAAAAGAGAAACCAATCAAGAGCTGCTTTGCGGCTGTCTCACCTGAGCCTGAGCCTGTTATCGATTCTACCCGTTATGAAAAGTGGTACCCCGAAGTTAAAAGGGAAGTCTACGCGGAAGAGTATACAACATTGTTGTCTCAACTGCCGCTGCCCAAGAACAGTCGTATCTTGAAGCTTGGCCCATTCTTTTACAAGAATGATCGCGTCATTAGAGTCGGAGGACGATTGCAGAACTCAGAGTTACAAGAAGAAACGAAGCACCCGGTGATAATCTCGCATGGACATTTTCTTACCGAGAAGATTTTGTAACACTTGCACACAAGCGATTACTTCACGCTGGCCCTGAGACGACATTGGCTGTTTTACGTGAGAGGATTTGGTTGACTCTAGGAAGACGCGAAGTCAAGAGAGTGATTGCTAGATGCGTTACGTGTCAGCGCCAACGTGTTGGTTCTTCATCGCAGACGATGGGTCCTTTGCCGCAAGAAAGAGTGTCGTTTTCCCCACCGTTTAGGTATCGACTTTGCGGGACCGTTGTTTGTTCGTGGGAGTTCGGCGCAGAGGGCTGAGAAAGCCTACGTTTGTATTGTCACATTCGCCGCTTCACGTATGGAACATTTGGGGCTCACTAACGATATGTCAACAGACGAATTTCTTCAAGTGTTAAGTCGCATGGTAAACAGGAGAGGTGTTTGTGACACCGTGTGGTCCGACAATGCTAAGTCATTTCAAGCTGCGGATCGTGAGCTAGAGATTATGTTTGGTAAAGGAATTATTGATACCGGCAAGGTTACGGCTCATTTTGCTGGTCGAGGGGTCAAGTGGAAGTTCATTACCGAGCGCACCCCATGGCGGGCAGGTTTCTGGGAGCGCATTGTGCGTTCAGTGAAAAAATCGTTGCGGAAGGTTCTCGGAAGAGCATTGCTCAAGTTTTCGGATCAATTGCCATCGAATTAAAGCCAATTGTCAGGAGTGGTATTCTGTTAATTTCTTCCTGGAAATTATTGCGATATCAATGTAATGAACGAGGGTGAAAGATCTTACTAAGACCCTATGTATGAGTTTGGTTTGATTCGAATCATTTGCTATCGAATAAAAGCCAATTGGCACGAGTGGTATTCTTTTAATTATTTCCTGGAAAATGGTGCGATCTCAATGTAATCTACGGGGAGGAAAGATCTTACCAAGCGTTGAGTTAAATTGCACGTATTTTTCTCATAAGTGAATTGAAAATGGCCTTATAGCCAAATTTATTTTTTTTCCAAAAAAACATTACTATTACTATTTTTAGTATTTTTTATTTCCCCTTGAGGTCTCAAACCTCGTTACCAAGTGATTAAGGTAACCGGGATGAAATAGTTTGAAATGAACATTTACTTTCATGTTTCTCAGATTTCTTTTTTTCATGTTTCTCAGTGATTAAGGTAACCGGGATGAAATAGTTTGAAATGAACATTTACTTTCATTTTTCTCAGAATATAGAATTGAACACGAAGGATTTGATTTTTCATTACACAAATACTTTTCATGTTTATGGTATGACATTTCTTTCTTGCTTCGAAGAATCTAAGCTGCTGCTAAATGCCGACAACAAACTTATAATTGTTAAACAATGAAGCAAATTAATAATTACGCTTTTTTTATAGTGCTAAAGTATTGAGTTAAATTGTACGCTTGTAACTAATAAGCGATTGAGAAAAAAGCCTATGTGTAATGGAATTAAATCATTTTCACGAACGGTCTTCAAAACGCCTGTGGTCGTAATGAGTAGCTGTCACGAGTGGTTTTGTCACGAGTGGTTATCACGAATGGTTGTCACCAGTGGTTATCACCGTGGTTTTGTCACTAGTGATTGTCATGAGTGGTTTTCACCAGTGGTTTTGTCACGAGTGGTCGTCACGAGTGGTTGTCATGAGTGGTTGTCACCAGTGGTTGTCAGGAGTGGTTGTCACCAGTGGTTGTCATGAATGGTTGTCACCAGTGGTTTTGTCACGAGTGGTTGTCACCAGTGGTTGTCACCAGCGGTTTTGTCACAAGTGGTTGTCACCAGTGGTTTTTTCACGAGTGGTTGTCACGAGTGGTTGTCACGAATGGTTGTCACGAGTGGTTGTGACGAGTGTTTGTCACCAGTGGTAAAAAACGTTTTGAGTCTAGTCAAGGGAGCACGGCAAAATGTATTCCTATTTAACGCGCGATTGATATTTAAAATCAACACGTCATGTGTGTTTGTTTTGTAAGGGGAGTTATCAGTTGCGCTGTGGGGGGTGTGAGACTCGGATTACTACGATGGCCGAGAAGGCTCACAGTCCAGTCTTATTTTTCGACAGTTTCGACAGTCCAGTCTTAGTTTTCGACAGTCCAGTCTTAGTTTTCGACAGTCCAGTCTTAGTTTTTCGACAGTCCAGTCTTAGCTTTTTTCGCAGTCCAGTCTTAGTTTTTGAAAGTCCAGTTTTAGTTTTGTTTCAACCCCTATTTTCAATATGTATTGTCTGCATCTTGCATCTCATGTGTTTATTTTTTTCAAATAGTTGTGGAAAATTAGTTAGATTATAAATGGCTTGATGAAAAGATTGTTTTGAAAGAAATAATAAATAATTGTTTTCACTCTTTTATAAACCAGGAACTACCTGAGGGCCAAGATGAATGCTAAAGACTGGAAGACATGCGAATTAAAAACCATGTCTTGAAGAGAACAGTAGGATGTTCTTATTCACTAGTCATTTGATACCCCACACCCATGGTCCCAGGTAAGGGTGGGGGATTAAACTTTAATAAAAGCCTGTTTTCATGTTAAGAGTCAAAAACAGTCAATACCACCACCCCTCTTGTCATATTCTGGTTAAAAAGTGGTCTAAAACCCCACATTAACCCCTGACTTCTGCGGGACCATAAGGGAGGGGGCGCAAATGACTAGGGCATTACTATGTGATTCAGCAGTACACACTCAATAGATTTTTTTAGAACAAGATACTTATATAATATAAAACTAAAAACAAACTTTTGCTTTTTAAATAATAAATCTGTAAAGAAAACAGTTTTCTATCAACCTAAAGATAATGGGAAAGGGGATATTTTAGAAAAGTACTGAATATAATTATCACATTATTGTTATTATATTTTCTTTTCAAACATTTAAAGAAGAGTCATATTTCTTCCTTTTTTTCTCCCTGTTGACTATTTTTATGCAATTGATGCTCTTTGCTATTTCCCCTCTACACCAAAAATAAATTAATGAACAGATTTGATTTTTAAATTAGTAATTTTCATTTAGTACTCTCACTTATATCTTCTTTTTAGGATTTTCTTTCTTAGGAAGTCTCTTTCCCATTACATTTATTTTAGAGGTTTAGATTTATTTCATTGGAATAGTTGGATCCAGGGTTTCTCAAAAAAAACAAAATATAATGCATTACTGGATGTATATTTGTAGATATTAATTCCCATGGGGATGGAAAATCACCACTTAAAATGGTACATTAAAACTTCAGTATTGCATCTTATCTAAAATTTTGTATGACACTATACTCCATCTTTGAAATCCTGTTTCATCCATTGTTCCTCGCAAGGACAAAGCTTGTCAGAATGTACATTAATGGGACTTTTATTAAGGGGAAGGGTTTTTAAGGCAAGATACTCAAACTTTATAACACTAGCAACAACCTTGTTCTTTTTCAATAATAGAATTCTGTTCACATAGCTTGGATAGCATAGACATGGCCTCTTTAGAGGCCTGTGGTGGTGAAAGGGTTAAGATAATGGGAAAGGGGAAATGTCAAGAAATGCTCAATCAAATTATTTTCATTACTGTTATATTTTTTTCACCAAACCTTTCAAGTTGAGTCAATTTACTTTATAACTCCTCTCCCGTCGACTATTTTTTAGTCAATTGATATTCTTTGCTTCTTCTCTACCCCAAACATAGATCAATGAAAGGGTTTGGTTTGAAATTAGAAGTTAGCATTTTAGCACTGTCAGTGATGCCTTGGATGTTTTTTTTAGGATTTGCTTCCAAAATTAATCTGTTTTTTTCTTCATTGCATTCATTTGGGAGTAGGCCACCAACAACAAGGCCACTATATGGTAGTGGATATTGGTGCATATTGGTACATATTGGTGCATATTGGTACATATTGGTGCACCAATATGTAATGCATGAAAGGAGATATATTTTTGGATTTTAATTTCCAGACATTTTTTTGAATATTCGGTCCAATGAAGGAGAGAATCGCCTCTAAATCAATATATAAAAATTACAGTATGGCATCTAAACAGTCTAAATATATTATTTTGAATCATTGGAATGCTGTTACATCCCTGACATTTTCTGCACAAGGGCAAAGCTTGTCAGAGTATTGTTTTGATTAAAACAATATTCATAATGGAACTTCTATGATGGGACATAAGAATTTACCATTAGACTCTTGACAACTTTGAAAGCCATATTCACACCAGGAATTGTGTTTGTTAACTTTGATGTACTGCATAATTTAAATTATTGAATAAGGCCTGGATCCATTTGGTTGGTACCATAAATAAATCTCAGTAAAGAGCAGGATCCTAGATCCCCCAAAAATACCTCGATCAGTCAACACAAAATACGTTCAATGCTGGCTCCGCTTTTAGGCAGTGCCTAAATCTATATATCATCTTATCCTCTTTAGTAGCAGTACCTCCAGACGTGCTGTTGGAGTGTGCACTGTTCCATTAACCCTTTTTATAATATCTTATTCACTTTAGTAGAAGTGCATCCAGACGTGTCGTCGGAGTGTGCACTTTTTCATTAACCCTTCTTATTATAACATCTCATTCACTTTACTAGCAATACATCCAGACGTGCCGTTGGAGTGTGCACTGTTGCATTAACCCTTCTTATATTATCTCATTCACATTGGTAGTTGAATGAGAGTGCATTGTAATTTTAAGGCATTTTGTTTTCTTTTTACAGCTTTATCCAAGCACAAAGCCCAAATGCGGTGATGAGCTGTATCGTGCTGAGGACTTCGTTACATTGCGCTTAGCCGCATTTTGTTCGATGTGCCTGAGATGCTAATGCTGCCCTGAGTTAAAATATCCATATTACATAGACATTTATTTCCTTGTATAGTGGAAAGATGAGCAGGTGTACTCATAGCCCGATTGAACGGGCTTGCATTACAGCTATTGGTTGGAAATAAAAGTTTGTGTTTGTGATTCTTTTTCGGGGTCGATATCCATCTCATTGCGCGCTCTGATTATCTCTCGGTGCGGATCTTACGATCCGCACCGCGAACAGCCGTATTAGGTCCTCGGGCTCGGTCGGTAATTTTAAGACCTGGTAACAAATAAGTGATGTTTTATAAACGATCAAACTGTTATGCTGCATTTTTTTTTTTCGCTGTAACGTTTGCAGTAGCTGTGGTTGTTGTTTTTGCAAGAATATTATATGAAATCGAAAATTATGTACGACTAGAGGCGTTGGCCAATATACAGTGATCACCCCCCCCCCCCCCCCCCCCCGCATCCAACCCTCTCATGATTCTATCAGCGTATAAAGACCACCAAAAACAAATGCGATAAAATCTTTAACCTCCATAGCCTTTTTCAATGTCTGATTTGTTTGTGTGTCGTGACGAATTTGTCGTGCTCTAACGTGCTAGTAAGCGCTATTTAGTACCCCCGCCATCTCGATAAATATTCTTTTGAGTTGCTTTTGAGTCCAGGCACTTGCTAGTTCCTTTGTAATGTTTTCATACTTCAAACGCGTCGTTTTGTCCCCTTTTTGCGAGTGTGCAAAGTATGATAATTTCATCCGGATTTTATTTCACTGTTTCGCATGCTTGATATAAATAGGGCTTTTTTTAAACTCAATCTCTAATAGTCAACTCGCCACCAACAAACCATCCCGATAAAACAAATTTGGCCCAAATAAAAAAGAGTAATCCGATCATTTTTAAACTTCTGCAGAACAATAATAGACCGAGATTTGACTGCATTTACTCAACAAAAAGAAGTCTTGAATCGAGAAGAGTTCGGCACAAATGTACGCGTTTATTACTTAATTCATAACAAACACCGTCCGTAACGTACACAGAGTATGTCCCTGAAGTATATAAACTAAGGATCTCGTAGTTATTTCCAAGAGATTTCTGCAAAGCGGCTAAGATATGTGATTTCTTTGACGGCATATATATTCGTTTGTTGTTTTATAACAAGTTAAGGGAAAACAGACAAAACAAAAGTCGATCATCAATATTCGAAAATAAAACATTTCCGAATAACACAAAATGAGAGCCGGCTAGCAGGCTACGAGAGCCGAGGCAATAAGCCATATACATCCCGAAGCCGCAGGCCGAGGGATGAATACATTTTGCCGTGCTCCCTTGGTCTAGTAAGAAAAACTATTAAAACCCTTTGCAGATCTAAATATCACGTTATGGGTGAGTGGTTTTCCCAGGAGAGTTGTTCCTGCTGCGGGCTGTCAATCAAGTAATTTTACTCACTACTGCAATAAATTGTCGTGCCGCGTTTGGTGCGGCGTATAATCCATCCATCCCATAAGATACACAGGTAAGATTCCAGTAAAGCGTAAAGTCAAGACGACACTAGCCTGCGTAGCGGCTCAAGGGGGAAGGGGAGACCCATTTCAAACTTTGATTTTTTTTGTATCACATTACTTTTATTCACAGTATCCAGCCCGAAAGCTGCATTTTCTAAGTACCGAGGCCGGTATTAGTGTTTATGAGGGTTGTTTAAGGAGAGTAAATTTTATATACACTAAAATTTAAGAACATATTCAGGCTTATAAGTGACGTTAATTGTAATACTATTCCCATTGATTGCGTGATTAGTTGTGTGATTAAGCTGATCATATTGTTACGAGGTTTTGGGTGGTTCTTTTATGGTATTGGAGGTAGCCGGGGATCGTACACGCTGAGCAAGGGTTGACCGTCTTCTTTGTTCTTTATTGCACCGCTTGAGTGTTTACAAATGTTAGAGCTACCACTGGCTAGCGGGAGGTTGGCTGTAAGAAGGCAAGTGCTTTCGGAAGGTAGTGAAGGAACATCTCTTTCCCGGAAAGTTGACGAAGCCAACTTTAGTCCTGACTAAACCAACCTAGGGCACTGCCGTGTAGTGTCCTCGCAACAGTTACAGCACAATCTTAGAGCTAGTTACTATGCTGCTCAATTTATACTAATCTCATTAATAAACTGGTCAAACTGGTTTTAAGGATAATGTAAGAATAGAAGATCGGGAGTTGACTTTGGGAAGAAAATCAACGATGAAATAATAAATGACTTAGAATAAATTCTTTCAATAAAAATAGCAAGAGCAGTATGAAAGGAAGAGTTTGACTATAGTAATATGCAAAATTAAGTAATGTAACAGCTTTAAGATTAAGGATAAAGGTAATCGTTAAACTGTTATTTTAAGCCTGGCAAATATAAAACCTGTTTTGCTAAACACTAACTTCGCATGCTTAGTCAAACAATGAAGAGATCCACGTAAAGCAAATAAGTGAAATGTCGAATGGAAAGTGAAAGTAAATATCTGACGTGTCGGAAACGACTTTTGCATAGATTAACAATTTATAGATTAACAATATTATAATAGGACCCGGAGTCCGAGGTGTAGGAGCACACAGATTAAAACAGTAAAAGGAGCTCAGAAATAACCTAAACCATTAGTTCTCTTTCTTGCCTTGTAAAGTCTCCTACGACAACGTCACACTTATGGCCTATCGCAAGGAGGACAAAGTTTGTCTGGCCGGGACAAACAGCCAGCCAAATTTTGTCCTGGCCGATCGATTGGCTCGTCAGTTTGTTTTGATCCAAGAACGCGTTCACTCCCATGGCACTTCTTACGTTTACGTCTTGATCGGGGGGGCTTTCTTATCCCGAGTTCACCCAACTTGTTTTACAGGTCTTCGGAAAGTCGGCTATGTTTACTACATTTTCTGATAGTCTTAAACTTAGAGGGCTGGTAGATTATTCGTTTCGGCCATTCATCTTGGCGAGGACTGGTAAAAACCACTGAAGCGCTTAGCTGCATATATTAGCCACCGCATAACTTCAGACTTAGACGGTGTAGCGGTGGCTAATATATGCAGCTAGGCGCTTCAGTGGTTTTTACCCATGATTACATGCGGGCTTGTTGCGTAGTCGCAAAGCCGGTTGATGACAACCTTTTGTCAAACGACTGTATGTAGTAGACTCCGGCTACGAAGCGATTTAAGACCGGCCTCAAGGATTTCTTCCAATATTTATTATATTAAAACATTCTGGAATAGATCAATAATTACAGCATTTAGGCTAGATCTCGGGCATATTCCTACACATTCCGATCATAGTTGTGAAGCGATAGAGATTTACGGAATTAAACTTACAAGCAATGGAACATACACTTGAATCAATAATTACTACCACACAAAACATATCATGTGCTATAAAGCTAATATAACTTGATCATGGTACCTGAAGGGTGGATCCCTGAGCGGTCTTGACTTAACTTAGCTCTGCTCTAAACTTGCGATCTCCTCGTGTGCTCTTTTGACTCTACTGGTCTCAATTTACCACGGAAGCCCTTGAGGGCCACTTTTCGTTAACCAGGTTTTCGTTAACAACATCTCACCTTTCGGTCACGACTTTGAACTTGCGTTACGACAACATACTTTGAGTGTCACGACAAAGTACTATTTGATTATCGCTTAAAACATTGCAGTTTTAGTTTCACGATTTCGAACTTTGTGTCTCAAAACATTGCACTTTGCGTCTTAAAAAACTCTTTTTTGCGCTTTGCTTAAAACATTTCAGTATATTGTTCACGACATTCAACTTTGTGCTTATAACATAGCACTATTTGTCTATTATATAAAATATTTAACCTTGTGCTTCATAACATGGGATTTTGTGTCTTAAAAAATATCACGATTTGCCGAATGCGCAAATCATTTCAGTTTTTGTCTATTGCATAAAATATTTAACTTTGTGCTTTAGAACTTCATTTCACAATTTGAAGAGAGTTATCTAAAATTCAGCGTGGATTACTTCCGAATGGCAGGACGACCTGTGAGCTCCCTACATGGACTAATAAAAACATGATAGGTTGAGGAAAAGGAAACTTAGCGATACGGCATCAAAGGCTGAACTGGTTGATGCATCTGCTCGCTTGAGCTTTATTTAGTGTTCTACAGATGCAGGTACCTCTAGCTCTCCTTGCGGGACAAAAAACGGCCCAAATGATAACTACATCGGAAGCCTCTCCTCCAAACTGTGCGGGCTCATTTAAACAAGAATTTGAGATAATTCTACGATAAATCACGGCATTTGACTTTGTTTATATTATTTGCGGCTAATCGCATTAATGCTAAAAATATTTAACTTTTTTGACAATCATTTACAGCATCCGATAATATCTTAGGGAACGACTCACAATGGGTCGCAATGCTGAACTTTTTACTTTGTCTTATCAACAATGCCATTTATTTCAATGAACTTTATGGTTAATAATCTTGATTTAATATTGATATTAACTTATATCTTAGTTTAAGCTCAGGATTTCACAATTGAGTTTCTAGCCTATTCGCCGTTGCCGTTTGGTATAACCTCTGCACCCAAGATATTCCAGCGATGCATGACAGATTTGTTGAAGAACCAAGAAGGAGCATACGCGATAATGGATGACGTCATTATCGTCGGGAAAACCCCGGAAGAACACGACAAAAGATTACGCGAGACTTTGAAGATCATTGAAGAATAGGGTTTGAAGCTGAACAAAGAAAAGTGTGAGTTCCGAAAGAAAGAAATCTCTTATTTCGGACATGTGATTAACCAGCAAGGCATTAGTCCAAACCCCGAGAAAGTGAGAGCTATCCAAGCACTCGCAGCGCCAGAGAATGTCAGTGAGTTACGCCAAGTGACAGGCATGATTAACTACCTTGGCAAATTCCTACCCAACTTATCCACAGTCATGGCTCCAATGAACGACTTGCTTAAGTCAGATACAGTCTGGCAGTGGACCGAAGTACAACAAGAAGCCTTTGATAAGGTCAAAGAGATGGTATCCACAACGCCAGTTCTAACATTTTACGATCCAAACAAGGCGATCACTGTTAGCGCAGACGCTAGTAGCTACGGAATCGGAGGAGTTCTACTTCAGGAAGACAAAGGGACATTGCGTCCAGTAGCATTCTGCTCGCGAACACTAACACCAGCAGAGACCAGATACTCGCAGATCGAGAAGGAATGTTTGGCATCCGTGTGGACTTGTGAGAGATTTTCACGTTATCTGATTGGTCTAGAATCTTTCACACTTCTTACAGATCACAAACCGCTAGTACCGCTGATTAACTGTAAGGATTTGGATAAGACACCTGTGAGATGTCAACGCCTGCTAATGCGCCTGATGATGTTTAATGCGAAAGCAGTGCACATACCTGGTAAGGAACTTATAATAGCAGACACACTGAGCAGGACCCACTTAAGTCAAATGTGTCAGACAGCGAAAATGTTAAAGCATACGTAGACTCAGTAGTGAACACTAGAATTGCGAAAGATAAACTTCGAGAGATAGAGCAAGAAACTCAAGAAGATTCCAAGCTTAAGTTAGTATTGGAATACGTTAGAAATGGATGGCCGATGCATCCAAAACAGGTTCCCGAAGAAATACGAGAGTATTTTGGAATTCGTAACGAACTATCAGAAGTCAATGGCAAGCTCGTGTTTGGGAGTCGTATTGTGATCCCAGAATCGATGCGCGGTTACGTCTTGGACAGAATCCATGATGGACACCAGGGTGTAACCAAGTGCCGCGAGAGAGCACGTCTCTCCGTCTGGTGGCCTGGTTTAAGCAGAAGTATCGCACAGAAGGTTGCGTCATGTGAATTCTGTTTAGTCAACCAGCCTACGCAGAGGGAGGAACCTCTAAGACACACCCCTAACAAATAGACCATGGCAGCTGATTGCAGCAGATCTTGCAATGTCGGATGGTCAAGATTATCTTATCGTCACAGACTCCTATTCAAGGTATATTGAAATCGCACACACTACAAAGTCACCTCATACTACCTCCAAACGAGTGATTGGTAAACTTAAGAACATGTTTGCGAGATGGGGAATACCCGAACTAGTAAAGAGTGATGGGGGACCTCAGTTCACATCTAAGGAGTTCGAGGAGTTCAGTAACGAGTATGGTTTTACGCACGATCCATCGACCCCACATTTCCCTCAAGGAAATGGTGAAGCGGAAAGTGGAGTACGAATTGCGAAGAGGATTCTGAAACAAGAGGATCCTTTCTTAACCAGAGTGAAGTTGGTTCCTTATTCGCAGTTCCTTTTTCGTCTGTTTCCTTATTCGCTCAGTTCCTTATTCAAATCCGGGGGGGGTACTTACACGATACCTTTTAATTCGAGTTGAAACAGTATTTAGGCATAACAGTTTATTCAGAACAAATCCAACAGCATTTTCGTCGGGTAAATTTGGATGCTTTAACGTGCTCGCTGTTAAGCGGAGCTGTGAACATGAGACTCTATCTGCTACAAAAGGTCAAATTACGCTATGCGTGCAATCGCTTTCACAAATGAATCTAGCAAAAGAGAGGAAATCTTCCTCTCATCTAATAAATGTATTTGTATCTTGGGCTTTCTTTCATAACGCATTAATATATTTAGAGGAGAAATATTCACGCTTTACTTGACTACGTACGCGTGTAGAAGGAATTTGACCTTGCTAACAAAACCACAATTTGACAGATAGTGCTTGTTGTCAATTAACACCTTGGCTACCAGATAAGGCTCTGTCAAAACAAATAGATTAGTGCAGTGACACGGATAGGGAACTGTTCCTTATTCAAGTTAGTTTTCGCGAATAAGGAAATGGAATCTCCCAACGTCCGATCTCGTTTTACGACTTATCCGAATAAGGAATAGACTATGAAGAGGATTGTCAGTGTTTGCTCATCATTTCTCAATAAAGGAAATTTCATAACGCCCGATTTCGCTTTAACGACTCCTTTCGAAAGAGTTCTCGAAAAAGGAAATGGTATTACATAACTCCCGATCTCGTTTTAACTACTTATCCGAATAAGGAATAGACTAAAAAGAGGGTTTTTATATTTTCTAAACATTTCTCGAATAAGTAAATGGAATCTCCCAACGTCCGATCTCGTTTTAAGACTTATCCGAATAAGGAATAGACTAAAGAGAGGGTTCTTTAGTACTTTCTAAACATTTCTCGAATAAGGAAATGGTATTTCATAATGTAATAGCTCGGTCAGGATAGGGTTTGGTGGCCCAGAGACAAAGAATTACAATGAAGTTGGGACGTTTAACAATATAATTCACTCGCTTTCGACATCGGGTTCAAGTCTAAATCTGATACACCCAGCATCGTATTACTAGCGACCTAACTGTCATACAATCATCAACTTAACCTCTTAATCTGTTCCGCTACATCACGCACACATCACTACAATAACGCCTGATTTCGTTTTAACTACTTATCCGAATAAGGAATAGACTAAAAAGAGGGTCGTTTGTGTTTTCTAAACATTTCTCGAATAAGGAAATGATATTTCATAACGCCTGATTTCGTCTCAACTACTTATCCGGATAAGGAATCAACTATGAAAAAGATTGTCAGTGTTTGCTCATCATTTCTCAATAAAGGAAATGAAATTTCATAACTCCCGATTTCGCTTTTGAGCAGGTAAGATAATATTTTAGTAGAGTCCAAATTGTTTTTACTTACATAGAGTTTTGCCTAAATGTAAAAAAAAAAAATATTATTTCAGAGAGATGTGCCTATCTTGAGGCAACATATGGTCTGTTTGACCGAGACCACTGTTTCATGTCCTAGGACAAGACAGGCAACCTGTACGCTTGGCTGTCTGTTAGACTTGTGGAAGAAACCCTTTTACGACTCCAATCAATCAACTCCTGCAGATGTTTATATCATAACATATCGTGCAAAATCGTCCTTCAGGAAATCCAATATCTTTTTCAGAACAATAAATGGGACAAACATAATCCAATTGTTATGATACCGCTTTCCTTTTCCATAGTGTATCACGCTCAAACGAAACAATCCTGTGTAGAGTCAATTATAAATGTAAATAAAATTATTTCAAATCAATTTATTCATTGTGTAATATTTTCAACCAAATGTGCGAGTAATAGATTTTCAAATTTAATTAAAATTTTTTCAAATAACCACAAACCATTTGCATAATACCCTAATACCCTGGGATCCTAATAAGGACGAAACAGCTGTCCATGGTTGCCGAACTGCACGGGTAATAGACTGTGCTAGCGTCCCGTCTTGGCCCGACTGGTGCCAATGTGTGTATGCTTGTGTGCTTTTAAAGTCCACATTTATGTATACATACTCGCAAGGATAGTTTGGCTATCCGACGGAGTTTTAGACTAGCAAAGGTCGCATGCGTGATCCGCACAATTGGCATCACGCTCGGTCGCAGCTCTAGATCCCACATGGATCTAAGCTGTGATTTAAAGCACTTCGTTCGAGTCGAAGTCGCCCTGCAGTTTTTTTGCCGATGAAGTTTAACTGAGGCAAACCGGCTATGCCATGCTGACGAGTCCTAATAAGGACGAAACAGCTGTCCATGGTTGCCGAACTGCACGGGTAATAGACTGTGCTAGCGTCCCGTCTTGGCCCGACTGGTGCCAATGTGTGTATGCTAGTGTGCTTTTAAAGTCCACATTTAGGTAAAAAAGAAATCGGGCATTTTGAGATAAAATTTCCTTATTCGAGAAATGTTAAGAAAAACACTAACGACTATTCGGATAAGTAGTTAAAACGAAATCAGGCGTTATAAAATACCATTTCCTTATTAAAGAAATGTTTAGAAAATACTAAAGAACCCTCTTTTTAGTCTATTCCTTATTCGGATAAGTCGTAAAACGAAAGCGGACGTTGGGAAATTCCATTTACTTATTCGAGAAATGTTTAGAAAATATAAAATACCCTCTTTTTAGTCTATTCTTTATTCGGATAAGTAGTTAAAACGAGATCGGGAGTTATGAAATACCATTTCCTTTTTCGAGAACTCTTTCGAAAGGAGTCCTTAAAGCGAAATCGGGCGTTATGAAATTTCATTTCCTTTAGTGAAAAATGATGAGCAAACACTGACAATCCTCTTCATAGTCTATTCCTTATTTGGATAAGTCGTAAAACGAAATCGGACGTTGGGAGATTCCATTTCCTTATTCGCGAAAACTAACTTGAATAAGGAACAGTTCCCTATTCGTGTCACTGCACTAATCTATTTGTTTTGTCAGAGCCTTATCTGGTAGCCAAGGTGTTAATTGACAACAAGCACTATCTGTCAAACGGTGGTTTTGTTAGCAAGGTCAAATTCACACGACATACGTACGTAGTCAAGTAAAGCGCGAATATACTCCTCTAAACAAATTGTGAGAAAATACTTACAATCCTCTTTAAAGTAGATTCCTTATTCGAATAAATATTTAAAAAGAAATCAAGCGTTATTAAATACCATTTCCTTTTTCGAGAAATGTTTAGAAAATACTAAAGAACCCTCTTTTTAGTCTATTCCTTTTTCGGATAAGTAGGTAAAACGAAATCAGGCGTTATGAAATACCATTTCCTTATTCGAGAAATGTTTAGAAAACATAAACGACCCTCTTTTAAGTCTATTCCTTATTCGGATAAGTAGTTAAAACGAGATCGGGAGTTATGTAATACCATTTCCTTTTTCGAGAACTCTTTCGAAAGGAGTCGTTAAAGCGAAATCGGGCGTTATGATATTTCCTTTCCTTTATTGAGAAATGATGAGCAAACACTGACAACCCTCTTCATAGTCTATTCCTTATTCGGATAAGTCGTAAAACGAAAGCGGACGTTGGGAGATTTCATTTCCTTATTCGCGAAAACTAACTTGAATAAGGAACAGTTCCCTATTCGTGTCACTGCACTAATCTATTTGTTTTGTCAGAGCCTTATCTGGTAGCCAAGGTGTTAATTGACAACAAGCACTATCTGTCAAATTGTGGTTTTGTTAGCAAGGTCAACTTCCTTCTACACGCGTACGTAGTCAAGTATAGCGTGAATATTTCTCCTCTAAATATATTAATGCGTTTGGAAAGAAAGCCCAAGATACAAATACATTTATTAGATGAGAGGTAGATTTCCTCTCTTTTGCTAGATTCATTTGTGAAAGCGATTGCACGCATAGCGTAATTTGACCTTTTGTAGCAGATAGAGTCTCATGTTCACAGCTCCGCTTAGCAGCGAGCACGTTAAAGCATCCAAATTTACCCGACGAAAATGCTATTGGACTTGTTCTGAATAAACTGTTATGCCTAAATACTGTTTCAACTCGAATTAAAAGGTATCATGAAAGTACCCACCCCCCCCCCACGATTTGAATAAGGAACTGAGCGAATGAGGAAACAGACGAAAAAGGAACTGCGAATAAGAAACTAACCTCACTCTGGTCCTTTCTTAGCATTGCTGACTTATAGAGCAACACCGACACAAGCCACAAAGGAAAGTCCTTGTAAGCTTATAATGGGTCGCGAAATACGCACAAGATTGCCTACACTAACTGATAATTTACATCCAAAGACGCCAAATCACAAAGAGGTGAGAAAAGCCGACGAGAAAACCAAGCAGAGATACAAGAAGTCATTCGATGATCGTCACGGCGTTAGATCACTACCTGTACTCGAAGAAGGAGATCAAGTATTGAGTCAAACTTGATAATGAAAAAGGATGGAAAACGCAAGGTGGAATTGTTGCAGCAGACACTTGTAACTGATCGTACATCGTAGAAACGTCTAACTTGAGTCTTCTGGAGCGAAATCGTCGTCATTTACGTCCTTCAGCTGGGATAGATCAAGATATTATTCCCTACGAGCTACCGGAAGAAGAGGATGTCAAGAGCGATGACACTCAAGATGTTAATGACTTAAAGGAGCTAAGCAGTTTGATGATGCTAATACCAGGGAGCTCAAAACCCGTAGTGGTAGAACTGTTAAAAAGCCAATGAGATACATTGAAGAGTTCTAAGGACTAATATTAAGACTGTGAAGTTCATATTACGTTTGATAAGCAGTATCTCCTTTTTTTGGGGGAGATGTCACGATAGTTGGTTGACAGTCTCTTGTAGTTTTACGTGACGTCACTTAGAATAGAGGCACTCATGAAAGCATGGCTGACACAGCTCGGACCTTGTAAACTACGTTGTTGTTTCTAATAAATATTACCTAGAAAATCAAGACAGGTCAGTTCACTGTGCAGTAAACGCCGCTCATTTTAGCAACAATTATGAAAATCGCTTCGAAATAATGATACTTTCTGAACAAACCATAGGATAAAATAAGCTCGATTTATATCTCAAGAAAGGTTAATAGTTTTGTTTCATTTAGGTAGTTTTGGATTGTTCAAATCTACAATATTCGAGGCAAAAAGATAAAAACAAATGCTGAGTGATACGGAACTAGGACTGCTACGGAACTGGTCATCGAACTGTAACCGCTTTTGGCGCTAAGACGCCGCCTTTTTCGTTGCTCACTATCTATGGCCTAATAGATCGTGAGTACGACAGCAATCAAATTGAGAGATTCGTGATAGTATGTGAGTGGATTTATACTAAAAAACAATATAGCAGGAATACAATACAACAATAACGTTATCCAGCCAATCCAGTTAGGCCTTCTCAAGAATTTGCCCAAGCTCCTGCCACCTCCTCAGGGCTGTCAATCAAGTAAATTTACTCACTGCTGCAATAAATTCTTGTATTGCGTGCAATTTCCATCCAAAACACATTAAGATTTCAGGGAAGCATAAAGCCAATCTTAACAAAACACCCCCATTTAGAATTTGATTTTTTTTCCATCGCATTACTTTTCTTCACAGTGTTTGAAGGGTTGGTTGAGGTGAGTAATTCAAGAATGGAATACAGATAATTCGAACTCGTGAATATCGCCGACGAGATGTGGATTTGGCAAAAATGATTGCATTCATCGAAAAGAGCATCATTGACCCTAATTAAAAACAAATGCCTTCTACTGTATCGGGATTCCCGCATTCAAACACCGCTTTTTATAGCACTTATCTGCGATTTTTAGGCTCGCGTGATACTGTTTGTTTGCTACGGAATGCCTTGAGGGCCACTTAAGGTTTTCTTTAACAACATCTCACCTTTCGGTCACGACTTTGAACTTGCGTTACGACAACATACTTTGAGTGTCACGACAAAGTACTATTTGATTATCGCTTAAAACATTGCAGTTTTAGTTTCACGATTTCGCACTTTGTGTCTCAAAACATTGCACTTTGTGTCTTAAAAAACTCATCATTTTGCCCTTTACTTAAAACATTTTAGTATATTGTTCACGACGTTCAACTTTGTGCTTATAACATTGCACTATTTGTCTATTACATAAAATATTTAACCTTGTGCTTCATAACATGGGACTTTGTGTCTTAAAAAATATCACGATTTGCCGAATGCGCAAATCATTTCAGTTTGTGTCTATTGCATAAAATATTTAACTTTGTGCTTTAGAACTTCATTTCACAATTTGAAGAGAGTTATCTAAAATTCAGCGTGGATTACTTCCGAATGGCAGGACGACCTGTGAGCTCCCTACATGGACCAATAAAAACATGATAGGTTGAGGAAAAGGAAACTTAGCGATACGGGATCAAAGGCTGAATTGGTTGATGCATCTGCTCGCTTGAGCTTTATTTAGTGTTCTACAGATGCAGGTACCTCTAGCTCTCCTTGCGGGACAAAAAACGGCCCAAATGATAACTACATCGGAAGCCTCTCCTTCAAACTGTGCGGGCTCATTTAAACAAGAATTTGAGATAATTCTACGATAAATCACGGCATTTGACTTTGTTTATATTATTTGCGGCTAATCGCATTAATGCTAAAAATATTTAACTTTTTTGACAATCATTTACAGCATTCGATAATATCTTAGGGAACGACTCACAATGGGTCGCAATGCTGAACTTTTTACTTTGTCTTATCAACAATGCCATTTATTTCAATGAACTTTAGGTTAATAATCTTGATTTAAAATTGATATTAACTTATATCTTAGTTTAAGCTCAGGATTTCACAATTGAGTTTCTAGCCTATTCGCAAAGCATGTTGGTCTATGTAGAATCAAAAACTCACTTTTTGCAAACGCACTTTGTGCTTTACGAGATTGCACTTTTCGCGTTACATATTGGACTTTTTGCACAACGACATGTGACTATTTGTCACACACCATTGGATGTTTTGGCTTACGTCATGGCACTTTATGCAAATCGCCAACAACATCTGACTCAGCGTCACGACATGGGACAATTTGCTTCAGAACATTGCTTATTGTCTCTCATAATAAGGCACTCTCATAATCGCACTTTTTTGCGTGGTGTGAAAAAAAGATCAGTTTATAACTTAGGACATCCCGATTTGTACTTTTAACACCGCACCTTTACTGATTATATACAGTTTTAGCTGATGAAACAGGGGGAGGGGGGCAGCATGCTGCCTATTTTATTTTTTTACTTAGCCTAAAAAGCGATCATGCTAGTGTACCTGGTCTCCAAAATGTGTTGATTTGCCAATCTCAATCCTGTGCCTTTTGTTCTATTGTTTGGAATTTTATAGCATAGATACTGAGCTCATTTTGCCCATATCCCCGTTAGTATAGTCTGGATTCCCGAACTATTCCGGAACTATTCCCGCCACGTCCTCCGGGGAGCACGAAAAACTAAATGCTGTAAATCGAAAAAATCGCATCAAGTCAGAAAAAAACCCATACACATTAACAGATATTCTTTCTTCTAAGCATTCGTATAAAAATTAGGACATTTTTGTTAAAGGAAGTATTGTTTTCATCTGACTTTTGTGACGCAGGTCATGTCACGATAGTTTATTGACAGTCTCTTGTAGTTTTACGTGACGTCACGGGCCTGTTTCTTTCTCGCGCCGCGCTCCCTGTGTGCCCGATCTCCGCTACGCCCTGGGTCCCCGAGGACGCACCAGAAAGCAAAATCACTTATGGCTGTTTGGATTAGAAAATAAATTTAGGAAGTTTTTCCTTTTTTTAGCTGTATATTACGAGGGTACTGGTACAACGTGGTCAACGGTCGCCTTATGCGCGCACTACGCCACGGAACACAAGGATCGAAAAACTTAAATTTAAATGACTAGTTATTTTTACTTAGAGTATTCCAGTAAAGCCCAGCTCTGCTTGCGGAAGAGGCTGCTAACCGTGTTGTAGCATGCATTATTTTCCACATAGGCGGACCTGAGAGTGAGGCGAGGAGGCCGCCTGCCCCCTGAAAGCTGTGCTTGATTTGTTTTTAATTATATCTACCGTCCCTAACGCACTGTCCTTTCACTATTCTAAGGCAAATAACAATGGTGAAAGGATCTCAAGTCGTGCTTCCTGTACATCGAGAGCTACATAACAAGGCAGTGCGGGCATTCAAGAAGGCAGATAGCTACCATCTGATTCGGCCAAAGTACACACCCGAGGCGACGGAATACTTACTGCAACTGACAGGAATCCTCACATCTGACCACAAGGTCGCATCCAACAAACCGCTGACCATCCTTGAGATCGGATGCGGCACGGGACTTCTCACGGACACGCTGACCAAGGTACTCAAGGGCGCAGATAATGTCAAAATCATGGCAGCGGATCCGCTTGAGAGCATGCGCGAAGTGTTTCAGAAAAAACTTCAAGGAGTTCATGAACAACAGCTCCAGCCCAAAGCTCGAGTTCCATGCCTGCGTCGCCGAGAAACTGCGTAAGTGGGAGAAAGAGTAAACCGAGGGGGAAGGCGGGGGGAGGGGGGTCGCATGTCACCAGTTAACTTCCGGTCGATTATGTAACAGTCTCCGATGATTTTAAGGGAAAACGCGAAAAATACTTCAAAATTGTAAAAGCAGTGTGTCTATTGGAAGTTTCTTTGGGGATTTGACTGATAAATGTGAGTGATTTAGAGCGGACGGCCTGTTAAATAACATGGATTCTAACAAATTATTTTGTCGGTTGAGGTTTCCGTCGGCCCTCCGGAAAAAAATTGGTAACAATGCCGCTTTAAGCAGATGGATAGGCGTTCCAAATTATTGATACCTCCAATAAGAAATCCCTCTTGGTGCTGTTACCTTAAAAAGAGGTACAAAATTCAAAAAGGAAGTGGTCGCTGGTTAAGGCATAGGTCACACTGCGCATGACCTGTATGACTAGCAGCTGCATACTTAGTATTCAGAATGAAAGGTGAAAAGGTGATAAAAGGTCAATATTGAAACCGGTGAGCGAACTAGGATTTCTAGAATATTAATTTATGAGATGTTGTGAATAGTCGCACAACGAGCGATTTAAGCCACTAGAAGCGCTCATCTGTTTAATTTTACAACTTTTATCACCGAAATAACAGCTTTTCAGCCGAAAAGTTATCATGCTTTCTAGATATTATTCCAATCCATCCATCCAAGAGAGCATAATATAAGAGAGGGACACTTTGGTATTAACCGCGCGCCATGTCGATCCCGAATCCGGCTATTTTTAGTAACCACCACCCCACCACTGCGCGTGAGCATTTTTACTCACCCTACCCCCGCGCTTTGGCATTCACATCTTGTTGTTTGCCGCTATTTTGTGACATGAAACCGAAAAAAAAACACCCTTTTTGAACAAATACCATCGAAAATGTCATTCTAGCATCAAGGATACGGGCAGTTGCAGTTTAATAAGGGGATGTAGTACTTCGAGGATTGCAAGATTTCCAAAACGAGACTTCATTCAAAATCAAGAGCGGAAAACCTCGTGCTTCAATCCCCGTTTTTGCTCTAACTTGCTGCTTCTTCGTGGTTTCTCACATTCATTATCTTCCTAATGGTCAAACGAAATCTGTAAGTTAGAAATTAGATATAATATTGATTTTTGTGAATATTTCGGTGAATTGAGAAGGAATCCAAGAAAAATACATTTCATAAAACTATCCTTGTAGCGAGGGAATGCATTTTTGTGATGATCAAAGCCAGCAAGCTGAAGTATCTGAGCTTTTGTAAAAGTGAGAAAATAAAGAGGGAGATATTGCTGTACTTCTTTGATGTTGTTAATATTATATGTTATATGATTATGTTGTTATTATACAAGCCGGAGTCGGGATTTGAATCAAACGCAGTAATCACAGCCATTTTATCGCTCGTCAGTTTTTTTCTTTCTCACTTGACTTCGCCTCTCGGACAAACAAAACAGTCAAACTATTCAAGGATTTAGCTTTCTGTGAGTATATTTGCCAATCTTGGTAACTTAAGTTAGACTTGTTTTCTTCTTCCGAGTTATTTTACATGATCTCTTTTCATTCCTTTCGAATGGCAAAACAACAACACGCAACCCGGGAGGTAGTAGGACAAAATAAAAGTAGCAAATCCTCACGCGCAGTGGTGGGGTGGTGGTTACTAAAAATAGCCGGATTCGGAATCGACATGGCGCGCGGGTAATACCAAAGTGTCCCTCTCTTATCTTATGCTCTCTTGATCCATCTTATTGTTGATTACTGAGTGTCGAGAAAAGGTTACGGCATAAGATCATCAATCAACAACTTCTTTCGTTTGACAATATACCCTTTCTATTTTCAATAATCATAATGACAGAAGTGACTAACTGAGATTCTTCAATCGTTTTTCTGAGCAGCGTTTCCGGATGAGAGTATAGACCTGATTGTGGCCGGCGCGAGCTACCATTGGTTCGCGAATCAGGAGGCGTATCGCGAGATTGCGCGTGTGTTGGTTCCACATGGAAAGATAGGGTACATCACGAATCTACCGAATGAGTTCAGCGGGCCCGTTTGGTGCCAGGAGTTGTGGAAGTTACTGTGGGAGGCTTACAAACACTCCAATGTGTCATCCGAGCGCGCCGACTTGTGGAGAAACGAGATGAAAAAAAGTGGCCTCTTTACGGATGTGGTAAGGCATGACTCGAACTAGTGTTCCCGCTAATGAGCCTGAAAGAAGATTTTGACCGCGCGAAATTTGCTGTTCTTTTTACTACACAGGCTAAATTTAATGTCTGTTTATTACACATTTATAGGTGCTTTTATAAAGGTCCATGCCCCCATTTGTTCAATACTTTGGCAACTCCTTGGATATGGTATATTAGGAACCTTAAGCACGCCAAAACGTAGAACGCCGCGGACTTTGGATTTGCGCGCGCGCCGTTCTCGACGTTCTATCTACTCTCGCCACCTTTTCACGTCGTCAAGGACGTAGTTGGACCGTCGATAATTCTTATTCCGGGGGAGGTCGGGCTCTGAGAAAATTTCCGTTTGACTCATTAAAAATGTATGATTACTCGTTCTCACGCGTCTTGCTCGTTGTAGGTGGATGACTACACAAAGACTAATTTTGAGGAGTGTGATATGGAGACTTGCATCAACTCATTCACCTCTTACAGCATGGTCCAGGCAGGTTCGGACGAGGTAAGCCCTTGTGACGCAATAAGTGTGACATTACGTTAGCGTGACAAGATAGGTCGAAAGGAGTGTCTTAATAGGAATGTTATCTTTGTTACAAAATTGAGGATTTTTGTTTGTGCTAACGAGATAAAAAGGTGAAATAAGGAATTAGAGCATATTTTTTTACATTTGTTCAAAAGAAAGGGTTCCATTTAAGTTTATACTATGCTTTGTATTGAGATGCGGGCACAATTTTAACATAAATTCAGCACCAAATCTAGCACTGCTTCTCTACTTTAATTGTCACAGTCGAGAAAGCTCCAACTAATGAAATACAGAGCTCTCGAAACTGCTTCGGTTGTGAAGTTTTCTTGCCGGGAATGGATATTATAAGATTTTTTCGTTGTTCTCGTCCTATTTTTAATCTCAAATGACAAAGAAATATTCTCTCTAAGCCACTCTTTTATTATTGGTTACATAAAAAAATAGATCGGTCTATTTGAAAGAAAACTGTTACCAGAATTACTTGTTAATCGAGCGCAAGGTCCCTACTAAAGATATGATAATAATATTTGATTAAAAGTTTCTCTCAGTTACTCGTTTAAATCAGACGATGAAACTAGATGCTTTGTGTGCCTCGGTATTGCGCGGGTACATAGAATGGTTGCGTATTAACCTTCTCTTTTGTTTTTCCTTCCAGGTCAGACGAAACTTTGAGGAAGGCTTTCGCCAGGTCATGCACGAGCATTTTACTGCAAAAGGCATAGAATTCACAGGAATTCCGTACCAAGTAGACATCCACTACTGCCAAAAGAAGTGATGTGGGAATAGCCAAACACATCTTGGTTGATATATGATGATTATTAACCGTGTCTTAATTTTTTCTACTATTTGCACATTGTTTTATGCAATATATCTTCACTTTCAAAAATAAAAATCTGCACATTTCAACGTAAATAAAATTTTCAAAGAAACATATATATATATAAGGATATAAGTATATAAGGATAAAAAGGGCATTCTTTGTCTTCTTTTGGCTCGTAAATGTTTTTGTTAGCATAAGCAGTTTGAAATTAGAACTGGGAATAATCAACTACTAAACATTCTACATAAGAGCCAGCCCAATTAGTGATAAAGTATAGAATGTAATATTAAAATCATCCATTATTCCCTACTCTTTTCATTGTTGTTATCTACCCTCCTCTTACTCGCACTATCGCACTCCCTTGTCTTCCCCCAATAATCTCAATCCCTCATCGCTCATCTCAATCTGTCACACTCTCCTTCCACTTTGCATTTGCCTGGTCGCTTTCTTGCAAGCTGCATATTTTCATGCAAGATATTCACTTTTTCATGAAAGTTACGCAGTCATCCATCCTAGCTCCGCACTCTAGCTATGTGTTTGTTACCCTCTTATCGTTTTCCAGATTGCTAGCTATTGTCTCTAGGCTATGGCTTTCTGTCCGATCGTTCATACGCCACCTTCACAACTCCTGGAAGGCTTCTAAGCTCAAGCACTTCCCCTGTGTACGTTTTGTAACCAGGCAACAAATCTGACACCACAGGGAATCCAACAGGCCAATGGTCTGCCTTTCGAGCCTGCCAGTCCCCCCATAGCTTGTCGATGTATGCGGTTATCAATAGAAATTCAGGACTTCGTGCGCTATCCAGAGAACATGCTGTTCCACCAATGGCACATCTTACAAAATGGTGAAAAATCCGTAATTGTTTTTCAAAGTCTGTAAAGCGTTTGTGTGGTAACTGGAGCGCCCTTTGCACTGTGACCTTATTTGGTAATACACCGGAAAAATTACGCGTTAAAACCTTACCACCCTTTCCAAATGTCCAGCTTCCTTCTCTGAACGGACCGTCAAGTACGTGCATGTGTAGACCGCGGCCATTACCTCCAATACCATAATCCTGTGGACTCCATAAACCAAACTCACCGTCGTTCCATGGATTGTTAGAAGTCAATGTCCAGTCCCAGTATGGAATAGTCAATCGACAGTCTATTTTCCTCATTTGATTTTCTAAATTTAGTAAAAATTGGCGATGCCAGGGCAAAAAGTATCTCGCGCTGTGAATCATGGTCCTATGCTCTCTGTGAACTCGTACGATGGTATCATACTCCTTCTTGTAGCGTTTATCTTTGGTTAGTTTTTTAAAGGCTGCGATGAAGCGTCTGCGGTCGCCCAGCGGCATCCATATGAAGTCCTTACGTACCCGAGTGCAGTTTGTCACGCGGCCTGCGTGACATTGACATCGACGCTTACACTCATCGTGCGTGACACTGACCTTTCTTTTTGCGCATGTCCAGGAATATGCACCTATCCACACACATATCAGGTATCAGGTATCATTTCGGAAGCATTCTATTGAACAACAAGTGTATTTAATTTTTGCGTGTGCTTTAATAAATGGCCGGTGACGTCACAGTGTGTCATGAATGTAGACTACGCAGCAAAAAAGAGTAGAATTGTGTGACTGTTTAAGGCCCCCTGTGAAGTCTTCTGTGAACCTATTAAAAGGCATGTCGCAATGACAACAAACGCTTTTGTGGCTTATTGTTTCCATTTTTATGGGCCTCAATTTTTATTGTTTCCATTTTTATGGGCCATTATGGGCCTGCCCACAGGGGGAAGGGTGGGGGGAAGGGAAGTCTGATTAACTTGCGGATCGCTGCCAACAGGGGGAAGGGTGGGGGGGGGGAGTCTGATTTACTTGCGGATCGCTGCCAACAGGGGGAAGGGTGGGGGGGGAGTCTGGTTTACTAGCGGATCCCTGCAAACAGGGGGAAGGGTGGGGGGGGGAGTCTGGTTTACTAGCGGATACCTGCAAACAGGGGGTAGGGTGGGGGAGTCTGATTTAATAGCGGATCCCTGCAAACAGGGGGAAGGGTGGGGGAGTCTGATTTACTAGCGGATACCTGCAAACAGGGGGAAGGGTGGGGGGGGGGGAGTCTGGTTTACTAGCGGATCCCTGCCAACAGGGGGAAGGGTGGGGGGGGGGAGTCTGGTTTACTAGCGGATCCCTGCAATCAGGGGGAAGGGTGGAGGAGTCTGATTTACTTGCGGATCCCTGCAAACAGGGGGAAGGGTGGGGGAGTCTGGTTTACTAGCGGATCCCTGCAATCAGGGGGAAGGGTGGGGGGAGTCTGGTTTACTAGCGGACCCTTGCAAACAGGGGGAAGGGAGGGGGAGTCTGGTTTACTAGCGGATCCCTGCAAACAGGGGGAAGGGTGGGGGGAGTCTGGTTTACTAGCGGATCCCTGCAAACAGGGGGAAGGGTGGGGGAGTCTGGTTTACTAGCGGATCCCTGCAATCAGGGGGAAGGGTGGGGGGAGTCTGGTTTACTTGCGGATCGCTGCCAACAGGGGGAAGGGTGGGGGAGTCTGGTTTACTAGCGGATACCTGCAAACAGGGGGAAGGGTGGGGGGAGTCTTATTTACTAGCGGATCCCTGAAAACAGAGGGAAGGGTGGGGGAGTCTGATTAACTAGCGGATCCCTGCAAACAGGGGGAAGGGTGGAAGGAGTCTGATTTACTAGCGGATCCCTGCAAACAGGGGGAAGGGGTAGGGGGGAGTCTGATTTACTAGCGGATCCCTGCAAACAGTTGGAAGGGTGGGGGAAGTCTGGTTTACTAGCGGACCCTTGCAAACAGGGGGAAGAGTGGGGGAGTCTGATTTACTTGCGGATCGCTGCCAACAGGGGGAAGGGTGGGGAGGGGGGTCTGGTTTACTAGCGGATCCCTGCAAACAGGGGGAAGGGTGGGGGAGTCTGGTTTACTAGCGGATCCCTGTAAACAGGGGGAAGGGTGGGGGAGTCTGATTTACTAGCGGATCCATGTAAACAGGGGGAAGGGTGGGGGAGTCTGGTTTACTAGCGGATCCCTGCAAACAGGGAGAAGAGAGCGGGAGAATCTGGTTTACTAGCAGATCCCTGATAACAGAGGGAAGGGTGGGGGGGGGGGGGGAGTCTGGTTTACTAGCGGATCCCTGCCAACAGGGGGAAGGGTGGGGGGGGGGGAGGTCTGGTTTACTAGCGGATCCCTGCAATCAGGGGGAAGGGTGGAGGAGAATCTGGTTTACTAGCAGATCCCTGCAAACAGGGGGAAGGGTGGGGGGGGGGGGAGTCTGGTTTACTAGCGGATCCCTGCCAACAGGGGGAAGGGTGGGGGGGGAGTCTGGTTTACTAGCGGATCCCTGCAATCAGGGGGAAGGGTGGAGGAGTCTGATTTACTTGCGGATCGCTGCCAACAG
This sequence comes from Nematostella vectensis, assembly GCF_932526225.1. Lineage (NCBI taxonomy): Eukaryota > Metazoa > Cnidaria > Anthozoa > Actiniaria > Edwardsiidae > Nematostella > Nematostella vectensis. The sequence goes on from NC_064034.1 coordinate 8,332,434, forward strand.
GAGGAAGGGTGGGGGGGGGGGGTCTCGTTTACTAGCGGATCCCTGCAAACAGGGGGAAGGGTGGGGGAGTCTGATTTACTAGCGGATCCCTGCAAACAGGGGGAAGGGTGGGGGAGTCTGGTTTACTAGCTGATCCCTGCAATCAGGGGGAAGGGTGGGGGGAGTCTGGTTTACTAGCGGACCCTTGCAAACAGGGGGAAGGGAGGGGGAGTCTGGTTTACTAGCGGATCCCTGCAAACAGGGGGAAGGGTGGGGGGAGTCTGGTTTACTAGCGGATCCCTGCAAACAGGGGGAAGGGTGGGGGAGTCTGGTTTACTAGCGGATCCCTGCAATCAGGGGGAAGGGTGGGGGGAGTCTGGTTTACTTGCGGATCGCTGCCAACAGGGGGAAGGGTGGGGGGAGTCTGGTTTACTAGCGGATACCTGCAAACAGGGGGAAGGGTGGGGGGAGTCTTATTTACTAGCGGATCCCTGAAAACAGAGGGAAGGGTGGGAGAGTCTGATTAACTAGCGGATCCCTGCAAACAGGGGGAAGGGTGGGGGGAGTCTGATTTACTAGCGGATCCCTGCAAACAGGGGGAAGGGTGGGGGGAGTCTGATTTACTAGCGGATCCCTGCCAACAGGGGGAAGGGGTAGGGGGGAGTCTGATTTACTAGCGGATCCCTGCAAACAGTTGGAAGGGTGGGGGAAGTCTGGTTTACTAGCGGACCCTTGCAAACAGGGGGAAGAGTGGGGGAGTCTGATTTACTTGCGGATCGCTGCCAACAGGGGGAAGGGTGGGGAGGGGGGTCTGGTTTACTAGCGGATCCCTGCCAACAGGGGGGAGGGTGGGGGGAGTCTGGTTTACTAGCGGATCCCTGCAATCAGGGGGAAGGGTGGAGGAGTCTGATTTACTTGCGGATCGCTGCCAACAGGGGGAAGGGTGGGGGGGTCTCGTTTACTAGCGGATCCCTGCAAACAGGGGGAAGGGTGGGGGAGTCTGATTTACTAGCGGATCCCTGCAAACAGGGGGAAGGGTGGGGGAGTCTGGTTTACTAGCGGATCCCTGTAAACAGGGGGAAGGGTGGGGGAGTCTGATTTACTAGCGGATCCCTGTAAACAGGGGGAAGGGTGGGGGAGTCTGGTTTACTAGCGGATCCCTGCAAACAGGGAGAAGAGAGCGGGAGAATCTGGTTTACTAGCGGATCCCTGTAAACAGGGGGAAGGGTGGGGGAGTCTGATTTACTAGCGGATCCCTGTAAACAGGGGGAAGGGTGGGGGAGTCTGGTTTACTAGCGGATCCCTGCAAACAGGGAGAAGAGAGCGGGAGAATCTGGTTTACTAGCAGATCCCTGATAACAGAGGGAAGGGTGGGGGGAGTCTGGTTTACTAGCTGATCCCTGAAAAAACATATCAGGTATCAACATTTCGTAAGCTTTCTATTAAACAACAAATGCATTTCATGTTTGCGTGTGTATTTGCTCTAAAAGATGACTGATGACGTCAAAGTGTGTCATGGATGTAGACTATACGCTATACTATGACGCCACGAGAGAGGGAAAGGCGGAGCCTGATTTACTAGCGGATCCTTGCAACCCCATTTTTTTTTAAAAGGACTAATTTTCTTGAAATTGTTTGGGTTTTTCTTATATCATCTTTAGTACCTCTGCCGCGTAGTTTGCGATAAAGAGACTTCATTTCATGGCTGGAGTGAAGGCGAAAGGCGTGGTCAGCGACAGGCGAACTGACGACCTTGGAGACTTCCGGGTAAGCGGGGCTGTCTGGCTCTATGCTGAAAACACACAGAAAAACAATTTCACGCTGGTACATCTTCATCAAATATAACAAGGGATCGACCATTTGATATTTTACAAGAGGAGGAGAAAAAATGGTAGAAAAAAAGTTGTCACAAAAATTAAAAAACTAGATCGAAATCAGAATCTCTCCAGAAATTCTAAATAGAGCAATACAAAAGCTCTATTACAAAATTCGTGCAGGTTAACCTTTCAGACAACGTTATGTTATTGCTTTTTACGCCGACTAATAACGCCGACTAACAACACGCACAATAACAAGCACAATAAAACTTACTAATAAAACTCACCCGAGGCCGAATATCTCTACACCTTTCGCACCAAACTTTTTTCTCAATAGCGCAATATTGGCTACGTCTGTGTCCCCTTCAGGGGGACCTGCTGTGATTATAAACATCACCTTTTTCGCCTTTTTACGTATGACATCCGATTTAACAAATATTTGATAGTAGATGGATTGCAGACACCGAGTTAGACTGCTCCCTGTGCCCAGGTATCTGTCAAATTAACAAAGAGACACTTTAAATAACGCCCTGTATATACCGAGTATTTCGGCCCTGTACCGAGGTATCTAGACTCTGTACCAAGGTACCCGTCAAATTAACAAAGAGACACTTGAAATAACGCCCTGTATATACCGAGTATTTCGGCCCTGTGCCGAGGTATCTAGACTCTGTACCAAGGTACCCGTCAAATTAACAAAGAGACACTTGAAATAACGCCCTGTATATACCGAGTATTCCGGCCCTGTGCCGAGGTATCTAGACTCTGTACCAAGGTACCCGTCAAATTAACAAAGAGACACTTGAAATAACGCCCTGTGTACCTTAGTTTATACTGAATTTTATGAAAGATCAAATACAAAATTCAACGAATTTTAAAACCATACTTTGTTTATTAATAAAGAGTTCCACATATTTAGTTGTCTTCTTTGATCACGTTAGGTAATTTATCTATTCGGTCGTTGTTCTCTCTAGCCGTAAAGCTTGCATGCTTGATGATAATAGCGGAGCCAGCGCGGAGCTCCATAGGTATAGAAATATGGTATAACTATGAGACTTGGTTTTGGGAGATCCAGGGGAAAATTCACGAGGGAAAGGCCAGTCAACACTCCTCTACCCAAAGTCAGATGGTTTTTTATAAGTCTTTTCACCCCGAAGCCAAACAAATCAATTCAAGGTCATACAGACCCAGAATAGCAGTGTAAACAATTTTGCAATCAATTTGGTTTCAGAAAAGACAGCATTTAGGAGAGCTGTGGTGATTCATTAGAAAATTATTTTCTCATCCAGGCAAAGCCAAACAAGAAAAAATCATCATAAATCCACCTCTGCTTGCAAATATCCATAAGCAAAGCACTCAATTATGCCCCAAAAGACTTCATGATGTCCTGAGACACTCTCCTAATATGCTCATAGCTGCATGTATTTTTGATGAAAAATACAAGCAACCATCAACTTGTGCTGGCTTCAGCACAACGACGAGGGATTAAAATTGGAAAGCTTGGATACCGCTGACTAGGTGCAGCTGTGTTTGACTTTGACGGGCTGTATAAAACTCAGAATAGGGGGGGAGGTATCTGTATTCAGTCTGTTTTTTGTAAATTCAGCTCAAAAATAGCCAGGAGTCAATGGGTTAACCCACCACCCCTAGATTTTAATCAAAATAACTAGGCCTTTTTAGACTTTTTTAGGCTGTGAGATACACCAGTGGACTGGATCACATATATGCCATTTCTAGCAAGTGAATATCTTTAACCTAGAAAATAATTTTTTTTTTACTTGTACATGACTGGACTCATTGATAGGGATGATATGCATAGCTTTTTTTAGAAAAAAATGCCCAAGAAAACATCAGATTCAGGCAAGGTTTTGTGATAAGATTACCTTGACGGTGAATATACAGGAAAAATATCAAAAGTGGGTTGACACTGCTGCTTTGAATTTATAAAGGCAAATACTTTATAGAATTTGGGCTCCCTGTGGTTTCCCCAATGGTTTTAACATAAAAAATTATATGTTAGAATATCAGCCATAACTAAATGGAGGCTTGTTTGTCTATCAAGCAGAACTTGCTTACACTGTTGTATGCACCCTGGCATTGTTCTCAGGCAGTGAGGCAAGCATGATTTTTTAGGGTGTGTTGGAAAACACATTGACCCCTCAACCGGCCTGTACCGGCTTTGGGAAGTACCCACAACCCAAAAAATTCATAAATGCAAAATAAACACAACACGATGAAGATACTTAGGCATCAGTCTAAGGGATAAATGGTCTTGCAGATATGCATCCAACCAAGGTGTTGGCATCTACTCTTAAGCCAAATAATAGCACAAAGCTTGTCAGAATGTAGCTTTATAAATGTACATTAATGGAACTTTGATTAAGGGGAAGGGTTTTTTAGGGCAAGATACTTAAACTTTATAACACTAGCAACAACCTTGTTCTTTTTGAATAATAGAATTATGTTCACATAGCTTGGATAGCAAAGACATGGCCTCTTTAGAGGCCTGTGGTGGTGAAAGGGTTAAGATATTGGGAAAGGGGAAATGTCAAGAAATGCTCAATCAAATTATTTTCATTACTGTTATATTTTTTTCACCAAACCTTGAACCAAAAAGTTGAGTCAATTCACTTTATATCTCCTCTCCCGTCAACTAGTTTTTAGTTAATCGATATTCTTTGCTTCCTCTCTACCCCAAACATAGATCAATGAAAGGCTTTGGTTTGAAATTAGAAGTAACCAACAACAAGGCCACTATATGGTAAAGGGTGGGTGCACCAATATGTAATGCATGAAAGGAGATATATTCGATTTTAATTTCCAGACATTTTTCTGCAATATTCGGTCTAATAAAGGAGAGAATCGCCACTAAATCAATACATAAAAATTACAGTGCATCTAAACAGCCTTATATATTATTTCAAATCTTTGGAATGCTGTTACATCCATGACATATTCTGCACAAGGGCAAAGCTTGTCGGAGTATTGTTTTGATTAAAAAAATATTCATAATGGAACTTCTATGATGGGACATAAGAATTTGCAATTAGACTCTTGACACTTGACACCAGGAATTGTGTTTGTTAACTTTGATGTACTGCATAATTTAAATTATTGAATAAGGCCTGGATCCATTTGGTTGGTACAATAAATAAATCTCAGTAAAGAGCAGGATCCTAGATCCCCCCAAAATACCTCAGTCAACACAGAAGGTGTTCAATGCTGGCTCCGTTTTAGGCAGTGCCTAAATCTATCTATTAGTACATCTTGTTGTTTGCCGCTGTTTTGTGACTTGAAACCGAAAAAAAAAACACCCTCACGCGCAGTGGTGGGGTGATGGTTACTAAAAATAGCTAGATTCGGAATCGACATGGCGCGCGGGTAATAGCAAAGTGTCCCTGTCTTATCTTATGCTCTCTTGATTAGGCCCAAATTCGCGTTAATTTCATATGTTTTGACATAAGTTGCCAAAAAATTCACGTTAATTTGGTACGCGTACATTTAATACACGTTAATATCTACCAACGTTAATTTCCTATAATAAGGTATACCGAGGTATCTAGGCCCTGTTCCGAGGTATCCAAGCCATGTACCGAGGTATCCAAGCCATGTACCGAGGTATCCAAGCCATGTACCGAGGTATCCAAGCCATGTACCGAGGTATCCAAGCCATGTACCGAGGTATCCAAGCCATGTACCGAGGTATCCAAGCCATGTACCGAGGTATCCAAGCCATGTACCGAGGTATCCAAGCCATGTACCGAGGTATCCAAGCCATGTACCGAGGTATCCAAGCCATGTACCGAGGTATCCAAGCCATGTACCGAGGTATCCAAGCCATGTACCGAGGTATCCAAGCCATGTACCGAGGTATCCAAGCCATGTACCGAGGTATCCAAGCCATGTACCGAGGTATCCAAGCCATGTACCGAGGTATATAGGCCCTGTACCAAAGAATCTAGGGCTTGTACCAAGAACTTAGGCCCTGCATTTTGATATCTCGTGACCGTTCTGGGTTCTTATGCAAAGCTTCCTTACCTTACAAAGTATGACCTGAAACATCATCACATATAGAATTGTTCTGACTACCTGTAACCATGACAAAAACTTAATCGCAGGGGTAGTAACAGTAATCATTTCACTCCTTACCTTAGCGTTGGCAGAAAGCCTATGACAGCTTCTTTATTTACGAACTTGTCAAATCCAAAATTAATATGCGACCAGTTGGATGAGCATGAGACTACCGTTGCCCGGCCTGTATTGGGAGCGAGGCTAAAGCCCTCTAACAGCCCCGCACATAGCTGGCGTTCATCTTCAAACGTTTTCGGAGAAACGCCACTGTCTAGCGCTATTATAATATCTATTTTGGGTGCTCGGCCTGTGTCGTGACTGGCCCTGTTTGAGTACTGGTGTGAAGGATAGGAAAGACGTAGGTAGCTGTCTTTGATGGCTTTGGCAACAGTTGCTACGCGTTTATCTGATGAAGTAACCGTTTTGTTACCATCTGAGGGAGAAAAAGTAAACTGTCAAGCTTTTATCATCAAGCGTCCGATAAAGAGAGTAGGACTCCTCAGGTGCGGTGACTCTTGTGCACCTGGGGTCAGTTGAAGACACTGAAATTAGTCCAAACACTTTGGCCAGCCCATCAGGCACGGATTTGGTCATAGACACCATGTAATATAGAGTTTGGCGATTGCCTTTTTTGGGCTGAAAGTGAGTAACCGCAGCCCCCCATACACCCGACACTACCTTTGCGGGTGGCTTAGTTCGCAGTTCGCCAAAGCTTTTGGAACGTCCAGAGAAGCAGACAGAGAAATAAGCATACAACGAACAGGTTAATAATATAAAAGCGCCAAAAGACATTTATATATTCGACTTCCTCACACTACCGCTTCATGTTACCACACTAAACGTTTCCGTTTACTTTTTTACATACAAATTGATAAACATCTCAAGGCTTTGTGGACACAAAAAATAGAATTTCTAAAGATAGGAAATAAAATATTACATTACCGCAGATACTAGAGACTTGGGCTGCCAACCATGCCACCCACACGAAAATGAGGTAGCACACTAGCAACATCCCAGGAACTCAGTCAGGAGCAAGTACATTTTTCTTCTCTTTTCGAACGTTGATCTCAGCTGAACAACCCAGTGTGACCTGCTTGTTTTGGTTTTGATGTGAAGAGACGAAGCCATACCACCTGTGCCATTCTGCACGCCGAAACAGGTGCTCGCGGGATCAGGCTGAAATCCCGACAATTCTTAGCTTAGAGGTATACTTGATAACGCAGCACTTTCGTTCACGCGCTCTGTTTTTAGTTTACTAATCTATCATCCCTTTATTTATTTGAAGTAGGCAATGCTTGTCTTTTAGTTAGATAAACGAATAAAAAGTTTTAGTTACACCAATTACAAAATAAATTAAGCTAAGACCAAAACAATAATATTGACAATGAATAAATTAAACTCTTTTCACGAACGGAGATGAGGTTTTAGAATGCTTACTTTTGTACAGCTTTATTTTGTTATTCTGTTATTTTTAAGAAACGGGGGTGTTCTCATATGACATTTGTGAATAATGCAATACCTTTACTACACTGATGAAAACGCCAGAGATGTTCTTAAAGAGCACGACTCTTCCCCAGGAACGTCGCCATAGAAATAATATTCGTTAATCGTTGGTGATTGCTCTTTTTCGCCTCATTATTTCAAATGCACCCTTTCTTTAAATTTAGGGACGCCGCCCTGACTATTGAACCATGATTTTCATATCCCAGTTAGGACAGTTACTGCACAACGCATTGAAGCCACAAACAATTTACCAAACTTGCCGTCTTTATTGACTAACATCGGACAGATTTGTTATTTGTATAAAGTAAAATAACTAGGCTTGTTATTATATTTTCTTTCTGATGCTTTTCCGTTTGTTTTTGTTACCAATGCGGTCGACTGTCTGCTTGATCTTGCTGTTGAACGCGCGGTGCTGCTTAGGCAGATCGAAGAAGGAGAAAGTGAAAGCGTTACTGACAGGCAAACGTAGAACCTGAAACGCACAAAAAATTTAAACTTAAACCTAAATCTAAAACTTAAATCTAATTAAAAAGAAACATTGATACTAAAACGTTGGGGACAAATGGGGGAATAAATTCGATGATAAAAATATGACCATCCCCGAAAGAACAAAAAGGGTTTTTTTTATGCCTTAAGCAGTATTTCCACGGGACGTTTATTGTCGGATTTGGCTACGTACCAGAGTGATCTAGCTTATGCTTTATAGTTTTGTCTTTTGGCTTTTGTGGGGGGTGCGTTCAAACCCCCTAACCCCCCCCCCCCCCCCCCCCACGGTACGGGCCTGTAAATGTATAAGAAATTGTGGGGAATACTGTATAACGAGCAAAGAGTGGCGTCGGCGACATAACGGTAAAACCTCGCGTTTACGCACTGCAAAGAGATACTAAACAAGCCTCGATTTTGTACAATGGCCGTGTGTCTCGCATTTCTCTTAAACGAGCTTATTCGAAACAATTTCCCTTAATGACTGCGTCAGCCTATGATGGGTAAATGGACCCTACTGGCAAAAGAACACCTTAAGCTAAGTTAAAACATCGTATTATCCATGAGCCGTATTCAATGCAAATGCATGCAAATGAAGATGAAACAATCGACTCGATTCATTTGCATTGAATACGGCTCATGGATAATACGACGTTTGAACTTAGCCTTAGAGACGTCGGAGTTTTGGGATCAGCCAAGCCTTGGTTTTCAAAACACCTCTCTGCAACAAACCTGGCCAGTAAAGCTCAGCAGGTTGGAAAATTTTTTACCAGGTCGTCGGAAGTTTTTTTTAATTTTTAATGTTTTTTTCTTTCGGGGGAAATTTCCTACCAAGAGGGGAAGTGATTTTTAAAACTCTGGTAGGAAAAACAAATCCACCAGGTAGGGTTTCACCAGGTCAGTTGTAAGGAGTTGTCTCAAACCGTAGGTCGCCGTAAAGTACGGAAAATAGCTCTTTTGAAAGTAGACGCATCAATCGAACACTACCTCCTGCAAATCACTGAAAGATAGCCTCGACTTGGGGCTTGCACTGGAAACTCCGCTGTAGGCATCGCTTTCCTCATCACTAGTTGAGCCTGTCGAGCTACGCAGAGACGGAGAATACTCTGCAAACTCCATCAATTGTACGTCACTTTCTACGTCACGTTTCTTTTCCTCTCGATGTGGGATACCACCTCCAACACGAGATGTTCCTAGCTCAGAACTGGACGAATTCACCAGGTCTTGATCATGCGTGGTCTTAGTGTTGCTGCTAATCGCTTCCAAGGATCTATCTGCACTTTTCGTCGCGCGACTTTCGCTAACACATATTTTTGTGACGGATGAGAACACATTGGGGCCCGTTGGCATGACACGTGCATATTCATCGTATTGCTCGTCACGTGACATGTATAATTGAGCCACTCTCAGGGCTTCGTGTTTTTTCTTTTCTTGAAGCTCCTCGATGAATGCATTTTTTATGGCACCTTTCTCTAATAGCACCTCCAGCGCCTGCTCGTCTGTGAGATGGTCCAGGTCTAGATCAATCAGCGCGTCTCTATCGATCTTGATGCTCCCACCGGGAAATCCAGTCAAGGCCACGTGACCTGAAAGCGTGGCTTCTAAGCCTCTGGCAACACTTTCGGTGTCTTCGCGTCTGTCGTGTTCGTTATCGTAGGAGGTATTGATGAAGGCTTCGTGCTCGTCTTGCTCTCGTCTTGTATGGGTAGAATACGAGTCTTCAAGGGGGGTCAACAACTGCCCTCTAGTTTTAAGAACGCTAGTGAGAAATGGTTAGAAAAAAAATGTTAAACACTCTGGATCCGACTTGAGTGACACCTTTGTCTCGGGTTTATATTGAAAAATAAAATATCTTATCATTTTGGGGATTGGACTCTGCCAAATTTTCGTCTTCTTCAGGGCCCTGAAGAAGTCTTATTAAAGACGAAAATTTGGCAGAGTCGAATTTTTTGTATTCATTCATCTGGTTCACGAACACGACTTATTTGCCTATTTTTATTTATCATTTTGGGGAATATCATTATCCATAGATTATCTTATGCTCTTATGCTTTAGCAATAGAATGAAGCTACGTATGCTTTCTTGGCTGCCTTGAACTTAAATCGTAAAATTACTAAAACAAACAATTAAAATTAAATAATTGGACTAAGTTAAACAGTAAAAACACAATACGTTAAATTACACATTGCACAAATTAGACTTCTTTCTCGTTATGAACACTGAGGTGCAGTGCTGTAAAATCATCATTTTCATATCGAGCTCGAAACCATAAACAACTATTTCAAAAACCATTGTCAATGCAAACGGCAAAAGGTGGTTCACAAATGGCAGTTCTACGATCAAAAAAACCCATGGATCCTAAAATTTTGTTCCAAACTCAGAAAAAAATAAATTAAACATACGAAACCAAAACATACGCCTATCCACTAAGTACAGTGAATATATGGTTCTGAGACAGTTGAGTTTATTTAACACCTTCATTTTTACAAATCATTACTACCCAGAAGCACCTTTTGGTCGTGTAACTGCCATTCGGCAATTGCCATTCGCCGTTTTCCAATTTTTCCATTCAAAAAAAAGGGGGGGGGGGGTGGATATCCACCCAATCCACCCCACCCCCGGTATCCGCCCCTGAACCTTTTTTTAATGGGTGTTTCTATCTTACCCAAGCTTCATGTCGGGATGATTCATGCCGCGCGACATGGAGACGAACCTCGCCCTCCGCTCCCTCATAAGTACCTCCGGACCCCTGGTGGGCTCTGACTTGTTGGGGCACTCGACTGGTGTGACACCAGTTAGAGTCCACAGCTGCAAACATCTGGGGCAGTGGAAGATGGGCACGCACAACACGTCAGGTCCGTTAAGTTTTCTACTGATCTGTAAGATAAAATTCAATCGTCAATGAACATGACGGACTCGACAGGTCCGATCTGCATGTTACAAGTGGCAGGGGGAAAGGGAAGTTTTGTTGGTTGGGTGAGCAGCTGACTGACCTCAAGATAAATGCGCATCTTTTTGATAAACAGCACTCTCTTTCCTTCCTCCTCCACGAAATCTGGTATCTCAGCGTAGAGGTTATCCAGGAATGGCTCTAGCTGGGAGCAGATTTTCTGAGAAATGAAATGACATTCATATGATTATAATCATATTATGAATTGTTTTATGCCCTGCCGTGCCGTGCCATGCTATGCTTAGTGTAAAGACATGGCGTGTTGTCGTTTTATGGCGCGTGGCATGATATGGTATGCCTTGTTTGCTGTCCAATTTCAGGGGCGTAATTACCTTTAAGTCGGGGCTTAACCACACATTTGGAAAATTTCTTTACAGGACACTTAAAGGTCAACCGGAAAGCGCCCGAAATAACTGTGTATTACCATATCAAAATTTGATTATTGGGCATAAAGCTGAAAACGGCCCAGTAAGGTATTAAAAGTATTAAAAGCCAGGGTATAAACTAGTCTCCTGGCTTGGTTTCTTACATACTTTGTTATTCAAACACCAAACCGACTCAAAGACGTTTATACCTTGAGCGCGGTCCCACCCGGAGTATTGCTGAGATTCAAAGACATGTATACCTTGAGCGCGGTCCACCAGGAGTATTGCTGAGACTCAAAGACATGTATAGCTTGAGCGCGGTCCAGCCGGAGTATTGCTGAGATTCAAAGACATGTATACCTTGACCGCGGTCCCACCCGGAGTATTGCTGAGATTCAAAGACATGTATACCTTGAGCGCGGTCCACCCGGAGTATTGCTGAGACTCAAAGACATGTATACCTTGAGCGCGGTCCCACCCGGAGTATTGCTGAGATTCAAAGACATGTATACCTTGAGCGCGGTCCCACCCGGAGTATTGCTGAGATTCAAAGACATGTATACCTTGAGCGCGGTCCACACGGAGTATTGCTGAGACTCAAAGACATGTATACCTTGAGCGCGGTCCCACCCGGAGTATTGCTGATATTCAAAGACATGTATACCTTGAGCGCGGTCCCACCCGGAGTATTGCTGAGATTCAAAGACATGTATACCTTGAGCGCGGTCCACCCGGAGTATTGCTGAGATTCAAAACATGTATACCTTGAGCGCGGTCCCACCCGGAGTATTGCTGAGATTCAAAGACATGTATACCTTGAGCGCGGTCCACACGGAGTATTGCTGAGACTCAAAGACATGTATACCTTGAGCGCGGTCCACCCGGAGTATTGCTGAGATTCAAAGACATGTATACCTTGAGCGCGGTCCCACCCGGAGTATTGCTGAGACTCTTCAGATTCTGTTTGCTGTGAGCCTGGTGCCCTTTCAGGGTGAAGTCGAGCGCGACAGGCTGCCGAGGACGCAAGTTGCCATGGCGACGGTCACTTGGAAGACTAGGGAGTCCCGGCAGCTAAACAATAGAATTTAAAAGGCTTGGTCTACACTCCAAGAATAAAAAATTGGTAGCTTTAATTAGTTTACGTCAAAATTAATTGCCTTTCGACATCCCCAAACTAATAATTCAGGAATCTGTAGGGAGCTCACATAAAACATTACCGCATAAATATATGCTTGCTTTAGAGAGTTTGTTTGACAAAATTTTAACAAACCACCAATTTTTTATTTATGCAAATTGGGATTTTTCAGATCTACGCCGACCATTAATAAATCAATATTACTTACCACAGGAGTAGTACATATTTCTTCTCTCTCCAAATCTGGTGTTTTTCCCTCCTGTACGGAGTACCTCGCGGGAGTGTCTGGTTCTACTCTTGGGAGTTCTGGCAAAGTTGATTGCTCCACGAGCGCTGTTCTACTGCGCTCAGACAAGCCGACAGCAGTTACGTCAAACTGCTCCTCTGGGATATCTTGGGGAGGGCGGCGAAACAGCTTCCCGACAGGAGCAATGGACGACTACAAGGAAGCCACAATGCCATAGATACATACTTGAGACCTCTCAAAAATTGCAAATCATTATCATTAAAATAGCAGGGGCAAAGTTGGGTCTATTTCATGATTCATTTTTTCCCCTAGATCATTATAGTCACAGATTGAAACTCTTGAGCAATTGACCAAACTTGGGGCGGACCCCTTATCTTACTATATGTGGTTACCAATTAAGTAGGCAACCTCTATTGGGCGTACAAAAAAGTCGCAAAATAGCCGGCGTGATCTTTGTTAGCAGTACACTTTACGCTTTCCACCGCAATCAACTATAGCAGGTCTGACATAGCACGTACTTACCCGTCTTTTCTGCCATGTAAGCAAGTTTTGCCTTCCTCCTTTAGAGAGACTTGGCAACAGCAAAGCCATATCGTGTTCAACCCATGGTTGCCCTCTTTCATATATTTGTGCTAATACTTCAAGTATTTGAAACACGTGGTGTGAATTCGAATGGCGTTTGTTAGGTCAGGTCATTTATCGAATGCCTGCGCGCGCACGGGATTTTTGTTTATGAGGTTTCACATCTTCGCGCGCCAGGGTCACGGGGTTATAACCTCAACGACTTATATTTGGACGAGATCATATCAGTTGAAAATTTAAACAAAAATTTATCGCTATAAGAACCCGTGATGGCTCTTATCCGCGAAAATTTCGAAAATTTGTTTTTTCTTTCCTTTTTTTTCGGGGAGGGGGGGGGGGCTGCTATTAATGATGTCGCCGCAAAACGGGGGAGAGTTGACCACTGTTTAAGTTTTGTTGGTTATTTGTGCCAATCAATAACCAGGTCAAGTATTAGCAGATCAACCACTCATTTTTTTTTTATTTGAAATATTTACAAAATGTTCTTCTAACTAGTCTCGTCTTTGTTTTTCAAATACCACAGAAGTTGCTGTATGCCCTTGACCGCCGCCAAAAGAAAACGTGGGCGCAGGTATCTCCTCCAAGAAATGAAACTCTGAAAATTATTGAACAGAGTTAGATAATACTGCAATTTAGATAGTCAATAGATAAACGTCCTTCTCAAGACGGGATAGTTTTATCAGCAATGATCGGAAACAAGAACGAAAAAAAATATTTTTTTTTAAACAAACATCTTTATAAAGTCCACCATTTCTTTGAGGGAAAGGAGTGTCTGATAGACATGTTATCTATCTAGCCACTGTATAAATAATTGGCTTTCGCTTTATACAGAAGTTGCAAACTCGTACCGCAATAATAAATGTTTCAAAGGCCATGTTCTATTTTCCATAGTTAATCAGTCCCTACAAGAAGATATACGTTATGTGATAAGTTTCCCAAATTTAATCAACTTATCCTTACCATTTTGGAATTGTTTTATAAGCTCAGATTTTGTCCAGTTGCAAGACGTGATAACTAGTAAAGCATGGGGTCTCAATAACTCTGACACAGACTTGATGTACTTCTGACGGCAGGCTAGTGAGTCATCAGGATTCAAACTAATAGCATCATATGTCCCTTTATCCAAACACATATCAAATGTTTTTTCCTCCAGAGGACCACCTCTCAACTCCAGAATGTCACATTCCTATAGCAGAAATATGAATAGAATACATATTCCATGATATTATCTCTATCATTAAATAGGCAAAATACCCCGTTTATGATCACATCCAATATTGTTTTTTTTTAATCACACAATATTCTTGGCATAAAGAGTAATTTTGTCATTGCCAGCTTTTTAGAAATAACGTTTACATATACAACATTTACTAATTTATGTGAATACTCTGTAATTTAATCTAATTCAGGGGCTGGTTTCTGATATGAAAATGTCATTTTTAAAAAGCTGACTGTGAATACACAATATTATATTAAGCTTGTCTTAAAAGTTAGAAGATCAGGGTGGATTTATTTTATAAGTGGGTTTAAAATGACACAACACATACCATAAATTTTATGTTCACACTTTCTTGCTCAGCAACTGAAATAGCAAGCTTTATAGCAGCAGCAGAGTAATCTATGCCAAGTAAGTCCTTGTAGTTATCTTGTGCCTAAAAACAAAGAGTTTGAATTTTGCTTTTTGAAGATTGCAAGTGCTGTAATACCAGTGCTATAAAAAATGCTCAACCTAAATAAAGATTAGAGAATATTACATGGAAATTGTGCGCGTACGTTTTTTTTTTCTTCACGTTTTTTTATACAAACGAGTGAATAAAAACTGTACAAAGCACTTTCCATGCTGTATTTTGTTTATTATGTACATACTGATAAATTTATAATTAGCTTATTACATAACATTTTATTAGACTTGTCTGCAGAGGCTCCAAGGTTTGTGCTGTTCGACGGTTCATTTGAAGACAGACAAAAACTTACATTGAAATGAATCTGTCTCGCTAATGTCACGCACGAGACTGTGGTTTAAGATAGCGTTTTACAGCCTTACATCTCACTCGGTTTTTCCCTCTGTATTCTTGTTTTCAAGACTTTCTACATAATCCTCTACAAGTGTCATAGAGAGTAGCAAATCTATTGTCTTCCATTTTAAATGCTTTGTATTCAATTTTCACAGTAAAATTTCATTTTCTTACTCAATGAAGCTCAATAACAAAAGTGACATGCAAAGCTACTGTACCCATCTCCCTGCGTGGGATTGAAGCCATTCAAGTGCAGTGAAAAAATATTGTTTTTCCAATCAGAACCACGAATGACTTTTCTTCATGGTGAAAAAAACATCAGCCGCGCGGAAATTTACTAAATATCTTTTCAGTGAGTATTTCTCGGTATGTATATAATAGTGTTATATGTCATGTATTACATCATATCTAAGTTGGAAGTAATGTTTAAAACCTCAAGTACTTCTTATCTATCAAAGCCAAACTCAGTAAAATACTAATATTAAATGTATTTTGATTTGTTTTAGTGATCATTATGAACTAAAAGTTTGATAACCATAATTGCTTGAAAAAGCATCTCACCTGAGATACTGTATGAAAATTCAAATAAGCTGCACGGCGCTCATTCAAACATTTATGATATGTAGAATTGAAAAATATTATGGGTAAGTAGGATTATAAATTATTACCAAATTTATTTGAAAATAACTATTAGCATTTGATTCTGTAATTACTGAACACAACAACGGAATATCTTTATTGTGTTGATAACATTCTATTTCTGAATGTGTTAAGTTACAGTATCATGCCTGGGTATTCCCGACTCTTGTGTTTATGTCTGGTTGCACAATGTTTCTAATTTATAAAATAATCAGATATTATGTACATAGCTATGGTTTTCCTTTGGACTCCTACAGTAGATTGTATGTGAACCATACAACAATTATCAAGTCTTAAAAGTCAAGATTTAAAAGTCCAAACTATTCAACTCTTTATAATCTTCTTTAAAAACTGCAATACAATATATTAAGATTTAAAAAATGAACATAGTAAATTTTTCCATTCTCAATATGCAGATCATGTTGTTTTGTTTTCTTTTTTTTTTGTATTAGAATATATTGAATCACAGTCAATCAGTTAACTTTATTTTATTGTTATTATTCTGAGGAAGCTCGGCTTGCACAACCCCCTTGTGGTTTCTCTTAACTTCTCTCTTTATTATTTTATAATCATTTCTGTTACTCTTGTTCTGTAAAAACAATAATAAACAGTCGAACCTACCAGGGGAACTAAAAGCATACCATTCCCACATCCAACATCAAGTATAGATGAGTTCTTGGTTATTCTCGGGCATTTCTTTATCCACTTGATCATTCGGTTCAAACAACCTTCACCAAACCTTCAAAAGCAAAAAGGTAACAAACAAATATGTAACTTAATCATAGATTAAAAAACTGCATGTCTGCCTGTTTTCCTATCACACGTGGTGGAGCGTGAAGGAAAACAACATCAGAGACAAATTGCAGTGTAAAGCTAGCGTCTGCGTTTGTTATCAGAAGTATCAAATAACAGCGATGTACCAGATTTCTCCCACGTCACCGTGATCATCAAAATTGGAGAGTTCTGTCTCGTAGGCAGAATCCCAACTAAAATAGAGGGAAACAAATAGCAAAAGCTAGGTAAAGAGACAATAATTCTGATTCTCTTATATACATGATAGAAAGAGGATTCACGAAATCACAATTTGAATATGTACTATTGCTTGGTTCCGAGCTCTGAAGGAGGCAATGTTCCGTTATTCGTTTCTACTTCTTCGTCCGCCATATTGGAACCGCGCCCGCAGTACCAAAAGCGGACATGAACACAGGGACCCCAAACGCCACTAAAGACGCGAAAAAAAAAAACATTGATTCGGTTGTTTCTGCGAAGGTAAAAATTTATGTTTTGCTTCGTATTTCCAGTACTTTAAATATCATTACTTTAAATGGCATAACTCTTTCGTTTGCTTTCTTAGCTTCCGCTGCTATTGGTTAAATAGAAGATCCCAATTTGCTTTCTTTCTTACTGTAATAAGGATCCTTCTATCTCCGGTTTACATAATGAAAAGACAGTGATAATTGACGAGAGAGCAACTGCGGAAACAAACCGTCAAGGCAGATGTTCTATGATACGATAACTGATGGGCATTCTAAACAGATTTGTCTTATCTCTTGAAACTGTATTGCTTTTTTTCAACAAAACGTTGATGGGATTTTACAGCGATAACAGCACAGGGTAGGCCCAATGATGTCACCGGTCGGATTTAACCCACATCGAAGACGATAAGAAGTAAAATAAAGTATTTCAATCCGTGGCAACCATTACGGATTGACGTAACGCATAGGTGCAAATTGGAACAAGAAACACAACAAGCTGAGAGCTGTACATGACGATATGAAAATCTACGAATTGATAAAGACAGCTGGACTGAGCAAAATGCGTATTTGCCAAGACACATTACTAACTGTTAAGAGTCTCAGAAATACTGCAAATAGACGAGCTAGGAGTTGACAGCATTTACTGAACACAAAAAGTAGAAGCAAAATTTGGGGCATCTGTGCATCTGGCGGGACGAGCGAAGCTGATTCCGAAACACTGTGGACAAGCACTATAAAACTACTGTCAGAGCAATGAAGACGCTCGTTTTTGAAAATCTCAATCGAGAGTTAAAGTAAGAGTTAAAGTCGAGAGAAATAAGAGTTAAAGTTGTCACTGAACTTAATGCAAGAAAGTTATAGCAAACCAGATAAAAAAAACACAGCTTGGTTGTTTTTCGGGAGCGTCTTGTGGGTCGAGCGAGAAATATCTATTGTGGAACACTGTGAACAAAGGCTATAAAACTACTGTCAAGCAATGAAGGCCCTCGGGGATATTTATTTATATCCTCTGGTGGGATTATGGGGTGTGCTGTTTTTGGTTTCGATCATAGGGAACACGTTAGTGTGCTTACGATTTGCCCGTAGAAACCAACTCCTGGGGATGAAACCATTCTATTTCTGCAGTTTAGCGATAGCCGATCTAATCTTTACAATTGCAACGCTGTTCTACGTTTTGAATACAATTCTACCGAACAGGCTATTCGAACATTTTAGCTGCAAGATGTTTTATTACATTATAAATACTAGCCATGGAGCCTCAGTGTTGAACTTGTTGTTGTTAACGTACTCCCGTTACATGGCGGTCACCAGACCGTTAAAGGCATACACACAGTCCCAAGGCGTGGCCAAGCGTGTGGGTGGGGTGTGGGTATTAGCCCTCTTACCGTACGCCCCTCTGTGGCATATCTATTCCGTGAAAAGCGATGTGCGTCTACACAATGGTCACTGTGAACAGAAGATGTTCAACAACGACTTTATATCGGTGTACTACGCGCTTGTGATAGTACTGATGTACTGCGCCCCCCTTGCGTGTATGTGCACTGCCTACGTGCGTATCTCCACGCATCTACGCGATCGAAACATACCAAACATGGTGAACAATTATAGAAAGAGAGCCTTTAAGTTGCTTGTAACATTAGCTCTTCTTTTATTTATTCTCTGGACACCGTTTAATGTCATGCTTTTCCTAATTTTTGTACTGAAAATAGACTTTAAGTATCGCGAGCTGCTTTGGGGCGTATCAAGTTTATTAATTCTATTGAATTCCAGCTTGAATCCTTGGCTCTACATAAAAGCTTCTCGAACAAGTAGTCGGATTCAACTGCGTCTCAAGAAAAAGCAGAGACACCGAATGACAGTTCGACATCACCGCAGAAAATACGTAGTCAACTCTTACAACAGATAAGAGCCTGGACATTCGATATTTGATGAAGAGGTCACTGGTTTGTTGATATGATGTAACTACAAGAGAATTCGGGATGAAGGCGTTATCTTAAAACTGTCTAATTAAATTTAGTCAGTTTTCTTTCAGTTTGTACGAGAGTGCTACCATGCTATGACTGCGGACATTTCGGGTCTCGACAAAGTCTTATCAAGCAATAGAGCAGCAGCCTTGTATTTATGATATCGTTTGATTGAACGCAAGACCTGTAGAATGCAAGCTAAATACAGCGGACACTATGGAGCTATGACTGTTTTCCATTGTCATGAAAAAATGAAGTATTCAATTTATATAGTGCTTATACAGTATCAATCATGTTCTACGCGTTCACATTTTAAGGTGACCCGCGTCAATTAAAAAGGACTGGTCTGGTGTACTAACCACTCAATTTTTTTGCTATCGGTAAGAGTTAGCCTAGCATTGCAATAAACTTCGAATCTAGAATGTTTCTTTCATATAAGAATTTGAAAGAATTAGAGAAATCGCGCAAATAATTACTGTATGGGAGCGCTTTGAAAATGTGTGATTTTTTAGGGAAACCAGTCGTTCTGAAATTACTGGGACCACCGTTTTAAGAATGACCTATCCTGCAGCTGAGAAGCACAAGCTTGTAGTAAGCTCAAATGTACGTTTTACAAGTCAAATTTGGGTCCGAAAACTAAAAAATATAATATTCATGTCTCGACCGGGACTAGAACCAGTCTCAGCGACGGCGCTAACATAATGTGGAATATTAGGCCCGTATCCATCTAATTTGAAAAGTGCTACAATATTTCGCGATTTAAAAAAAGGAAAGAAACTATAAAGTTATACAGTTTTATTGTTTTTTTTTTAGTGTCATAAACCTAGCTAAATCATTACAACAAGCTACAACTATTTAGATTCGGTTGATCATTATCATAAAAAGCATTAATTCTAACCGATCGTTGTTTGTAATTTCGACATTATCTGTAGCTAGCTACAAAGAATAAACCATTACTTACTTATCAATAGAAGGGTTTCCAAAAACTCGTAAAATACCATATAAAACTTAACTTTGCACACACTCAAAGGGTATTTTTGTCGAATTTCACGCATTTTTGGGAAACAACTATGAAATACCACAGCTTTCCCTTTTCAAAAGAGAGATTCCTACATTAAAAAAGAGGTTTCACATTCCTTTACTCCATATTCAACTACAAATAAGTCTCATAGGTTTCATTCTCTATTTGAATCACTCTGTTAAATGAGAAGATCTGAAATAGAGGAAACATACAAAGAAGATTAGTGTCAGATTAGTTATCAGAAATACAAAAAAAAAATCATATACAGGGTGTAGCTTAGAGTAGGCACCGTAAAAGGTATTTCTATACACAAAAGGTCATCACCAGAATTTACCCCGAATTTACCAGAATTTACCAGAATTTCCTAAGCTGACAGACGGACGGAAAGTCCGACAAACACACAGATAAAAAGACAGCTGGATGCATTTGTAATCCTACCTTGTTTTCTTCTTGGAAAAGTCCCGGGTCTTCTGGCCCTAAGGATTCTACTTGCAACGAGGACTCGACTTCTGACTTGATTTTGGTGAATTCAGGACCAAGTTCCATGACCACCGTTTGCTGTTCGAAACCTGGTACATCGGTTGGTATCGATGCGTACTGGTTTTCGGATGAGGAATTCATATTAACGAAGCTCACTTTGCCGTTGGCATGGGACGCTGGCGGTGGTGATAGCGGAGCAGGAGGCCTAAGAAGAACAAAACTTCAATCAGGATGTATGCAAACTTCTAGCATTTTACCGAAACCATTTTTTTCAGCTTGCGATATATATTCACAAAAAGAATGAGAATATATAACAACTCTGGAGAAAACCCGGCCAACAAGCGATACTGGCAGTAATCTACTCGATTAGGAGAGTGGGTGATCAAAAGATGGCTGCCAAAAGCGCACGTTTGTTGGGTTTTCCTGATAACACACAATTAAACAGCTTCAAGCGGGTAATGGGATGCCTGGAGACAAGTCTCTATCGGGAACAAAGACATGGCGGAAGAAGGTCTCTGTTGCAAAGCTTTTTTAGCCTTAGATTTTCAAGTAAACGACAGAATAAGCTCCTGGACCTGTGTTTTCTTCTGTAATGCATTAAGAAATCTAAAGGACTAGTTGTGTGTGTAGGTACTTCTCGTAGTTCAGTGCAAACTGCGAACGATTTGAATAAGCATATAATATAAATAAAATGGCTGAACATTCACGCAAGAGACTCGTCTCTGTGCTCTTTCATGACATATTTAGCCCGATCTATTATTGCGAACAACTGAAGGGCCATCGCATACTTACTGGCTAGGCACAAACAAGAAGATAACGGATATAATCAGGGACGCTAGGAATGAAGCTATCATCAGACCTATGCAAGGAAACAAAGTTGGTTATTGTTCAAACCAATGATGCAATAACCTGATGTTATAATGTAACAAGACGGGCACCAGAAATCGTTTAAAAAATACGAACCTGCAGCATTCGGGTTCACCGAATCAGGCGTGAAGACAGTAATCGTTTCTATCGCTCCGGTATCAGTCGTTATCGATACATCTAAAAAGAAAAAAAAACACTAAATTAGCTTCAAAAGCAAACGCATTACATTTAAATAATCGCAGAATATCTGGATACTTTTTTCACAGAAGAGCTAAGTTAACAGATTATGGGCAAGTTATTAGCATAACATCACCAGTCTCTATAAGTCGCCCGTGATGGGACGGGTGTCAACAGGATTGCGTACAGGCTGGTTGTAATCTCTACAAGTCGCCTGTGATGGGACGGGTATCTCCAGGATTGCGTACAGGCTGGTTGTATTCTCTACAAGTCGCCCGTGATGGGACGGGTGTGTCCAGGATTGCGTACAGGCTGGTTGTATTCTCTACAAGTCGCCTGTGATGGGACGGGTGTGTCCAGGATTGCGTACAGGCTGGTTGTATTCTCTACAAGTCGCCCGTGATGGGACGGGTGTCTCCAGGATTACGTACAGGCTGGTTGTATTCTCTACAAGTCGCCCGTGTTGGAACGGGTGTCTCCAGGATTTCTACACAGGCTGGTTGTATTCTCTACAAGTCGCCCGTGATGGGACGGGTGTCTCCAGGTTTGCGTACAGGCTGGTTGTATTCACTACAAGTCGCCCGTGATGGGACGGGTGTCTCCAGGTTTGCGTACAGGCTGCTTGTATTCTCTACAAGTCGCCCGTGATGGGACGGGTGTCTCCAGGATTGCGTACAGGCTGCTTGTATTCTCTACAAGTCGCCCGTGATGGGACGGGTGTCTCCAGGATTACGTACAGGCTGGTTGTATTCTCTACAAGTCGCCCGTGATGGGACGGTTGTCTCCAGGATTGCGTACAGGCTGGTTGTATTCTCTACAAGTCGCCCGTGATGGGACGGTTGTTTCAAGGGTTGCGTACAGGCTGGTTGTATTCTCTACAAGTCGCCCGTGATGGGACGGGTGTCTCAAGGATTGCGTACAGGCTGGTTGTAATCTCTACAAGTCGCCCGTGATGGGACGGGTATCTCCAGGATTGCACACAGGCTGGTTGTATTCTCTACAAGTCGCCTGTGATGGATTTTGCTCAACCTGGCGGCGCTTCTTTTGGCCCCGCCCCACCCTTCCCTTTCAGGATTTATTCACGCCATTGTTAGCACCGCCAGGTCAATGAGACTATTGAAAATGGGGTAATTATCTAGCCTACATGCCAGCTATCTTAGAATAGTCGAAAATGTTTTGTTTTCGCGCGAAGGCCGAGGATTACTGGGACCGAGAGTGCTTGTGTATAATGTCCATGTGAACCATTTGCGCACCACAGGATTACCATTTTTAAAGCCAAGATAAGAATCAGCATAACGTGAACCGCCTCTTAATCATTATCCCGGGCGGTAGAATTCACTTGCTTTCTTTCACACTACATTACGTCTGCTTGATACTTACTATAGCTGCAACCGTAGAGTGCCATTCGCATGCATCTTGAGCCTTTGTTTATGGTATTCCACTCAGTCACATAGAACCGGAAGTAAAATCCAAGCAAACCGTAAGGAATGGAGCGATTAGCACGGAATGTATCACCCATGTCAAACTGAAAGCAAAAACAAGCGATCATCATCATCATCGTTGTCGTCAATCTCCTTATCATAATCAAAATCATTAAGAGTTACTGTAAAAAAGACGCAAAGGTGACTTGTGTATTGAGTCTTATTTTATATGTTAGTTGAATCGTGGGCACCAAATCTGAGCCAATGTTGTAATGAAACCATATTTTTCAAGATGCACACCAAACATTCATATATTGAGGTACCGACCTCTGCTTTATCGTTGTAGTCCTGCCACGTCTTGGAGTCGTTGCTGACTGAGATATAGAACTTTTGGACCCCAACTGGCACTCCATTATCAATATGCCCTTCCATTTCCACCTGGGATACGTTAGTCAGTATGTCTGAAATGGAGATAATACCAGTCTGTTATAGAAACCGTGGGGTACGTGAGTCAGCATGTCTGGAATGGAGATAATACCAGTCTGTTATAGAAACCGTGAGATACGTGAGTCAGTATGTCTGGAATGGAGATAATACCAGTCTGTTATAGAAACCGTGAGATACGTAAGTCAGCATGTCTGGAATGGAGATAAGACCCGTCTGTTATAGAAACCGTGAGATACGTGAGTCAGCATGTCTGGGATGGAGATAATACCAGTCTGCATAGAAGAAAAATTTGAGCCAATGAAATGACGAGACATAAGTAAATTCATTGTCTGACGTCACACTTTTCTTATGTCAAATACTGAGGAAGCTCATTTTATCATACTCGCAATGTTACTTTCCACTCCCCTGCTTTACGCTATACATATGTACTGTCGTATGAATCCGAAGGTAATCAATTGTCCCCTCTTATTCCCTTACAGGTACATCCATACCAAAAAATACTTGTATGTAGGCATTGGTATCGTTTTGCCTGGCACACCAGGCCGACTTCCAGCGTCCGACCTCCTGCATCCCTATCCTAGCTCGGAAGGCAGCATGGTTCCTGTCTCTGTGTGAGGAGGATGACATGTGTATATCCGGCACGCGATACTCATTAGGAACGCGTATCCCAAGCTCGCGGAAACCACAACCTGAAACAATACATTAACACATGCATGATGTGAGATTAAACAAGATTAAAAGGCGTTTGAGGGCAAAACTGACAAAAAACAATCAGAGAGTATGATAATAATTTTCAAGTGTTAATTTGAATTTATTTTAAAAACAAAGCAGCTTATTTGTATTCAGATTGACTGAAACAAAATTTAATTTAAACAAAAAAAATTAAACAAAATTTAACAAAATTTAAATACTTTTTTCTGTATGTACTATATGTAATAATATGCATCTCAATTTTTATTCTGTGTGATTTCTCTGCTATAGAAGCTATAAGGTTTAAAATACATCACCTCCTTCGCATCGTAGTCCATGGAATCCTCTAGCGCACGTGCAAGTGTACGAGGTAGGCGTGTTAGTGCAGACGCCGCCATTGAAGCACGCAGGGCCATTGACGGAAGCGAGTGCACAGAAATCACGGACTGTTGAGATAAATTTTGAAGAAATTTAGTTGGAGCAATTTGGGGTAGCCTAAGTCGATGGAAAAGAAAATGTACAAGACAAATGTACATCTTGAAAATATCTTGTTTGAGAAGTAGATGAGATTTCAATGTTGTTCATTTTTTTATGAAATTAGAATATAATTGTTAGAATATAACTATAATGTTGTTAGACTTTATCGGTGTGTTTGTTGCTGCTCGTTTTTATGAACACAAAATATTAGGAATCTATCTAAACCTATAAGAATATGTAAGGCTAGAGAAGTTGGTTATTCTCTCAGGACTACTCAAGGCTATAATTAGAAAAAATTCTGTTTTGAAAAAATGGCGATCACTAAACAAAAAGACCGCAAAATAACATGGAGGAAAATATGTTGATCTATGTCAATATGTTGATCTATGCTTTCTGTATATCTAATACAAATTAAGAACATGTTTTGAGTACCTGGCACCGATCACTTTTCATTTAAGAACCTTGGAAGCATAGCTCAAAAATTTTAAGTTCTTCTACGCGAGTCTTTGGTGTACATTTATTAAAAAAATCCTAATCCTAGTATTTGTACTTACTCTCGCAGTTGACACCCGTCCATCCGAATGCGCACGTGCACGTGTAGCCACTTAAATCTCCCGAACAGGAACCGCCGTTCTTACATGGACTCAGAGCACAAGGATGGGATGCTGAATACAACATAATGATATAAGAAATTAAAATACAGCCAATAATTTTAATAAGGCGAGTAATTTCTTCTTCATATAAAAAAGAACTTAAAATATACAAAAAACAAAATTCTCCTCTACCAATGCAAATTTGATCTCGCAGCTTGTCGACGATGCTCGACATATCTTTGACATTGACAGTAAAGACGTGAGTATCGTCAGGGTCACTAGCCATGGCTTTCAGTTCATCATTGTCATAATTTTCTCCCACAGCGATCACTATAACAGCCGTGCCATTTTCCTGAAGTCTGCGTGCTGGAGTAGTAACGAAATCCTGGGACACACCATCCGTAATCACGACGACTATGTCACGAGCATCTTGTCGGCCCTGCGGCAAATGCTCCCAGCGCAGGTAGTTTAGAGCTGCGCCGGAAAGTGTATTACCGCCGAGATATGGTACTTTAGATACAAGCTTTTCTACATCCGAAAAGTTGTTATAAGACGGAAGCGCAATGATTTCTTGCTGGCTCGCAGAATAAGTGACTACTCCTACGTTGACAGTGTCATTCGAGATGTTGAATTGCTTTACTAGTGAAGGTATGAAGTCAAGAGCGCGCTGGAAGTTCCCTGAGTCTTTAGAGTTGATGCTTGAGGAGCCGTCCACAAGGAAGGTCAGGTCGAAGTATTGCCTGCAAACTGTAGAAAACAAAGTCAACCTCTACGCGCGATTGCTTGTAATTACAGGGCAAGAGTGAAGTAGCACACAAGCCTTTACTTACGGTTCTGGCAATTCCTGCCGCCTCTGGTAATAGGACAACTGCAGGAGTGTGATCCTATCTGGTTGGAACATGTAACATTGTTGAAGCAAGGGTTTCTTGCACACTCGTTGACATCTGAGAGAAAAAACATGAGAAATTTGGAATCGGGTACAACAAAGAGATGCCTTTTTTTAACAAAAAGCCTTTTCTGTAATCGAGATTCCACAAACAATGCTTGTTGGATCCTTTGATCGACCTACATTACTAATAAACTTTGCATCGCGTTTTTACCGTTTACCTTATCATCACAATCCATTTATCGTTAAAATAAGTACAGATAATAACATTGTCGTCATACTTTTTGATCACTAATCATTCCGGCTCAAACGAAAACAGTTTTAACTTAAAAGATCAGAACAATGCGTTTTTAAGCTTTCTGTTGTGGTCTATTGAACTCACAAATAAATGTGTGCTGCGCGCTTCCATATAACTTGTTTTGCTTGGTTAAAGAATAACAGGATAAAAAAAATTGGTTTTAACTCTATCAAACAAAGTATGACGCGTAAAGAAAGCCGTATATAATATTGCCCGGTACCGTCCTCAACTATAAGAGAAGTTGATAACTTGAGGGTAATCCGTCGCAATCTTAGGAATATATGCGTTAGCAATTACAAAATTAACTCGAAGAATAATTTTACGCTTCAAAAGGTGTGGAAACATCTACATTGTTTTCGCGCGAATGTATCCAATACCGTTATTTCTTTTTATGCAAAATGTGTCCCAAAAATATAAAACAAAATACAATATAATAATCATGATACAGGTTTTCTGGATCGACGCTTTTTTTTAAATAATAGAATTTTCTTACTGACCTGTTTCACATTTGCTTCCAATATATTCTACGGGACAGGCGCACGTGTATCCACCATCTGCGATAGAGCAACTGCCGCCATTTTGACATGGATTTGGATTGCAGAGCGTAACAGCTATAAAACATTACGTGAAGTAAAAATATGAAAAACACTATTTTCTAATAAAAAAAAGACACTGACATACCATCATTACACAGTGCACCAGTATATCCGGAAGGACACTGACATCGGAAGTCAGAACCAGACTTTAAGCAAGTAGAACCACTTTTACACATGCTCAAAAGACAAGGATCGCTTACTACAAAATAAAGAAAATTGAAGATTATAAAACAACATACAAAAAACTACAAATCTATGTAAATGAATAATAAAAAGACTAAATAAGGTAAGATTATCAACTTACTTGTTAGCAAAGACTCCTTTATTGCAGGTATAAAACTGGCTAGTTCTTCCATGCTGTCAGCTTGTATTATTCTTCGAGTGAGAAGTGGACTTTCACTAGCTAGACCCGCTAGTCGGCGCAGCTCTGCTAGACGAATTTGAGGACCAGCTCCAACAGCAATAATAGTGACATTCTTTTCGTTGACAAGTCTCTGAGCAGCCATATCGATCTCATCAGTAGCTCGTCCATCCGTTAACACAATTAGTGCATTGATATCACTTGGCTGGATGTCCGTGAAGTTGAAAAGTCCTTCAAAAGTCGCGTCTAGTCCCCTAGCGAGATTGCGTTTTGCTCCGCCAGAGAAGGATATATCATTAATGGCTTCTTCAACATACGACACATTACTATGTTTCTTGAAATTGAAGTGGATATGTGCATCAGATGAGTAGCTTACCACGCCAATGCGGGTTTTGTTGGGTGATACATCGAAAGACTATAAAAACGATAAAATGATTGGACAAGCTGCAACATCAACACACAATTATGGACACATCACCTACCTTAGATACCCCGATAACAAACGATTTCTCTCTCAAGAAACCAGCTGTTTTTACACTGTCAGAGGATACAAGAAGCACTCCAAGATTTAATCGTCGGCTTTCGATAGCAACCGGAACTAGGAAAGGAAAAAGGAAAATAAGAATGGAGAATAAGATGTACATAACTAAATAGTCAGTGGATATAGATCTATCTATGTATGTCAGATATTTTGAGGCCATACCTTGCTTACAGTCCTTGCTTGGGAGCTCATAGTAACCAGACTTACAGACGCATTTGAAAGTTCCAGGGAAAGAAATACAATCTTTGTTCGCGCCACAATTATTTATTGCATTCTCGCAAAGGTCCTGGACTGTAAAGAAATAAAATATAGTGCAATTAGGATTGTGATTAGAAAGCATCTCACTTGCATAACCTTAGCGCACGCTACCTACACAATGACATGAGCGACAATACAAAAGAATCTCATATTGTCATTTTTCCATTTTTTTCATTTTAGCGGAGCCCGCGCGCGGAGCTCCATTCATAGAAATTGGTAAACTAGGCGACTCAAAATTTGTGGTCAATGACGTCATGTCACACTTTTTTGTACCACTTACGTGACCAGCACATGCCACCTGGCCAGCTAATTATTTGATCGCATTAAACCAATGGCAGACTAGTACAATACAATTTATTCACTTCACCGTATACAGATTTAGTATATAGGCTTGTCTGAAAGTGAATTATAAAGTCAAAGACTCCAGCAACATTCCCCTTCTATTTGTCGTTTTCTAATTGGAAGCATAAGAAGACATACTTTGCCGCCTCCTTTGCTATTTTCTTCGGAGGGTTAAACACTAGAGAGAAAATCTGCCTCTCCGAATTCTTAGCGAGATCAAATCCCCAGGATCTACTAATTTTTTCAAAAAAGTTGGTTCTTAACTACGTATATTTCTGCAATGCACAACAAAGTGGAACTTGTCCTCTACCGTGTCCGGACAGAATTGGCATGTCCGTTCAAGAACTTGTTTATAATGTCTGTGATACCTCCCCTTCTCTATTTTCGTCATGGTTGCTAATGCGCAATTTGGTTAGGCACCTTTGGTGGTTTTGGTTTGGAATCTCAAGGTAGCTCTCTAGTTCATAGTTATCCTTATGTTCTCGATATGTTCTAAGCTTATTGCGTTGCGTGGTTTGTTGTCATTGATCGTTCAAAAAACTTCAAAAACTTCATTCTGCCAAAGTTGCAATTCAATGTCCTCAACACTCTATCTACATAGTTTTAAGTAGTTTTGAGTTTTCTTATTCTCTCCTGATGTGATTTCATAGTCCAACAAGTACCAATCCTATCCGGGAAACCACCTCCTTTAGTTTGGATACCCATGACGAGTACGTGAGTGAACTATTGTATTTTGCTTCCCAAAACATCTCTGCTGCAAGACTATTCGAACATTCAGGCGTGCTAATTTTTAGCCAGAGATGTATAGCTCTCATGGTAGCATTGGATCTTATGGGTAAAATACCAAGCTCGGATCGACATGCGTAGTTTGCTGCCGTTTTGCTCACGCCCAAAAGCCACTTTGGTCAAAACTGCCTCAATTGGGTCTTTCTCATTGCGCTTCATGCACATATCTATGCCCCAAAATTCACTGCTGTATAGCAAGATAGGTTGGATTAACGAATTAAATAACTTTATGGAGAATCGTGGGTTATCCCTATAGTGCTTGCCCATGTCCGCTCGGAGTTTATGCATTGCTTTAAGCGAAGTTTTTTCAAGCTCTTGCTTCAATTGTGAAATTCTCAAATGCAGAAAATGTTAGCCCAAGGTATTTATACATACGGACATTTTCGATTACACTGTCTCGATATTGAAGTTTCGTTCCATTCATTCTAACACCGGAGTTATTAAAGATAAGTGCCTTTGTCTTTGAGATATTCATTTCAAGATAGTCCTCGCTGCAATATTCGCTAAGTGAATTGATTAGTGTCTGTGGACCGTTTGCCGATTTAAACATAAGCACTTAGTCGTCCGCGTAAAGAAGAGTATCGACGCATTTTCCAGAAACTGTAAATCTGTTATTCTGGTTAACGTTCGCTTGGCCCAGATATTCAGTCTCTTAGAAAAAGATTAAAGAGTGTCATAAGAGTGATATGATGATAAGTTTTTTATATTTATTTATTGGCTACAAGTTAAATATTATATTCGGCACCTTAAACATCTAAAATAAGCACTATATTAGCACGGCATATTGGAAGTGTGTGTATGTAATAACGATCTATTACTTTGCTAAATCCTTTTGTGTACAATACAGTACAAATTAACAAGCCTAAGCCTTACAACTTGTACGCGGGCCTTTGATGTTGTGTTATCTCGATGGGATTCAAATTGGGGATGCATGTTTAATAAGAGAATTATGTTAAGTTGATTGGCGGCCCTAACTTCAAAGACCCTTAGGTGTGATATTATATAACAGAAACATGTTCAGTTGATTGGCAGTAGCAACTTCAAAGACCTTAAGGTGTGTAACCGCTGTGTGTACCAAGAAAATCTGGAAAACCAATCAACTTCTTTATTTATGATGTAATGTTACACAAAGCCCATGAGTCCCTGCAGGCATACACACGCAGATGCGCCCTGCCTATAAAAAGGAGCAACCGTAAAATTGTATTTAGTTCTACATTTCGGAGTCTTCTATAGTCCAGAGGCATTCAAAGTTCTTCAATAGAGTCTTCTATAGTCCAGGGGTCTCCAAAGTTCTTCAATAGAGTCTTCTATAGTCCAGAGGCATTCAAAGTTCTTCAATAGTAAAGCAGTGGTTCCACAACAGTTTGGTGTGGTCTCTTTGCCCCCGTACAACTGACAAAGACGTTTGGTACACTTGTACATCGTTATTGTCACACATGCATCCCTGACGAACCACTTCTTTGCAGGGAAATTCTTTAGATATAAGATTATCAATTTTCACTGCCGCTCGATCGTGCATATACATAGACTCAATAATTGCAAAGAACTTTCCATCGATACCCGCATCTTTCTATTTCCTAAATATTATATCCTTAGGGACGCTATCGAAGGCTTTTGAGTAATCGACGAACAGGGAATACATTCGGTTTATTGTTTTGTTTTGCTTACTCTTTACATACTTGTCAATAACTGACTGAAGTATAAAAATACTCTCCGTGGTTCCCACGTTTTTACATAATCCCCCTTGCTCTTACTTCGTATTCCGTGGCACACTAGATAATTGTAAAGTCTCTTATTCAGGATAGAGGTGAATACTTTAGAGAGTGCTGATAGAAGCGTGATCCCTCTGTAATTATCTGGGTCGCTTGTTTTACCTTTCTTATAGATGGGGACCATGAGGCCATAGCTCCATTCCCGGGGATATTGACCAGATAATAAAATCCTATTAAATAGAGCCTTCAGATATGGGCGTAGTAATTCACGACCGTTTTTTAGTACCTCATGTAGAATGTTATCTTTTCGTGGGGATTTTCCGCACTTTAATTTAGCCAAAGCCTCGTCTAACTATTCTTCTGATATCTCATAGTCAAGGTGACCATTTGAGGGGCCAGGCCTATCCGCATGCGCCCCTCTGGCAGCATTGGTTGAGGTAGTATTCAATTTTTCAAAATGTTCATAGAAATCCTGCAACGATACCCGTGTTTTGCGCTTCTGTTTTCCGGATCCCACGTCGAAAATCAGAATGATTTGTCCCCAGGTCGCATTTGGGTCATTAAAATCTAGTTGGCGAATTTTACCATTATAGAAACTTTCCTTTTTTTCGCACAGAGTTTCTTAAAGTTTTTTTTTTTTTTTTTGTTTAAAGAATTCTGTTCTGATGGCTTGCGAATCGGGGCATTGCACATATGGCGTCCTAACAATTTTAGACTATCCTATTCATTCTCAAACACAATTCGTCACCGTTTACAGGTGCCGCCATTTTCGATTTGTATTTTAAACCAGCCTCTTCGCTTTACTGAATGACTACGTCCGTAAATCTCTTTGTGGCTTCGTTTATATCTGACACATTTTGGAAGCTTGAGCGCAGTAAAGAATCGTGACCATCTAATTAGTGTGGGTATTTTTTGTGCTACACTCTCTCTCCATACCATTCTACTGAACTGTGTGTCTCTCTCGCTTTGATTGCCTCTATTTTGTTCATGGCGCACAAACTAGTTCCAACAAGAACCGGGGGGGGGGGGGGGGGGGGCTCTGGAAAAGACGAGGGGTGCTGCTAAGCCTATTTTGACTTTTTACATAAAACGATCAACAGTTGTTGAAGAATTGACAAGAAAAGTGTTTAATAGAAAAAAATGAAACTGATTAGCCAGTCAAATAACTGTTTGAAAAAGAGAATTTGAAGGATATATCTGTCTAAGGAATTGCTTTGTACTTACAAGCTGGCAATATCGGCTCAAGTGTTCGTAAAAACCGTTTTCACCTGGTGCGGTGGTTGATAGATGAAGGAAAAGGCTAAAATACCGGCAGCATTTATCAAGGAATTGTCGAGGCTCTGCACTACTATTCACATTAAGATGTTACGGAGTAAAATCAAAGAAGAAAAGCTTTAATTTATGATAAAATAATAAATTACGGAACTGATCGCCAAAACAACAAACGAACACAAACCAAGCCAACAACAAGGACAGTCAAGGTAAGTTCGGACTAAAATTTCAA
The DNA here is from genome assembly GCF_932526225.1 of Nematostella vectensis. NCBI lineage: Eukaryota > Metazoa > Cnidaria > Anthozoa > Actiniaria > Edwardsiidae > Nematostella > Nematostella vectensis. The sequence continues at coordinate 8,364,897 of NC_064034.1, forward strand.
ATCAAAATAGTGTGAATAGAATATATCAATCAAAACGTAATTTCCGTCCTTTTTCCTTTATATGTAATGCTTTTAGTTTGCAAATATTTCTGAAAATAACCCAACTTCTCTGATTTTGCCGCATTCAATCATCTTGCTTCCACTGTCAAATTCCTGAATTCTGATTGGATGCTATTGTGGCGCGCATATAAGTAATGGCTTCCCAGTTCTATCGTAAATAATTTTTTCCTCAAATAAAATACATCTACATATCAATGCTTATCTTATGCAGTTCTATCGTAAATAATTTTTTCCTCAAATAAAATACATCTACATATCAATGCTTATCTAGCTAAGGTAAAAACGACCTTGACGACTCATGTATACACAGTTGTGTTAGTTAAACTATGTATCGTTTAGCTTATTCAATTGAAAATTGTTTGTTACTTATTTGCTGGCAAATGTGCGTAACTCACCCTTGCAAAGTCTTTTCGTCTCACCTGTGTTTGTTATTTTATTATCCCGAATTCTATTTTTAAGATACAAAAACGTCAGAATGTCTCTGTTTCTTTTCCATATAAAAGTCAATATTGATTTGTTGTGTCTTTTCTTTTGCTAAGGAATACTAGTGATACTAGAATCTAATCATCTTTGTTTTCCTCTATGTATTTTTTCATGATTTTAGAAAATTAGAAAAGGTATGACATTGCTAGTGAACTATTAGTTTAACCAAAAGCCATGATGTGAGACGGATGAAGGCATGGATGATGAACAACATACAGTATTTAGCAAGATATTTTGTTTCCTTTTCTTCCCTTTTTAATTTGATTATCATTTGCAATCAATCTGCATTCTTCCCATAGGTAAAGATATTTTCCTGTTTGGTTGTTATTGTTCCAAAAATCAGAATTGACGATTATAATGACCAAAACTGTAATTTCGTTTTCCTTTTAAGGGGGAGGGGGAGGGGGGGCCCAAGTGCAATGCCTTTTTCTATTTTTTAGGTCTCAAGCTAATTATGGGGGCAATAAGTTGCTTCACTATTAAACATCCTTTGTGCATTTAAGATTATTATAAAATAGATATGTTCAAGTCTAATCAGAACCTACATTTCTGGATCTACGCCATATCGGCTATCTCTTATCGTAAAATTGCTGTTTACCATGCCAATTTTCGAGAGGGTGACTGCCATAAAAACAGAAATGGTTGATCGTCAGCAAAATTAATTCTAACCCTAAGGGATAACACCTTGGGTATGGTCAACAGTAATTCTTACCACTAAAAGATAGTATATTAGGTGTGGTCGAAGCAATTTCTTTCTTTGAGCACTAAAATTAACACATCACCACCGTCCCCATCCTTATTTCTTACTACATTCATGTCCAGTTATTAATTGGTGGGGTTGATCCACTTTCAGTGTTAGACCCCTGAGGGCTAGCAGAAGCAGAAACATTTTGAACACCCCCTAAGGGATAGCAGTTAGTAGCATTCCATGCACTAAAGATAGGACAATAAACCCTGTCTGATTATTTAATAAGGAGCCCCCTCCCCCTCCTGAATGAATACTGTCAAATGTGATTTCTCTATTCTTATCTATGCTGTAGTTACATTTATGACAGCTAATTTTTGGTGATTAAAACTTTGTCTGGGGTTTTAACTGGGAGATTTCACAGTTTAAAAATAATAACTGTGCTGTTAGACTGAAGTAGTAGAAGGATAGTGAATTAAAATATTTGTTTTCCCAAAGTTTTGTATAGTTGCATCTTCCAACAACTTAGTACTTGAACTTCAGTAAAAGTATTAAAAAATGGCTTAAAATTTTCATCATTGGTATTTTTGGGTACAAAATGTTGGGCTCTTGCTGCAAACATCTGGTAAAGTTTTTTGATCTTCAAAGCTGTACAAAAGAACTGGAGTAATACATGGCCAGGCACATTTATGTTAGGTCTGATTTTTTTATTTTAGAAATGTACAATAGTAAATATCTGAACAGTATCACTTGTCTATCAAATGAAGCTACACACTTAGGGCTCATAACCTTTTGTGCTATTAGTAAATAATGTCCTGGGCACTATTAATAAATAATTGTAATATCACCAAAATTTTGGGTGTGGGGGATTGGGAATGGGTCCAGCATTTCATTAAGGTGGAGAAATAGCTAATATCAATAAAGCTTGGACCATGCATTTCAGGGTTGGAGGTGGGGTGGGGTATGCAGTATACAGCACTTTGATATACAACACTTGAGTCTTTCTACAGCATATAAAGGTGAATGTGAGATATTATGAATCTCTTTTTAACTATCAAAAGAAATTTAGGGGGGTCATCTACCTTAACAGCCCAAGGATTCTTCATATGAAAATATGGTAATAGAAAGCTGGCTCCGCCTTTAGGCAGTGCCTAAAGCTATATATTATTTTTTATTCTGATGCAGTATACTCGAACAACTGAAGCTAGGGCTTAATCAGTCCTTTAGTTAGAATTGTATTTAGTTTAGAAATATATATCTTGGCCCCAATAGCAAAGTGCTTTAAAGCATAAGCATACTTACCAGTTTCGCAGTGTTTTCCAGTAAACCCACTCCTGCATGTGCAAGTATAATTTTTGTAAAAAATACTGGTGCAGGTGCCTCCGTTCTGGCAAGGCATTTCAGAACATGCGTCCGATGCTGAAATAAATAAATAAAGAATAACACTATTTCACGATCTGAACAAAACATTTATCAAAACCAAATTCACACTACGTTAAAGGGACATTTTCAGCAGTTACGCATGCGCAGTCTAGGCGACCAGTAAGTCATTAGCATTTCAATTCGAAACATTGCTCTTGGGGTCTTGGGATCCAGAAGGCACGATGAGAAAATAACCTCGATATTCAGTCCATCCAGAAGTGTCAGCTTTCGCAACTTACCGACACAAATCTTGTCTTTCAAGGTGTTGATTATCCTGGGAAGAGTGTCAAATTCGACAGAAAACACGTGTTCAGAGTCAGGATCAGTAGCAATGGTGTTCAGCTCGTCGATGGAGAAATGATTTCCTACGCCAACACTAAGCATAGTCACGCCTATGTCACGCAACTTCTTGGAAGGAACATCGACTACGTCATTAGATAATCCATCAGTTGTTATGATGAGGGCTTTTGTAGCGTCACTCCGGTTGCTTTTGGCAAAGACATCTGTCCTTGCTTGGTCAAGTGCTTTTCCGGTGTACGTCCAACCTCGCAGGTATGGCAAGTCGTCAATCTTTTTTAGAAGAGTGTCTTTGTCGTAAGATGAGTCCAGTCTTAATACCGTCTCGATATCAGTAGAGTAAACTACCACACCGACATGTGTCATCTCTTGAGAAATGTTAAACAATGATATTACTCCCTTGACGTAATTTCGAACTTTCTGGAAATTTCCGATCGCGGCATTCTCAATACTGCTGGAGGCATCTATCACAAATACCAAATCAAGTCTTTGGAATGAGCAGGCTACATGGAGAAAAGGAAAAAAGTATCAGACGTTGAACTTATGAAGCTTAATAGTAATAAGAAAGTGTGTTTTATATGGCAGAGCATTTAATAATTTTCAAATTAAAAACAAATTACTATTAAACGTTAATTGGGTTGTTAAAACAACTCAAACAAACAAAAGAAATACAACCAAAACGTACATTTTTCACACGTTTTGCCAGCAAATCCAACGGGACAGACGCAACTGAATCCAGTTTCGGTATTACTACAGACCCCTCCATTCAAGCAAGGCGAGCTGTCACACGTGGAGAGCGCTGAAAATTTTAAAATCATTTAAGAACTTGCAAAAAAAAACATTCATAGGTTATACAAGAATTATCTTACGTTCTTCGCATGTCGGTCCCGTAAATCCAGTACTTGTGCAATTACAGTTGAAGAGGTCGCCATTCTCGGTGCATATTCCACCATTCTTGCAGGGGGCTCCAGAACATGGGGCTTTTGCTGAAGAGAAGAGAAAATAATCTAACTAAATTCTATAAATCTCATTGTATTGAATCCTTTCTGAAAAAAAAAATGAATAGACAGAGGGATACGTTGTACAAAGCCATAGTGGGAAAAGAAATGTCCTTACCAATCTCACATCTGGGCCCTGTGTATGCACGGCTACACGTGCATGTAATCCCACCGCCTGGCAAGTCACTGCAAGTACCGCCATTCAAACACTGGACAGATGCACATGTCACAATCGCTGAAGAATAATAATTATTGAAAATATATTAGGCAACGATGTTTTTCTCCTTACAAACTCATGGCCACATCAAATCAAACTTTGTATGTTCTGTTCTACAAAAACTGCTTATTAAAGGCACTAAAGTCAAAAGTTTAACAGACAATGTTACTCGTGGCAATAAATGGTATAAATGAAATGTATGCAAGGTATGGCTTTATTCTTTCTATATCAGAGCCAGATGTTTAAAGTAGAAAACAAAACGGATTACCTTCACAAATAGAATCTCTTAACATCTCGGCAAATGCAACTCCAGACAACTCTTTGTACGTTTTTTTGAACACGTGAGCATTATCCGGATCCGACGCAATCGTTTCCAGATGCTTTTTATCGGAACCACCACCAGTTGAAATTCCATATATGATAACGCCATTTCTTCGCATCATATCAGAAGCAACGTAGACGCCATCACTTGAGCGATCATGTGCAGTGACGATAAGAACACGTGGTACCCGTGGTCGGGGTTCGTTGTAGAGCTGCCGCATGGAGTTGTTTAGGGCTGCTCCTATATTTCTCGGGTCACCATTAGGGTACACGATCTTCTCTATCGCGTTTCTAAGGCTCGCATGCGTAAGATGGGAATCAAAGCTAAAAGAGCTGTCCGTGTAATTGGAGTAGACAGCGACTGCAATCCTGGCGGATGCGTTAGAAATGTCAAACAGCTGGCTGAGTGTTGTGGCCAGGGACAGGCTCTGCTGGAAGTTACCCTTGTATGACATATCGACATCTTTTGTTCCATCAAATAGGAATCCTATGTCGACCTTCTTGGAGCATTCTGCTGGAATTGTAAGATAATGTTTGAACAACTGTTACTTTTACAGCATCTGAGCATTAGTATTAAAATAAGTAATGCCATGATCAACTCGGATTTTGAGGGAAGCATACTAACGAAATTCCTTCGGAAACAATAGATCATTTACCCTACTAATAGAGGTTTTCCAATTTGTTTCTATCTGTTAACATATCCTTGTCGCGTCTCTGTTCTTTCGCGTTCTCGTTTGCATGTGTCCGCAGAAGGCTCTCCCGACAGCCGCTATCGAATCCCGTGGAGCATGCGCATTAGTCACCTGCAAGTTTTTGGAGGAGGTCACATGGTCTAACCGATTGAAAACCGGTTACGGGCATGTTTTTATCGAGACATGTGACAGCTTTTAGCGATTTACACAGGTCATGTTTTGATGACCTGTGTAAATGCGATCATATTTCCACAACCATTGACTAGAATGCTCACAACTAATACCATAAAAAAAAGAATGATTTGCAAAACAAGTCTATAGAAGTCATATCAGCCTTTTCCTGCTGAAGAACAGAGACGCGACACGGCTAAGTAAACTGATAGAAACAAACAGGAAAAAGCTCTGCTAGCAGGGTATAGATCATTCAAATTTTTCCTCATATATTAACTTGAGTGAAATTTCGAGGACAATGGAATATTTTGTCTTTTTCTAAATTTCCCGCAAGAAAGGGATAATTTGAAAGAAATAAAATAATCATTGTCTTAGGGAAATTCGAACCACTGTATTGTAGAATACCAAGCCAGGATGAAATAGTGGAGGAGCAGGAAAGGAAGTAGTGCAAAAAATTTTCATTACTTCTATCCGATTAAGAAATATCTTATTGGAGGATCTAAGAATGAATTTATTATTCTTTTTCAGGGATGAAAAAACAATTGAGATCACCTGAAATAAATTACTTAATATTTACTCACGTAAATATGATAATCTTTTGTACCGTATTCTAAGCACCAGATGGGATAACTTTGTTATATATCTACATTTGACACGCAACCCAAAGACCGTAGACAGCTGTAGACGAACACAGTAATTCCCACTAAGCGATGAAAAAGACAGCTTACCCAAAGTGCAATTCTCGCCGTAGTAGCCGGTTTTGCAGGAGCAATTATAACCACCATAAATGTTGACACACATCTGTTCAGCGCTACAGCTGTTGTTTGACTTGCATTCATCCACATCTGGACATAAGAAAACGATATTAAGAGGGGCTTCTTAAAAGCTATGCAACATATTAGCGTGGAACACTTTTTACTCAAATTCAATCGTCATTCTTTGACCATTGTCCGGTTTTAAGTAACCACAAATAGAACGCTTTCGTAGTAAGCAATACCTAAATAAAAAAAACATAATTTTTATTTATTTTTTTTACCCTTCGGTCAATCAATGGGACATGGCTTACCATCTGTGCAATTCTTTCCAGTGTATCCAGCATAGCAAGTGCAAGTGTAGTTGGAACCCGACGATATTCGGCTGCACGTTCCACCGTTCGCACACGGCGTGGGTTGGCATGGATCAGACACTGTAATACAAATCATTTCCATCTGTTCAGGAATAATAATACTTACATACGAATTAAGATAATTACCAATTACATTGGGACATGGCTTACCAACTGTGCAATTTCTCCCAGTATATCCGACAGGGCAAGTGCAAGTGTAGTTGGAACCAGAAGAGATTCGGCTGCACGTTCCACCATTTGCACACGGGTTCGGTTCGCATGCATCAGACACTGTAATACAAAATGAACCTATCTTATCAGGAATATTCTAGAGAAAACATATAAAAATTATGCTTAGATACGAATTAGATCAATTCAGATTACAATCTCGAACCCTAGTTTTTTGCATCACGTAAAAAAATAGTAAAAATGGCATTGAACGCGCGTTGTATATTTTCAATGCTATTTTCCGTAATAATTTTATGTAACGGTCATTAAAAACTGTATAATTCAAATAATTAGTAAATTAATTAGCCGGTGACGCGAAATCAAACCACTTACCAGCAATTATTTCAATGAGGATCTCTGGCAACATCAAGTCGAGCTCATCAAAGGACGGGGGAGTGAACAAATGATCTTTCTCTGGTTCAGATGGTACGTTTCTTAGCAAAGTTTCGTTTCTGCCCTCGCCTATCGCAATCAGATACACCTTTACTCCATCATCCTTCAGCGCTTGGGCGGGTACCGTTACGTTTTCCGTTATCTTGTCGGTCAGAATGACCACGACGTCCGGAGCAGAATCACGGTCACCCATGAAGGCTACATCCTTAGCTTTTGTTAGTGCATCAGTCAGGTTACTGGAAGTTTTGTTGGGATAAAGAATCTTCTCCAGAGCAACAATTACCGAAGCTTTGTTGTAACTCGAATTAAAGGGAAAAACTATTTCGCCCACATCAGAGAACACGCCCGCTGCAACGTTTGTCATATTTTCGGATACTGTGAATGGCTGAATAAACTGTACGGTAAAGTTAATGAACTTTCCAAAGTTCTCCTTCCCGACATTAGTTGAGCCATCCAACAGGAAGAGAACGTCAATTCCGGGATCAATGAAATCTGAAAAAGACCACAAAAAGCAACATTAGATATGTTAAGTGTTTTCCCGGAGCATTCTCTTGAAGCACTCGCCGTAGTGTTTTCAAAGCATATCGAACACAGAGTATAAAAGTTATCCTTGGTGTATTTATTTTCAATCAATTTCACAAAACTTACTTGTGTCACAGCTTTTGCCAACATGAGAAACTGGGCACTTGCAGTAGTTTCGGTAGCCTCTGTCGATACAGGTTCCACCATTCTTACATGGATTAGGGGTACACTTATCGATGTCTAATAATAAACAAATACAGCATAATTTTAGTCACGTATGTCATATACAGAATTGTATCAGGTCATTGACAAAAACAAAAGACCCTACAGTCAATGAACGGGACATTACCAACAGTGCAATTTCTCCCACTATATCCGACAGGGCAAGTGCAAGTGTAGTTGGAACCAGAAGAGATTCGGCTGCACGTTCCACCGTTTGCACACGGGTTGGGTTCGCATGCATCAGACACTGTAATAGAAACAAATATATTTAATCAGGAATATTCTAGGGAAAACATTTGAAAATTATGCTTAGATAAGAAATAGATAAATACAAATTACAATCTCGAAACCACGTCTTTTTCATCACGTGAAACTGTTGAGAAAAAACCTTTTAAAAGATGGCATTGTACGCGCGTTGTATAATTTCATTGCTGTTTTCCGTAATAATTTTATGTAACGGTCATTAAAAACTGTATAATTCAAATAATTAGTAAATTAATTAGCCGGTGACGCAAAATCAATACCCTTACCAGCAATTATTTCAATGAGGATCTCTGGCAACATCAAGTCGAGCTCATCAAAGGACGGGGGAGTGAACAAATGATCTTTCTCTGGTTCAGATGGTACGTTTCTTAGCAAAGTTTCGTTTCTGCCCTCGCCTATCGCAATCAGATAAACCTTTACTCCATCATCCTTCAGCGCTTGGGCGGGTACCGTTACGTTTTCCGTTATCTTGTCGGTCAGAATGACCACGACGTCCGGAGCAGAATCACGGTCACTCATAAAGGCAACATCCTTAGCTTTTGTAAGTGCATCAGTCAGGTTACTGGAAGTTTTGTTGGGATAAAGAATCTTCTCCAGAGCAACAATTACCGAGGCTTTGTTGTAACTCGAATTAAAGGGAAAAACAATTTCGCCCACATCAGAGAACACGCCCGCTGCAACGTTTGTCATATTTTCGGATACTGTGAATGGCTGAATAAACTGTACGGTAAAGTTAATGAACTTTCCAAAGTTCTCCTTCCCGACATTAGTTGAGCCATCCAACAGGAAGAGAACGTCAATTCCGGGATCAATGAAAGCTGAAAAAGACCACAAAAAGCAACATTAGATATGTTAAGTGTTTTCCCGGAGCATTCTCTTGAAGCACTCGCCGTAGTGTTTTCAAAGCATATCGAACACAGAGTATAAAAGTTATCCTTGGTGTATTTATTTTCAATCAATTTCACAAAACTTACTTGTGTCACAGCTTTTGCCAACATGAGAAACTGGGCACTTGCAGTAGTTTCGGTAGCCTCTGTCGATACAGGTTCCACCATTCTTACATGGATTAGGGGTACACTTATCGATGTCTAATAATAAACAAATACAGCATAATTTTAGTCACGTATGTCATATACAGAATTGTATCAGGTCATTGACAAAAACAAAAGACCCTACAGTCAATGAACGGGACATTACCAACAGTGCAATTTCTCCCACTATATCCGACAGGGCAAGTGCAAGTGTAGTTGGAACCAGAAGAGATTCGGCTGCACGTTCCACCGTTTGCACACGGGTTGGGTTCGCATGCATCAGACACTGTAATACAAACAAATATATTTAATCAGGAATATTCTAGGGAAAACATTTGAAAATTATGCTTAGATAAGAAATAGATAAATACAAATTACAATCTCGAAACCACGTCTTTTTCATCACGTGAAACTGTTGAGAAAAAACCTTTTAAAAGATGGCATTGTACGCGCGTTGTATAATTTCATTGCTGTTTTCCGTAATAATTTTATGTAACGGTCATTTAAAACTGTATAATTCAAATAATTAGTAAATTAATTAGCCGGTGACGCAAAATCAATACCCTTACCAGCAATTATTTCAATGAGGATCTCTGGCAACATCAAGTCGAGCTCATCAAAGGACGGGGGAGTGAACAAATGATCTTTCTCTGGTTCAGATGGTACGTTTCTTAGCAAAGTTTCGTTTCTGCCCTCGCCTATCGCAATCAGATACACCTTTACTCCATCATCCTTCAGCGCTTGGGCGGGTACCGTTACGTTTTCCGTTATCTTGTCGGTCAGAATGACCACGACGTCCGGAGCAGAATCACGGTCACTCATAAAGGCAACATCCTTAGCTTTTTTAAGTGCATCAGTCAGGTTACTGGAAGTTTTGTTGGGATAAAGAATCTTCTCCAGAGCAACAATTACCGAAGCTTTGTTGTAACTCGAATTAAAGGGAAAAACAATTTCGCCCACATCAGAGAACACGCCCGCTGCAACGTTTGTCATATTTTCGGATACTGTGAATGGCTGAATAAACTGTACGGTAAAGTTAATGAACTTTCCAAAGTTCTCCTTCCCGACATTAGTTGAGCCATCCAACAGGAAGAGAACGTCAATTCCGGGATCAATGAAAGCTGAAAAAGACCACAAAAAGCAACATTAGATATGTTAAGTGTTTTCCCGGAGCATTCTCTTGAAGCACTCGCCGTAGTGTTTTCAAAGCATATCGAACACAGAGTATAATAGTTATCCTTGGTGTATTTATTTTCAATCAATTTCACAAAACTTACTTGTGTCACAGCTTTTGCCAACATGAGAAAATGGGCACTTGCAGTAGTTTCGGTAGCCTCTGTCGATACAGGTTCCACCATTCTTACATGGATTAGGGGTACACTTATCGATGTCTAATAATAAACAAATACAGCATAATTTTAGTCACGTATGTCATATACAGAATTGTATCAGGTCATTGACAAAAACAAAAGACCCTACAGTCAATGAACGGGACATTACCAACAGTGCAATTTCTCCCACTATATCCGACAGGGCAAGTGCAAGTGTAGTTGGAACCAGAAGAGATTCGGGTGCACGTTCCACCGTTTGCACACGGGTTGGGTTCGCATGCATCAGACACTGTAATACAAACAAATATATTTAATCAGGAATATTCTAGGGAAAACATTTGAAAATTATGCTTAGATAAGAAATAGATAAATACAAATTACAATCTCGAAACCACGTCTTTTTCATCACGTGAAACTGTTGAGAAAAAACCTTTTAAAAGATGGCATTGTACGCGCTTTGTATAATTTCATTGCTGTTTTCCGTAATAATTTTATGTAACGGTCATTTAAAACTGTATAATTCAAATAATTAGTAAATTAATTAGCCGGTGACGCAAAATCAATACCCTTACCAGCAATTATTTCAATGAGGATCTCTGGCAACATCAAGTCGAGCTCATCAAAGGACGGGGGAGTGAACAAATGATCTTTCTCTGGTTCAGATGGTACGTTTCTTAGCAAAGTTTCGTTTCTGCCCTCGCCTATCGCAATCAGATACACCTTTACTCCATCATCCTTCAGCGCTTGGGCGGGTACCGTTACGTTTTCCGTTATCTTGTCGGTCAGAATGACCACGACGTCCGGAGCAGAATCACGGTCACCCATGAAGGCTACATCCTTAGCTTTTGTTAGTGCATCAGTCAGGTTACTGGAAGTTTTGTTGGGATAAAGAATCTTCTCCAGAGCAACAATTACCGAAGCTTTGTTGTAACTCGAATTAAAGGGAAAAACTATTTCGCCCACATCAGAGAACACGCCCGCTGCAACGTTTGTCATATTTTCGGATACTGTGAATGGCTGAATAAACTGTACGGTAAAGTTAATGAACTTTCCAAAGTTCTTCTTCCCGACATTAGTTGAGCCATCCAACAGGAAGAGAACGTCAATTCCGGGATCAATGAAATCTGAAAAAGACCACAAAAAGCAACATTAGATATGTTAAGTGTTTTCCCGGAGCCTTCTCTTGAAGCACTCGCCGTAGTGTTTTCAAAGCATATCGAACACAGAGTATAAAAGTTATCCTTGGTGTATTTATTTTCAATCAATTTCACAAAACTTACTTGTGTCACAGCTTTTGCCAACATGAGAAACTGGGCACTTGCAGTAGTTTCGGTAGCCTCTGTCGATACAGGTTCCACCATTCTTACATGGATTAGGGGTACACTTATCGATGTCTAATAATAAACAAATACAGCATAATTTTAGTCACGTATGTCATATACAGAATTGTATCAGGTCATTGACAAAAACAAAAGACCCTACAGTCAATGAACGGGACATTACCAACAGTGCAATTTCTCCCACTATATCCGACAGGGCAAGTGCAAGTGTAGTTGGAACCAGAAGAGATTCGGCTGCACGTTCCACCGTTTGCACACGGGTTGGGTTCGCATGCATCAGACACTGTAATACAAACAAATATATTTAATCAGGAATATTCTAGGGAAAACATTTGAAAATTATGCTTAGGTAAGAAATAGATAAATACAAATTACAATCTCGAAACCACGTCTTTTTCATCACGTGAAACTGTTGAGAAAAAACCTTTTAAAAGATGGCATTGTACGCGCGTTGTATAATTTCATTGCTGTTTTCCGTAATAATTTTATGTAACGGTCATTTAAAACTGTATAATTCAAATAATTAGTAAATTAATTAGCCGGTGACGCAAAATCAATACCCTTACCAGCAATTATTTCAATGAGGATCTCTGGCAACATCAAGTCGAGCTCATCAAAGGACGGGGGAGTGAACAAATGATCTTTCTCTGGTTCAGATGGTACGTTTCTTAGCAAAGTTTCGTTTCTGCCCTCGCCTATCGCAATCAGATACACCTTTACTCCATCATCCTTCAGCGCTTGGGCGGGTACCGTTACGTTTTCCGTTATCTTGTCGGTCAGAATGACCACGACGTCCGGAGCAGAATCACGGTCACCCATGAAGGCTACATCCTTAGCTTTTGTTAGTGCATCAGTCAGGTTACTGGAAGTTTTGTTGGGATAAAGAATCTTCTCCAGAGCAACAATTACCGAAGCTTTGTTGTAACTCGAATTAAAGGGAAAAACTATTTCGCCCACATCAGAGAACACGCCCGCTGCAACGTTTGTCATATTTTCGGATACTGTGAATGGCTGAATAAACTGTACGGTAAAGTTAATGAACTTTCCAAAGTTCTCCTTCCCGACATTAGTTGAGCCATCCAACAGGAAGAGAACGTCAATTCCGGGATCAATGAAATCTGAAAAAGACCACAAAAAGCAACATTAGATATGTTAAGTGTTTTCCCGGAGCCTTCTCTTGAAGCACTCGCCGTAGTGTTTTCAAAGCATATCGAACACAGAGTATAAAAGTTATCCTTGGTGTATTTATTTTCAATCAATTTCACAAAACTTACTTGTGTCACAGCTTTTGCCAACATGAGAAACTGGGCACTTGCAGTAGTTTCGGTAGCCTCTGTCGATACAGGTTCCACCATTCTTACATGGATTAGGGGTACACTTATCGATGTCTAATAATAAACAAATACAGCATAATTTTAGTCACGTATGTCATATACAGAATTGTATCAGGTCATTGACAAAAACAAAAGACCCTACAGTCAATGAACGGGACATTACCAACAGTGCAATTTCTCCCACTATATCCGACAGGGCAAGTGCAAGTGTAGTTGGAACCAGAAGAGATTCGGCTGCACGTTCCACCGTTTGCACACGGGTTGGGTTCGCATGCATCAGACACTGTAATACAAACAAATATATTTAATCAGGAATATTCTAGGGAAAACATTTGAAAATTATGCTTAGATAAGAAATAGATAAATACAAATTACAATCTCGAAACCACGTCTTTTTCATCACGTGAAACTGTTTAGAAAAAACCTTTTAAAAGATGGCATTGTACGCGCGTTGTATAATTTCATTGCTGTTTTCCGTAATAATTTTATGTAACGGTCATTTAAAACTGTATAATTCAAATAATTAGTAAATTAATTAGCCGGTGACGCAAAGTCAATACCCTTACCAGCAATTATTTCAATGAGGATCTCTGGCAACATCAAGTCGAGCTCATCAAAGGACGGGGGAGTGAACAAATGATCTTTCTCTGGTTCAGATGGTACGTTTCTTAGCAAAGTTTCGTTTCTGCCCTCGCCTATCGCAATCAGATACACCTTTACTCCATCATCCTTCAGCGCTTGGGCGGGTACCGTTACGTTTTCCGTTATCTTGTCGGTCAGAATGACCACGACGTCCGGAGCAGAATCACGGTCACTCATAAAGGCAACATCCTTAGCTTTTGTAAGTGCATCAGTCAGGTTACTGGAAGTTTTGTTGGGATAAAGAATCTTCTCCAGAGCAACAATTACCGAAGCTTTGTTGTAACTCGAATTAAAGGGAAAAACAATTTCGCCCACATCAGAGAACACGCCCGCTGCAACGTTTGTCATATTTTCGGATACTGTGAATGGCTGAATAAACTGTACGGTAAAGTTAATGAACTTTCCAAAGTTCTCCTTCCCGACATTAGTTGAGCCATCCAACAGGAAGAGAACGTCAATTCCGGGATCAATGAAAGCTGAAAAAGCCCACAAAAAGCAACATTAGATATGTTAAGTGTTTTCCCGGAGCATTCTCTTGAAGCACTCGCCGTAGTGTTTTCAAAGCATATCGAACACAGAGTATAATAGTTATCCTTGGTGTATTTATTTTCAATCAATTTCACAAAACTTACTTGTGTCACAGCTTTTGCCAACATGAGAAAATGGGCACTTGCAGTAGTTTCGGTAGCCTCTGTCGATACAGGTTCCACCATTCTTACATGGATTAGGGGTACACTTATCGATGTCTAATAATAAACAAATACAGCATAATTTTAGTCACGTATGTCATATACAGAATTGTATCAGGTCATTGACAAAAACAAAAGACCCTACAGTCAATGAACGGGACATTACCAACAGTGCAATTTCTCCCACTATATCCGACAGGGCAAGTGCAAGTGTAGTTGGAACCAGAAGAGATTCGGCTGCACGTTCCACCGTTTGCACACGGGTTGGGTTCGCATGCATCAGACACTGTAATACAAACAAATATATTTAATCAGGAATATTCTAGGGAAAACATTTGAAAATTATGCTTAGATAAGAAATAGATAAATACAAATTACAATCTCGAAACCACGTCTTTTTCATCACGTGAAACTGTTGAGAAAAAACCTTTTAAAAGATGGCATTGTACGCGCGTTGTATAATTTCATTGCTGTTTTCCGTAATAATTTTATGTAACGGTCATTTAAAACTGTATAATTCAAATAATTAGTAAATTAATTAGCCGGTGACGCAAAATCAAAACCCTTACCAGCAATTATTTCAATGAGGATCTCTGGCAACATCAAGTCGAGCTCATCAAAGGACGGGGGAGTGAACAAATGATCTTTCTCTGGTTCAGATGGTACATTTCTTAGCAAAGTTTCGTTTCTGCCCTCGCCTATCGCAATCAGATACACCTTTACTCCATCATCCTTCAGCGCTTGGGCGGGTACCGTTACGTTTTCCGTTATCTTGTCGGTCAGAATGACCACGACGTCCGGAGCAGAATCACGGTCACCCATGAAGGCTACATCCTTAGCTTTTGTTAGTGCATCAGTCAGGTTACTGGAAGTTTTGTTGGGATAAAGAATCTTCTCCAGAGCAACAATTACCGAAGCTTTGTTGTAACTCGAATTAAAGGGAAAAACTATTTCGCCCACATCAGAGAACACGCCCGCTGCAACGTTTGTCATATTTTCGGATACTGTGAATGGCTGAATAAACTGTACGGTAAAGTTAATGAACTTTCCAAAGTTCTCCTTCCCGACATTAGTTGAGCCATCCAACAGGAAGAGAACGTCAATTCCGGGATCAATGAAATCTGAAAAAGACCACAAAAAGCAACATTAGATATGTTAAGTGTTTTCCCGGAGCCTTCTCTTGAAGCACTCGCCGTAGTGTTTTCAAAGCATATCGAACACAGAGTATAATAGTTATCCTTGGTGTATTTATTTTCAATCAATTTCACAAAACTTACTTGTGTCACAGCTTTTGCCAACATGAGAAAATGGGCACTTGCAGTAGTTTCGGTAGCCTCTGTCGATACAGGTTCCACCATTCTTACATGGATTAGGGGTACACTTATCGATGTCTAATAATAAACAAATACAGCATAATTTTAGTCACGTATGTCATATACAGAATTGTATCAGGTCATTGACAAAAACAAAAGACCCTACAGTCAATGAACGGGACATTACCAACAGTGCAATTTCTCCCACTATATCCGACAGGGCAAGTGCAAGTGTAGTTGGAACCAGAAGAGATTCGGCTGCACGTTCCACCGTTTGCACACGGGTTGGGTTCGCATGCATCAGACACTGTAATACAAACAAATATATTTAATCAGGAATATTCTAGGGAAAACATTTGAAAATTATGCTTAGATAAGAAATAGATAAATACAAATTACAATCTCGAAACCACGTCTTTTTCATCACGTGAAACTGTTGAGAAAAAACCTTTTAAAAGATGGCATTGTACGCGCGTTGTATAATTTCATTGCTGTTTTCCGTAATAATTTTATGTAACGGTCATTTAAAACTGTATAATTCAAATAATTAGTAAATTAATTAGCCGGTGACGCAAAATCAAAACCCTTACCAGCAATTATTTCAATGAGGATCTCTGGCAACATCAAGTCGAGCTCATCAAAGGACGGGGGAGTGAACAAATGATCTTTCTCTGGTTCAGATGGTACGTTTCTTAGCAAAGTTTCGTTTCTGCCCTCGCCTATCGCAATCAGAAACACCTTTACTCCATCATCCTTCAGCGCTTGGGCGGGTACCGTTACGTTTTCCGTTATCTTGTCGGTCAGAATGACCACGACGTCCGGAGCAGAATCACGGTCACCCATGAAGGCTACATCCTTAGCTTTTGTTAGTGCATCAGTCAGGTTACTGGAAGTTTTGTTGGGATAAAGAATCTTCTCCAGAGCAACAATTACCGAAGCTTTGTTGTAACTCGAATTAAAGGGAAAAACTATTTCGCCCACATCAGAGAACACGCCCGCTGCAACGTTTGTCATATTTTCGGATACTGTGAATGGCTGAATAAACTGTACGGTAAAGTTAATGAACTTTCCAAAGTTCTCCTTCCCGACATTAGTTGAGCCATCCAACAGGAAGAGAACGTCAATTCCGGGATCAATGAAATCTGAAAAAGACCACAAAAAGCAACATTAGATATGTTAAGTGTTTTCCCGGAGCCTTCTCTTGAAGCACTCGCCGTAGTGTTTTCAAAGCATATCGAACACAGAGTATAAAAGTTATCCTTGGTGTATTTATTTTCAATCAATTTCACAAAACTTACTTGTGTCACAGCTTTTGCCAACATGAGAAACTGGGCACTTGCAGTAGTTTCGGTAGCCTCTGTCGATACAGGTTCCACCATTCTTACATGGATTAGGGGTACACTTATCGATGTCTAATAATAAACAAATACAGCATAATTTTAGTCACGTATGTCATATACAGAATTGTATCAGGTCATTGACAAAAACAAAAGACCCTACAGTCAATGAACGGGACATTACCAACAGTGCAATTTCTCCCACTATATCCGACAGGGCAAGTGCAAGTGTAGTTGGAACCAGAAGAGATTCGGCTGCACGTTCCACCGTTTGCACACGGGTTGGGTTCGCATGCATCAGACACTGTAATACAAACAAATATATTTAATCAGGAATATTCTAGGGAAAACATTTGAAAATTATGCTTAGATAAGAAATAGATAAATACAAATTACAATCTCGAAACCACGTCTTTTTCATCACGTGAAACTGTTTAGAAAAAACCTTTTAAAAGATGGCATTGTACGCGCGTTGTATAATTTCATTGCTGTTTTCCGTAATAATTTTATGTAACGGTCATTTAAAACTGTATAATTCAAATAATTAGTAAATTAATTAGCCGGTGACGCAAAGTCAATACCCTTACCAGCAATTATTTCAATGAGGATCTCTGGCAACATCAAGTCGAGCTCATCAAAGGACGGGGGAGTGAACAAATGATCTTTCTCTGGTTCAGATGGTACGTTTCTTAGCAAAGTTTCGTTTCTGCCCTCGCCTATCGCAATCAGATACACCTTTACTCCATCATCCTTCAGCGCTTGGGCGGGTACCGTTACGTTTTCCGTTATCTTGTCGGTCAGAATGACCACGACGTCCGGAGCAGAATCACGGTCACTCATAAAGGCAACATCCTTAGCTTTTGTAAGTGCATCAGTCAGGTTACTGGAAGTTTTGTTGGGATAAAGAATCTTCTCCAGAGCAACAATTACCGAAGCTTTGTTGTAACTCGAATTAAAGGGAAAAACAATTTCGCCCACATCAGAGAACACGCCCGCTGCAACGTTTGTCATATTTTCGGATACTGTGAATGGCTGAATAAACTGTACGGTAAAGTTAATGAACTTTCCAAAGTTCTCCTTCCCGACATTAGTTGAGCCATCCAACAGGAAGAGAACGTCAATTCCGGGATCAATGAAAGCTGAAAAAGCCCACAAAAAGCAACATTAGATATGTTAAGTGTTTTCCCGGAGCATTCTCTTGAAGCACTCGCCGTAGTGTTTTCAAAGCATATCGAACACAGAGTATAAAAGTTATCCTTGGTGTATTTATTTTCAATCAATTTCACAAAACTTACTTGTGTCACAGCTTTTGCCAACATGAGAAACTGGGCACTTGCAGTAGTTTCGGTAGCCTCTGTCGATACAGGTTCCACCATTCTTACATGGATTAGGGGTACACTTATCGATGTCTAATAATAAACAAATACAGCATAATTTTAGTCACGTATGTCATATACAGAATTGTATCAGGTCATTGACAAAAACAAAAGACCCTACAGTCAATGAACGGGACATTACCAACAGTGCAATTTCTCCCAGTATATCCGACAGGGCAAGTGCAAGTGTAGTTGGAACCAGAAGAGATTCGGCTGCACGTTCCACCGTTTGCACACGGGTTGGGTTCGCATGCATCAGACACTGTAATACAAACAAATATATTTAATCAGGAATATTCTAGGGAAAACATTTGAAAATTATGCTTAGATAAGAAATAGATAAATACAAATTACAATCTCGAAACCACGTCTTTTTCATCACGTGAAACTGTTGAGAAAAAACCTTTTAAAAGATGGCATTGTACGCGCGTTGTATAATTTCATTGCTGTTTTCCGTAATAATTTTATGTAACGGTCATTTAAAACTGTATAATTCAAATAATTAGTAAATTAATTAGCCGGTGACGCAAAATCAATACCCTTACCAGCAATTATTTCAATGAGGATCTCTGGCAACATCAAGTCGAGCTCATCAAAGGACGGGGGAGTGACCAAATGATCTTTCTCTGGTTCAGATGGTACGTTTCTTAGCAAAGTTTCGTTTCTGCCCTCGCCTATCGCAATCAGATACACCTTTACTCCATCATCCTTCAGCGCTTGGGCGGGTACCGTTACGTTTTCCGTTATCTTGTCGGTCAGAATGACCACGACGTCCGGAGCAGAATCACGGTCACCCATGAAGGCTACATCCTTAGCTTTTGTTAGTGCATCAGTCAGGTTACTGGAAGTTTTGTTGGGATAAAGAATCTTCTCCAGAGCAACAATTACCGAAGCTTTGTTGTAACTCGAATTAAAGGGAAAAACTATTTCGCCCACATCAGAGAACACGCCCGCTGCAACGTTTGTCATATTTTCGGATACTGTGAATGGCTGAATAAACTGTACGGTAAAGTTAATGAACTTTCCAAAGTTCTCCTTCCCGACATTAGTTGAGCCATCCAACAGGAAGAGAACGTCAATTCCGGGATCAATGAAATCTGAAAAAGACCACAAAAAGCAACATTAGATATGTTAAGTGTTTTCCCGGAGCCTTCTCTTGAAGCACTCGCCGTAGTGTTTTCAAAGCATATCGAACACAGAGTATAAAAGTTATCCTTGGTGTATTTATTTTCAATCAATTTCACAAAACTTACTTGTGTCACAGCTTTTGCCAACATGAGAAACTGGGCACTTGCAGTAGTTTCGGTAGCCTCTGTCGATACAGGTTCCACCATTCTTACATGGATTAGGGGTACACTTATCGATGTCTAATAATAAACAAATACAGCATAATTTTAGTCACGTATGTCATATACAGAATTGTATCAGGTCATTGACAAAAACAAAAGACCCTACAGTCAATGAACGGGACATTACCAACAGTGCAATTTCTCCCACTATATCTGACAGGGCAAGTGCAAGTGTAGTTGGAACCAGAAGAGATTCGGCTGCACGTTCCACCGTTTGCACACGGGTTGGGTTCGCATGCATCAGACACTGTAATACAAACAAATATATTTAATCAGGAATATTCTAGGGAAAACATTTGAAAATTATGCTTAAATAAGAAATAGATAAATACAAATAACAATCTCGAAACCACGTCTTTTTCATCACGTGAAACTGTTGAGAAAAAATCTTTTAAAAGATGGCATTGTACGCGCGTTGTATAATTTCATTGCTGTTTTCCGTAATAATTTTATAATTCA
The DNA here is from genome assembly GCF_932526225.1 of Nematostella vectensis. Classification (NCBI taxonomy): domain Eukaryota; kingdom Metazoa; phylum Cnidaria; class Anthozoa; order Actiniaria; family Edwardsiidae; genus Nematostella; species Nematostella vectensis. Next base: position 8,385,178 of record NC_064034.1, read on the forward strand.
AATAATTAGTAAATTAATTAGCCGGTGACGCAAAATCAATACCCTTACCAGCAATTATTTCAATGAGGATCTCTGGCAACATCAAGTCGAGCTCATCAAAGGACGGGGGAGTGAACAAATGATCTTTCTCTGGTTCAGATGGTACGTTTCTTAGCAAAGTTTCGTTTCTGCCCTCGCCTATCGCAATCAGATACACCTTTACTCCATCATCCTTCAGCGCTTGGGCGGGTACCGTTACGTTTTCCGTTATCTTGTCGGTCAGAATGACCACGACGTCCGGAGCAGAATCACGGTCACCCATGAAGGCTACATCCTTAGCTTTTGTTAGTGCATCAGTCAGGTTACTGGAAGTTTTGTTGGGATAAAGAATCTTCTCCAGAGCAACAATTACCGAAGCTTTGTTGTAACTCGAATTAAAGGGAAAAACTATTTCGCCCACATCAGAGAACACGCCCGCTGCAACGTTTGTCATATTTTCGGATACTGTGAATGGCTGAATAAACTGTACGGTAAAGTTAATGAACTTTCCAAAGTTCTCCTTCCCGACATTAGTTGAGCCATCCAACAGGAAGAGAACGTCAATTCCGGGATCAATGAAATCTGAAAAAGACCACAAAAAGCAACATTAGATATGTTAAGTGTTTTCCCGGAGCCTTCTCTTGAAGCACTCGCCGTAGTGTTTTCAAAGCATATCGAACACAGAGTATAAAAGTTATCCTTGGTGTATTTATTTTCAATCAATTTCACAAAACTTACTTGTGTCACAGCTTTTGCCAACATGAGAAACTGGGCACTTGCAGTAGTTTCGGTAGCCTCTGTCGATACAGGTTCCACCATTCTTACATGGATTAGGGGTACACTTATCGATGTCTAATAATAAACAAATACAGCATAATTTTAGTCACGTATGTCATATACAGAATTGTATCAGGTCATTGACAAAAACAAAAGACCCTACAGTCAATGAACGGGACATTACCAACAGTGCAATTTCTCCCACTATATCCGACAGGGCAAGTGCAAGTGTAGTTGGAACCAGAAGAGATTCGGCTGCACGTTCCACCGTTTGCACACGGGTTGGGTTCGCATGCATCAGACACTGTAATACAAACAAATATATTTAATCAGGAATATTCTAGGGAAAACATTTGAAAATTATGCTTAGATAAGAAATAGATAAATACAAATTACAATCTCGAAACCACGTCTTTTTCATCACGTGAAACTGTTGAGAAAAAATCTTTTAAAAGATGGCATTGTACGCGCGTTGTATAATTTCATTGCTGTTTTCCGTAATAATTTTATGTAACGGTCATTAAAAACTGTATAATTCAAATAATTAGTAAATTAATTAGCCGGTGACGCAAAATCAATACCCTTACCAGCAATTATTTCAATGAGGATCTCTGGCAACATCAAGTCGAGCTCATCAAAGGACGGGGGAGTGAACAAATGATCTTTCTCTGGTTCAGATGGTACGTTTCTTAGCAAAGTTTCGTTTCTGCCCTCGCCTATCGCAATCAGATAAACCTTTACTCCATCATCCTTCAGCGCTTGGGCGGGTACCGTTACGTTTTCCGTTATCTTGTCGGTCAGAATGACCACGACGTCCGGAGCAGAATCACGGTCACTCATAAAGGCAACATCCTTAGCTTTTGTAAGTGCATCAGTCAGGTTACTGGAAGTTTTGTTGGGATAAAGAATCTTCTCCAGAGCAACAATTACCGAGGCTTTGTTGTAACTCGAATTAAAGGGAAAAACAATTTCGCCCACATCAGAGAACACGCCCGCTGCAACGTTTGTCATATTTTCGGATACTGTGAATGGCTGAATAAACTGTACGGTAAAGTTAATGAACTTTCCAAAGTTCTCCTTCCCGACATTAGTTGAGCCATCCAACAGGAAGAGAACGTCAATTCCGGGATCAATGAAATCTGAAAAAGACCACAAAAAGCAACATTAGATATGTTAAGTGTTTTCCCGGAGCATTCTCTTGAAGCACTCGCCGTAGTGTTTTCAAAGCATATCGAACACAGAGTATTAAAGTTATCCTTGGTGTATTTATTTTCAATCAATTTCACAAAACTTACTTGTGTCACAGCTTTTGCCAACATGAGAAACTGGGCACTTGCAGTAGTTTCGGTAGCCTCTGTCGATACAGGTTCCACCATTCTTACATGGATTAGGGGTACACTTATCGATGTCTAATAATAAACAAATACAGCATAATTTTAGTCACGTATGTCATATACAGAATTGTATCAGGTCATTGACAAAAACAAAAGACCCTACAGTCAATGAACGGGACATTACCAACAGTGCAATTTCTCCCAGTATATCCGACAGGGCAAGTGCAAGTGTAGTTGGAACCAGAAGAGATTCGGCTGCACGTTCCACCGTTTGCACACGGGTTGGGTTCGCATGCATCAGACACTGTAATACAAACAAATATATTTAATCAGGAATATTCTAGGGAAAACATTTGAAAATTATGCTTAGATAAGAAATAGATAAATACAAATTACAATCTCGAAACCACGTCTTTTTCATCACGTGAAACTGTTGAGAAAAAAACCTTTTAAAAGATGGCATTGTACGCGCGTTGTATAATTTCATTGCTGTTTTCCGTAATAATTTTATGTAACGGTCATTAAAAACTGTATAATTCAAATAATTAGTAAATTAATTAGCCGGTGACGCAAAATCAATACCCTTACCAGCAATTATTTCAATGAGGATCTCTGGCAACATCAAGTCGAGCTCATCAAAGGACGGGGGAGTGAACAAATGATCTTTCTCTGGTTCAGATGGTACGTTTCTTAGCAAAGTTTCGTTTCTGCCCTCGCCTATCACAATCAGATACACCTTTACTCCATCATCCTTCAGCGCTTGGGCGGGTACCGTTACGTTTTCCGTTATCTTGTCGGTCAGAATGACCACGACGTCTGGAGCAGAATCACGGTCACTCATAAAGGCAACATCCTTAGCTTTTGTTAGTGCATCATTCAGGTTACTGGAAGTTTTGTTGGGATAAGGAATCTTCTCCAGAGCAACAATTACCGAAGCTTTGTTGTAACTCGAATTAAAGGGAAAAACTATTTCGCCCACATCAGAGAACACGCCCGCTGCAACGTTTGTCATATTTTCGGATACTGTGAATGGCTGAATAAACTGTACGGTAAAGTTAATGAACTTTCCAAAGTTCTCCGTCCCGACATTAGTTGAGCCATCCAACAGGAAGAGAACGTCAATTCCGGGATCAGTGAAATCTGGAAAAGACCACAAAAACAACATTAGATATGTTAAGTGTTTTGAGCCTTCTCTTGAAGCACTCGCGGTAGTGTTATCAAACACAGAGTATAAAAGTTATCCTTGGTGTATTTATTTTCAATCAATTTGACAGAACTTACTCGTCTCACAGTGTTTGCCAACATGAGAAACTGGGCACTTGCAGTAGTACCGGTTGGCTCTGTCGATACAGGTTCCACCATTCTCACATGGAGAAGACTTACACTTATTGATATCTAATAATGAAAAAATCAGACAAGTGTTATTTTATTTCTTATTACCTATAAATGTTCCGAACAACGCTTGATCGCTCCTGGCTTCGAACGAATTAATGACTGAATGAACGCATGAATGAATGAACGCTTAAAATGAATAAGTTGATTCATCTACTCATTACATGAGAGACCAAATTCCCTTTAACCTGTGTAGTAGAGAATGCGGCAGCAGCGTCGGCTTAGGAGGGGTACGTCACACACACCTTTTAAATCCTTATCTCAATCGTATTTAGATTATTGTTTCTCACCTTCACAGTTCTTGCCTTTGAACCCTACAGGACACGTGCACACATAGTCTGTGTTCTGTTCTCCGCATGTCCCTCCATTCTTACAAGGACTCAAATCACAGGGCTTCACAACTGAAACAGTGATATCGAGAAAATATCTTTCTTGATGTTGTGCTAGTTAAATTATAGCTTATTCATTTTCTATTAAAATACTTTTAACCGCTTCTGTGAAGGCATCAAAAGACGAGGGTTTTCAATTTAATATAATTATTTTACTTTCCTGAAAGAGAGCGACCTTCGCTTTGTCTCATTCCTGTCTTTAGGAAATGATAATTTGAAACTGCTTCTGGTCAGTTGGACCTGAAGGAGGGTAGTTCATCCTTACCTTTCCAGATCGTCTCGTTTATTATGGCGATAAGAGTTTCGTTTACAAGATCCTTGAAATGTGTTGAGTTGACAATGAACTCCTCGCTCGGTGCACTGGCGAAGTGTATGATATCCTCCAATGGCGATCCGCTGCCAATATTGAGGGCTATAATGGTAAGGTTCGCTTTCGCTGTTGTTGGAATCTTGTCTGTTGATTTTCCGTCTACTAATACAATCAACACGTTGTGGTCTCCAGGTTCCTCTGTAAAGTTGAACATCTGATAGAAACTAAAATTCAACGCATTGCCGATATTTCTCTCTTCTCTTCTTTCAAATATTATGTTATCAATGTCATCAAATATCTGTCTAGTCTTGTTGTCGTATACTGTAAACGGTATGTATGGCGTCCCGATATCTTTGCTGTATGAAGCCACAGCAATACGGAGTTGTCTGGGGAGCTCATCAAGGGTCTGTAGACAGAAAAAAGTGTAAACGACAGGTGCGTTGCCAGGATTTGCAGTGGCCAGGGGCGCAGCAGGCGCGTACCGAGAATTGGGGGAGGGGTGCGCAGTAAAATATATCATATGAGAAAGATAATATTTGAGGATCCTTCAATAACACATGATCCAATTTGGGTGGCGAAGAGGGAAGGAGACGCGCAGCTTCTGCACCAAACTCTAGCTATGAGTTTGAAACCGAATTCCGAATTATGTAGAATTATCCGCTGCTACGTTGGGGCTCTGTTATTGTGAACATGATGATTTGACCTGATATATATTTTTCCGAAGAGAGAAAAACAATAATCGTATTAAATTGCTAAACATTACCAAGCGCGATATAACGACACGCAGATCAGACTGTAGGGTAATTGTACTGGAATCTGCTATAACCAATTACAAAGAACACATACCGCATGCGCAGCAATGGGACATCTGTTGGTTATTGTAGGAGGCTGGCATAAATAGTTTTCGGGGGACTTCGAGTTATCAGGGGGTCAGTTCGAGTTATCAGTGATCGAGTTACGAGTAACCGGGTCCAACTGTTCTGGAGCCGCAAGAAAGGGGTGCTAAAGGGAGGACTAAAGGGAGGACTAACGGTTCTTGTGTTCCTACCCAAATCGTATTCATAAAGATCAGCGAAACCCGTACCTGGGCGAGTTCTTTGATGAATTCCTTTTCCTTATCCGTATCAACTTTCTGTGCAGCATCAATAATTAGGATACCAACATTAAGTCTAATCGGGATACCTAGAACAAGAAACAGTCAATAAATGTTTGTTTCAAAATGATATTATACAAAGTAGGACTAACCAATCGACGACTATTGCCACAAAATGTCATTTTTCAGGCTACTTACGGCAAAGTTTTCCCCTCCAACCTTCAGGACACACACATGTAAAACCCTTCAGGCTAGCTTCACAAATGCCTCGCTCGCAATAATTCGTAGCACACGGGCTAGTGACTGTGAAAAAAAAAACAATTGGTACCTCACTAACATAAATAACAGACGGACGGACGGACAGACAGACAGACGGACAAACAGACAGACGGACGGACGGACAGACAGACGGTGAATTTACCATTGCAGATCTTGTCACGCAACGAAGGCAAAATAGTCGACACGTCGCTGTTTTTGCCGATGCTGAATTTGTGTTCCTTATCCGGATCACTAGAAATTGCATTCAGTTCCTCTTCATCTCCCTCCTCGCCTATATGGACAGTGATCACAGTCGCATTGAGGTCATGCAACGCTTTAGCCGGTGCCTTATAATTATCATGAGACACACCATCCGTTACCAAAACAACCACCTTTGGAATAAATTCACGTGTCTTTGTAGTGAAGACATCACGTGTAAAATTCAGTGCCCCTCCCGAGTACGTGTTTCCAAATGGCACATCAGGATTTACAGAGGCTATCTCCGCAACCGTGTTATTCGAATGAAGTGGTATTACGGACAAGATATTCGAGGAGTACACCGCAATACCAACTCTGACAGCTTCATCGGATACAGTAAAGGTACTTGAGAGCTGTTTGGCCAGACTAAAACCTTTTGAAAAGGTAGAGGAGTCCTTGCTGACAATACTAGAGGATCCGTCCACGAGGAAGATGATATCAAAGTACTGTCGGCACACTACGAGAACAAGATTATTCAAAGGTTTAGTAGGTATTCAGACCCGTAGGGGGGAAGGGTTCAGGGGGCTCCACTTTCGGTTCTCAATAGACGTGCTATTTGTAGACAAAACTATATTAAAGCTAGATCACTCTGGTATGTAGCCAAATCCGACAATAAACGTCCCGTGGAGATACTGCAAAGGCATAAAAATAAATCTATTTTTGATGTTTTCTTTGGCGGTCAGATTTTTATCAGAGAACTCCCCCCCCCCCCCCCCCCCCCCACCCAGGAAAATCAGGTCCACTTCTTAGTATTTCACACCCTTCCAAAAAAACCCTGGTTACAGGCCTGGTATTGAGCATAAGATAAGGTAGTTTTACAGTTTCGGTTGAATCTGTAATCTGTCTAATATTACATGGATCTGTATAATGATGCTGGACCACTGGGAGGGGGAGGGGCAAAAATACACAAATATTGTGTCGGGAGTCAAATCTGCGGTTTTTAGCTTTCTTTCATTTTTTTAATTATTCAGTCCAAAGGGGAGGACCAGTAGAGCAGATGAGGGACGCCATGTCCGCCGTTACATAACGCAATAAAAGGTGGCTAAAAATTCCCGAAACGGAGGTCCATAACCAAGTGTCCTCGTACTTACATTGTAGGCAGTCTTTCCCTGAATAGTCGGTGGTGCAGTTGCATAGATACGATGAAACTTGACTAATGCAATTTCCGCGACCTGAACATGTCTGATTTCCACAGTTATCCACGGATGACACTAGACCAAAAATATTGGTAAATAATCATACACATATGAAACAACACAGACCAAAGAACACAATGTAAAATTGTAAGAGCGTCTGGGCGTATAATTAAATATCAAATTAAAGTATATAGCTAGAGATAAAAAAGAGAAGGTTTCCCATGCAATTTGGAAAATGCCAGTTTTAACACCATACCATTACCATTCTTATTGAATTCGTACTTACCGTTTTCGCATTCTTTACCAATATATCCAACAAAACATTCGCATTTGTAGCCGGTATCAGTGACGTTACATGTTCCACCGTTTTGACAGGGATTTGATGAGCAGTTGGTTTTTCCTGTATGACATATTCAGAGTGAGAAATAGGCGATCGTCTTCTCCAAAAAGCCAAACTGGAAGCTTTTATAGATTACATAACCTCTACAGTACCGCTCACGAACATAGGGACACTGTTCGCGAAACTTTCGCGAACAACGTTCGCGAAATTCGCGAACGACGTTCGCGAAATTCGCGAACATATAGACTGTTCGCGAACAGATGCAAAATAAACGGTTTGACGGACGGTAACGTGTGATCCAGGGCAAAATAACAGCTGGAACAGCGAGAAGCCATTTATTTGACAAAGACTTGTATTAGACAGAATATAAGTTTGGGGAATGAATGCCGATCGCTTGATATTCCTTGAAGATTTTCGAATGTG